>NW_026442086.1:7565000-8765000 GCF_026898425.1 Galleria mellonella | reverse complement strand
TAATCCGAAGTGATACAAATGGCGGCCAAATCACGAAGGACAATCTCTTTCACACGACCTTTACGTAGAGTACATAAAGAAAAAATACAATAATTACCACAGATACGACATCGTAACCTTCGAGAAAAGAGCATATTCATTTTTAAAAAGCCTGCAGTACACCTGCAATTCCTCCAGTGTTGCGAGTGCTTATGGGCGGCGATAGACACTTACCATCAGGTGAGCCGCACGCTCGTATGCCTCCAATGTTAGAAATAACTGAACCTTACTCAAGCGCCATCTATTTACAGACTCTTAGTATTGGTAGTAAACATTTATTTATTCCTTAAGAGCTGGGCTCTTGTCGGTGAAAAAATAGTAAAGCCACCGCAGAGAGAGAGAGAGAAAATGCCACAATCCTTAATCTATGTATTTCACTCACCACGACTTACGAAGGGCACTGGAGAGCTGAGGGCCTACCATGAAATATTTTCCGAAATTTCGGAGCCAAACGAAACAGAAATTTGATGTAAAAATTACATAATACATGCCGTTTGGAAATATTAAAAATGTTAAAATATTGTTCCTTTTAACTTTTATGATAGGATGTATGACGAACGAAATGTTAAACTCCATTTATTGGTCCGGTTTTGGTATAAACAAAAACACGAAATTGAGTCCGAAATTTCGGAATTTCATTTCATGGTAGACCCACTGATAAAAATACTTACATCGGAAAGTCGTTAAGATAATAATAATAACCACCGAAATATTAAACTAATAATAAATAACGCTCACATAAATTGTTGCAATTTATCGTATTTTAAAAATGTTAAAAGTCAAAAATGCACGAATTCAGTAAATCATAATTATCTAACAAGTAACAACTGAAAAAAAGCAAATTTTCATGTACATCGGAGCGAACATTATCATGTTATGCAAATTTTTAAGTATCGAAAATCTAAATCTTTGAGATTTTTTTAAGCATTTTGTATTTAAAACACACACACACACACATAGTCAAATTTTATCAGCAAACTATATACATGTATCTACTTATGCATAAAAAAATATTTGTCCCAAGATTTTGTACCTAATTACACCAGTCGCTTCCTAAATCAGCACCCGGACACAAGAAGCGAGCCAAAATGCAACACCTCTGTATATTGTTCTCAGTTTAGAAACAACAATTAATTAATTCCAGTGTTCGCGGAGCTAGCATCCGTACAAATTTGTTACAAAAAAGGCCACCTAAAACTGTACTTTTATCCTCGCACTGGGATTCTAATACAACTACCAGATTTGTACCAAGAAGTAGAAGCAATTAAATCTCAAATACGGCATAACATGAAAGTTTTACAGAAGTTGTTATTTTTTAATGCACTTATGTGCATTGTAGTGTGTCCTTACAGCACCGATGGTGCCGTTCATGTCTTTGTGACAGTTATCACTTCCCATAAGGTTAACCGTTGGTTAAGGTTAGCTTGTTTGCTAGAAGTATTAAATAGACGTAGGTGGTAGAAACAGTGCTTGCTCCGTGCTTGAGAGAATGATTCTACCACTATTCAAATCACATCTATGGAATGAATTTACTCAATTTTAAGGTGGTTAATCCACTATTAGATAGAACGCTGGATTTCCAAGAAGGGTTGACGTCAATCTGGCGGCCGGTCATAAAACTAAAAGCCAACACCTTGGGTAATATAAAAATATATAAAGTCGACACCAAAATTAATATAATTGGGATAAGGGCAGGAAGATGACGATGACTGAATAAAACGCTGTCAGCGTATTGCTGGCCAAGTAATTTATTACAATGATATAGTTCTGTATAAAAAATAAAATTTGTTTACAAACTGGCTACAACGTTTTTAGTGTCGTTTGTGGGTTTCGTGACGCGGAGTCCTTTGTTTTTAAGTCCGTAATACGCAAATATCTAATGTTGCGTTTTCTCTTAATTTTTACAAATAAAAATCAACTGCCTTTCATCTTATAGTCAAATAACTAAATAAATACTTTTTGTTTTAGTTATTTTATATTAATTATACAAATATAGTAGTCCACTTGCGCGCGCTGTACACTAAGGAACAAACTGTACTTAAATCTTAAAAAAAATAACGTAGCTTAAAAAATAAATGCTGAATTATCAACCAGTGAGAACTTTGATATAGTAATGTTTAAATAAATATTATCTATACAAGAAAATACAACAAATGGCAGCAATCGTTTTAGCAACATCATGCTATTACATCGCAATACGTCCGAGTCTAGGAAACCGCTTAGTATCATGAAATGCGCCGGATTACTACATTTTTACATGTATACAACTAATTATACACCTCGACCTTATGAGATAGCCTGTTTTGCGCAGAAAGAATCTCACTTCCTACTTATCAACAAAGCGTACTGAACAAAGCCCACCGTACGCCGTAGAACGTGGGGTATTGCCGTTTAAAGGCAGGCGCGTGCGCCGCGGGAAGCGACGAAAATCGCCGGCAAAAATAACACGCGCACATTTCACTAGCCACCACCCCCTGAAAGACGTAAGTGGCCGTCGTGCGCAAACGAAAATACACTCTAGTCGTGGTACATACAGTGTACGAAATGAGAAAACTCGCGTGGCCACCTCTGGCCACTATATTTGGTGCGGTGACGTCAGGAACGACCGCGCGCGCAGTCCGTGCCGCAAGCCCGCGCTGTACGGTGCGCGCCAAAACATGACTTGATTTTTTTTGGAAAATAACCATTATTATGGTATAATATAAATTTAGATCTAAAGTAGATTATTAGTGCAGTACTATCCCTGTGTTTGTCCGGCCCGGATAGACGCAGCGCGCCGTACACTAACCCGTGATTGGATACCTCAGGATTGCGATTTTTTTACCCTTACCTATTTTAAGGTAAGTTTGTTGGCTTCATAGGCGAAGTTATTTTTTTCATATTGCTGCATGAAGATTATAAACACCTATTTATGACTCATTTATAATTAGTAGACTATATCTACTGTCTGCTTACATAAAAACAGATTTATTTTTGACTTTTCTCAATTTATGATGGTCTTATACATGCAAGTATGGAGTTTTAGTTACAGATTATTATTTCCTTATACGTATTATGAATCACATGCATCTTTTTCAGCTATTATCTAGTTTATACAAAGTGCTGAAGTTCAATTAAGTTTAACTAATAAGAGACGAGAATTAATGAGATCATTTACGTAAACTATAATCTCTCTTACCATTTAAGAGTTTCCTCTTGTTGGGACAACTAATTCATACATTCTCTTCCAGTCAGCTCTATTCTTTGACCTCCCTATACGACATGACACCTAGTTTTTCCTTTATCTGTCCCATGTAGCTATTTCTCGGTCTTCCTCTTCCTCTTTTAGCTTCTATTTTTTCTTCTGATATGCTCTTTAAAATATAACAATTTACCTTAATTAAATCTATGTCATTATTAATTAATCATTGATAAATATTCATTTATTATTATTTATTTATAAATATTTAAATCCAACTTTGTAAATAAGTCGTATCTCTCGTGTTTATTTATAATAACAGACCAAGTTAATTATACTATAATAAGTTTACCGAAATACCTGAGTTATTATCCGGTGACCTACACAAGGCCGTGTCGTTTGTCAAGCGTGACACCGTCTGTCAGCAGTCATATCGCGGCGGGATTCGAACGGCGGACTCTACGTATACCGACCAATGCATACCGTGTCGCATATTAAAAGATCGCGTTTATAATTTACCAGTGGCACAGTATGATATCGTGGTGATTTTATCGCCACGATATAATAGAATACCAAAATATACACTACTAACTTTTACACGTGACTTCATCCACGTGACCGGGATATATTATTTGACAGAGATGAATAGTGAGCTATGGCTTATTCTATCTTGAAATACGTGTATGCCAAATTTCATAAAAAAATTGTTGAGCCATTAAGACGGTAAAAATTAACAATTAAACTACTTCGTGGACCTCCAGAACGATATCGTGGGCATGTACGAGTATTGAAGAGTATCCCGTCGACTCACAATTTAATACATTTTGCTCTCCTTTTGATCGTGACGGTAAAATCGTATGCTATCTTACCGTATTACTATAATCTATTTCTCATTTTATTTAAATGACTTCATTGACCAAAATTAAATATGATACAAAAGACAGACTTGATGCTAGTAGCGTTCTCTACCAGTCAACTCCTGGGATGAACAGCGAATTACGAACGCGGTACTTCATTACTGAAATAGGTAAAGAAAATAACTAATAATGTATACCTATATACTAAATAAATAATATATACATAAATAACATAAAATGATGATTATAATGTAGATAGATAGATACTCTTTATTGTTTCCTCCAAAAGATTACAATAGTAGACTTATTATAAATATAAACAATTATAAGAAATAATCACAATGAGAAAACAATGGGCGACCTTATCGCTAAAAGCGACCTCTTCCAGGCAACCTTTGGATGGAGAGGAGTAACATACATACATAAATATACATACATATGGAATATAAGAAATATAAGGAATATATATATGCATTTATATATATATTGCCTGGAAGAGATCGCTCTTAGCGACAAGGTCGCCCATTGTTTTCTCATTGTGATTATTTCTTGTAATTATTTATATTTTATAATAAGTTGACTATTGTAACCTTTTGGAGGAAACAATAAAGAGTATCTATCTATCTATCTATATACAACTAGATAAATTTATATTATAAGTGTGAAAGTGAGTTTGTTACCTTATAGCGCCTGAACGGCTTTACCAATCACTATGAAACTTGGTATACACATACTACATAGGATGATAAAGTAAATAAGCTACTTTTTATCCCGATAAACGTAACCCGGTCACGCAAACATAGTCGCGGGTAAAAGCTAGTGAATCATAAAAGCGCACATGTCCGTCGCGACTGCGAGCCCACCATTGCGACACACAGCCATCACGATTGACATACACAAACATTGTTAAAACTATAAAGCGAACATTCAAAGATTACACAATAGCAATTCACGTGTTTCGTTTTTTACGATCCGTAAATTTTATGTCTGACAAGAATTTCACACCAATAAATAGAACAATTTATTTACAAAGAGCTTCTGCCCGCTACTTCGTACACGTGGATTGTGGAAGTAAAGCAATTAAATAAGATTTTAACTTAACTTTTAAGTTTTAACTTTAACTGACGGCCCATCTGATGGAAAGTGGTAACCGTCGCCTATAGACATGAGCAGTACCATGGACATAACAGAGTATACTGTTTCGCCCATCAAACCCCTCATGCGTTGCCATTCCTGAGGACTCGGATGTTATTCCTCTGTACCCAGTAAATTCACGCCATATCCCACCCTTCAAACCGAAACACAACCATGCAAACACAACTGCTTCACGGTTGAAACACGAATGGGACAAACATTCTATGCCGGGACCACGCGGCAACATTAATATGATAAGCGGCAACATTAATGTGATAAATAAATAATAAATTAATATAAATGGCCAAGCCCTCTATTGATATATATTTTTTTTAAATGGATAATAATGGCATGGTAACCGCACCCGCGCTAACAGTACACGCTGGCGAGGCACCAGTGACGGATGATAGGTGAGGATGAAAAGACAGGTCAGTTAGCCCATCGTGATGAACACACCTGGAATTCAGCACGCTGGTTTCCAGGGAGAACCACGTGGGGTAGTTCTGATAGGGTGTATTGCTGGCAATGGGGCTGTTAGAACACATTACTAACAATCCCTTCCCCCCCCTCTATTTATATTAACATTATTGTATTTTGTGTTACTACAATAATTAACTACAATAGTATTAATACGACAATTACATTTATATGTCCCCAAACAATAACAATATCCTTAGTCATGATTTTAAATTACATTATCACGTAATAAAACAATTAGGCAATTATTTTCGCGTGCAGCGTATCACAAGTTTATTGTCCGCCATTGTTTGTTACAAGCACTGCCGGCCCCGGCTAGACTGGGCAACAGTCAACTATCTGTCGTCACATTATATACATCAAATTGATCAACTTTCTAAGCACAAGTCTAGTGCCGCGGCGGTAGAAGTTTACGAATTAACTAAACGCGTTCAGAGAAAATTGTTTTATTTTCAATAAGTGATAATGAAATAATAACACCCTAGTCCTCAGAAATGGCAATGCATGAGAAGTACCATGGGAATCACGATGTATTCTGGCATTTAAATATTCCTCTTCATATATTTATGCTTATGTTCCATTATGAATGAATGAATGAATAAATGAATGAATGATAAATTTATTTGCTCAAATACAGATTAATACATTAGAAGTATTTAATGTTAAAGAAAATACTGTCTGCATTCAACCGCGCGGCGTATAAATATTTTATTTGGAATTTGTTCTTAAAAGTTTACATTAAAATAGTCTTCAAGTTCTTTCTTTACAAAAGTCGATTGCTTGGGTTCCTCTGTCCCATTCGTGTTTCTACCGTGAAGCAGTTGTGTATGCATGGCTGTGTTTCAGTTAGAAGGGTGGCGTGAATTTACAGGGTATAGAGGAATAACACCTGAGTCCTCAGGAATGGCAAATCATGGGGGGAATCATGGGCAAAACAGTATGCTCTGTTATGTACAGAGTACTGCTCGTGTCTATAGGCGACGGTTACCACTTTCCATCAGGTGGGCCGTTTTTTTTTTTTTTTTTTTTCTGAATGTGTTTGCTGTTGGCCGTGTGTGGCCTTTACAGCTTCACCGGACGCGAATGCAGGGGCGAGTGCTGATGGCACTCCAAGCCCGCGAGAGGGGAGCGACAGAACTCTTTCTTATGGACTGCGGTGTGTGTGTGCGCCTAAGGGCGCCAGAGTGGCTCGGCCTCGGCTTAGGCCACCGCACTTCGACCCCCGTCGAGGGACGGCGAAGGGTCGGTACGTCTGGGTGGGTGAGATTGCGACGCGGTTGTTATGCGCTCGGGCGCAAACCTGATCGCGCGCGGACCGTGTGTCGCGAGGGTTCTTCGCCCCCGCCGGCGGGGGCGGTGTGTGCGATGTGTGGGTGTGTTTGTAGGGGCTCTTGTCGAGGGTTCCGCGGTAGGTAGGGAGGGAGACGCGTTTGCCGTCGTAGTTGGATCATCGGGGTCCAAGAGTGCGTGCCTCGGGCGACGACGTTTTGGAGCGACGTTCTCTATGGGGGGTTTGTATTTGACCGCTCTTACTATGAGCGGATTTGAATGGGACTCGGCTGAGGCAAAGTAGCGTCGAGACGCTTGCTTCATAAATTGCCTTATAGTGGGTATTTTGAGGTCGCGGTGTAGATCCACGTTGCGCACGTACCACGGGGCGCCCGTGGCCCGTCGCAGAAATTTATTTTGCACCACCTGAAGGGGTGAAGTAATGAAGGAAGGGCGTGGGCGAAGACGACACTAGCGTACGTCATCACCGGTCTTATACATGCTTTATAGAGCGTCAGCTTTGCGTTAAGCGACAATTGGCTGCGCTTGTTAATAAAGGGATGGAGGCGTCCCAGTATAAAATTGGCCAGGCCTCGGACGCGCTTAAGATGAGATGCGAAACTCAACTTGGAATCTAGTGTCACGCCTAGGTATTTGGCTTCGTTCGTCCAGGGGACGGGCGTGCCAAACAGCTGAATAGAGGCGGGAAGGGATGGTTTTCTTTTGGCCGTGAAAAGCACGGCGGCGCTTTTATCTGGGTTGACTTCGATGCGCCATTTTCTGAACCAGTAGGCCAGCTCGTCCACCGCCCGTTGAAGCCTGTTGGCTGCACAGGCGGCCGACGTGCTGTCCACATATAGGGCTGTATCATCAGCAAAGAGGGCGATTTGCACTCGGGGCTGACGCGGGATGTCGTTGGTGTACAACGAGAAGAGGGTGGGGGAGAGGACAGCGCCTTGAGGGACGCCGGCTCTAATCGGTCGTGCGCTGGAACGCACTCCATTGACGCGATAGCGATATGACCTATTGGACAAGAAGGCTCGTATGATGTGCACGAGCCTGTCTGGCACTCCCATCTTGTGCAGTTTGAAAATCAAGCCGCTGTGCCAGACTTTGTCAAAGGCCTTCGCTACGTCGAGAAACAGGGCACATGTGACCCCGTTGGATTTCAGGTGTCGGGCGTTGAGGACGTGTTCTACTACACGATGTACTTGATGAACAGCTGAGTGCTTGGCTCTAAAGCCGAACTGCTCATCGATCAGGATGCCTTTGGACTGTAGCCAGTCTTTCAGGCGTGCGAGTATTAGCTTCTCATACAGCTTCCCCAGCGAGCTGAGGAGACTGATGGGGCGAAAACTGGTGGGAAGGGACTTATCTTTCCCAGGTTTGGGAAAGCCTACGACATCGGCTTCTTTCCAAGCATCTGGAAAGATGGCATTGGTAATTGCCGCATTGAAGATCGCTACTAGAAGTAGCAGAATGGTTTCTGGCAGACTCTTAAGGAGTCTGTTAGAGATACCGTCGGCACCGGGTGCCTTTCGGTTGGGGGTTCCTTTGATGAGTGTTCGCACCTCATCCAGTGTAACGGGGGGAGTGACTCTACTGGAGGGATCGACAGGATTCGCTCCACCTCGGATTCTACCTTCTCTAGATGATCATCGGGCACCGGAAGGGTACTCGGCATGCATTGGGCCTCTAGGCTGTCTGCTAGGCATTCAGCCTTTTCTTCATCAAATAAGGCCGGACTGTTGTTTGTTCGGACTAAGGGCGGAAGGTCGGAGTAACACTGGTCTGTTTTGAGGGTTTTGGCTACTCGCCAGTACGCGGTATGGCAGGGGGTGAGTTCTTTGGTGAAATCCCATCTGTCTCGCCGAAAAACTTCGCGCTGTAAATCTCGCAGGCGGGTTCGGTTCTCTTCTGAGGGATAGCGGTCATACGCTCGTGTGGCTGCATTCTTAGTGCGCAGCAGAGCCCTTACATCATCAGGCAGGTTCCATCTACGGTCGCCCGTATCAGGAACATCCCTGGAGCAGTCCTTGACTGCCGACTGCAGGTGCTCTGTTAGCGCGTCAATGGCTGTAGTCGTCTCCTCGATAGATTCGACTACGTCCGGGATGCGGTCCAGTACCGGAGAGTTAGTCGTCTGGAGGACTTTCTCGAGCCGGCTCCAGTCCGTGACCGTTTTAAATTGAGGCGCCCCGTCTGCAGGTGGGCCTAGCGAGAATGTGACGGGGCGGTGGTCGGAGAAATGGACCTCCATAGAACTCAGCCTTAAGGCTACGTTCTTTAGTAGGGCCATGTCGAGGATGGAGGGCTGATGAGCAGTGTTTGCCGGATAGTGCGTGAAGTGCAAGGATGTCGAAACCCATGGAGAGCGAAAGGCGTTCCAGGGTGAGACCGTTTGGGTTCGGATAAGCACAGCTCCAAAGGCTGTGCTTGCAATTTAGATCTCCGGCAATAATTACCGAATCCCCCAGGTCCATGAGAGCTTGGAGGTCGGCCCGGAGTAGCTTTTTGGAGGGCGAGAGATATGCCGATGCTATATAGATCGGTCGGTGGTCTGTCATCGCGAGGAGGCATATCGAGGCTTCCATGTTTACGAGCGGAGGCGTGTCGATCGGAATGCACTGAAACCTTCGGTAATAAATTAACGTACCGCCGCCGCGACTGATGCGGTCATTGCGTACGATATTGTAGTTTGCGATTCTTGGACCGCGTGTTGAAGGCTTGAGGAAGGTCTCCTGTAGTAGGAGAACGTCCACCTGATGGACGGTGAGAAACTCACGGACTTCGTCTCTTTGCCCTTGTAGTCCGTTAGCGTTGAAAAACGCTAACTTAACGGACCGAGGTTTGCATCTTTTCGCCCTTAGATCCATAATTAATTGTTAAAATTGAGGATGGCGACTAGTCGCCGATGTGCTCGCAACGGCTGCGAGTCTTTCTTGTGGGTCGTTGACTTTAATTTGGAGGCCAAATCTCGCCAGCGTCGATGGAGCTGGCGAGTTTCGCTACCAGTGCGAAGTCGGCTGCGAAGCTTGAGCCTATGTTCGTTCCAGTTTGCGGGGCGGGGCGCGGAGGAGCGGGCGATGCCACAAAGCGTGGGAGCGGTTGCAGATGGCATGGTGGGTGAGGGGGTCGCCTTGACGACCGGAGGTCGCACCCAAGCATGTTTTGGCGGGGGAGGTGGTGCAGCTGAGGGCTGCGGGATGTAGGGGGCGCGGGGCGTGCTGCGCGGGTGCCTGATGGCTTTTGCGGAGGCCTTGTTTTGGCCGGGACGGGGAGCGCGGGGACATCCGCGGTAGTTAGCTGTGTGGCCCTGTGTGCCACAACACAGCTAGGTGGGGTCGGGGTGCCACTCACGCGAGTGCATTGCTTGGTGCCGTGGTCTCCCAGGCACTTGACGCAACGTTCGCGTGCGTAGCAGTTTCGGGCGGAGTGCCCATAATTTTGGCAGCGGTGGCACTGCCCGGGGTAGGTCCGCTTATTTGGCGGTTCTACTGATAGGCCTGAGATCAGGCAGACACTTCGGATGTTGAAGATAGATTTCCCCTCTGGGGAGAGATCTAGTACCACTAGTACCATGTCTAGTGGCGTTTTGGCCCTGCTGCGGTACATCCTGTGTACCTCGTGGACGGGGTAGTTTTGTGAGCGGATATCTGCGAGGATGTCCTGGCAGTCCAGCTCCTTAATTACTACGCGCAGTCGTTTCTCCTCCTCGAGGGCATAAGTGTGGTAACCCACACTGTTTGTCCTGAGGAAGGAAGTTAACTGGCGATGATCCGCCGATGTGGGAACCACTACTCTGATTCCTAGTAGGTTACCCTTGCATGGGTAAAGGATATGCGCTTTTCCTTCAGCGCAGCTGACACCCTGTTCCAGGCTGTCTTGTCCTGGATGATTATAGGAGGAGGAGGCCTCACTTTCCCCGCGTGATCGCGGTCGGTTTTATCGGCGTTAGCCGGAACGGGTGCGCCATCGTTGGCACGTTGGGTTTTAGGCGGGGGAAGATCGCGCGCCCGCTTCGCGCGTTTGGTGCGCTTGGCACCCACAATTTGAAATTCCTCTTCCGAGGAGGAGGCAGTGTCGGAGGAGTCGCCTGTTTCGGCGACGACGTTGGGAGCGTCTAGCTCCATTTCCGTTTCAGAGGAGGGGCGGTTGGGAGCAACCTCCTGAGGGGACATCGGCTCCGGGGTACTCACTAGGTGGTCCCCAGGGAAGGTGGGTTTGAGGACAATGCCGGCGAGGCAGGGGCGTCGTCATGTATCACATGTTGCGCTCATCGAAAAATGCCTTTAAGAGGCCAGGACATTTGGCCTTTAAAAAGGCCACGAATTGAATGTCATCCTGGGACAGCGATGTTGTCCCAGGAAACACTATAAATTAGCAATGCACCCGACTCTTAAGTCGGGTGCCAATACCTAAAAATAATTTAAATTTATAATACGGACAATGCGCTACTATAAAAGTGGACACAAAAAATAAGCCGCTACAAGCCGCGTATATAAGGGCCTGTTGGGACCTGTCCAGGTATGAGTCGCCCTTTATACAAGGATTAGTCACCGGCCGGGCGACGGTTACCCGGCCGCTTTGTGTAAACCGCCCCGCCGAGTACGGCGGGGGGGTGTGTGCCTATTGTTAATGTAACAATGGAATGTAGTCACCGGAGTGACTTGTGTACCTGTTGCCGATACTTGGCCGGGGTGTCGAAGGCGGCGCGGGTCGCCGGGGAAAAGTGCTGGTCTCTGGCACCGGCTCCGAGCTGGTGCGCTGCGCTTATGGCGCAGTACACCACCCTAACACTTGTTAGTCCGATGCACTAGAGTTCACAACACTACACAATTGTCACTTGTAACTGTTCACATGCACTCACTGCACTCGCGACGCGACGAGGTGGCAGCGCGTGCCGTGTACGCGAACGGACGGCCGTTAAAAAGCGCGCGAAACTAAGGCGACGAACGAGAACCTCGTGCCCAAGTTGTTCTCTACTTTTCTTCGTGTCCGACGTGTTTGCGTATCCGCTGACTCCGTGCAACAAGGCAGCGCTACACAACGGAGTATTGATGCCAGTAGTGACGCGTGCGTCACCAAAGGCTATCGAATGAGCCGAATGTGAACCCAGGTGGGCCGTCAGCTTGTTTGCCATTTTAAGTTGTATAAATAAATAAAAAAAATAAAAATGGTACGAATAACAATACAACGCATTATTCAATTGGTGAGTGTGATTAAGCTATACCACGACCATAACAGTCGTCATCGGAAATCCGAAATCAACACGATGACTTAAATTGTTAACATAATCTTAGTCTAATGTTATAGTACATCTTACATTAAAATAAATAAATAAAAGAAAAAAAAAAACAATAAAAAATTTGGTCACCGCTAAATCATCCCATTTGAGATACGACAACAGTAACCAATGAAATGGCAGTCCAACCTGATTGCAATCATATTCAGGATGCTGTTGGTTCTGCCCCGCACCTTAAGCACCAATGATGCGCATCTTTTACGCATTGTGACCAAAAAGCAATCTACGCGGGTTTCTGCAAACATTCCTGATGCACTACAACCGTGGCAACCCTAAAAGCACCCTAAATGCATTATTATATTAAATACGTAGGTCACTATAGGATTTTGGGTATACCTAGCCCACAGGCTGTACGTATAAAAAGATGTACAGTATGATCTAAATACATCTAATAATCTAATATCTAATTGCTTACAAATCTTGAAAATATTTCAAATTATGAAATGCAAATATAGTTATTTCCCTACGTGAGAATTATAACAAATAAATTAAACTTCGTGGACGCTCATTGGAATTGGTTTGTCCCAAATTATTATGTACAATGAAAATGAATCTGCCTACGCATCGGATACTCTGTTCCCCGCTACAATTCAAGGACTGGTCACTTAAAGAAAAGTGGGCCGCAAACTTGATTACCCTCGTTTCCTTGTAAAAAATATACTAATTAATTAATCAACAACATTTCAATGAAATATCCTTCCAACAAAACATTTAATTTTTTTTATAATGTAAGAATTAAGCGTCCTCATTTTCAATCTGGATAGTTTATATTTATTGGTGCTCCCGGAATGCTGTATATGCCTAATTGTAATACCAATTCTAATATTATTAGAATTCTTAATACTGCATTTTTTTTAAGATAGCTTTACGGCTTCGGATACTTTCTTTTTAGTCCATCTTTAATATCTAATACTATTATTGTAGCGAATATTTTTTTTGAAAATTTTATATAATTGAATCCATCTTGATGTAATTATAGTGTTAATAATTATTTATTTATTTACACTTTATTGCACCAAGTAAAAAGAGAAATAACAAATACAGTAAGTATTAAGAAGAAGTGGTGATACAAAAGGCGGCCTTATCGCTAAGCAATCTCTTCCAGACAACCTTTGGGTAGAGGACATTGAGAAAAAGACCAAGAGTAGGTGGCGCACTATTATATAAATATTATCATATACAAACATATATACATACATACATACACATACAATATATACACAATTAAATATATACATAACAGCACACATAAAACAGAAAGTAAATGACGAAGGAAAACGAAGAGAGAACACAGGAAAATAGTACTAAAGTGAGAGGTAGTAAGATTTAACAGAGGTTTTGAAGCTAGTAAGAGTTTAAGCATAATAGCATAGTGTTGTACCACAAAATATCGTGAATTATAAATCATATTCTTTTGAAAGAGATACGAGAACTACTCACGAGTAGACGCGTCCCGCGGCGGTCGCCGCTGACGTACAGTACGTGTTAGAATTTATGTTTCCTGATTCTGTAGCCGCTGTTATGATTTGCATATTTAGTCCAAAAATATCTAATGTCTCATCATAATATGCGTAAGGGACGCAGAAACGTCTTACAACATACAAAAATATATTCTTGGAAATTTTATCCCAATACGAAGTGATAATAAATTGCATCAAAGCATGGCGTCTTCGTGTAATGACGAAGTTACACAATATGACACTAATGCTTTACATCCGCCCAATTTAATGACATCATTGCGAGTATAAATCAATTATGTCATGTGCAAGAAAAAGGTAAACTCGAGTTAAAACTCGATAATCATTCGATACAATTCTCGGCTCAGACTTGGGCTTATTACTTACTAGTAACCCGCCCCGGCTTCGCACGGGTGCACATTACATCACATCACAATAGAAA
This sequence comes from Galleria mellonella, assembly GCF_026898425.1. Taxonomy (NCBI): domain Eukaryota; kingdom Metazoa; phylum Arthropoda; class Insecta; order Lepidoptera; family Pyralidae; genus Galleria; species Galleria mellonella. The sequence goes on along the minus strand of NW_026442086.1, from coordinate 8,750,842 downwards.
CCTTTAAAATTATTAGTGTTCCTCTACAATATTATGCATGTATTATATATATAAACCTTCCTCTTGAATCACTCTATCTATTAAAAAAAAACACTTCAAAATCCGTTGCGTAGTTTTAAAGATATAAGCATACATAGGGACGGACAGACGCGCGAATAGTGATGCAGAATGACCAAAAGATTTTATTTTGTTATACATATATAGTATTGGAGTGGCAAACAAGTTGACGGTGCACTCAATGAGAAGTGGTAACCATCGCCCATACACGTGAACTGCACCGTGAACGACGCAAAACACCATGTCCAAAAGTTTTCTTTGTAAACGAGATGATAATTTTTAATAATATTACGCACATAAAAATAAAGCTTAAAATAAAGTAGATTGGACAAGCCGTGCGACGTTCGAAATAAACATACATTCAAAACAAACTCGGAATAGCGTCAAAAATGCAAGTAATCCTAATACTGATACAATTTTATTGGCATTTAATTGAATAAATCTATTTGTCACAGTGACGGGCGCCAAACAAAGCTGTGGTCTCTATCGCGGGAGATTAGAGCGAGTGGCTTTGCGTATTGTAATAGCGTTGCTAGCTTTTTATAATGAATGGAGGTGAACGAGCCGTGAACTTCACTTTCATTCAATTTTTTTTTTATACCACTTAGGCAGCAAACAGAGCCCACCTGATGGTAAGTGGTTACCGTAGCCTATGAACACCTGCAATACCAGAGGTATTACGCGTGCGTTGCCGACCCTGAAGAAACCTCTTTACCCCCCTTTTGAAGAACCCCATGCTGTAGTCTCTTGGAAAAACCTCGGCAGGGAGCTCATTCCACAACCTGAGTATTCGTGGGAGGAAACATCTCTGAAACCGCGCAGTATGCGGATTTTGAGGAGCCGAGTCATTTTATCATCGTCACCGTCTATCATTTTGTTTGTTGTTGACTGAACATAAGTGAAGCTTTATATTAATCGCTTGTTTATTTTAGCTATTTCTACAGATATATTACTTGTCTCATCATGTGTCAATCATTAACTATCCACTGCTAAATATGTTTCTCCTCCATAAGAGGGGTTTGCCAGTAGTTGCCACGCTTGGCAGGCGTGTTGGCTTTGGTGATGTTTTAAGAGGGACGATGTTTTTGACCATACATGACGGTCATCCATGCGTATTTCAAGGCACTTTCTTCCAAGCACAATCATTCTTTGGAGTCAACTTCCAGCAGCGGTATTTTCGAACCGATAAGACAACATAACCTTCAAGAAAAGAGTATATTCCTATTTAAAAGGCCGGCAGCACACCTGCAATGCCGCTGGTGTTGTGGGTGATCATAGGCGGCGGTAGTCACTTACCATCAGATGAGCCGCATGCTCGTCCGCCCCCTGTGTTGTAAAAAAAATTTAATTGATACCAAATTGCATGTTCTTTGCCAGTCAATTTTTAGTCGTAAACTAGCAACGCACGAGTAGCGCTATGATCATCAAATATCACATTCTGGCGTCTCTTACAACGTACTCCTCATTCATAGCTGTTCCTGGGGAATAAGCTGTTATACGTTTATACTCCGTACTTGAAATTTCACTTCCTTCAAACTGAAATAAAGCTATGCAAGCACAGCTACTTGACAGAAACACCAATGGAACAGAGATACTCGAGCAGATATGTTGAATATGGTGCCCATGGCCACTTTCTATCATCGTACGACTTGCCATTGGCGGGGAGTTCACCCTCATATCCTACAGCCTAAATGGTCGCGTACAACGTGGTTTCAGAGATATTTTCTTCGACAAATACTCAGGAATGAGCTCCCTGCCGAGGTTTTCCCAAGAGTATTGGGTTCTTCAAAAGGGGGGTAAAGAGGTTTCTTCAGGGTCGGCAACGCGCGCATAATACCCCGGGTATTGTAGGCGTTCATAGGCTTCGGTAATCACTTACCATCAGGTGGGCCTTGATTGCCACCTTAGTGAAAAAAAATATTTTGTACAAAGTTTAGATATTGTTTATAAAGCAGACCTCTTCCGCTATAAATGCGACCGCGTCCCTCGTCGCGTGTCCCGTCCCGTCCCGTCCCGTCCCGTCCCGTCCCGTCCCGCGGGTCAATGGTGGACGTAACCTGAGGCGATTCAGTTCGTTCACTCGTTCGCGATCTAATTATATATCGATACTTGCGCCAAATATACCCGCAAGAGAACTAGGTCGATTGTTTCACTCGCTCTATATATGTAGTTCGCAGTTCAATTCACTATGTACATAGTAGGTGGCTACCGTTTACCGCAGTTCAAACGCGGATGTCCATAAACTATGTATCTGTACATTTATTAACATTTAATAAAATTATTATTGATATAAATTATTAAATTTTTTTTTGGAAATATTTTCAAATATGTAACCCTGTATTTGGAAATTGAAGAAATTGATTCGCAAAATATATTCATCAACTAATTTCAAAAAGATGAAGATTCTCAAATCGGTTGTATTTTTTCTTTACGTTTGTCACCTCATAACTCCGTCAACTCTAAACAGATTTGGATTTTTTTTTTAAAGATATACTTGATAAAGATATTGGTGCCATAGAAATTTTATGTAAATACGTGCCATAGTTTAGTTATAAAATCAAAATGAATGATTATGTCACTATTCAAATCGATGTTATTTTGTAGGACAGTCTTTAATTATTATTTGTGCCTTGTTAATTCATCTCGATCGAAACTAGTTCCTGAAAATATTGAATCAAAATCATAAATAAAAGAATTAAAGATTTTCATAATTATAATGTGATGTACTTACATTAATAAATTTATTTTGTTTCGATCTAATATCCATCTGAATTGGACATTTGATAACATCGACTTACAAAAATCGGGAAAAATAAGAAAAGAAAAGAACTGTGGTATCTACATATTTTAATACCCTTATAAATAACAGTAGATAAATGTATAGCTCAATTAATTCATAATATTACATGAAATAAACAAAGAATTGCTATTATTGAAATCCCGGAATTATTTTAATCCCGCGTCAATGCGAGCTGTGAAATATTCATATATATAGAACAAAACAAAGTATAATTGTAGCGTTGTACTACTGTACTAATAACCATTGCCTAGTTAAAGGTTTTATTTACAAAACAAACACTCAAATGATATAACGTAGTGTCGAGCACACATTTTGGGTGTAGCGACGCCCACCGTCGAAATTTAATTATTGTTATAACGCCGCCGTGAAAACTTGGCAATGAGTTGGCTATTTTCTCTTTACTTTTCTTTTATTTATAATAATTTATAAACATTTGTATGCTGAATAGTATATTAAGTATAAAATTAGCGATCTCGCAGAAAGGGTAAGCTTGTAAGCATGCAAAACATTGCAAAATTTAAAAATGTAGTTTTAAAAATATTCTTGTTCGCGCACGCACACGCACACACGGCGTATTTCGTCGCTTGTTCTGAACGCACGTCATTATTTATTTATTCTACAGATTTCGTCAGTGATGAACTTAATCTACGACTAACTATATCTACCTATATCTAGCTAATTATAATGTAATTGCATGCTATTCCTGTAGCTTAAGCTCTTATCGAGTAATTTTACTTGATTGTCGAACGCGTTACTGAGACGCCATTCTCTAAAGCTGTCTCTAAAGTTAATATCTTAATTTTTTATGTAACTTAGAATAGCAAACAAGCTGATATAGACATGAGCAGTACCATGGACATTACAGAGTATACTGTTTCGCCCATGATACCCCCCCCCCCCCATGCGTTGCCATTCCTGAACTCTCAGGTGTTATTCCTGCGTTGCCATTTCTGAGGACTCAGCTGTTATTTCTCTGTATCCTGTAAATTAAAATAAAATGTAAATTGTTCGTTTTGCAAAAAAGAGACCATTATAAACTAAATTTATAATAATTTTGGCTTATATCTAGTTCATGTTAGTCGTGACGTCAAATTAAAATAGCAATTTTAGAAAAAGGTGCCTCAGAATGGGCTCCATTAATTTTCTGTCTGCAAAATAATCTGCCTGGCTCCAGGAATAAGTCTAAAAGATACAAGACTGTCAATACAAGGCTTCTAAGCTTCGATCTATTAATTGTCTGGTGATAGACTGTATAGACATAACGTTTTGAATTGATAAAGGTCATGGAACCTTCACAAGTGGTCACTTTTCAGTATCGTATAGTGTAGTAATTAGTCGTCTCATGCATTCTAATAGTAGTGAAATTTTAAAAATAATACTTATCTATTAACCAGTTACATTGTACCAACTCTCCTTTCAATAAAATATGTACATATCAATGGTACCGCTGTGGACTATAAGCCACATATATTGTTTATAGTTTTAATATTATTTCCATTTAAATTCATTTATTTGTTGAATTATATATATATATATGTATATTATATATATATATATATATATATTATACATATTTACTAAATTTGAAATTAACACATGACTATTGTTCCCTTTTGGCTTTCCTTCGTGGTCCAATGCTTCTGAGTTCCTTATACATATGTCTATTTTTTATTCCTGGTTTCCTTTGTCACTCACAAGCGAAATGATTAAAAAGTTACTTGTGTTATTGTCACGGAATATTCGAACTATTGTGTCTTATTGCTTGCTGAAATGATTGATTACAGTAAATATAGCATATTATTTATACTCCATGTCATGTCAAATGTTCTGGTATGTAGCATCAATAAGTAAACTAGTCGAGTCTGTACCCCGCCTCAGTGAGCACGTGGATGTAGCGTGAGCAAACTAGCATGATTGGTCCACCGCCAATCTACGCATCTAGCGAGAGGAACGACCTCATCACCAACCTCTGCTTCCCTCACCGCCAGATTTGGCACCGGATCTTAGTGAGGCCGATCATTCCATGAATCTCGGTGCGTTTCAAAATTGAGAAATTTTGTTCAAACAAAGGAGTACAGAGAGTTCACTAAAAATATAATAATAACTTGCAGACACTTGTACACGTTTTATTAGTAACAATTTAGATATTAGTAATATGGATACCGATCCGATATCGCATATATCGGTCGGATATCTATTTTACCAGAGAGAGACTTTGTACAAAAGTCAATTGCTTTTGTACCTCTGTCCCATTCGTGTTTCAACCGTGAAGCAGTTGTTTGCATGGCTGTGTTTCGGTTTGAGGGGTGGGATATGGCGTGAATTTACTGGGTACAGAGGAATAACACCTCAGTCCTCAGGAATGACAACGCATGGGGGGTATCAAAGGCGAAACAGTATACTCTGTTATGTCCATGGTACTGCTAATGTCTATAGACGACGGTTACCACTTTCCATCAGGTGGGCCGTCAGCTTTTTTGCCGTTCTAAATTGTATAAAAGAAAAAATATATTTTCGAATATATTAAAAGTAATATTGGATAACAGACTTTTAACATATTTATTATTAGATCAGTATAGAAATATGCTATTTCAGATGAATTTCCTCCCGCGAACGCTCAAACTGTGAAATTATTTTCCTGCCGAGGTATTCTCTAGAGACTTACAGCATGAGGTTCTTCAAAAAGGGCCTAACAGTTTCTTAAGGGTCAACAATGCGCCCGTGACAATTCTGATGTTGTAAGCAAACACACACTACAGTATCCATTTACCATCGGACGAGTCGTATACTTGTTTGCCACTATAATGATTTAAAAAAAAAAAATCTTCTCTGACAGTAAAGTGTGTGAATTGTTTGCAAACTGCCCGAAGTACATAATCACGGCTTTAATTTACAATTCGTCATGTAATTGTGGCAGTATCACGGTCATTGTGTCATTATGTCTCGGTATTTTGTGGATGTAGCAATTATATTTTTTTTTTGTATTGCATGCGTCCGGTTGCCGGTCGCGCGGGGGGGGGGGCATTTTTGTTTTCAATTACTTTCACTTGGTTGTATTGTTTTTCTTTTGTTTTAACCAAAATAGGAATAGAGAAGTTATAATCTGATTTATTTGCTCACCGCTGGACAAAAGACTCTATAATGTACATAATGATTAGACTAACGTTATTTTATCTCTTTTTACTGTGTATGTCTGTTGTTATTTTTTTTTTTGATGGGTGTAAATGGTATGGTAACCCCGCCTGTGCTGACGGAATACGCTGGCGGAGCACCAGTGAAGGGTGATAGATGAGAATGAAAACAGGCCAGTTAGCCCATCATGATGAATACATCAGGAATTAACCATGATTGTTTCCAGGGAGAACCGCGAGGAGATCGACCTGGTTGGGTATATTACTAGCAATGGGATTCTCAGTCTCCATTACTAACAATCCCTTTCCCCCTTGTCTGTTGTTATTTGTGTGCTGTAAGTAATGCAAATAAGTTATATATCTATCTATCTAAATTATTTATTTGTTACTGTGGAACAAAAAAGTTTACGTAGTTATTTGACAGTATGTTAAAAAGCTAAAATGAGACAATGAGAGGTAGAGAAAAATCTCACAATATTTTTTATAAATTTATAATATAAGTAAAATATATTCCTAAATGGAATTTTCAACTTGTAAAAAAGCGACTATATTTTTTTTAACTACATTATCCAGACAAACTTATTTTTTTATCTGAAAGGAGATACTTACAGATAGGTCTCATTTAATTTTTTTCAAATTTAGTTTCAACGCGTCAACAATTGAAGGCTCATTTTTTGTAACACATAATTATACTATGTTATTAATACGTCTGATACACTGATAGAACAACAAGAGCGAATGCCAGGGAATACCGATCAAATGCCATCACCTTTCATTTCAGACAATAATAATCAATGATTTCAATGCTGTATTTGTGTTTATCGAATATATTTATTTATTATTAGGAAAACATACAGCCTCATTTAATCAGTGCATAGTCAAATTGCATTTATGTTGAGCCATAAATAGTTTGCACATTTGCGTAATTACTCAAGCGATCGGTTTTTATATACGCAATAAACATATATAAACACACTTTATACAAAAGTCGAATGCCAGGGAATACCGATCAAATGCCATCACCTTTCATGTTTCAACAATAATAACCAATTGTGTTATGATGCTGTATTTCTGTTTGAATATATTTATTTATTTATTATACAGAGGAATAACATACAGCCTCATTTAATGGCATAGTCAAATTGCATTTCATGGAGCGAAAATAGTTTGCACATTTGCGTAATGTCCATGGCACTGGTTTTTATATATGCTATAGACATATATATATATATATATATATATATATATATATATATATATATATATATATATAATATATACATAACAACTTATTCCCTTTAAATGAGAGGCAACATATTATTGTCTTTAGCGTTTATATAACGATTATATGAACCATTATAAAACAGATAGACTGTCACATTTTTGGGCCTAAGTACACGAAAGTAGTAAGTATAAAAATTGTCATATAATTACGAGTATAGTAGTTTAGTATATATATAACAAGTTTCTCGATATAAAAATGTCCAGAGTGCCTACTGTAGAGTTATTAATAATTTGATTATATCATAAATCCATTTAATCCAAGGGAAATCCCTTGATCACAACTGTTATTGGCCTAGTTCGCGTGCCCTTTAGACCAAGTGGCCCTTTCGTTGCCCAGAATATAATATCTAAAATTATAAGTTTTGTATCAAATCGAAATTATTTATACTCGTAATATATCACATACAGTAGACAAAGATTATCTAATTTTTCATACGTAAAGCAACGTATGGTGAGAATGCATGGGAACAATTTTCAATTCATTATCGCCGCGACCTGTCAGTGTGGACTGATCACGTCACGTATACATTTTCCGCTGCTTTGTCCGCTTTCTCCGTTAGTTAACAATATTAGCTTATTTGCTTTTTTTTTGTTTTGTTTATTCCAACAGGAAAGGCAAAGGGCTCTAACATACAGCTCATGTCTGTCTAACGATTTTTTAAATTAATAAATTTTCTCGTTCTTTGTTCTCTTGACGTCCCAAATGTCATCTATAAGGATACAGTGGCATTCAACTTTTCATAATGTACTACTGTTTGTTTTATAATGACATGGTTTTAACCGATTCCAACTGCTTTCTAGTGAAACTGAATTATTAAAATAATTATTTAAATGATTTTTTAATTTTTTTAATGGGTGATAATGGAATGGTGATAATATAATGGAATGGCCCCACCCGCGCTATCGGTTTACACCGGCGGTGCACCAGTGAAGGATGATAGGTGAGGATTAAGCAGGTCAGTTAGCCCACCGTGACGAATTCAACAAGAATTGTTCACGATGGTTTCCAGGGGGCACCACGTGGAGGTTGAGCTAATAAGGTATATTGCTAGCAATGGGACTGTCAAACTCCATTGCTAACAATCCCTTTCCCCCCTGGAATGATTTTTTATTATAACGAATCAATGATAGGTTTAATGAAATACCAAAACCCAAAGTACCAAACTGTTAGCTTCATAAAAGCTATGTGCTTTAAAATATAACTAAAAAATAGTTCATCATGCAATACCAGCCATTAACTGACATTGTATGATCCATTGGTGAACATAAGCCTTCCTCATAAGTGGAATTTTGCCAGTAGTTGCCACGCTTGACAGACGAATTGGCAACCGCAGTTAGGTTGCGGTGATATTTTAAAAGGGGCACGACTTCCCATTCCTCAGTCATTAAATTTCCATAATCGCTTCTTACAACACCCTCGGGAAAGTAAAGGGGTCCCAAACTATGCTAGGAACACACTAACTACTTAAGGAGTAAATTCCAGTATCTTTTGGAAACTCACGAACGTAACCTTCGTTCCAGTAATACTCTCCAACTATCTTTCCCCTCTCACTGTACTGGTTACGCTTCAAACTCTTTTCTCCTACATTCTTCACGACTCTGGAACGCGCTTCCTGATGCCATTAAGAGACACCGACTTAAGCGTCTTTCAAAAAAAGCGTTCACGCTCACTTTTTATCTTTATCCGAGCAGTAAGTGCTTTATATTATTCTCAATTTCGTGTATAATATAGTATATATCATATATGTGTAAGTATATTTGTTATTTATATATATTTATTCATTTATATATGTAATTTTAGTATGTATGTATATCAATAATTAGTAGTACCGCATTCGAGTATTCTGACACTTCCCTATGGTTGACTGGGAGAGAATGCTTTTAGCATTAAGTCCGCCGTGTATACATATTTGTACTAATGAATAAATAAATAAACACACGGCAAAAAATGCATATATGGAGATATCATTCTCTAAATACCCAGATTGTGGAAATAACATGACTTTAATGATCAATGACAAGGTAAATGCAACATACATACCCAGTTTTACTCGGATGCTTTGTATGAATAGAAAAACAGAATTAACATGTATATTTGCTATTCATATAGCTATTATACTTGGTAGACATCACATGCAGGGACGTCGCGCCGCGCCTGGTAATGCATCGATGCACTTTGTCGCGTGTGCCCGTCCGCTCGTAGTACGGTTATCTTGCTGTCACTTGCACGCTAATTTCTTGATTCGTGTCGATAGAACGACACTAGCAGACAATGGAACGGCACTCTCTACTGATCAGATTAAGGAAAACATTTCTAAATTATTGCCTTAATAGGCAATAATGAAAAAATCAAAAGCTTATTAGAAATAACCATGAGAAATGAGAGACAGCTTACTTCAAGCGAACTATTTGAAGTAGCAATACTTTCTAGCAATTAAATTTTCCAACTAGCGCATTGGAATCAAATATTTTTTATTTAATTTTTTATCCAACTTATAAATGCAAACAAACTGATGGTCCAACCGATGGAAATAGTAACCGTCGCCTATAGACATGAACCATGGACATAACAAAGTATACTGTTTCGCCCATGATACCCCCCATGCGTTACCATTCCTGAGAACTGAGGGGGTAAAGAGGTTTCTTCAGGATGGCAACGCGCGCGTAATACCTCTGGTATTGCAGGCGTTCATAGGCTACGGTAACCACTTACAATCAGGTGGGCCATATGCTTGTTTACCAACTAGTGGTAAAAAAAAGAATTAAGACGTTATGCCTATATACCATGTAGTTTCATTGCCATATCTCACCCTAAAAACCAAAACACAGTCATGCAAACACAAAATGTTCACTGCAGAAACACGAATGGAACAAAGGTACCCAAGCAGACGACTTTTGTACAAAATCTCCCTCTGATAGTCATTCATTACCTTCCTCATGTAAGATTTCAGTACATCCATTCCATAAATTACGCATCATGCATGCATGTAAATATTCTGTGAGGCAAAAATAATTTTAGTATTGACATTTTGTCATCATTAATAACTGTAGTAATAAGTAAATTGCCAATGACTAAGTGTTCCACAAAACTTATATGCTCAATCTACAAACACTAAACTGAATCTCAATGTAAACATCATATTTGTCGGCACATTTCGTCAATATTCGGGTTAAAACGCAAAAGCGTGTCACTTTCCAGTCCTTAGCGCAATAACGAGATCATACGAGATATCTTAATTCCGTTACGGATTAGTGAAATCCACTTCTTTTATGGTCATTGTGCTGTGGACTCGTTGATTTTGGTTGTAAACATCAAGTTATGACCGTTTATTACTATATTAAGTACTAAAGAGATAAACAAAATGACCGGCACGAAATGGAAAAAAGGAAAATTTATAAAGTAAACATTGATATTAATACATGAATGGGGGGGAAAGGGATTGTTAGCAACGGAGTTTGACAGCCCCATTGCTAGCAATATGCCTTATTAGGTCGACCTCCACGTGGTTCCCCCTGGAAACCATCGTGAACAAATCTTTTTGAATTCGTCACGATGGGCTAACTGACCTACTTCATCCTCACCTATCATCCTTCACTGGTGCCCCGCCTGTGTGGTTACCATTCCATTATCATCCATTAAAAAAAATACATGAATGGCTTTACTGTCACTATACCTTTATTATTTCGTATCTACCGCCTATCCACCTACTTATCTTTGTTATATGCCTTAGCCTCTCCTTTGAGATGTGTTGCCCGTAGTTGTCACGCTTGGCAGGCGGGTAGGCCGCAGTTAGGCTTTGGAGATGTTTTAAGAGGGACGCTGCTGCCCATCCCTGGCATTCCCATAGTCGCCTCTTACGACACCCACGGGAAAGGAACGGGTGACCTATTCTATATTGGAACCACACGGCCACGGCTTGTAGTAAATACTTATTGTATGTAAATTAATAATTAATTATTAGTAAATACTTAGTACTACTTATATAACATATAAGTATAACAAACATTAAATACAATACAATATTAATGCACATGCCTATTATAGGTATTCACAGCATTCACTTTAACATAATTATACAGTGTAAGAAAATTAAGTAAATAATAAAAAATAACATGTAACCTAAGTTGTGAGCAATATCAGAGAATACGATTATGAGTGAATTGAATTAAAAATATATATATTATAACAATTAGAGTTAATTTTCATAAGATTGTTGTACAAAGTGCTTCAGCAATTTATTCCTGTAGGAATTCGAATTATCATACACTATATATTTTGATGAACGTTCAAAAACTAATGAAGAATTTGGTATGAAACAGTCCAGGGTGAACTAACTCTGTGTCCATGCTCTCTACTGGGCAAGGTTCGTTGTTTATTGTTTTGATCAACTTGTTTTCAACGAAATATACCGACGAAACACATCTAATTTATGACAGCGAATGTTTTCCATCTAAAAAAATTCTCGTTCATTAGACTGAATTCTTTCTTTCACGAAAAACTGATTGTTTATTTGTATTTTTTTTACCCTTTCTTTTGGTTCCGAATTCGATCCTATTGGGAAATTTTACTTTACTAACGTAAGTTTATACTCTTTGCTGATACAAATGGTGATTATATGATTTATGTAATATTGCAATTGCAACAACAGAACAAGTTCTTTCAATTAAATTATTAGATTCTAATCTTTAATATAAAATTGTATATATGTCAACATATTTATTATTTCTTAATAGAAACAACTATACTGTTTCCTTCTATTATTGTACGCGCACTGCCCGCTGGTAATTAATGCTCCTTTCCACTCAGGGTTTGCTGGAAGAGAACTCTTACAGAGTTAAGCTCGCCTGTTGTACATCTTTATTTAATATATATTATATGTTTGTAATGTACAAATAAATAAAATAAAAAGTGCCTTAAATTGAGTAAAAGTATTATAAAATAAAAATAAATTATTTTTCTTTCTTTGTTTGCTTGCTATTCCTTTATTTGAGCGTGAATTGACTGGGTACAGAGGAATAACACCTGAGTCCTCAGGAATGGCAACGCATGGGAGGTATCATGGGCGAAACAGTACACTCTGTTATGTCCATGGTACTGCTTATGTCTATAGGCAACGGTTGCCACTTTCCATCAGGTGGGCCGTTAGCTTGTTTGCCATTGTAAGTTGTATAAAAAAAAGCTTTTGTTTCATAATTTGTGATTAGCACTAATATATTTTCTTCTTCCACTGATCCATGTCACCTTTTATGTTCTCTTTTACGCATATCATCTAAAAATATGTTCGGTCAATAAATTACGTTTCATTTCCCACAAGTGTAAACAGCCTTAAAAACACGAGTCATTCCATTTGTTTAATAAACTAAAATGTCTACGAACTTTGAATATAAATGCCGCTCGTCTCGGGATTTTTCCAGTTGTTCCCTGTTGGCGGCAGCTTGTACCATTTTTATCTGAATGCATTACTATTCACCACAGCCGCCACTTGCATAGTGTACGATCGGGAGCCCGAGTTATTTTTAACGCGTCGGTCGATGGCGCTACCGGGTGACCTGCCAAAAATCTGGCCCAGTGATCTTCTCAGGTTCGTCGAATTGACCACGCAGCTATAAATATTACCTCACTACCTGTGATCACTCTTGTACCAGTGATATATTGTTAATTAAACTATTCATTTTGAGCCAACTGACAAAGTATGGATGAAATTTCACGGGTAAATATACTCATATATCCAGTTCTTTGGCACGTATGTTATGATGATAGAGTGATGATATTGTGTCATCCACATGTTCATTTCCTTGTCTCGTAGTGTGTTTATTGTTATGTGGCCAAATGGCTAGAAGAGAATGTTTACATTTCCTTTTATTCGTCTGTCTGTCTGCGAATAGCAGAATGACAACCTGGTCAACTTAAGTTCATCATAAATGAAATTTAACAGAATTGTCGTATCTTCACCAAGAGAGCAAATTAATTTACTCCTTTTTATGTCCAGGATTTGAGAAAAAGCTGCTCGTACTAAAGTAACAAAGCGTGGTAAATAAAATAATCCCGGTCAAAGAACTCTATCCCAATGCCTTACCAGTGTGGTATAACAGAAGAACAATATTCTTCTATTTTAAAGACCCGTAGATCTCAGCAGTAAAGTGTTCTAATGGCATCACCACCATCATATCAGTCTAACTGTCCACTGCTGAACATAAACCTCCCCCTTGGGAGGGAGGGGGGTTACAATGAGGGGGATTGGCAACCGCAGTTAGGCTTTGGAAATGTTTTAAGAGAGACTATGCTGCCCATCCCTCGGCCTCCCTTAGTCGCCTCTTACTACACCCACGGGAAAGGAAGAGGGGAAACCTTATGATATGATTTGATTAAATATTATACAAATATTGGCCAGAAGAGGAAATTGCAATCCGCAAACTGTGTGTGGAAGCAACTACATTTAGCTAGATCAATCACAAAGCAATGATGATTTATATCGTGAATGTGATATAAATGTTTATTCGTTATAGCGTAGTGAGAGATGGTGCGACGACCGGCTTCGTCGATCATCGGTCATCGATATATCCCGCCGTATACAGCTAACCATAATGTAAACACGTCCGCCTGTGCCAACACGCATCTGCTGGACTGTGATATGCGCTCCCAAAATTGTTTATTCTAAACAATGTTGTACCATTGGAAATTGGGAGTAGTCCATGGATATTGTTTAAATTTATGTCTCTAGATGATGGTTATTATTGTAGCCCAAACCTGCACTGTAGCTTTACGCTGGCGGAGTACTGAGAATAAGAGATGAAATCAGCTCAGTTAGTTCATGTAAAGACTTCTCTAGAAATTAAACACGATAATTTATAGAAGGATTCGCGTCGATATCGACCTGATAGAATAGGTATATTACTAGAAATGGAGTTACTAGACCCCATTACTAACGATGTCTCCTCCTACTAGACAATGGTTATAACTTTCAATCTAGGGTTTTTACCATTGGCTAAAACTCCAATCTACGTATTTAATTACAGCACAATCAGTAAATTCCAGTGCTCTCCTGAATCAATAGATATAAATGCAAATATTTTGGGATATAATAACAGCTACTTTCCACTGCTAGAGATTAATCTCTGCCCATAAAAAGATAACTTCAGCCTAACACGCTAGCTAGGATATGACTCTACTTCGAACGTGCTTTGTTTTTCAAGTCGTCTCTGGTAATGAATCACATTGTGTTTTTACTCCATTACCACTTAAACCTTAAGAAGCAATAAAATCCTGGGATTGGCTTGGAATAGTCTCTCCCATAAGTAGAGGAAACTTATTATTGCTACCAGATGACATGACTATCTAGAAATTTTCTTTTTTTTTTATCGCGGTCTGTTTCTTAGACGCTTCTAACACTCTCTATCATTGGGAAAGGAATTGTTAGTAAAGCTGACTAACAGTCTTATTGCTAGCAATATACTCCATCAGGTCGACCTCCACGTAATCCCCTCTGAAAACCATCGTGCTGAATTCCAGGTGTACTCATCACGGAGGGCTAACTGACCTGTTTTATCATTCTCACCTATCATCTCTCAATTGTGCCCCGCCAGCGTAAACCGTTTGCGAAAGTGGGGTTAGCATTCCATTATCATTCATTAAAATAACTCTCCATCAAAACATGTACATTTTTTTTTATACAACTTAGAATGACAAACAAGCTGACGGCCCACCTGATGGAAAGTGGTAACCGTCGCCTAGAGACATATGCAGTACAACGGACATAACAGTTTCGCCCATGATACCTCCCATGCGTTGCCATTCCTGAGGATTCAGATGTTATTCCTCTGTACCCTGTAAATTCACGCCATCTTTATGGGAGCGATATAATTGCGCCGGTGTGGATCTATTCCGACTGGCACTATCACATGCCCATGTATGGGCAATGATCAAAATAGGATGCTATATCGAAATGAATCACACACACCTGTCATGTGTGTGGCAGTAATTGCGTTGTATTGCAGCGAGCCGCCGCGACTTCTGGCAATGGTGGGCGACTGACCTGATGGCAGGCGCGCTCCCCCGTGGCTTTATTAATAGCACGCAGGGAAGCAAAGATTATGGATAGAAATGTTGGCATTGAAACATTTTATATAGTTCCGTAATTCGTATGATAGAAACGGTTTTACTAACAATTTACAAAAAGGTAACTGTCATTGAGTTTTGATCTATATATATTTACGGAATCAGAGGGCCTACCATGAAATGTTTTCCGAAATTACGGAGCCAAACGAAACAGAAATTTGATGTTAAAATTAAATAATACATGCCGTTTGGAAATATTAAAAATGTTAAAATATTGTTCCTTTGGACTTTTATGATAGTATGTATGACGAACGAAATGTTAAACTCCATTTATTGGTCCGGTTTTGGTATAAACAAAAACACGAAATTGAGTTCGAAATTTCGGAATTTCATTTCATGGTAGACCCGCAGTTTCTACCTAATTTTCGACTTTCGAACGCAATTTGTCAAAGTAATGATCAGCAACGGAGATCTTTATATTCGAATACATACCACCAGGAGAGGTATGGTCACTTGACTAGTTACATTAAAAAAAACATAATTGGCTAAGGTATTGCTTCGTACACAAAAATAAAGTCCGATTAAATCTATAATAAAGTCCAAATAAATATATTTATTAGATCCTATCATCATCACCATCATAACTGTCCACTGCTGAACATAAACATCCCCCTTGGGAGGGGAGGGGGGTTACAATAATGGGGATTGGCAACCGCAGTTAGGCTTTGAAGAAGTTTTAAGAGAGACTATGCTGCCCATCCCTCGGCATCCCCTAGTCGCCTTTAACGACACCCACGGGAAAAGAAGATAATCCCACTCTATACCGAGACCATACGGCGTTAGAACGGATTAAAACCTACGATAAGTCCTAAATTGGATTTAAAACTATATTTTTTAACTTTGTCATTAACTCATAGTATATTTATAACAGTAGAACCCTTATTAGTAAAAATACTTGTATTTATCCACTTTTATATATGTTTTACAAACTAAAACGTCGTGTTTTCTTAAACGAACCAAATAGGTAATCCGCCCGAACCTGTCTACATTACGCCGGTTTTCTCTACCAAGTATAAGCGCCATCCCATACTGTAGCAGCAAACTTGATTACCGCAGGTAGATTCTGTATTAACTAAACACTATTAACTTATAAAATAAAATATCTCTATAGACTCTTCACTTTCTTAGAACTCCTCTTCCTAAGTTTAAATATTTTCAATCTAATGTGTCTACAAAACATCTCGTTCTACATACTAACAGAACCTGATTTTTAACTGATTTCGAAAAAAGAGGTTTTCAATTCGGTTGTTTTTTTCATAACTCCGATGCAAACCGATTTGGAAAATACTTTTTTTTATCTGAAATAGTATACTTACAGATTGGTCTCATAAATTTTTTATTAAAATCGGTTCATTAGCTTAATTTTAAAATCAAAATTAAAAAAGTTTTATGGCACAATTGAAGTAATTTTTTTTTTTATTGGAACACTGATAACAATGCTCGAATCCTGTGACCTGTGCTGAAACTAAAAATGTCTGAAATTCAAATATATATAAAATATAATATAGGTGGGTCAAAAAACAATCCCGCCAGTAATCGAATAATTGAAATATCAACGAGACAATGTTTTGAGTGGACGAGGTTAATTTGGAGAGGAGCCGGTACATGAATGCAACAAAACAATCCGCCGGGACGGGACGGGACGGGACGACAGTGAGTCACGCGCATTTCTGGATCACCACATGACCACTTCTCACACATTCCACTGTGGGAAAAGTGTCAGATTTTGTCTACCGAGTGAAATTGATATCAACTTATTAAATGAGTATTCCCCCCACCAAAATAATCACTTTTTCCAAATAAACACAGATCATTAAACTTGATACGGATCAGTGCTTAAAATTATCCCAATTCCCATACAAACTTGACAGCTGAACGCACCGTATTAGCATGGGAAGCGCAAAATATTTCATTTATTTTTTTATAGAAAGAAATATTCAGTTTCTATAGCATACTCGTACCCAAGCAGAGGTACCCAAGCAATCGACTTATGTATTTTTTCTTGTTGTATAAAAACGTAGAACCAAAATTGTTATTTGGCCGAAGTCAATTACACTCAATTGAGTCTAATTTATAAGTAAATATTGACACGCAAAACACAAGCAATGGCTTTACAATTTAAACACGTACCTTTGACTGACGATTCCCAAAGTTATTAATATGATATTGTATATCTAAACGTGATAAGTTTTTTTTATGGATGATAATGGAACGGCAACCTGCGCTATCAGTATACACTGGCGGGGCGCCAGTGAGAGATGATAGGTGAGGATAAAAGCAGGCCAGTTAGCCCATTGTGATGAATTCAACAAGACTTAATCACAATGGTTTCCAGGAACCGCGTGGAAGTCGACCTAATAGGTTATATTGGGGGAAGAAATTGTTAGTAATGGAGACTGAGAATCCCATTGCTAGCAATATACCCAGCCAGGTCGACCTCCTCGCGGTTCCCCCTGGAAACTATCATGGTTAATTCCCGATGAATTCATCATGATGGGCCAACTGGCCTGTTTTCATTCTCATCTATCACCCTTCACTGGTGCTCCGCCAGCATATCCCGTTAGCGCAGGCGGGGATACCGTACCATTTTCACCCATCAAAAAAAAATAGATTATATTGCTATCAATGGGGCTTTTAGACCCCAGGAGATTTTATTAATAATCTCTTCCCCCCCAAACGTGACAAGTTGTGATGCGTTAACATCAATTTATTTATGATGTTGCAATGGTGAGTTGTTTAGAACTCCACGACGTTGTATAAGGAAATAAGCAGCATTCGTTCATTCCGGGTTGGACCGTCGCCCAGTGGACTAGTAGACGGTACACAGTGGACATTCGACGTGTCCTCTGGAATATATAAAGAAATGCTATAATTAACAAACATGCGAATTTGCCAAGGTGATTCACAAATATGTTTAATTTTTTATTTTTTAAATACGAAATTAAATCGTAAACTTAATTATAATCATATATTTCTTCTAATTATATTGTCCAATATAATGCTGCTTACATCTTCATAATGGTAGGAAATGCTATAATTTTTTTTTTATACCACTGAGGTGGCAAACAAGCATACGGCCTACCTAATAATTACATACTTGATGTATAACGTGAACTATCTGTGTGAATACATATGTTTGTATGCCGTACAGGCTAAACATGTCGAACGTTATTATATTGTCAGCATCTGCATGTATTTATACGCATGTTTTACAAATAAAACGCGGTTTCCATAGCCTATGAACGCCTGCAATACCAGGGGTATTACGCGCACGTTGCCGACCCTGAAGAAACCTCTTTACCCCCTCCGCCCTTCCTTTTGAAGAACCCCATGCTGTCAATTAAAAAAATAATTATCTTCGAATCACAAATTGATTATCTTTACCAATCTTTATTTAAAAAAAATATATAACGCTGAATAAAACAAATTTGATAAACAAATATGAACGTTCAATATTTGATCTGTGGATATGTCGATAAAGTTATGCATGATCCGAGTACGTCATCGATCATCGTCTAAAATAAGATTTATTACCGTCGTGTGATCTCTAAATCATCATATATTTGCATGATTCCAACCTCCATACATGTATATGTACCATATTTTATAATTTGAACAGTAAAAGTTTCGGTTTCATTTACAAAAGTGTTCAAATGTGTAATACTAAGTAATACACCAGAGGGAGACTTTGTACAAAAGTCGTTTGCTTGGGTAACTCTGTCCCATTCGTGTTTCCACCGTGAAGCAGTTGTGTTTGCATGGCTGTGTTTCGGTTTGAAGGGTGGGATATGGCATGAATTTACAGGGTACAGAAGAATAACATCTGAGGACTTACCTCAGGAATGGCAACGCATGGGGGTGTCATGGACGAAACAGTACACTCTGTTGTGTCCATGATACTGCTCGTGTGTATAGGCGACGATTACCGCTTTCCATCAGGTGGGCCGTCAGCTTGTTTGCCACTCTAAGTTGCATAAAAAAAATACAAATTCAACTTATTTAATCATACTGAAAGATTAGTTAGTTAGAATTATACTAGTAGTTAGAATTATACTGAAAGATGCATAAATAACACTATTTAGTTAAGTTAAACTCATTTAGTTATTAAAAAATGCAAGTATATTTTAAGTTACTACATAATAATCTGTACTAATATTATATATGGGTAAACTCAAAAACTACTCGAATGATTTTAAAAATTCTTTCACCTATAAAAAGCTAAAGTATCAACTAGTAACATAGGCTTTATACTTTTTTCAAAAGTTATACGAGTTATACGTATCTACCCGTGCGAAGCCGGATCGGATCGCTAGTCATATCATGTGGTTACTAGAAATAATGAATATTTTTAATATTACACGTTATTTAACCCCAAATTAAGATAGATAAAATGAACTTTCTAAATTTTTTCTTTTTCGCTTTTTTCTATAGATACATAAGTACTTGTATAATGAAGTCAAATTATTTATTTTAATTAATTCATTCAGCCGTTAACTACACTGCTGAACATAAGTCTCCCCATAAGAGGGTTTTTGCCAGTAGTTGCCACACTTGGTAAGCGGGTTGGCAAGTTAAGATTGGGTGATTTTTAAGGTCTGCTGCCACTGCCTGCTGTCCCTCGACTATTACATTTCATTAGTCACCTCTTATGACCCCCACGGGAAAGGAAGGGGTGACCCATTCTATGATAGAACCACACTGCAATTTCAAATTCTTCGTTTTTTTTTTTTGTTGGGTGAAAATGGTATGGTAACACCGCCTGCGCTAACAGGATACGCTGGCGGAGCACCAGTGAAGAGCGATAGATGAGAATGAAAACAGGCCAGTTAGCCCATCATGATTAATTCATCAGGAATTAACCATGATAGTTTCCAGGGGGAACCGGGAGGAAGTCGACCTGGTTGGGTAAATTGTTAGCAATGGGATTCTTAGTTAGATTACTAACAATCCCTTTCCCCCCAAATTCTTCGTTTACATTTTCTATATTACAACAGACGGTAGAAAACAACTTGAAACGAGAGAAAAATCATCGTAGAAAGAAAGGCCGGCGACGGTCAGTTAAACAATATCGAGGAAAGTTGCAAAACATTACGCAAGCAACCACTCGTTTTATTGCCACTCTCCTATTTGATCGCATCGTGTAAAGCACAGAAAAAAATATGTAGGAAACACCTCGTTTGCAATATGAAAATAAATAGAATGATGTAGTATCGTAAAATATACCGGAAAAATCTGAAACTGCTGCAGGTGACGTGTGCGATTTATTCGAGAGAGCGATAGAATTACAACACTCCGGCATTTCTGTTAATATATTAATACGTAAAGCGAAAACTTCGTAGCCCTTTTTACGAAAATTGTACGGACGGAGGAGTATGAAATTTGGCACGCTCATAGTTTATACAGAGAAGGAGTGCAGAATGCTAATTTTTTTTCCAAATTATGCATAAAAAATACATTAAATCGATAAAAAAAAAATACACACACATCCATTTATTTGATACCCACACACGCATATAAGTTATATACGTACTCTTTTGTTTATTGTTAAAGTCTGTGGTCAAATTGAGAATGGATTAATTTTGTTTGTCTTTAACTAAGTACAGGGGGGGAAGGGATTGTTAGTAATGGAGACTGAGAATCCCATTGCTAGCAATATACCCAACCAGGTCGACCTCCTCGCGGTCCCCCCTGGAAACTATCATGGTTAATTCCTGATGAATTCATCATAATAGCCTAACTGGCCTGTTTTCATTCTCATCGATCACCCTTCACTGGTGCACCGCCAGCGTATACCGTTAGCGCAGGCGGGGTTACCATAACCATTTTCATCCATCAAAAAAAAAACTAAGTACAAGGAAATACATATTGTAATTCCTTGTTGTGAATGTCAAACATAACCATAATAAATTCATTTTTTACAATATATGTTATTGTTGAATTTTAACCACGAGACGACCACTAGTAATAAGAAATATATGTTTATTGATAACTTTATGTATTGATTTACGCGGGCGAAGCCAAGGGATACAACTAGTGACAAATACATTTTGCTCCGCAAAAAATACCCACTGTGATCCTTACAAAATGACAATATTAAATTACTTTGTTATGACTTCAATTGTCAAAGTGATCTAGTTAAAGATTGTACAGAAAATATCATCAACTAGTTTTTTTTTATACAACTTAGAATGGCAAACAAGCTGACGGCCCACCTGATGGAAAGTGGTAACCATCGCCTATAGACATGAGCAGTACCATGAACATAACAGTATACTGTTTCGCCCATCATACCCCCCATGCGGTGCCATTCCTGAGGACTCAGGTGTTATTCCTCTGTACCCAGTAAATTCACGCCATATCCCACCCTTCAAACCGAAACACAGCCATGCAGACACAACTGCCGAGTAATCGACTTTCGTACAAAGTCTCCCTCTGGAAACTAGTTAATTTCAAACTTCTCCATTGTTCACATATAATTTAAATACATTATCGGGACTTTATGATTAAAAAAAAAGAAAAGAAAAAAAAAGGTTAAATTCCTCTTATCGATATTAACTTAAAAATAGAAAATATAGCGCATAACATAACCACAATAAAATACCCTTTTAAAAATCACTTAAGAAATAAATTTTGTAATTTCATCACAGTTGTTTCATAGAACACGTTAATATATTGATATTTTATGTATATATAAACACAGTATCGCTCGTTTACTATAACCTATCAACAGCCTATAATATAATATTGAAACCAAAAAAAATGGATCGCATATAAACGACCCAATTCCGACCGCATGAACCGCAGGGTTGCGAAGTACCCGACTGATTTAGTTCACTGCGAACGAGAGCATTGTGTTTATATTGAATTATTGAGTTCCAGTTTCTTGTTGCGTTAAGAATGTGATGTAAAAATAGACGATCGTCCGAAGGGCGGCCTCTGCCGTTTTGAAGCAAGGTCTTTTTCACTACGATAGTTTTTCTGTGTATAAATAGATCTGTATTATGTGACGAACGCTTTCTTCAGTTGCTCGTAATACGATTGGCCTAAATTTATTTATTTTTTGGAAAACGTACAGCTGAATTACAGTCAATACATAGTCAAATTTATATCTATGTTAAGCCATGAACCGTTCTCACATTTGCGTAATGATAAAATAGCAATAGTATTTGTTAAAATGTACCCGTACTTAATACTCCAGAGGGAGACTTTGTACAAAAATGGTTTGCTTGGATGCCTCTGTCCCATTCGTATTTTAACCGTAAAGCAGTTGTGTTTGCATGGCTGTGTTTCGATTTGTAGAGTCCCAGTCTTGAAATAAACGGTTCTTTAAATCTTTTTATATATCCTGTGTACGATCTATGGTGCTGATGATGTCTATAATATAGTATCTCCCATAGTATCATTTAGGGTTGTTGCAACTTGCCAGACTTACAACTATTTTTTAGTGCAACAAAAATACACCAATTGCCCGGTCCTCATGTTAGGATACCCTGTGATTATTATTAAATTATTAATTCACTCTTGCGCCACGTGCCCCTTTCTATCTGTTCTCCTTTAACTAAAGGTTGTCTGTAAGAGATTGCCCTAGCGATAAGACCGCCTTTTGTACCTTTGTGTGTATTTCAATCTGTATTTATGTTACTGTATTTCACTTGAATTATTCACTTGTCATTGTATATTTTTATTTAGGGTGCAATAAAGAGTTAAATAAATAAATACCCTGTGATATCAGGAACCAATCAACGATCATACTGTAAGTGAATATACAAAAGCATATAAAAAAATAAATATATAAATCATTTGGGGACAGAACTCAGCACACCCAGACCTCCAATCCAAGCCTATCCAGAAAAATTCGTTTACTAAATTTACTCGACCAAGAATCGAATCCAAGATCTAAATAAGCAATATGGCTACCTACCGCTGAGTGCCTGAGGTCGCTTTACTTTGCTCGTAACTTCAGTCTCTTAAAACCTCTTTCTATAAAATCCCATGCTATGGTTTAAACTTTCTATGTAAACGTAACATTGTGGTCTGTTTTGTGCAGGAAACAGTCCGCAGCAGCGGTGGCAAGGTGACCAGTGAACGCAGCGTACAGGAGTTCGACATAGAACAGTGCTGGGACGAGCGCGTGCTCAGGAAACTTGTAAGTCACTTTCAAACTGTTTTATACATTTTAAACATTTAGAAACACCATGTATATTTAGCACTTATGTATATTTTTTAATAGATGAACATGGAATGGTAACTCAAATTCGCGTGCCAGTGAGAGATGATTAATAAAAATGAGGTCGAGTCGGTTGTTCATATCGGCCTTTAACTGTCCACTGCTTAACATAGGCCTTCCCTTTGAGGAGTTTTGCCAGTAGTTGCCACGCTTGGCAGGCCAATTGGCAACCGCAGTTAGGCTTTAGAGATGTTTTAAGAGGAACGCTGCTGCCCATTCTGGCCTTCCCTTAGTCGCCTCTTACGACGCCTACGGGATAGAAGTGGTGGTTTAATCTATGCCGGGACCATACGGAGCGGTAATTAATTCACTGGGAATTAACCCTTTTAGTGCCATTGATTTTTACTCATATGTACTTAAAATGCCAAAGAAATCTTTGTCGTGTTGATGTCATTTACGCTTGTCTCTAAAAACTGTATCTCCTCCAAAAATTATCCAATTTTAATATTGTTTTCACATCAAGCTAAACAGCGAATGATTTCACGAGCGCTATGACGCTCGTGGCACTTTTAGTTGCAATGCGCACGAGCGCGATGGCGCTCGTCGGCACTTAAACACGGTGGTTTCAAAATACCGAGAGGATATCTACCTCTTTTTGAATACTGAATATTTACCTAAATTAAACCAATACTCCCTAGTATTGGTTTTAATTTAGGTAAGCTGATAGAGTATATTAATAAATTTACACATGGTATAGGTGTATTAATTTTTTTGATACTACTAAGTGACAAACAAGCATATAGCCCGTCTGTTAGTAAACGGTCCGCCGTCTGTATTCTGTACCGACCATGTATAAGTTATGCAAGTTATACACAAAGAAACACTATGTAATACATAATTATAAACCCGATCCACGCAGAAAGTGAATTTCCGGCTCGACAGCAGGCTAGACATTAATCTGTGGCGTATTAACCGCTAATTATTCGCCATTATGTCGCACACTTAACTATTATCAATGAAAGCTCATACAAAACAGCACTCCGTTGGCAATCAAGCGGCTTGAATCAAGCGCATATGTTACAAAATTGCTTGAGCGGATAATTTTAACTTTATACAAATTCTGGATTCAGAACTCCAGAACTATACACGGCAATATCGATCGTACCAAAGACTATGTTTCAGTCAGTTATGAATGAAGAAACTTAACATTTCCCACTGAACATACTTAATCGGAATAATTATGTTACACAAAAATAACTAAATACTTCGCATTGTTATAAATTTTAATACGAGAATAACAACTGAGTAAACTCTATTAATTGCAAAAATAATTTATTAAATTGGTTCACAATTAGCAGAGATATAATGTACAACTTACACATAAAACAATAAAAGATTCAATTATCAAATTTAGATTATACTAACTGAGGAAAGATGATCAGTTAGATTTTTTTTTTTTGGTTCTCATTATCCCAAAGGGAAAGGCAAAGGGCTCTGTTCATACAGCTCATGTCTAACGTAATGATTGTTTCGAATTATTAAATTTTCTTGGGATTAAATATCTTGAGTAGTTGAAATTATATATCCATAAAGAACAGAACAGGTCCTTGAAACTGTCGCTGGATTTTGGTTTGACAGACAGGCTTTATTTTTTTATTTATATAATATATTATTATCCACTTTTCATGTCAAGCAAGAGCATAATTTTATGTCAAGCACATATTGTCAAGCACATAAGCTTTGCTCTTTTTAGGGCGAAGCAATAAACTGAGTTGTGGCCATTTTGTATTGCTATAGCACACTCACAAACGAAAATTGTATTTAGCTTTGTGTATTTTTTTTTTTATCATTTATGTTATCTCGCTTTTTTTTTGTATATACATGTTGTAATTTATGTGCTGTAAGTAATGCAAATAAATTATCTATCTATCTATCTATTAGGTAGGGCTACTTTCAAGCATCAAACATTGTAGACAATTATGTCCGCTTGACTCAAGCCAAAATCTACGAGCTGGTTTCAAAGACCACTTGACCGTTCGCGGATGCCATAATAAGCTCTCACTTTCGTTGCCATTCGTCGCCGGACGGTGGACGACAGTGACGGTGAAACTGGTCGAAATTGGCCGACTCATGCGCGGAGATCATCGACCATTGCGCAAGATTGCGACAAGTGGCATGATCGCAAACTATTATTAGAAAAATTGCGTGTAAACAAAACCGGTCTACTTAAATTCTTGTAATTTGGACAACTGGCTTTTTTAATGCCGACTTTTTATTTACCACTCTTTGTGTATATATCTATCTTCCGGAACATGATTTGTAATTTTTATGCTATTTCATATTTTTAAGCAAAAAGGAAAGAGACTTTTGTATTTTTTGTGTACATTACGCGATATTTTTGTAGCTTTGTAACCGATTTCTTTTTTGCATTCATAAAATCGAATCCAGTGTTTTTTTTTTAATGAATGATAATGAAATGGAGACCCCGCCCGCGCCATCGGTATACACCGACGGGGCACCAGTGAAAAATGATAGGTGAGAATGAAATCAGGACAGTTAGCTCATCGTGACGAATGCAAGAAGTATTTATCACAATGGTTTCCAGGGGGAACCGCGTGGAGGTCGACGCGACAGGGCTTGCTAGAAATAGGGGCAATAGTCCATATTACTAACAATCCCTTTCCCCCCCGAATCTAGTGTTTGGATCAACAATAACCTTTAAATAAGCATCAGTAATATGGATACCTATTAGGCCGTAAATAATTGTAAACTGTGAAGTTAGCGTTGAACTACTAACAATCCGTAACTTACTAGCAACGTAACGTTTAGCACTCGGTTTTTTCTGCTTACCCATCAAGGAACCTATCATCATACCAGCCTTTAACTGTCCACTGCTGAACATACGCCTCCCCCTTGAGAGATTTCTCCAATAGTCGTCACTCTTGGCAGGCGGATTGGCAACCTCTGTCAGTCTTTAGAGATGTTTTAAAAGCGACGTCTGGACATTGTCAAACACGGTACACGTCATCAGGCAGTAGTGTTATTTAATAAATTACCTGTCCAGTTAAAAATTATACGAAGTCTCAATTCTTTTAAGATCAAATTACGATCCCTTTTATTGGAGAAATATTACTACTCCGTACATGACTTCTGTACTGTTGATTAATGTAAATAATTAAAAATGAATTTGACATATGTATATAATATTACGATGAAGCTGACACTGTTTATTGCAAACTTTATTTATTATAATTTATTGTTATTATTATAGTTATTGGATGGTTGTAATATTCAAGTTAATGTAATGATTTTTGTATGTTTATCCCTTATTTCAGACACAATGTACATTGTTTTTTTAATAAATGACTAATGACGCTACTGCCCATCTCTCGCCCTCCCTTAGTCAGCTCTTACGACACGCACGGGAAAGGAAGGGGTGGCCTATTCTATACCGAGACTAGGTGGCCACCAAGGAACTTTAAAAAGTAAACATTGTCTCTTAACAGATGTAAATTATTTAAACGTCTGGACTATTTAACTCTTGCATATCTAGACTAAATAGTTTTTTTTAATGTATGATAATAATTATGATTAACCCGCCCGCGCTAACGGCATACGCTGGCGGGGCAACAGTGAGGGACGATAGGTGAGAATGAAAAGGCAGGTCAGTTGGCTCATCATGATGAATACACTTGGAATTCAGCACGATGGTTTCCAGGGGGACCACGTGGAGGTCGACCTGGTTGGGTGTATTGCTAGCAATACTCTTAGTCTCCAGTATTAACAATCGCTCCCCCCCCCCCCCTCCGACCGCTTTATTACATTAGTATAGATGACGTCTCTTACATGTATTACTCACGCTTTCTCTCTTCGCAAAATTTTATGTAAATTGCTGCAATGCTTTGGTTTTAATCGAATTTTATAAAATACCAGTTCCGAAATGAAATTATATTCAAAACATTAAAAAAATCTAAAAATAAATTACATTATTTTTTTAAATTTATCTTTTTTATTTTATTACATTTAAAACTCCCGATCGTGGCAAGCAAGATGTAAAGAATCCATCAACAAATGACTAGATCTGTATTGAAATCGAGTCGTTTAGAAGTGTAACGTGTTATTAGGGCAGCGCCACTTCCGCTTTCCACTCCCGACCGTTTCCGGTGCGTGGACAATGCGAATGTTGGACGGTTCCGAGTGTGAGCCGTGGACCGTGGCGGTGGTGGTGGGCTGCGGGCTGGCCTGCGGGCTGGCCTGCGCGCGCGCACTACCGCGCAACCAACCGCGATTATAACACGCGATCAAATTACATGTGCGACATACAAATAAGTGATATCATTTACCGTTTGTGACCATGCTGAGTGGCCTGCAGTCGCTACGTGTGAGTTGACTTCCACAAACTAGTGTATCGGCTGCATAATTACCTAGTGCAATGTTTGTTTATAAAGTATGTGTCGACACGTTTAAAAAAGAAGAAGGTTTAAAAATGTATTTTTTTTTATGTTTGTAACCTCATATCTCTGACAATTGTAAACTAAATTTGATTTTTTTTTTTTTTTTTTTTTTTTTATTTTAAAGGGCATAGATTAGTCGCATAGAAATGTTATAAAAATATATATTTAGGTACATCTCGTTGGAGGTGTGCATATATAGCAACAGATGAAGAGACTCCTAATATCAGCAAAATGTACAAATTTTTTTTTCTCTCTACTGATGTTCATTTTCCCAAAGAGGGTTGAGGTCAGGCAGGCGACCGGTCGTAAAACTATAAGCTAAATCTTTTATAATATGGATAAAAAACATACCGGTCGTACTATAAGCTAAATGTTTTTATAATATGGATAAAAAACATATTACGCCGACCCCAAATAATAATTGGGACAAAGGTAGGAAGAAGGCGATAATTGTTGTTTATTTTCACCAAAGGGAGACTTTGTACAAAAGTCATTTACTTGGTCTGTCCCATTCGTAGTATACTCTGTTATGTCCATGATACTGCTCAAGTCTATAGGCGACGGTTACCACTTTCCATCAGGTGGGCCGTCAGCTTGTTTGCTATTCTAAGTTGTATAAAAAAAATCACGTTTAATTATTATTTATAATTGCTATTTGTAATAGAGAATCTATCTATTTATCTAACAAAATCTGTTTAGTGGTATATTTGAATTAAAATAACTGGTTTTTGCTATGATTAAAATGAATTTTTATTTGTGAATCACAATCTTACATTATGATACTTACAAGTAGTCAGAAGTCTGTCTCGTTCCATAGTGAGTGTACTCGTATTTGTTTAATTTTTATTAATAATACTATTTACTTAGTAATGGAGGTGAAGTCAACAGCTGTATGTGACTCGTTTATTATTTATGATCAGGGTGCCTACCATGGAATGAAATTTCGAAGTTTCGTACTCAATTTCGTGTTTTTGTTCACATCTAAATGGGCCGGCTGCTCACGTAATCCTGGAATGTGAGGCTGTGGCCCATCAACGTTTATAAATCCTCGGAACGGTGAGGTCGCTCCGTGAGGCCTGTGAAGAACCCAGGAAGCTTCTGCGCTTCTGGGCGGAGCTAGGTTGGTTGCACTAGCCACGACTCATACGCACAATGGCCAAGTGAGAGGCTAAGCGCGGAAAATGGAGTCCTTTTCACACACATTCACCTAAATGGGCCCAGTAAATGGAGCTTAACATTTTGTTCGTCATAAATCCTACCATAAAAGTCTAAAGGAATAATATATTAATATTTTTAATGTTTTCAAACGGCATGTATTATGTAATTTTAACATCAAATTTGTGTTTCGTTCAGCTCTGAAATTTCGGAAAACATTTCATGGTAGGCCCTCAGTTTTCTTTATATAGTGTAAGAGAAAGAGCACTTATAGGTAGATACAACAAAATTAGTAAAACTAAATAGATCTCTTCAAGGAACATACCTATATATTAGAGTTTAAAAATATATTTTTTTATACAACTTAGAATGGCAAACAAAGTAACGGCCCACCTTATGGAAAGTGGTAACCGTCGCCTATAGACATGAGCAGTACCATGGACATAACAGAGTGTACTGTTTTGCCCACAATGCCCTCCATGCGTTGCCATTTTTGAGGACTCGGGTGTTATTCCTCTGTACCGTGTAAATTCACTGCCATATCCCACTCTTCAAACCGAAACACAGCCATGCAAACACAACTGCTTCACGGTAGAAACACGAATGGGACAGAGGTCCAAAAATTATATTAAAGAACAAGTTCACTTTAAGTTGATCGTGTCTAAAAACATAGCTGTCAAATTTACTTTTTTAACTATTATATATACTTTTTTAAATATTATATTTTTCCTTTAATTTTGAACATGAATATCACCTTGATATACTTCACCAATAAAAAAATCATGCAAAGGAGGGTTAATTATATTTTTAATGACACAAAAGCGGCAAAGAAGTATATACAGCCTGTTTAATGGTAAACGATCACTATAGCCTATGGGCGCCTGTAACACTAGGAGCGTCACGTGCGCGCTGCCGATCCTAAAGAAACCTTAAGAACACCATACTGTAGTCTCTAGGGAAAACTTCAGCAGCAGCAAGCTCATTCCACGGTCTGAGTGGTCGTTTAAGAAAATTTCTCTGAAGCCGCACTGTACGCGAACATTTAGGTTTAAGCGTCATAACTAAATAGTTACATTAAGGCTGCCAATTTGTCACTTTAAATTTATAGCCGTCATTCTTTTAATGTATATAATATCGAATGTCATGCAGAGCAGTTGTTGGAGTGCAAATTTAATGCCGTTTTATATAATATTTATTTTATAAATGTATTAATTTGTAATCTGTTGCCTTGCTATAAATAAATAAATATATAAATGTCACAGCTTAAATTCTCACCAAATATTTTACTCCACATCTACGTAATGACTGGAACGATTGATATTTTGTAAATACCACAAATTTACCATAACATAATTACCGTGGTAATCAAGATTACCTACCTACTTAATGGTACGCAACCATCGGAACCGACTGCCTACTTAATAACGCGCTTTAGAGAGCACTGTTCTTTACAATTTTTACATATGTAATGTAAAATTTACTAATAAATTACCATAGTATGCATGGGTAATATCTGTACCGCAGGGGGGGAAAGGGATTATTAGTATTGCGGACTACCAGTCCCATTGCTAGCAATATACCCTGTCGGGTCGACCTGGTCCCCTCTGGAAACCATCGTGCTGAAACCCAGGTGTATTCATCACGATGAGCTAATTGACCTGCCGTTTCATTCTCATCTGTCATACCTCACTGGTGCCCCACCAGTGTATACCTATAGCGCAGGCGGGTTTACCATTCCAGTATATATATATATATATATATATGTATATATGTATATATATATATATATATATATATATATATATATATATATATTGCTTTTAGCATTAAGTTCGCCATGTACACATATTTGTACTAATGAATAAAATATTACCCACCCGAGGTTTTCCCAAGAGACTACAGCATGGAGTTCTTCAAAAGGGGGGTAAAAAGGTTTCTTCAGGATCGGCAACGCACGCGTAATACCTCTGGTATTGCAGGTATTCATAGGCTACGGTAACCACTTACCATCAGGTGGGCCGTATGCTTGTTTGCCACCTCAGTGGTATAAAAAAAAACCTTTAACCCACAATTTCTGGTGTATAAAATACACCGGTTTACTATCCTAATATTCATCATCAGTAAATGATTTGTGTGTTTGTCAGTTGGACGAGTGCAGTGACTACGAGCAGCGTCGGCGATTGCGAGCACGTCTGCGCACACTCATGGCTGAGCAAGAAGGTATTTGGCGCATACCAATAATAGTTACAAATTTATTAGATTAAATCGGCCGCAAACAATATCTACTATTATGGTCTTTATATACTATTATAGTATTTAATTTGTTTAATTTTATGATTATGAATCGTAATTCCATTTTTGTAATAAAATAAATAAACAAAAACAAAAGCTATATTCTAAAATTTTGTATATTTCCATAGCATGCGCGAGCGCCGTAACGGAAGCGCTGGCGGCGGCCGGCGAGGGGGGCGACAACGCGGAGGGCAACGAAAACGAGGCACGCGGTGAGTCTCTACTCCTCCCGCTGCTGCAGGGCCTGCTGGGCAGCGGCGGCGAGCGGCTACTGGCCGGGCTCGGCGCCGCGGGGGCCGACGTTGTCGCCGACGTGCGCCGCTCGTTGGCGCGCCTGCGGGCCGCGTTGGCGCCGCCCGCGGACCACCCTCAGGCGCGTGCGCTCCTGACCCTAGCTGATAGGCTCGAGGACGCGCTGGACAAAGCTGACCGCCTAGACGGCTGCCGCAGAAAACCACGCCGCCGCACTCGTGCGAACCGTCACACAGTTGGTGTTACGCATGAGGAGCTCGCGGAGGCGCGACGACTAGTGGATCGGGACCAGCTATCCATGAATACCGAAAACGTCGAACCCCCTACATCCTCGTCTGGGGCGCCTTCTGTCATTTCCGCTGCCAATAGTATCGATGAACCTCCCACGCCGGAGCGTAAACAGAGCATTGACGAGGAAATGGTCAGTTACCACAATGCTGTGGCCGTAAGAGAAAAACAGGGGCCGATACAACAATCTGCCAGTATTGAAGTGGCTCCCAAAGTGAATCGGGACGCACGTGTAGTAGAAAGACGCGCTCCGGGAACTAGGAAGCCCGATTTCTTCCGTCACTCAGTCGCTGATGGATTACAACCACCGCAGCCGCGCGAGGTATCAAGTCGTCGTTCTTCCGATTCGAAGAGTGGTATCGCAGCTATAGCTAATAAGTTTGACGCCCAAGCGAGAGATGCACGAGAAATAATTCCAGCTAGACGCGCTCCATTTACTCGATCTCCTCCGCTGGTTGATACTACAACTGTATCTAAAAAACAAATAACACATGAGGAACCTAAACGAGCACCCCTATATAAACCACTACCTCCGACTTACAACTTTGCTGCGCCTCCACCTGCAGAAGATTTCTCCAAACCTCTTAATCGATTTAGCAACAATAAGCGCAGTCGAATGAAACGCGCAAATACAATAGACATAGGTCGACCGCTCGGTGGCTACAAAATAGACAGCGATACTGACGAAGAAGGTGGAATTCGTCATATACCTATAGTGCCAGAATTTACACCGCAAACAGAGAATGATAGGAAATTCGTTGCTTTCATGCGTAAAAACCAAGAAAATGACCGTGCTGTTAACGGTCAATCAAATTGGAGCAATCGATTTGGTAATATAAAACATACATTTGAAAGTCGTGAGCGTGATGACCAAAGTAGGTCTTCCAGTACTTCGTCAGCTAAACGATTTTGGCGTTCAACGGAAGAAACAGCGGTCTCTGCACCTCGCCCTCGCAAATTCCTTGCTGATGTTAGTAATACGGAGATAATCAAGCCGCCGTGGGCGAATGAACGTCGGGAACCACCCCGTGTTTATATTCCCCCACAGACACAATTGTCACCACAAGTGCAACTGCAATCACCACAAATGCAGCTATCACCAGCAATACCAACTACGCCTCTATCGCCCCAACATCACCCGTCGATACCGCAATCACCGACAAGACCGATAGCTACAAAACAATTCGTCGCTAAACCAATTCCAGTGAATCAATTTTCACATGCACCGATGTCAGCATTTAAACCACCAACAAAGATAGTTTCCCCGACGAGCGCACCATCTCATATCTGGAGTCCTCCTTCGTTGAGTAGTGCTGTGTCTCCGACGACGGAGATTCCTCCTACTTATCCCGTCGGTCCGAAACCAATCACTCCTAGCCCTACAGTTCCCAGTGTACCATGGGCGACTGCTGAATATGACAAACCTAGACGAGTGGTCGGGCTCGCTGCTGCAAGGTTTGAGAGTGCAAATATTGAGCCTCCACAACCGCCTTCAGCACTGCCATACAGGGAGCGACCGTTCGCCTCTAACCCTCCCACTCCACCGACTCACGCGCACCCATTGATACAAAATTATCCAGTAAAATCAATACCGAGTCAGAATAATCTCGCTGCCCCAGAATTGGTTAAAAAAGTCGACGTCACGAAACAAAATTATAGCCCTGGCCCGATTTCTCAAAAAGTAGATTCTCGAAATTATGGATCTACCCAATTCCCTGGAAAAGTAGATGCACAAAAGCTACAAATAGAATTTTATGAAAAACGAATACGTGAAAGAAATCGACCAGAGCCATTAACGAACGGTCATCGTGAACCTAAAGACCGCAAGCCACCTGCGCCTCCAGCGTACACTGTTACCGACTATACGCCTAGTAATGTGATATCAACATTCGTTCCTCTCCAGCAAACGCCTGACATCGAAAAAGCTCGGGCCCATAAAGTGGATTATCTTCCAGACGTGGTTATGAATGAGAATGATAGAAATAATTATACACATTCACCAAATGCTAGAACACCCAACAATTCCTATTCTCCAAGAAATAAAGGACCATACGTACACCAGAACGGTGACTCGTATGTAAACGGCACCGATGATGGACCGACGACAGAACACGGTAGCGTCGTAACTAAAGTGATGCGAGGTCCTGTGCGCGGAGCGGCCACTATCACGGCCGGTGTCCGCACTCGTCATGACGACGAGCGCCGTGGTGCCGACAACCTCAAGGGAGTACTCGATAAATTGTCGCTGCCAAAGCGTGAAGCGCTCGCACACAGCGATCGCAAGAAGAGAGACATCACGCGTAACCAGGTACGGGCTCCTGTACAGAACGGCCCCTCCCCACTGTCCACGCTCGCTCCCATGCACGCCCGTCCGCCCCCTGCCATTGAGTACGACAGCGTGCCCCAATCCCCGGCCGGCGGGCGCAGCCCCGCGCTCGCCGCATCCCGCGAGTCCGTGTTGTCAAGCGAGTCGCCTGCGAGTGCCGGCTCGAGCCCTCTCAGCAGGTCTGGATCCTGGCACCAGCTCCCAGACCGTATACCTAAATCGTCTTCTCCGCGACGCGTGGTCACTCGAGCAAAGTCGATGCATCTGCTGGCCGTCCCCAAATTGTTCGAAGGTGGCATTTCACGCGACGACGTCACAGAGAAAAAGAGAACGGTGGAGGCGTACTTCTCTGGCCAGGCGACGTCGGCGAGCAAGTCACACGCGGCCAGTGTGCGGGCGCGGTCGGCGCGCGCGTCGCAGGCGCAGTCGTACTCGCTGGGGCGCAGCCGCACCATGCCCACAGTGTCCGAGCTGCAGTTCCTGGACGAGAGCAACGCGGACGACGCATTCGAAGATCTGGTGTCGGCGCTCGCGTAGCGCCGCGCGGACATTCCACTAGTTAGAAGCGGGAGACAAGCGAGACGCGCGTGAGTCGTGTGTGTGTGGGCTGCCTGTGCTTGCATCGCGCCCCGCCCGTGTCCGTCGCATGACCCCAGCCCCTCCGAGCCCTTGTGAACCTGAAACCCTAGGTGTCGATATCCAATTCACGTCGTTGTATATACTGTTGTAAAAGTAACATCTGAATTCATCTCATCTAGCCCTGTAACCGTGTTATTTTGACTAATAGCTTATAAGTATTACCGTACTGTCTTGCTGGTTGTTTTGAAGTGTTTCGAATTAGTGTTACCTAATTCCGTTACAGCTGCGACCACACAACTTAATTGCGTACTTTTATTTCGCAGAGGAAGAAAAAGTAACCACAGTGACATCGAGCGTTAGGAGGAACTCATCCGAGAAAACTGTTAGCAGTAGCACCACCACCAAAACCTCTAAAGGTATAAAGCGATGACAATATTATTGTTCTTCCGTTTACAATATAAATATATACAGTATCATTAATGCCTGTTGCCTCAAAGATTGAAATGATTTTCGAAACGTTCTACCGATTAGAATAAAATACAAATAACTTTAAAGTAATAAAATATTTTATTCACACCTGATTCCATAAAAATACATCTATTAAAAAGTTTAAAATTCGATGTAGGGTATCTACCACCTTAATTTTGATAATTGTATAATACCTAATAATGTTGGACGCGCAGTGTCGGAAACAGTTAGCCGGCCGGCATCCAAGCAAGTGTCGCCCTTCGCCAAGTTCCGCCAGCTCGAGAAACAAAATTCAGTCAACAGTCCCAAGTAAGTACCACAACCCTCGCTCTCCCCTCGTCCTCGCCACACGACAATAACTGTATTTCCAACAATCGTCTATTATCCATAATTTTATAGATATACATAAAAATAATACATGCCTACACAAAATATTGTTACGAACCGTTTATTCGTATATTTATATAGAATCTATCTGCTTGATACATATTTAATGCAATATATTTATTTATTTTGGCAGCCATATCTGTGGATACCAATAAGGAATACAAGTAAATATTCAAGTCCATGATATACATATAAATTAACATAATACAGTAGCCGCTTATTACAAATTATACCCGATTTAATCATGAGAAGCATCATTAGGATAAGTACATATTGTTACTGAATGAAAATTATGTACGCGCCCGTGTGTACTTATCCTAGTACAACATACATGACCCATGTGCATACGATCGGCAGTCGCTTAACATAGTTCATATAGCGCACGCGTTATAATATGTAAATAACTTGCGACTCGCTAGCTAATCGCACAGCGCGTTTCGAGCACTCGATTGTGAGCGCACAGACTAATAACGAGCGACAGTACGTCGAGTGTCGCAGAGACGAGTCGCTAGTGAGACTAACATGAGGCCCCGTTGTAGCTCGCCCAAGACGCCGCAGAGCCCGGGCTCTCCGTCGCAGCCTTACTTCAAGTTCACCGACCCCACGGTGCAGGCCAGCGCGCTCACGATTAAAGAGCGGCTGCTGCAGTGGTGTCGCGACAAGACACGGGACTACGAGGTATACTCCACACCCACGCCCTGCGCCTGCGCCCGAGACCGCGCCCACTACGCACGACCCTTTACGTTTTTAACCACTTGATTCCACTCAGTAACAAATGTCTGGTTTTGTAGTATCGTGTTGAAAGTAGTTTTGTAACAATACTATAATGTTTAATATAATAAAGAAACTGGTTGGGACGTTTCGTTGTACCGCTGACGGATAGATGTATATTTTGCAAGGAATTGTTTATTGATAATTTAAGATTTTGCAAGCGACTTCAATCGCAACAAAATTAATACACGTTAAATACGGGAATAAATCAAATCGATTGTAGAAATATTTATCATAATCTATTCAGAAGTGGCAAAGACACAAAAATCAGGCCACCCTGTTATTGAAGTCGCTTTAAAAAGATATAACTTGCAAAATCTGCATCCTCACAAGCGAGGGCGTCAGGGCGCACCGTTCCGACCGCCGCGTGTTGTTGCTCCTGTTCCCTGTGGCATGCCGCGACCAGCTACGCGCACTTAACACTCCGCGTCACCGAACAACCACCACCGGTTACCGACCACCGTCTACCGCAGTACAAACTAATGCGAACATCGTTCAAATCCAACCAAATAATATAATCACATTATATTTAGAAATTTCCGATTGGCAACTCAGAACAGATCACTAATAACAACCAAAAATTAAATACACTAAACAATGATTGTGTACATACATAAAGTACATATACAAAGTATGTTGCCAGTACATTAGTAGTGGAGTTGCCTAATAAAATTTTAGATATCAAGTAATTAATACCTAAAGAAATAACTTATTAATTAAACCACAAATAATATAATAATCAATTGTGGAAACAATTATAATTAACTAAGATTCTATTCAGTAATCGATTATAATTGATTAAATTGCATCAAACTTCATGTCGATAAGTTAATCGATGTTTATTTCAATTGAACACTATCAATTAATTAATATTTTCATTGGGCAACACTGGTTAGCAGACAGGATTTGAACTACGGCGCGCATTAGTTGCACTGTGCCACCGCTCACTGTCCACGCTTTCTCTGATGCTTCATGTTAGCTACGCTATATTTCTGTATATATTGTTTTCATACGTACTTATAACTAATTAATGTATGTAGTATACTTTCATACACTTGTGCGTTACCAAATCATATAACTTTGGTTTCAAACGCGCGACCTCTGAGTAATATTAATATAATTACACATTAAACACACAGATTTCTCTTAGTGTGATATTATTACTATATATAAAAACAATATCAAATTGTTGTGTGGAAAACGTTAACAAAATAATTTAATATTTTTACAAAAAAACCGACTTCAATTCTGACCCAATTAGTGGAACCACCTTTTCGATTAAACAATAGGGTAATTGAAGAATTTACGATTTTGTCCAACAAAAAAAAAAGATAGTAATAAAATTAACAGAGGACCAACACGGGAATTAACCTTATTATTTGCAAAAAGAATCATCAAAATCAGAATTGAAAAAGAGATCACCTAAAAATAAAGCAGAATTATTATGAGAATGAAAATCTCCAACTTTTTGAAGTCGGTTAAAATTAATTAACAAAAATTAATTCCAAGACACTGGAAGCATGTTTTAAATGCAAAAATATTGAAGCAAAACGTGTGAAAATATAATATTTAAATTGCATGACGTGTGACTCGATTATGTTACGTCTCCTGAGGATGAAATACCGAGACGGGCGCCAGTTGTGTCAATGGTAATCACGTGACAGGTGACCTTCTTGTACCATGGCACAGTAGGCACCTACTATGTACCCACCTACTGCAAATATCCTATAAATCAGGGGTAGCCAACAGTCGATCGTGGCAAGGCAAAAAAATATTTTGCTGATCTAGCGGATAACTTTCAATTTTATGTTTCCCTCTTAATAAAATAAAAAAAATACTACAATACTACATAATTGTATAGTGAACTATGTTGTTTCATTTGTGATTTCGAGAAGTATGTAATTGATAGATCGCACAGGGTTTCGTCAGTAAACAATAGTTCTTGGGTCTAGTTAAGTTGGCCACCCCTGCTATATATATTACCAATCTGTAGAAGTAATCGAAGCACAGTTGAATGTAGAGTGAACACACGGTCACCCCATTCACCATAGATTATTTAAATTAGAGATTATAATGTGATAAACCCACCTACCACCTATTCGTAGTTTCAACTTTTGGGATACCTATTAGCGAGCACCTCCTTATTGTAAGTAGAAAATAAAGTTGGCTGTTAGAAACGAATAGATTTAATGTAATTTCTAGTAGGTAACTAGGTCGAAAATCAATTTTTCTTACTCATTGTCTAATTTCACAATTAGAGACAATAGAAATAATGAACAAAGCGATGAAGCAATGGCTGATTTGAGAAAATATTGAAATCCATCTCTGTTTTAAGAGAGTTGACTTTATGAAATTGTACTTAAAGTACACCAGTGTTTATTCTTATATCTAATTAGGTACATGGATGACCTTTTAAGAAAACTACTTAATAAGACCAAAGTATTAAAAGAGACTGCATCGAATAGTGTTCGACGCCAATAACTTGGTAAATTAATATTGCAAAATAGCTAAACAGGACCTGCTTCTTTTAAAGAACGCTATACATAAGTTTAGAAACGTAATCATATAGAATACTGTAATCTGTTAATTACTTCATTAAATAACAAGATCTAAATCAACAATTCTCAACGTAGGTTCCGCAAAGTCTGCGGTACAGTCAGCTGGGTACCGTAAATTAGTAACATTTGTCTATATGCCCAAATGAACCTCTTGAACTTTTTATAAGCATCTGCAGAGGTAGCTCGCTTTTAAAACAATAGACAATTTGATCACAGACAATGATTACCATTCCCAAATTCACTTCCAAGTAATTTGAAATCATAATGTCTTTGGTGTGGGGAGCAAATCTTCTGAAGCCTTAAAAATTTTAGGACCATCTTCAGTAAAGAAACATTATAATATACAATTATATGACACATGTATTATGGTGTATGAGCAGAATGTGAAGCTGGAGAACTTCTCGACGAGCTGGGCGGACGGGCTGGCATTCTGCGCGCTGGTGCACCATTTCCTGCCGAACACGTTCGACTACTCCAAACTGACGCCGGAAAAGCGCCGGGCCAACTTCACGCTCGCCTTCAAAGTCGCCGAGTAAGATCATTGTCATCATATCAGACTTCTGTTGTTGAACATGGCCTCCATAGTTGGCATCATAAGAATGGTTTCTAGACAGGTGCATCCAAGTATAATAGTAAAATTATTGGGTGTATATATATTTTTTTATATTACAGAAGACATACGTGCAAATAAGGGGTGTTGCAAGCATTTGTTCTTACGAAAGCAGCCAAAATCTCTTTATGATCGCTTCATGATTAGGTTTATGTCCTTGTGCTCATGAAAAAATAATAGAATTACTTGGAATGGTCCTATAACTCAAGATTTTCATGTCACACTGGCGTTGCAAGCATCCTTAGGCTGAGGTGGTCTCAACCGTCACTTATTCCATTAAAATTACATTAATTTCTTTTTGGAACAAAAAATAATAAACGTTATTAATATTCCAGTGAGAAGGCGGGCATCTACCCATTGCTGGACGTGGATGACATGGTGGCGATGCGCAAACCCGACTGGAAGTGCGTGTTCACGTACGTGCAGTCCATTCACCGCCGTTTCAAGGATGAGGACTGACCGCAGTGACCGCCGCCTGCTGTGTCCACTTATACAGGTTGAGTCGGAACGAATGTACCAATAGCAGCTAAGTGATAGTATTCATGCAACTCAATTGTCTATGGGGCTTAGTAAGACACGCTCAAAATCATTTTAATTTTCGAATCTTCTTCAGAAATTATTTCTTCAATGCTATCACTGATTTTCGGCATGGTATACTCTTTCCGACTTAGCCTGTATAGTTCTCGCTGGACACAGTACGTTCACGACCGATCCAAGGCGTTAGATAGCAGTAGTCAAACGTTGTAGTCACAAAAAATTGTATGTTGTTTCTTTATGTTGAGTCCAAAGAGCGTATGTTGTTGATTTGTTTGTTATATGTTATGTGAGATGTTTATGATCATTGTCCGCCCAACTCGTTTCTCCAAGCGCTGTCTCGTACAGTCCTCCTATTTATTGTATAATCTCAAGATATATGTGATTTTTTTTTTATATTAGCTCGTAAGTTTCACTAACAGTTGTACGTTAGGTCATAGTCTGTAGATTGTCTATTTGTTTATCGAATGTTGCGAATCGTTCGCAGGGATCGCTTTGACTTATTTGTTCACATAAGGAAGTTGTATCCTTGTCGTCCGGTACGGTCCCACGGACGCGTACCCCGCACTTTGCGATTTTAACCATAATACCTTATTTTATGCTACTTATTTGACATTAATAACAGCGGCTTCAAATAATCGCGTACTGATTTTATCAAATTATATTATTATAAATATATTTATGTTATTTTATATTGATAATGAATGAAATAAATATTATTAACATATAACAGTGTTTTATTTTTAAATTTCTAATTAAAATCTAAAAAAGTAAAAGGTTATGCACTTCTGAACTGTCGTATCATAACTACAGAGATGAATATAAAGAAAAAAGCGCACGTACTGATTACCAAATAAACGTAGGTTACAAACATTTTAATCTCTTTGGCTGACTATTAAAAAAAATACATAATCTCGTTCGAAAATTCAAATATAACGCTTTATTTTTTTTTTTTCAAATGTTATCAACGACTAAAGAAAATAACTGTATGATCTTAATTCTTGAACTTTATCAAATAAAAAGGCATAAATCTATGACATTCACGGATCTTGTGACATGTACGGCAGTGCCACCATAAAAGGATCAGCTATGTTCGTACTGCGGTCCGCGGTGGAGCTGTTCCGGTCGCCGGCGACGACCGTCGCGACCGAAGAGCGCGGCGTGAGGGTGTGCTCCTCATCAGCGAGGGTGACGTGCACGTGCAGCGTGCTGTCGCGCCACGCTCGCCACGATAGCTGGTGCTCTTGGATCTTGAGCAGCATCCACGTGGTCAGCAAGCCGTTCAAGGCGCCTCCGGTGGAATGCAACGACAACATTGTTATTGCAAATTCTTACACGATATTGGAACTTACCATACTAAGAGCCGACTGCGTATCGACCACAAAAGAAATATTAACATAACATAAAATATAATAAAAGATATTTTCCCTTCCTTTCCCGTGAGTGTTGTAAGAGGCGACTAAGGGAACTTAATGGCCAAGTCATTCGAAGCAGCCAAAGTCTAACTGCGGTTGCCAATCCGCCAGTCAAGCGTAGCGGCTACTAGCAAAACTCCCCCTTACGGAGGAGGCTTTTGTTCACCAGTAGACAGTTAAAGGCTGATGTGATGATATTATTAAAAAAGCTTACTAGATAGTTAGCAAAAACATAATTTAGTATGCATTCATCATCTTCCAACCTTTATCCCAATCATTTAGGGTCGGCGTAATATGATTTTATCCATATTACAAAAAGATTTGGTTTTTAGTTTTACGACCGGCCACCTGCCTGACGTCAACCCTCTTTGGGAATGCATTTGTTGGTGATTTCCGCCACTTACGGTGTGGAGGAAAGGATTGAGGAAAAAAGGAAGGGAACGTGAATGAGAGGAATAATAAATTAAATATTTAGGCAGTTTAATCACAAGCAACTCCAGATATACTTCGGATATAATCGCAAGAATAGCTATGGCCAAACAAGATTTCAATAATAAAAAAAAAATCTTGTACAGGCTAAAATACCAAAAGATACTAGAAAGCGACTTAACAAAAGCTATATCTGGAATATACATTGGCATGGACGTGAGATACGGATATTAACCCAGAAAGAAACAGAAAACATTAAAGCCTTTAAAATGTGGTACTGAAGAAGGATAGAGACAATTAGCTAGAAAGATCGAATTAATAATGAGGAGTAATAGGGATAGTTACATCAGGCAAATCAAGGGAAAAAGTTAGTGTCGTGTCACTTCAAGAGGTAAAGAGACTCGCTGAATATCGTAGTGAGTGAATTTAAAAATTACATCATGCGGTCCAAGTGCATATGAAGAAAGCACTTCGTATTTGTTCCTATAATAATAAAATAGGTATACTATGCTTCCATGAGATTAGTTCATCCCAAATGTCTCGATGCCAGTAAAGTAACATGACAGAGATACCGACAAGGACGGCCTCCGCCTACCTGGTACCCTTTTTTTTTAATGGATGATAATGGAATGGTAACCCCACCCGTGCTATCGGTATACACCGGCAGGGCACCAGTGAAGGATAATAGGTGAGGATGAAGTAGGTCAGTTAGCCCATCGTGACGAATTCAACGAGAATTGTTCACGATGGTTTCCAGGGGAACCACATGGAGGTCGACCTAATAAGGCATATTGCTAGCAATGGGGCTGTCAAACTCCATTACTAACAATCCCTTTCCCCCCTACCTAGTACCCTTGGACAAGCTCTCGAGAGCGCTCAATTACTTCATTCCAAAAAATATGACTACCCTTAAATGTTTTTACTGATCCTCCTACGAAACTTCTCCATAGACACTATCGCCACTCTCACATTCTTAAACGTCGCCCAACCGCTACCCTCCCTCCCCTCCCCTACTCCTCTAAGGCAGTTCTAAAGACCGAAATCGTATAAATCTCAGAATAAGGAGGTTGAATAGAAATTTCGATAGACTAGACGATAGTCTATCAGGTCGACTGATATAATCTAATAAGAGTGAGCAGTCACCAATGATCCCGATGAGCAGCGAGGAGAAGATGTTGGCGGCGAGCGCGGCGGAGCCCCCGCGGCGTGCGCCGGCCTGCAGCACGAATTCGCAGGCGTGCAGCGCGCGCGCCGTGCCCAGC
This sequence comes from Galleria mellonella, assembly GCF_026898425.1. Lineage (NCBI taxonomy): Eukaryota > Metazoa > Arthropoda > Insecta > Lepidoptera > Pyralidae > Galleria > Galleria mellonella. Next base: position 8,707,507 of record NW_026442086.1, on the reverse strand, counting down.
ACGCTGGCCGCGCCCAGCGCCGCGCCGCGCGCCGCGTCCGCCGCCAGCGCGCGCCCGCGCCCCGACACCGCCCACTCCGCCACCGACCGCACCCACGACCACCTGCGTGCTGTCCCTGTCTACTGTCCACTGTCTACTGTCTACTGTCTACTATGTACGTCGCAGGATGCAGCGCGCGCGCCGGTGCCCAGCACGCTGGCCGCGCCCAGCGCCGCGCCGCGCGCCGCGTCCGCCGCCAGCGCGCGCCCGCGCCCCGACACCGCCCACTCCGCCACCGACCGCACCCACGACCACCTGCGTGCTGTCCCTGTCTACTGTCCACTGTCTACTGTCTACTGTCTACTGTACGTCGCAGGATGCAGCGCGCGCGCCGTGCCGCACTGCCCAGCACGCTGGCCGCGCCCAGCGCCGCGCCGCGCGCCGCGTCCGCCGCCAGCGCGCGCCCGCGCCCCGACACCGCCCACTCCGCCACCGACCGCACCCACGACCACCTGCGTGCTGTCCCTGTCTACTGTCCACTGTCTACTGTCTACTGTCTACTATGTACGTCGCAGGATGCAGCGCGCGCGCCGTGCCCAGCATATGTTCTTCCCGATGACGATCTTAAATGGACTGTTACTTGTTAGGGTCGGTACGCTTATGCAACTAACAGCAGACGAGAACTATTACCGATGGGTATTTGTTGGATGCAATAAACAAACGTCTATCCATTCAAGACAACATCATTGGGTCTATCAAAGATGGGGACATAATTTAAACAGTAATAGCTTTTAAACATCCAAAAGGTATTACACCGAAATACTGGCTCCAGCGCAGTACTCACTTATGACTCCTGGTGACAATATAGTGGTGGCGGCAGAGCTCGCAGTACGAGGTGGCAGCCTGAAGCAGCCACCGCTCCAGGCAGGAGCGGTGGACCGCCGCGATAGTCCCCCGGCACGAACACGGCCGCACCAACCGCTCAGCAGACTCCCCGCCGAAGCAAATCCGGCATATGTTGTCGGAGTGGATACTATCAGTAAAACTTAAGACTTCTTTCGGTGCTTGATTAGGACCCTAAATGGAAAAAAGCAATACTGGCATTTGTAAAAATCATTGCCAAAATATAAATGCATATTCTGATTAAAATGATTTTTAACAACAAGTTTATTTCTAAAAGTAATCCAGCAATTGAACAGTACCGATCATTTGGCTAGTAAGCTACTTAAATTATTCCCTTCTACCTACTTCTATAATTCGATACCCCAGTTTCTAATCATGTTACAAATACAAATAACTTTGTTTTGTTTGAAAAATGGTATAAAAGATGGTATATAATATTTAAATATTGTTCACATTTTTCACCAGAATCTGGAATACAAAATTTATTTAATTGTTCCACTATGCTAACACTATTTTACTTAAATCGTCATATTAAATAAATGTCAGTATTAATAATAAATTATACTGATTACAAATTACAATCATTTCACAAATTACAAATTACATTAATTGAGTCACATATTTAAGCTTTAAAATATTCAAAATATTCATTAACCGAGTAGAAGCATTTTTCTATCAGCCATCTTTTGTTTCTTTTTAAATATATTCAAGGGTAGTGTTTTTATTTCGTCCGTTAATTTATTATAAATGCTTATTGTCATACAGTAGGCATTACTGCTATTAATTACTATAACGTCAATGAATGTTTTATTTGTGATTATAAAAAAATTTGGCCCCAAATACGCCGCCATAGGCTCCAGCCTACTCAGCCTGTTTGATAAATTCGCCACTGAATTCACACGAGCTCTATCTACGTACCTCTTTCATACAAAAGGGACGAGGATGACTTGAGACTGTTTTTACCCAACTTGTAACTATTTCCCGAAGATCCTGCGCAATTTTCAGAAATCCTTTCTTAGGAGATGAATGAATTGATAAAAATCCTATTTAAACTTGTTTGCCACTCTTAAGTTTAGTAAATAATCCTCCATTGATCCTAACAGTAGAATCAAAATAAATCCACCTGTTTATTGAGTAGTAGCGCGCATACTGAGCCCAGTATGGACATGGAACGCCCAGTAGGCTGCAGCAGCGTCGACGCCGGTGACGAGAATGTTAAGGAGTCTGCGATGCGCGCGCGCAGCAATCGCTGTTCCTCATTTTCTGGTGTGCTCACTAATAAGAGTTTTTTAAAAAATGACAGTGGCACATAACCATTAGATCCATTAGTTTCCATCACCAGAGGGAGACTTTGTACAAAAGTCGTTTGCTTGGGTACCTCTGTCCCATTTGTGTTTTAACTATGAAGCAGTTGTGTTTGCATGACTGTGTTTCGGTTTGAAGGGTGGAGTATGGCAGTGAATTTACAGGGAACAGAAGTCACCTCAGTTCTAAGGAATAGCAACGCATGGAAGGTATCATGGGCGAAACAGTATACTTTGTTATATTCATAGTACTGCTCATGGCTATAGGCGACGGTTACCACTTTCTATCAGGTGGACCGTCAGCTCGTTTTATTACCATATCTTACTCTTAAAGCCAAAACAACCATGCAAGCATAGCTGCTTCGTGAAAGAAACTCAAGTGGAAAAGAGCTGCAGGTAGACGACAATTTTCTTCATATCAGAGTCAGGGTTTTACTAGATCAGCATCAGTAGACTGTGTGCCTTACGCACCAGAGGAGCTTCCTGGCGATCTGCAGCTGATATCCGTCTGCTGGGCTGTGGTGCGCAGTTCTTTGTCACGCTGGCTGTTTAGGCCGCTTGGCTACATAAACAGACAGAATCATTATTGAATTCATCGTCAATAGTTCTGTATGTAGTTTTTAGTGGATGGCAGTGCATGAGGCGTACCATGAGTTGAGTACCATTGTCTCTGTACTCTGTAATTTTATAATTTTACTATCATAGATAGAAATATTTAAACATATTCTATATCTATATAGATAAGTATGGTTGTCCTAGTAGGTAGAGCTATGGGGGAAATGGATTGTCAGTAATGAGGATTAATGGACCTACCGATAGCAATAAACCTTACCAGGTCGACCTCCACGTGATTCCTCTTGGAAACCATCATAATCAATTTCAGAAGCATTCATCTTCACCTAACACCCTTCACAGTTTCCCCGCCAGCATATACTAATAGCGCAGGCTATGTTACTATTCCAATTTCACTAAATAAAAAAGTATATATAGATTTTTGAACGCCTTAGAAAATTATACAGTCAAATTTATCATTCTATGCATATTGCATATATATATTTCAGACTTATTCGTTATTATTTCATACATCATCATAATCATCATCATCATCATATCAGCCTGTAACTGGCCACTGCTAAACATAAGCTTCCCCCTTGGGGGTTTGGCTGAAGTTGTTAAGACTCGATGCGGTTTGTGGAGGTGGTAAGTAACGAGAATAATTCAAGATATAAAATGTAAACTTGTATATCGAATAGACTGCCTAGCACAGAGGTTGTATAGCGAGTGAGTATAAGATAAAACATTCAAGTTACGTTGATCAATTTAGGTCACTTTCAAATTAGGGAACGGTGCAAAGTTCGCTTTGGAATTATGAATAATCATTGTGCAATATTACATGTAGGCACAGGGGGTTTTGTCAGTATTTGCCACGCTTGGCGGGCTTTAGAGATATTTTAAGAGAACGCTACTGCCCATCCCTTGCCCTCTCATAGTCGCCTCTTACGACACCCATGGGAAAGGAAGGGGTGGCCTATTCTATACCGGGACTACACTGCAAATTTCATACATGATCGCAATCATTTCAGCCATTTTCAGTCCACTGTTGGACATAAACCTCCCCTATAGACTGCCATATAGAATGGCCCTGAGCTAACAGCATCCACTGACTCCCTGTAATGCATTTCAGGTCGTCACTTCATCTAGTGGAGGGTCGTCCTACATTGCGTTTGCCCGTACGGGGTCGCCACTCAAGAACCTTTTTTCCCTATCGGTTATCAATTCTTCAAGTTATATGACCAGGCCATTGCCACTTCAGCTAAATTTCATACCTGCAACACAATAATATTGTTACCGGCATGTGTATGGAGGAGCAACTCGAGGCCGACATACTCATAGTGAATCTACTCTCGGAGCGGTTGCAGCCCCAGAACATTAACAGCGTCTCGCCTTCGCTAGCATTACATTCCTGTCCCACAAAAGAACAAAGTTTAGATATTCAAATAAGTGGTAATAACTACTCAATGACAAGTAAATATACTGGAATTATTTACCCTTATAATATTAGAGTAGCTACAAGTTCTATGAAACTTAAAATTAATACTCTGTAACGTTTGTGAAATATGGGGCGTGTAGGCAGCAGGAACGAGTACTGCCTCCCTTAGGTTTTGTATTGCATCACTCGGAAACTGCTCGATATCGCTGCAGTCTATCAAACAGTCCAGCGTTACAAATTTTCTCATTTTTCATTGTGTCTATAATTGGAGGGAAAGATAATATGACATCTTGTATATTTTTTTTTATTATTTAATAATTTTAATAAAGTTTATCATTTCAAATATTTAACGTCATATTGATTGACATAATTTTTTTTATATCTATTAGGTCAGGTATATAGTATACTAACCTTAATCTATGTACCTAAGCTATTGTACTTTTTTTTTTAATGAGTGATAATGGAATGGTTACCCTGTCTGCGCTATCGTTATACGGTGACGGGGCACCAGTGAGGAATGATAGCTGAGGATGAAACTAGGTCAGTTAGCCCATTGTGATGGTTTTGACAAGAATTAATCACGATGGTTTCTAGGGGGAACCGCGTGGAGATCGACCTGACAGGGTATATTGCTAGAAATGGGGAGTATTGTGCCCGTTACTAACAATCCCTCTCCCGCCAAGCTATTGTACTAGGCAAATACAATAGGCAACGAATGTTGCGATTTTACAAAAATATGCAAAAAGGATGATTTTTCAGCAAGCGACATTTCTGCCTAATTTAGATCAATTTTTTTGGTTTCGAGGCTTCCGAAATTTAATGTTTCCAGAAAGTATTTTATAAAAGATTTGTTCTATATTTTAGGGGCATCGGTTTTTCTTGGGATTGCAAGTTGAAAGGTCCACTGAAATTTTATAGGAGGTCGCACTTGCTGATATTGACCCAAATATATATTTATTTCTTAACATAAAAGCATTTATAGATGGATGAATATTATTTTTAAAGATTACATTAATAAAGCGCTTTAGTAATGGGGTCGATTCTGAAGCGCCATTACTGTCTTTTAAAATTTAAATTTCAAGTTACTGTCACAGCGAAATCTTTATTATAAGCACCAGTAAGAACTAATTATCTTATACATTTAAGTTAATGTTATTATAAATTTAGTTTATGATGATTTATAAAAATGTATTTTCGCTAAATTATTAAATTAAAATTTTAGGTTAAGAGATAATTGTATAGAATTGGCACCTCAGAATCGACCCTATATTCTTAAAATCAATTTATGAGAACGCATCATAATAAAACGTCAAAGTGACATTGAAAAAGTGTGTAGTGTATGACGCTTCTACTGATATCGATTTAAAAATATAAAAAAAAAAACTTATTTTTTTAATGGAAACTATCTCTTCCAAAAACGAATAAATTATATTATATTACAGCAGGACTGTATTACCAATAATAGAATTTGATATCTAATTATAAATAATAAAATATTAACACTGAACAACAACGTCTTTTAAATGAAATGTTGTGTATGTTTTTTTTTTTTCACTTGATGTCCCTTTCTAATTAAGCAAAAAAACTAAATGCATTTACATAAATACTTTTACACTTCTTGTTACAAGTAGTACAGTAGTTAATAATAATTATATTAACTACCTATAAATTAGCAAAAATGTACAATAATGCTGTCAGACTAATGTTTATTGAGACATCGTCATTATAAAAAATTATCTACAAATAAAAACAAAATTTTATATAAATAAATTAACAAATCATGTTATTTATATAGTATTATTCATTTAGATATGTACTTTTAGTATGTATGTGTATCAATTAGCGATGCGCGAATCGGAATGTTTTTTTTTATTAGTATAATTAGTAATTACTAATTTAATAATTCGGCTACAAAATTAGTAATATACTAATTTTCGTATTCGAAGTATTTCACTAATTACTAACAACTAATTATATCTAATCTACTACTACCAAGTCCGTTCCTTTTATCCACTACTACAACAACAGGTCATAAGGAGATAATTAGTGACATGAGTGATGAATAAAACATTCATTTCCAATATACATAATAAAAAACAGCAGTCAACTACATTCCTTTTCAATATACATAACTAATTACTTTAATTTCCTACTTTATTTAATTATGACTATGAAAAATTAGCAAGTTTTACTAGATAATAATTTGTAACACTCTTGCTCTTAATAAAATAAGATATTCCAGCGATCGGGTCGACTCGGCTGTATTTGTACGACTCATAATTCCATTAGTAAACCGTGACATTAGTTATCGAATGAATAACATTAATAATCGAATAATTTTAAAATCTATCGACTAATCAGGATGTTTTGTTCAGTCTGTTAATTAGTAGTCTGATTCGTAAAATTGCACATCGCAAATATCAATAATTATTAGTACCGCATTCGATTCGGCTATTCTGATACTTGCCTATAGTTGACTGGGAGAGAATACTTATAGCATTTATTCCACTATGTACACATATATGTACTAATGAATAAATAAATAAAATATTTTTCAGTTTAAAAACTCTTTTATGGACTTTTTTTTAATTGTGATATTTATCGATATGATGTGAATTAAACATGAAATTGAAATCACTACTCGTCAATCACTTCCCTCGCCTTTGCTTTTTATTTGACTTGTTTTTACCCACTCACATGTAAAGGAAACTTGGTTATTATTGTGAAATAGTTGGAAATTGGAAACAACTTTTGAAATTATAATAAAATCATGGCGGTTCGCGTACAATTCGAGAATAATAATGAAGTGGGTGTGTTTAGTAAATTGACGAACGCGTACTGCCTCGTTGCTATCGGCGGCTCGGAGAACTTCTACAGCGTGTTCGAGGCAGAGCTCGCGGAGACGATTCCCGTGGTTCACGTCAGCATTGCCGGGTGCCGAATCATCGGTCGCATGACAGTCGCCAACAAGAACGGCCTTTTGGTGCCCTCGTCCACAACAGACACAGAATTGCAACACATTAGAAACAGTTTACCGGACAACGTCAAGGTACAGCGCGTCGAGGAGCGGTTGAGCGCGCTCGGTAATGTGATCACTTGCAATGACTATATAGCTCTCGTGCACCCAGATTTGGACCGCGACACTGAAGAAATTTTAGCCGACACGCTAAACGTGGAAGTGTTCAGACAAACGGTGGCAGGGAATACACTGGTAGGCACGTACGCGGCGCTCAGCAACCGCGGCGGCCTCGTGCACCCCAAAACTAGCATACAGGATCAGGACGAGCTCTCATCACTACTACAAGTACCCTTAGTGGCGGGCACAGTGAACAGAGGCAGCGACGTGATAGGCGCCGGGCTGGTAGTCAACGACTGGTGTGCCTTTTGTGGAATGGACACTACATCAACAGAAATTTCAGTTATAGAAAGTGTATTCAAGCTAAATGATGCGAAACCAACAGCGATCACATCGACCATGCGGGCATCACTGATTGACAGCATGTCATAACATCGGTCCGTACTTCGTTTGCGGGCTGAATTAGGGAGTTGTGATAAGAGAATTTTATTTAAGTTCATCTCATATTTGTAAATTGTTAAGACAGAGTTTCTGTTAAACAGATTGCATGACAACCAATGAGTCTTGATCTATAAATATAGATTAAACATTTTCTGTTTTGTTATTTTTTACTATAACTACCATATTGTCAAATAGATAATTTGTATTACTTCAGCACACAAATAGCAACAAACCCAGATAAATATTTATGAAAATAAGGAAAGAAAAAACAAAACTGCATTAAAAGTTATTTAGATTTGTCTGCATGTGCCACAGTAACAAAAAATAGCCATAACATAAATGATGTGATGTCTTAACTTATGGCTATTTTGTGTTATTATCATCCTATAGGACTTTAATAATAAAATATGCCACGCTAATTATTATTATAATATACAATAGAAATTCTTTCATATTTCATTAATTTTTTAAACAATTTGTGAACTTTATATTTGTGAATATCTTTTATAAATTGCTTATAAACAAAACTTGTAGAAATTGTTCCTAAACTCTGCTACACTTCCATTATTATTTTTAAAAACCTTTCTTAGTAAATGATCAATCATATTAAAGGGCCTTAATGTGAAATCCTATCCTATATGTAAACATATTTTGTCAAACAAATATATCTTATCTTTATCCTATGTTTCTGAACTTAGTGTATATTGACATATCAATCTTTCTATTACGAACTAGCCATTTTTCAGTTTCATCTGTATGAAATCCATTTGTCTGTTGTTACTTAAAATAATTAATATGGACAGGATGATAATTCACTAAAAATATTATATTGTTTTTACCTGTACCTTAATTAAAAATAAAACAAAGACACTGTTACTTAGCAATATTTTATTTATAATATTAACACATTTAATATAACATAAATAGTTCACCCTATCTACAATTGCCACATGCGTTGCTCTGGAAGTACATACAGTCATCATTTACGATCACAAATTAATTTCCAAAACATACGTGCTCACCATTGTTGCACAATGCATCTAATGACTAATAACATATCGTCAAATTATGAAACAATATGGCTGTGACTTTGTCAGCGTAACCGGGAAATATTGATTTGACAAGTACAATGTACATGTCAAATATAACGACCTATTTGTGCCGTCAACAAGCCCACACGTCACAAACAAACTTGCTTTAACATATATTAGTCAGAATTGAAAAACTTTATGTAACTTTGTTACAAGAGAACTTACCTATGGAGCTATAAAAGATAATTTATCATCGAACGCTACCACCGATGACGCTCGCGACCAATTTCAACGTCATCAGTTCACCTCCTCGAAGAATCATTACGTCATGACAATGATTCATAGCAAAATACAATTTTAATCATATCAATGATTAATTATCATTATATACTAATATTTGATAAGTACTAGTAGCTACCAATTATTGCATAAAATGTCCTTTCTTTCGACTATGCCAACTTTTTTTTTTCTTTTCTTATGGCACGGCACAAAGTGCCGCCAAAAACAATGTTTGGGAAACAGCATTTTAGTAAAGGAGTTTTGGACGACAGAATTTAGAATAAGGATCAGAAAAGTTGAATAATCACTATGCCAAGTTACTAATCTATAGGTACATACCTGTGCTAGTACCTCGGTCCTATGATTTTTTTTAGTACGTTTGTTCCGTTATGGAACAAGCTAAGGTCGAAGACAATGCTGCCTAGTCTTCATTACGATATTTGTCTGGAATTCTGTCCTATGATTTGATCCTCACCACTGATATTTAACTTTTTTTTATGACAGAGAACAAACGAGTATATAACTAGCACGATAGTAAGTGATTACCCCCTTATGCGAGATTATTATTAAGCCCTTAGGCGAGATTAGAGAAATTGCAGACTGCTGTCGTTTTATGGGCGCTCTTAAAGGTTTCAGCGTCGTATCTATTCGGTTATACTGCTGCTGGACAATCAATCCAATCCAGTACCAATATTCATGAACCTGACAAACTGCACTCAAGAAATATCAAACTCTTCTTGCAAATTTCATAAGCACCAAATAGACAAAAGAATTACTAAGTCAAACACTTTTATATAAACATAGTTATGTATAAAAAATATAATTTTATACGAGATATACTGTTTCTTAGATTGAATTATACAATTCGGAAATTTATGTAATATTTTGAACATATTTATGTAAGTCTGTAAACATTTTGAATAAATGAAAATACTAATTAGAATAACAATGTAACAACAATTTTAACACAACGAACCTCAATTAAAATCAGTTGTAGAATTAGTGGGCCCTTCGATACAAATCTTAACATTTTTCCAAATTTACTCAATAGTATGTGGTACACTGCATATAGAGTGCATTATTGCATAAAATAAAGCAACTATATCTATTTAGGTACTAAATAAATTCACGCTAAATATGTCATCATTTATATCAATATGAATTAAGGTACGCTTCATATCAATGTCATATCATGTTTCATAGTGTCATACGAATCAAAGCCGATAAGTAGATAACTATATATTTGACAGTATTTATTTACATAAGTAGATTATATATATATATATATATATATATATATATATATATATATATATATATATATATATATATATATATATATATATATATATATATACTTTATTAAATAAGATTGAAAAAATTGCCAATATTTAAATGATGAAAATATACAATTTGTAAGCAAAATATTGGCCATCCTTAATTGTTACTTTAAAATGTATTGATATATTGTACAGAGTAATATATATGACTCTGAACTATATATATATATATATATATATATATATATATATATATATATATATATATATATATATATATATATAATTACAAATAACTAAACCTAATATCATCGGCGAGTTCAATTAATAATCATGGTAATAAGAAATGTCCTATAACTTAATACACATTATTTTACATCCAAGAGCCATAATCAATCAATAAATAAGCCATTATCAAATCAGCACAAACAAAATTAAGCTTACATATTTACTCAATTATAAAAAAAAAAACTTTTTTTTTTAATATCATTGACAGTTTGAATTCTATAGACAAATTAAATCACTCCATTTACTGCTTCCTTAATCGCCAACACAAAAAAAAAACTAACCTATAATAGTGCCATAGCGCCAATAAGTATACGGTCCTTCTGTTAGCAAAGATTCGTGTTGTTCATTGAACAATTAGATTATCTTGGGCAGAAGCATACACGAGACAATTAAATATTATTTATTTGTGCATTTTTATAAGTTGAGACAGTTGTGCAACAACCATCTACGAATTTAAGACTAGCCGTAGGCAGGAGACAGGAATTAAGAAACTTTGACATTAAGACGTAGACATTTCGATTTGACATATGTTTGAATTTATGAATATGGAACATGTTTATCTTATAGATAGATACTCTATTGTTTCCTCCAAAAGTAAACTTATTATAAATATAAACAATTACAAGAAATAATCACAGTGAGAAAACAATGGGCGACCTTATCGCTAAGAGCGATCTCTTCCAGGCAACCTTTGGATGGAGAGGAGTAATTATAAACAGTCTGATTGGAGGCACGATGAAGATCCTATTATTTCTAAATATGCAGATGTAATACATGTAATTATGAATGAATTTATATGAATATTTAGAATTATATATAAATATGTACATTATTTGTAACCAACGCAGTATCGCCAATGTAAATACATAATTATACCCTGTGAAGCATTTACACCACTTTAATCAAATACTATGAAGTATTTTGACATTATTTTTTATTAAAGGCTGCGTAAACGGTGGACATTCAATTTACGGAAAAACCCTTTTTTACCAGTAATCATATAAGCGACATCTATTGTCAAACTAAGCAAACCTGTACTATGACTACTAGACCACTGATAGACATAGTTTAACCCTTCTTTGCATAATGGTGGAAATTTCCATCATAACATTGAATGCCCAAAAATTATATAAAAGAACAATTTCACTTTAAGTTGATCGTGTCTGGGATACCTTTTTAATGTCTATTGCAGATTTTTTTTTTACCATTTTTCCTTTAATTTTGAACATGAATTATATTACCTTGATTTATTTCACCAATAAAAAAAAAAGATGCAAAGAAGGGTTAATAAACTTTTCTCTAAATACATATTATGCATAGACTACTCTCAGACCAATACAAACATACTCATGAATACAAATGTTTGTATTGTGCAGAAATCGAACTTGCGACCATCAGTAGGTGCGGTAATGTTTCAAATTGCTACACCACCAAGGTCCTCGAACTGTATCCTTGCACAATGAAGTGTGCATCATACATTTAGAAGTTTCATTATGACCACACCAAATACGTGCTTATGGCAAGGATTGTCTCTGGTTGAACTTCGAATCCAGGGCAAATGAAATAAATTTTGAACATAGGTAAAATGTCCCTCGTCTGCGCAGGGCATTAGAGTTAATATAAATGTATTTTTTTTTAATGGGTGATAATGGAATGGTAACCCCACCCGCGCTATAGGTATACACCGGCGGTGCACCAGTGAAGGATGATAGATGAGGATGAAGTAGGTCAGTTAGCCCATCGTGATATAAAATTCGACCAAAACTTCATAGAGACATGTCTGAGGGTACAGACGCCAAGTTTTGCTTCTTTAAACCCCCTTAAATACGCCAATGGCAGTCGCATATAACAAAAACAAACTATAAACAATCGACACCAGAGGGCGACACTTACACACGAATAGTAATAATAATATAAACATAGATAGTGACTTATTCGCTAAAGAGACATGTTAAAATGCTAAAATTATTTCGTAAACGTGCAATGTATACAAAAAAATATATATGTATGTATGTTTATTGATTTGTGATTATCTACAACGTTCAATACTAAACTGGGGACAACATTATGGCACATTACTAAGGTACGCACAAATGTACAGACAACTCTTACACTCCTATATTTAAGATATGTAACGCTTTCAGAAATGCAATAAGAAAATATTCATTCTATTAAAAGTAGATTGAAAGTAAACAAGCGGAAGAATGTATGTTTGTGCCACGAAATAAAATTTAGATTGTTCGTCATACTCGTGAACAGAACAACTAATTCTGTAGAGAATAGGGACTAGAGTAATATAACTGATCACTTCTGTTTTTAATTTTTTTATTCTACAATCATTTGTATTTACAAAATTTCAAAACTTTACAAGAGATTAAAAACTGTTTCAGTCGAGAAGAATTAACCCACTATTTTTTCTAGACTGAATGTCAACACTAAACGACGTATTAAGAATACTTTATTCTCTTTTTAAATTTTGACAAACGACTAGTGTTGCCCTTTATCAAAATTAAAAAAAAATTGGCCATCTCGTTTCTCGTTTGCCACTAACAAACAGAAAACAAGACATGAAATAGAAAAAGAACGGCACGAATTTTGGTATCAGCGATAGTTACAGTTTGATGTTATTATAAATTAAAAAAAATAATATTTTAAATCGATTGATATTGAGAATTAAAAAAAAAAACATTCGACGCAGGTTTGTATTGAATATTAGTTTGCATGGTCACGTGACCGCCCATTAAAATTACACAAACATAAAACAACACGCATTCAATTAGTCATCCACAATTTTATCATAATTCGTGTATTTAGAAACCATAAAATAAATGCAGCCATACAACATAACGCTCCCATAGATAGTATGAAGCCAAGCTCGAATTACAAGCTGATCAATCTATAAAAAAAACTACAGTGTCACATATTTTTTGTGTATTATTGAGCATTACGTAGACAAACACATGTGTATGAATATTTAAATACTACATCAAAGTGTCTTATATCCTCCTAAACATCAAAATACACAGCCAAGATTCCCCTAATTATACCACTAACAAAGTATATTCGATAGAAATAGAATAGTTTCCGACTTAAATAGGAAATAATCAGTGTGGAAAAATTGTACAGAGCCAAGTAAATTAAATATTTGTAACAAATATGACCAGGGCCGGATTATCCACAGAACAGTTTTGTTGCCCTGGGACCCTGACATGGTCAATCCGGCCCTGTCTATGTCTTAACCCTCCACACGCTCTAATGTTCAATAGAGTACACGATACCCGGATGTAAAATGTTTAATGATTCGAGATTTGTCATGGTTGAGAGTAATGTAGTCTTAAGAATATATAACCGACTAGAACTGACACTGCCGTGAATTTAATAATGATAACGGCGTTGTCGCGCGGACAGCTCGCGTCCAACTCGCGTCCTTTTAAGTCAGGGCTGGCAAACAACAGACGTACGCACGCAGCGTGGCTGAGACGTGCCACATTAAAAATTATTTGCAGGTTACAATAAAGACATATGCAATTGAATCTGTAGAACTAAACGTCTTGGCAGCACTGTCGCATTCTCAATACATACGAGTGTCACTTCTACCCAGTCTATTCTTATGGTAAACCCTCACATATGGGGCGGGATCGTATACAGGTGATTGAAAACACCCTAAACGCATCGGACGGAGTCCATTGGAACAAACATCTAGGCGGTGGGACGCACTAACAAACAAAAAATACGTATCAGACGAAAATTTTAATTTTAAACGCGAATAATATTCTAAATAGCCTCCATGTTGTTTTTTTTTTTTTTTTTATTATTAGTTATGATTATATACTTTATTTACGTTCGTTTGATTTTTACAAATCATACATAAAATTAATTGGTAAAAAACATAATTGGTGGTATCCAAACCGGTATAATTAGCTTAATTAACGAAAGGAAAGATGTGATTAATAAGTTACGAATTAATAAAAATAATAAAGAAATGTTTCATGCAGACCCCTCTTCCTGCGACGCGAGGCTGGTGTACCATATGGTCGGATGTAAGTTATAAAGTAGATCTACCTGCCTCGAGGCCTGCATCGGACCATAGATTAAGTATTTTTTTTGTACCACGACATTCCTTTCGTTCATATTTGATTTGGTGTCTTCTGATTGTTAAAATATATCCAATTATGTCCTAAAATTGATTAAGGTACGACGGGACTGACCTAGCCTGTGCCTAAAAGGACAAAAGTCCCTAAATAAATAAAGATTAAAAAAAAAAATTTGCTTAATTACTTCTCAAGTAATTTTAAATATTTTATTCTTTTATAGGTATATATATCTATCTATTCTTGTCATATTTTTTAATTTTCATCCTTAGATTATATAGATAGTATCTCCATACAGATGCTTCGAGAAAATTGACTCGCTTGGTCAACTTTTTCATACAATTTTGCATGATAAATATACATAGTTATTGAATGTTTCCTTTATAATTTCGTATATTTATTTTGTTTTATAATTTTCATAACTGTTTAATGCATAAAAACTCATTTTATTTATTAAATAATTAAATATAGACACGTCAAGATAAATTATAAGCGTAAGTATATTATTATAGTGTTAAAGTTTTAATACTGGCTGTTGACACTGAGGGTTTTTTAGAACAATGTATTATTTTTAAGTTGGTTCTATTCATCAAATTTTTATAAGACATGTCTCGTATTTTTTTCACTAAACTTATTATTTTATATCTCAAATACATATATGTTTTTTTTACTACATCCTGCTATTTACAACATATAGAACACTCATAAAAAACCGAGTCAGCTAATTTGACATTTAGCTGACAAAAAGTTGACCCATTTTTGAGACTCGATACTCTATCTATATAATGTAAGACTCTATCTTATTACATAATATCCTTTTTTCCTATTGACGTCAACAGTTTTTCCGTTTCCATTGATCCCAATTAATCGTCATACACGTACGATATCATTCGCTTTGGTCATCTCCTCTCTTCTCTTCTCTCTCTCACTTGTGCATCTCTTCTCATTTATATGCAACATTAAAATTATTATGTGACGTATTTAAAACGAAAACTGTGCTCAACATTGTCACTAAGTTTTTTTTTATTTTATTTTTTTTATACAACAACCTATAAAAGGTGACGGTTACCACTTTCCATCAGGTTAGCCGTCAGCTCGTTTGCCATTCTAAGTTGTATAAAAAAAAGAATGGCAAACAAGCTGACGGCCCACCTGATGGAAAGTGGTAACCGTCGCCTATAGATGTCCACATGAGCAGTACCATGGACATAACAGAGTATACTGTTTCGCCCATGATACCCCCCATGCGTTGCCATTCCTGAGGACTCGGGTGTTATTCCTCTGTACCCTGTAAATTCACGTTGTTGAAGTGTAGACACAACACTCACGCTTAAGCGTTGTGTAAGAAACGAACGTCTACTCGCTCGCATGTGATCCTAATAATATGACAACACGAGGCTCAATTCTAAAATGTCATTTTTGAGACTTATCACGTTAGAAACAGTTACGTTTCAGTTTTAATCCAGTGTGAATGTCTGAAGCTACAGTTACACATGTATACCTATGACGCGACAATTTTTGACATTAGATAATTGCTAAGAACAAGGAATTACATAGAAGTAATGATAAAATAAAATATGTTAATCATATGGTTGCCTCCTTTCTCCTTATGCAAATATAATTAGTGAAAAGAGGACGAAGGATACACCATCAATTGCTAGTGTATAGAAAATGTCATACGGCCGTATAACCCTACCAATTTCAGATACAACCTGCTTGCATACTATCTACATAAACTGTGTCCAATATATAATTTAGTAATGTAAAACTTGTCATTGACAAATAACTGACATATTAAACATTTTCTATACACTAGCCTGCTATGAATTGAGAAAAATAACAACTGAGGGTGTATCCTTCGTCTTCTTTTTACTAATTATATTTGCATAAGAAAAAAGGAGGCAACCATATGATTTACATTTTTAATTTTATCATTCCTTCTATGTAATTCCTTGTTCTTAGGGTAATGGTCGAAACTTCATATTTTTCATATAGAATAAATGACATTAAATAATCCGCCTCGCTGAAGCTAAGAAATCAGCACAGAGTCAAAATTTAAAATTATTAAAGTTAATCGAGACAATCGCGACCCTTTGTAGTCTGACGCGTGATGAGTTATGACACAAAACGGCCACTAGGGGCCAGGTGGCTAGCGAACCTGTCGGTAGACACGTTACCGCTACCGCAGGACGCCAGACGCCGCTTTTTCTATCTCACGGTCGTCCGCAGGCCTAGAAGTGGTGGACGAGCGGGTCGGGGCGCGCGCGCTCGTAGAACAGCATGTAGGCGGAGCAGCGCAGCACCTCCTGCAGCGACACCTCGTGCACCAGCGTGTCCGACGTGTACCACCATCTGCACACAACCAACACCACCCGCCTTCAGTTATTTTTTTTATACAACTTAGAATGACAAACAAGCTGACATGAGCAGTATCATGAACACAACAGAGTATACTGTTAAGCCCATGATACCCACCATGCGTTGCCATTCCTGAAGACTCGGGTGTTATTCCTCTGTACCCTGTAAATTCATGCCATATCCCACCCTTCAAACCGAAACACAGCCATGTAAACACAACTGTTTCACGGTAGAAACACGAATTGGACAGAGGTACCCAAGCAATCGACTTTTGTACAGGAGGTCTCTTAGTTTGTATCTAAGCCACTGGGTCGGTGTCTCTAACATTATTACTCTTAACAACAGAGTCTTTCATATTTATGATTAAAAGTTCTTCATCAAATGATGAATCATACAAACCGGTCGTCATAACAATTTAGTTCAACAAAGAGCATGCAAGTGCAAACAAACGTCGATTACCTGTTGGCCTCGAAGCCGTTCCCGCGGCGGTAGGTGGCGAAGTGTCCGGAACGCGGGCCGCCCACGTGCACCACCACCGCCACCAGCCGGTACTGCGCGCGCTCCTCCGCCGCGCGGCCGCCGCCAGCAGCAGCAGCAGCGCCAGCACCAGCGTTCAGCGACGACAGCCCGCTGCGCAGCCGCCCGTCTACCAGCGACGACAGCTCCATCTACACACGCACAACGTGCAACCATAGCAAGGGGAAGGGATTGCTAGTAATGGAGACTAAAAGTGCAATTGCTAGCAATATATCCAACTAGGACAACCTACACGTGGGTTCCCCTTGGCAACCATTACACTGAATTCCAGGTTTATCCCACCGGCATAACACTGTTAACAATTCCATTGTCATATATTAAAATAAAAACATGCAACACATTTTTTTAATGGATGATAATGGAATGGTAACCCCGTCTGTGCTATCAGTATACACTGGCGGGGCACCAGTGAGAGATGACTCACTTAGAGTATGAAAGTAGGTCAGTTAACCCATCGTAACAAATGCAACAAGTATTAATCACAATGGTTTCCTGGGGGAACCGCGTAGTGGTCGACCTGACAGGGCTTGCTAGCAATGGGGCCGTCAGCCGTCATTACTAACAATAGCTCGCCCCTCAAACACGGACAGTGTAACCGCTTGGCTGACCTCGGGCTGCGGCACGGCCGCGTAGGGCGCCAGCGACAGCGTCTCGGGGAAGGCGACGTGGTCGGGCCGCTTGCTGAGGGCGCCGCCCGCCCACTCCACGCGCGCCACGTGCAGGCACAGGCAGCACGGCAGCTGCACCGCGCCACACCACGCCACACCACGCCACACATGCAACATCGCAACCTCATTTATATCTACAAGTTCATATTGAACGCATAACACAGACTCCTTGCATTATAACGCACATATTTTGCTTTCAGAGGTATCATCTTTTCGTGTACATGTGTACTTTAATTCATGATTATCCAACCGATCAAACCCTTAACCATCAAATGCTGAAATAAGCCCTCAAAAGAGGGGCCCTCCATTGGAGGATTTTGCCAGTAGTTGCCACGCATAGCAGGCAGACTGGCAAATGTAGTTAGGCTTTATAGATGTTTCAAGAGGGACGCTGCTGCCCATCCCTCGCCATCCCTTAGTCGCCTCTTAGGACACCCACGGGAAAAGGGATAGTCTATTCTATGCCCGGACCACAGGGTATGTTAATTGCAAGACATAAATATGCGACCTTCCCGAAGCTGAGCGTGCGGATGTGCTTGGTGGCGGGCGGAATGGGCGGAGTGGGCGCGTCGGGCCGCTCGGGACAACACTTGCTGCAGCGGACGCCCTTCACCATTTCGGGCGCCGTGAACGCGCGCAGCAAGCCTGCATGCACATGGAACATAATCTCTTATTAGTATTTAATTTTTTTACATATAATTTTCATTAGAGGTGATTTAGTTAAATGTGTATATTATAGCCTTCATATCTATTTTATGACTTCTTTTGCATGACTGGGATATTTTTTTTTATGGGTGAAAATAGTATGGTAACCCCGCGTGCGCTAACGGGATACACTGGCGAAGCACCAGTGAAGGGTGATAGATGAGAATGAAAACAGGCCAGTTAGCCCATCATGATGAATTCATCGGGAATTAACCATGATAGTTTCCAAGAGGAATCGCGAGGAGGTTGACCTGGTTGGGTCTCAGTCTCCATTACTAACAATCTCTTTCCTTCCAAACTGAGATATTGTGTTCTATCATAAAATCTTTACTGTACACACTAAGATTTATTATATTTAACTTATCCAATAGAAAGATCACTTACAAATCAGCTTTTGAGAAGCTGAAAGAAAACTATTGAACACTTCATGGGTAGAAATTGCCAGTCAGGATGATGTATCGATTATTGGATTAATTGGTATAAATATAAGAACTTGCAATAGGCACTGACCTGGTAAACTGTACGAGCCAGTGAGTCCCACGCTCGCGTTGGCCATCGACAACGAGATGCTGTCGAACTTGTCGTAGCGGATGGGGCTCTGTAACAGTAGTTAATGATTGACAGGTGACAAAGTAGACGAGCAGGGAAAGCCGCATCTTGGAGGATGCGAGCTGGAGGCGAGATGTGAGGGGTGCGTGGTGCGGGGGGCGGGGCGGTACCTTGGCGTTGCAGACGGTGCAGTGCAGGCGCGAGGCCAGCGTGCCGCGGAAGGGCGCGGCGGGCGGCGGCGGCGCACGCGCCGGCGGCACGGCCCAGCGCCGCCCCACCGCGCTCAGCTGGCAGAACGACCGCGACACGCCCTTCGCCAGCCCCATCCGCGTCGGCGCCGCCGGCTCTGCGACAATTAGTACAATCCACGTGTTGTCCACTCAGTTCTAGCGACTTTCCCCGTGAGCAATTTCAAAATGGTAAACAAATAAGACGTACCAGGGTGGACGAGGTCGGGCTCGTCGGCGGGCGCGGCGGAGGCTGGGCGTGCGAGTGGCAGCGGCGCGGGCGTGGGCGGCGTGGAGTCGGCGCGGGCGGCGGGCGGCGACGCCGGCGACGCCAGCGCCGACCACGCGCGCCCGCCGTTCAGCCCCAGCGCGTCCGACAGGCAGCCCGGCTGCCAGTTCACACGCTCACATAAATCCTTTAATTCAACTTTAATATTCTTTTGTGATTAATCCCAAACATTGACAGGTAAATAAGCTGCAATAAATTGAAAATCTACAAATTTTGTGATGATCCCGCTCTTAGAGAAAAGTTCATAAATTTAAAACCAGACTGGGGAAGGTGAGATCATAGGGTGAGACTGATGTATAAAAAAGATGTCAAAGTAAATGAGCATCATGAAAAGATCAATGATCACTAAAATGAACAGTGAAGTTCCCAATATTCAATGTTTTTTTTTCATCATTAGGAAATCATTGGACACTACCAAATATTTGCTAAAGAGTATCTCCTTAAAATGTGTTAATCTTATGTCTATTTTTCATCATCAGGGGTCAATAACCAGCCCTGTTTACAGAGTGGTAATTTTTCTTACAAAACAATAATACCTTCCGAGCCATAGCAGTGGTTTCCTCCTCAATGCAGGAGAGCAGCACATGTAAGAGCTCATGTGCATCCTGCTGGTCAGCGGGGACCACCCAGCCAGCTGCTCTGAGTGCCTGCAGCACTCCCAGGGGACACACAGGAGTGCCACGGGCAGACTCATGTGTTCCGTTCACAACTACAACAAAACCACTACTACTTACCACTATTGTTAACTTTTTTACATTAACTTCCTTATGTTTAGAATTATCATAGATTTTTTTTTTCTTAATTGGTGGAAATGTAATAGTAATGTAACCCAAACGGTGCTATTGGTACAAACAAGAGATGTGAGGATGAAAATAAGTAAATTAGCCCAATATGTGTTAAGAACTTCCTTGGTTCAATGGCAGGCGATTTGCATTCTAACAGCGCTTGTCAATGTAAAATAAAAAAAAATAATAATAATAGAATAAAAATGACTAATTACCTTTTTGTCTTACATACTATGAACATTGACTGAACTTGCTAACTGACTAATATTAACTAGTGCAGGTAACTAAAATCCTAGTCCTGGTTTTCCTTAATACCGATCCTGATCCCGGCGTTGCTTAATACCGGTGAGTGCTACTACCAATTTCCTATATTAATATGACATTATTCCACAATTAACTATTAGCTTCCAAGGAGAATCACATGGAGGTCAACCTAATAGTATAGCCTGTATTGCTAACAATGAATTTATTTGACCCCATTACTAAAAATCCCTTTTCTTCTAAGATTTGTCACAGATGTCATATCTATAATAGGTTTAGTGTAATGTAGACATTACAGCAACAGTTAACAATTGCACATTATTTTTTTTTAATTATTGCAAAATTATTATTTCTGTTTATTATTAATATAATTTTTTCATGGTTACTAAATTAAATACCCCGTTGTGATTATATTATTTACTAAATATATTTACTATATATAAAACAAATAGATTATCAATTGACAGACCTTCAATAACTGTGTATAATGTTGTTATCATACTATTATGTGCATCCATTTTCGCATACTTCTTTAGCCAGTCTATGAAGGTAGGACAAGCAGCCAGCGCTTGCAGGAGCGTGTTGAGAAAACAGGTCCGACCCAAGTTCTGCAAGCCTGCAATCTGCCCCCGCCGTTTCCTTACACGAGGTGCACCTCCAGGACCCCACAGGACGAAAGCGCCGACTACCACAGCAGCCGTCAGCCCCGCAGCCACTAAAATTCTGTCCCCACTCTCCATTGTCACACAATCGGGGTTACAAATTAATATCAAAGTCCTTTATTAGACATATTAACTGAACCGCATCAGTGATTTACTACAATAGCAAAATACTAAACAATTGGCGAATTTATATATTTTCGTCAAGAAATAAAATGAAAATTTGATTTGACTTCTAAGTAAACATGACATTTATTTCAATCAATTTGACATTTTACAATGTAAATGACACAGACTAAATAAAATTATTCAAAAGGCGCAGGCTAAGCGTGGGGGGGGGGATACCTATCTAAGGTATATATTTATTCTATGGTACGCTTGAGATATGAATGAATGATAAATGACACCCAGTGACAGCAAAAATTGCGGAGAGGTCTCTAATAGCATAAGAAACTTTGTGTACATTCTATGCCACCAGTCCAGTAAATTTTAAATTATAAAATGAGTATATTTTTATGATACCTATCAATATCAATATGATTATGAATTCATAGAGACATATTATAAATTGTAGCATAACACCATAAATATTAATTTATTTTATTGTGTTAGTGCTTTTAAATGCTTGCATTAAAACATTTAAAAGTTTCATTAGTACAAGAGTATTAAGAACAGTGCCGATCCTTAAATATTGTAATTACGAGCGTTGCCAGATTGAATATTTTTTTCGCAATTTTAAGTAATAAATTTAAGAAATGAAATTCTTAAAGAAATTTGTAGAGAAAACTCAAATACGTTTGGAAATATTAAGATTTTTTGATTTATTATTTTTTAAGTCAGCTTAAAAAATATAAATGAATGAAGCAAAACCGGGAATAGGATATGAGAAGGGTAGATACTAGTAGATAGCTAAGTTCACTTTATAACACACTAGTTCATTATAACAACCTGCGGCTTCGCTATTGTTCGTATTCATTTTGTTCAACAATTCTGGTTGTTGTTAGAAAAAGAAAACACACATAAACAAATAAAATATAATACAATTACTATATCATTACCATCATCATCATCATCATCGTATCATTATCATCATCATCATATCAGCAATTAACTGTCCACTGCTGTGTTGCGCTATGTTTAGGCTTTCCTCATAAGAAAGGTTTTGCTTAGGATTTTGTTTTTTTAGGTTTTTAATGTGTGAAAATAGAATGTTAGTCCCGTCTAAGCTATTGGTATATACTGGCGGGATAACAATAATACAGTTGGCCAATCGTGACATTACATCACGATGGGTTTCAAGGGAATCACGTAAAGGTCGTCGTGACATATTGCTAACAATGTGGCTCTTAGATCCTGTTACCGACAATCCCTTTCCACCTAGCATTTGAATTAGTGACCGCAGTTAGTTAGATAGTGGTAATGTCTCAACCATTATGATCCTTTAGTCACCTTTTACGACACCTACGGGAAAAGAACAACATTATTATCATAAAATTAAACACAGATAATCAATCTGTACGAAGTATAAAATAAAAAAATACTTGATACAAGGTTTTTTTTATATGCATGTAGTAATTTACTATCAGGTGAGCCGCATATTCACCTGATAGTAAATGATTACCGCCGCCCATAATCATCAGCAACACCAGAGGTATTGCAAATGTGCTGCTGACCTTTTAAAAAGGAATGGGAAGGAATTTAATATATGAATACATATATAATAATTAGAAATGAGATAACGAATTTAAAAATAATAAAATATATTATCACTCAAAAAAAGGAAAAAGAAACAACAGAAAACAGAATCTAATAAAAATATATAGCGATTTATACGTAAAAACATAACAAATAAACAAACCAATTTTTGTTTCATCAAATTTAGGATGGCAAATCAAAAAAATTTACAACTATTAGATTGGGTAAAAGTCTTAAAAATCTTAACGATTTAGGGAAAAACGTTTGGGTAAAAATCGTAATTTGTATCTGGCAACTCTCGTAATCTCCTTCACTACATTGAGTGATTGTCAACAAATCAAATTTTATCTAAATATTATTATTTTTTCCCCTACCTATATAAAATAAAATTACTGAAATGAACGAAACAATGTAATAAAAATAAACCGCGATTAAGTATAATTTTTAATATATATTTTTTAAATTTATTGACTTACAAATAAATAATGATAATTCATATTTTTCCCCAATTTATTATTTTATTACCGCTATAAATTTTTTAACATTTTATTACTTTTATTATTGTCTTGTATCTATTTCATTCAAACAATGATACCATCAAATACTATCTGCGTCTCACCGGAGGGGCCGGCAAATGCTCTAGCCCTCAACAAGGATTGCACCCAAGTGGTTATAGCTGGACGAAATGGTACATATAATACAATAATTCCATTTAATTACTATAAAATTTATTTATTTGATTTTTTTTAATGTCTCTGCATTTCCTTAGTACTATTCACACAGTTTACCTGTGAATTTTGAAATATACTTTCTTATTGTTGTAGTGTTTAAAGTGTTTTCAATTGGAGAAAATGAATTTTCCGAGGTGTGTAACCTTCGTGTGGGCAAAAACTTGAATCTGAATTTTTCATCTATCGATGTCGCCTGGAGCACCATTGAAGGTAACATTTTTTTAACAACTTTATTATTGAGGATTAGTATTTCTCTCACTATTTTTTTTTCAAACTACTATTTTTTCACTATTTTTTAATTCTTCTTAAAATCATTTATGCCAAGGTTATGTATCCTAAGCAAATGCTATATGGTAGGGGTGGCCAACCGGTCGATCTTGACTATTGGTTCAGTAGATCGCAGCAAGGCAGAAAATATAATATTTTGCTAATCTATCGGAAGATGCTTAGACGCAATGCTCACATTAATATAAATAAGTATTTACTAAGAATAACTTTCAGTTTTATGTGAGATATAGATAAGAGAGAAATCTTAATAAAATAAAAAATACTACAATACTACATAATTGTATATTGAACTATGTTGTTTCATTTCAAGAAGTATCTAATTGGTAGATTGCACAGGGTTTCATAAGTAAACAGTAGATCTTGGGCTTAGTCAACTCGGCCATCCCTGATGTATACCATCCGCACCAAAGTTTGTAATTTGTTTTGCCTATAGAATATTAAAAAAGTATGTGAAAGTGTGTGATAGCAGTTAATAACTTCAATCATATTTTTAATACTAAATCCATTCTTTTTGTGTTAGGTTAGGTTAGGTTTTTTTGCTCTCTTATTGATCCCAGGTGTGCTAGTAGAGTCAATTTTAAATTGGAATTTTTCCAGATATAAAATTTTAAATTACCTATACACTCATATACCCCAAGATTGCTATAATAATCCATTGATATAAATTTAATTTGTTACAGAGAACACACTAGCGACAGCGGCCACAAATGGAGCGGTGGTTGTGTGGAACCTCGGACGCTCTGGTCGCTCCAAACAGGAACATGTGTTCTCAGACCACAAGAGGACAGTCAACAAAGTAAGCACACTTATAAGCATTAAATAATAAAATTGGAAAATGGAAATTTTCTAAATATTATGTTTTGTTTGTGAAAGTTACAAAAAAAAAAATGGTGAGAATGAATAGACAGAAAACAAATCAGCCATTTTAAAAATTAAAGGGTTTAAATTAATTTTATTAATGTACGAAACATGTCAATCTTTATGCTTGTACATTCTTTAACAGGTGAGCTTCCACCTCACAGAGCCAGCTCTCCTCATCTCCGGCTCCCAGGATGGCATGATGAAATGCTTCGACCTGCGCATGAAGGAGGTAGCTCGTACTTTTATCAGGTTAGAGAGAACAGATATTGTTTATTTTATTTTTTTATTTAATACATAACTAACATATATAACTAGACTAGACCTTTAACATCAGAGCAGACATATATTTTTTATTGATGAAAGATAAAACTCTTTTCACAGGTGTGTGATGTAGAGTTCTTACGTGTATGACTTCTGGATCGTCACAGTGTTAGTGAGGATCTGGAAGTACTACTGCAAAACATAAATTTTAATTCAGATGGTAGTTATAAACAATATAACAACCTTGTTTTTTTTTTATACAACTATATTTTTTTATACAGATGGAAAGTACGTACCTAATAGGGTGTATTGCTAGCAATGGGTCGATTAGACCCCATTACTAACAAGCCCTTTCCCCCCTAAATGGAGGCACTGTTGTCTACCCCGCAGCAACACGGAGTCGATCCGTGACGTGCAGTTCAGTCCGCACCAGGCGCACACGTTCGCGGCCGTGTCGGAGAACGGCAACGTGCAGCTGTGGGACGTGCGCCGCCACGAGCGCTGCCTGCAGCAGTTCACGGCGCACTCGGGGCCCGTGTTCGCGTGCGACTGGCACCCTGACACGCCCTGGCTCGCCACCGCCTCCAGGGACAAAACCATCAAGGTGCCCACCACTTTCAGTACCTTGCATATTCTTTTAATATTTTATTACTAGCGGCCCGTCCCGGCGTCGCACGGGTGGACATTTGTACATTTTAAAAAGTGGCAATTGAGGCTGCACTGCTCTGCTCCTATTGGTCGTAGCGTGATGAAAAATATACTATAACCGGTCCAGGAGTATGAAGAATAATTGTACCAAGTTTCGTTAAAATCCGTCGAGTATTTTTGTTTCTATAACGAACATACAGACAGACAGACAAAAATTTTACTGATTGCATTTTTGGCATCAGTATCGATCACTAATCACCCGCTGATAGTTATTTTGGAAATATATTTCATGTACAGAATTGTCCTCTCTACAGATTTATTATAAGTATAGAAGATTATTATTTCAGCTGTTAATGGTTCCCTATTGGACATAAGCATTCCCCTTGGGGGATTTTGCTGGTATTATATTGGCAATCGCAGTTAGGCTTTAGAGATGTTTTAAGAGAAACACTACTGCCCATCCCTCGCCCTCCCTTAGTCAACTCTAATGACACCCACAGGAAAGGAAGAGATAGCTCATTCTATGCTGAGGCACATACGACGATTAATATAGTGTAAATATATATATATATATATATATATATATATATATATATATATATATATATATATATATATATATATATATATATATATATATATATATATATATATATATATATATATATATATATATATATAACAGACAATAGACACTCAGACACTAGTGTCTGAGTGTCCAGTGTCTGAGTGTCTAGTGTCCGAGTGTCTAGTGTCTGAGTGTCTAGTGTCCGAGTGTCTAGTGTCCGAGTATCTAGGGTCTGAGTGTCTAGTGTCCGAGTGTCCAGTGTCCCAGTGTCCGAGTGTCTAGTGTCTGAGTGTCTAGTGTCCAAGTGTCTAGTTTCAGAGTGTCCAGTGTCTGTGTGTCTAGTGTCCGAGTGTCTAGTGTCTGAGTGTCTAGTGTCCGAGTGTCCAGTGTCCAGTGTCCGAGTGTCTAGTGTCTGAGTGTCCAGTGTCTGAGTGTCTAGTGTCTGAATGTTTAGTGTCTGAGTATCTAGTGTCTGTGTGTCTGAGTGTCTAGAGTATAGTGTCCGAGCGTCTAGTGTCCGAGTGTCCAGTGTCTGAGTGTCTAGTGTCTGAGTGTCTAGTGTCCGAATGTCTAGTGTCTGAAGTGTCTAGTGTCCGAGTGTCTAGTGTCTGAGTGTCTGAGTGTCTAGTGTCAGTGTCTAGTGTCCGAGTGTCTAGAGACTGTGTGTCTGAGTGTCTAGTGTCTGAGTGTCTAGTGTCCGAGTGTCTAGTGTCCAGTGTCCAAGTGTCTAGTGTCAGAGTGTCCAGTGTCTGAGTGTCCGAGCGTCTAGTGTCTGAGTATCTAGTGTCCGAGTGTCTAGTGTCTGAGTGTTTAGTGTCCAAGTGTCTAGTTTCAGAGTGTCCAGTGTCTGAGTGTCCGAGTGTCTAGTGTCTGAGTGTCTAGTGTCCGAGTGTCTAGTGTCTGAGTGTCTAGTGTCCGAGTGTCTAGTGTCTGTGTGTCTGAGTGTCCAGTGTCTGAGTGTCTAGTGTCTGAGTGTCTAGTGTCCAAGTGTCTAGTGTCTGAGTGTCCAGTGTCTGAGTGTCTAGTGTCTGAATGTTTAGTGTCTGAGTATCTAGTGTCTGTACACTGTACTGTAGTACTGGACACTCAGACACACAGACACTAGACACTCCGACACTAGACACTCGGACACTAGACACTCGGACACTCAGACACTGGACACTCTGACACTAGACACTAGACACTCGGACACTAGACACTAGACACTCGGACACTAGACACTCGGACACTCAGACACTGGACACTCTGACACTAGACACTTGGACACTAGACACTCAGACACTAGACACTCAGACACTGGACACTCAGACATTAGACACTCGGACACTAGACACTCGGACACTCAGATACTGGACACTCTGAAACTAGACACTTGGACACTAGACACTCGGACACTAGACACTCAGACACTAGACACTCGGACTCTAGACACTCAGACACTGGACACTCAGACACTAGACACTCGGACACTGGACACTCGGACACTGGACACTCAGACACACAGACACTAGACACTCGGACACTCAGACACTGGACACTCTGACACTAGACACTTGGACACTAGACACTAGACACTCGGACACTAGACACTCGGACACTAGACACTCAGACACTAGACACTCGGACACTCAGACACTGGACACTCTGACACTAGACACTAGACACTCGGACACTAGACACTCGGACACTCAGACACTGGACACTCTGACACTAGACACTTGGACACTAGACACTCAGACACTAGACACTCAGACACTGGACACTCAGACACACAGACACTAGACACTCGGACACTAGACACTCAGACACTAGACACTCGGACACTCAGACACTGGACACTCTGAAACTAGACACTTGGACACTAGACACTTGGACACTAGACACTCGGACACTAGACACTCAGACACTAGACACTCGGACACTCAGACACTGGACACTCTGACACTAGACACTTGGACACTAGACACTAGACACTCGGACACTAGACACTCAGACACTCAGACACTAGACACTCAGACACTGGACACTCAGACACACAGACACTAGACACTCGGACACTAGACACTCAGACACTAGACACTCAGACGCACAGACACTGGACACTCTGAAACTAGACACTTGGACACTAGACACTCGGACACTGGACACTCAGACACTAGACACTCGGACACTCAGACACTGGACACTCTGACACTAGACACTTGGACACTAGACACTCAGACACTAGACACTCAGACACTGGACACTCAGACACACAGACACTAGACACTCGGACACTAGACACTCAGACACTAGACACTCGGACACTCAGACACTGGACACTCTGACACTAGACACTTGGACACTAGACACTCAGACACTAGACACCCGGACACTAGACACTCAGACACACAGACACTCGGACACTAGACACTCGGACACTCAGACACTAGACACTCAGACACTGGACACTCAGACACACAGACACTGGACACTCTGAAACTAGACACTTGGACACTAGACACTCAGACACTAGACACTCGGACACTAGACACTCGGACACTAGACACTCAGACACTAGACACTCAGACACACAGACACTGGACACTCTGAAACTAGACACTTGGACACTATACACTCGGACACTGGACACTCAGACACTAGACACTCGGACACTAGACACTCAGACACACAGACACTGGACACTCTGAAACTAGACACTTGGACACTAGACACTCAGACACTAGACACTCGGACACTAGACACTCAGACACTAGACACTCGGACACTCAGACACTGGACACTCAGACACACAGACACTAGACACTCGGACACTAGACACTCAGACACTAGACACTCGGACACTCAGACACTGGACACTCTGACACTAGACACTTGGACACTAGACACTCAGACACTAGACACTCAGACACTGGACACTCAGACACACAGACACTAGACACTCGGACACTAGACACTCAGACACTAGACACTCGGACACTCAGACACTGGACACTCAGACACTAGACACTTGGACACTAGACACTCGGACACTAGACACTCGGACACTAGACACTCGGACAATAGACACTCGGACACTAGACACTCGGACACTCTGACACTAGACACTTGGACACTAGACACTCGGACACTAGACACTCAGACACTGGACACTCAGACACACAGACACTAGACACTCGGACACTAGACACTCAGACGCTAGACACTCAGACACTCAGACACTGGACACTCTGACACTAGACACTTGGACACTAGACACTCAGACACTAGACACCCGGACACTAGACACTCAGACACACAGACACTCGGACACTAGACACTCGGACACTCAGACACTAGACACTCAGACACTGGACACTCAGACACACAGACACTGGACACTCTGAAACTAGACACTTGGACACTAGACACTCAGACACTAGACACTCGGACACTAGACACTCGGACACTAGACACTCAGACACTAGACACTCAGACACACAGACACTGGACACTCTGAAACTAGACACTTGGACACTATACACTCGGACACTGGACACTCAGACACTAGACACTCGGACACTAGACACTCAGACACACAGACACTGGACACTCTGAAACTAGACACTTGGACACTAGACACTCAGACACTAGACACCCGGACACTAGACACTCAGACACACAGACACTCGGACACTAGACACTCGGACACTCAGACACTAGACACTCAGACACTGGACACTCAGACACACAGACACTGGACACTCTGAAACTAGACACTTGGACACTAGACACTCAGACACTAGACACTCGGACACTAGACACTCGGACACTAGACACTCAGACACTAGACACTCAGACACACAGACACTGGACACTCTGAAACTAGACACTTGGACACTATACACTCGGACACTGGACACTCAGACACTAGACACTCGGACACTAGACACTCAGACACACAGACACTGGACACTCTGAAACTAGACACTTGGACACTAGACACTCAGACACTAGACACTCGGACACTAGACACTCAGACACTAGACACTCGGACACTCAGACACTGGACACTCAGACACACAGACACTAGACACTCGGACACTAGACACTCAGACACTAGACACTCGGACACTCAGACACTGGACACTCTGACACTAGACACTTGGACACTAGACACTCAGACACTAGACACTCAGACACTGGACACTCAGACACACAGACACTAGACACTCGGACACTAGACACTCAGACACTAGACACTCGGACACTCAGACACTGGACACTCAGACACTAGACACTTGGACACTAGACACTCGGACACTAGACACTCGGACACTAGACACTCGGACACTAGACACTCGGACACTAGACACTCGGACACTCTGACACTAGACACTTGGACACTAGACACTCGGACACTAGACACTCAGACACTGGACACTCAGACACACAGACACTAGACACTCGGACACTAGACACTCAGACACTAGACACTCAGACACTCAGACACTGGACACTCTGACACTAGACACTTGGACACTAGACACTCAGACACTAGACACCCGGACACTAGACACTAAGACACACAGACACTCGGACACTAGACACACAGAAAAAAAATGAAGCGACCTCATTTTGACGAATTTATCAAAAATTTTCTACGATAGCATCCAGGTAATAAATAAAAATCGGTAAAAAAACTTTTAAGTTAAACGGTTTTATTTTATGTGCACTGAAAACTACAAAATAAATAAATAGTTACTTACCTATCAACCTACGTAGGTGATCTCGGTCATTAATATCTCTGATGGTAGTGGTTGTCATAACATGAACCATGTCAGCGGCCGAAAGGCAGTTCATGAGAGAACACTAATACCAGGGTTTGCTTGGTAGGTAAACTAAGCAGCCCACACTATAACAAGTAGGTATTTTGACCTTCTAGTTCAGAAATATTTTAGTACTAGGCAGAATAGCTTTTAGGCATATTAGACTAAAATAAAAACGTGGGGCCCCTCTGAAATCATACCTATAGCAGAGCATATCTTATACTTTGGTAGATCATGAGCTCGGCGTTCGCTGGTGAAGCCGTAACGGCTGGTTATTGATGGTCAAAACCTCCAGTTACGATTATAGTAAGTCGATTCAGCGGACCCTGGACTCCGGAGCTATGAGGTTTCGGATGCGACCGGGATAAACCGCTAGGATGATGATGATGACGATTATAATAAGTCGATGCAATCCACACTTAGTATAATATAAAATAATACAGAAATAGTTAATGGGCCCCACGTTTTTATTTTAGTCTAATATGCCTAAAAGCTATTCTGCCTAGTACTAAAATATTTCTGAACTAGAAGGTCAAAATACCTACTTGTTATAGTGTGGGCTGCTTAGTTTACCTACCAAGCAAACCCTGGTATTAGTGTTCTCTCATGAACTGCCTTTCGGCCGCTGACATGGTTCATGTTATGACAACCACTACCATCAGAGATATTAATGACCGAGATCACCTACGTAGGTTGATAGGTAAGTAACTATTTATTTATTTTGTAGTTTTCAGTGCACATAAAATAAAACCGTTTAACTTAAAAGTTTTTTTACCGATTTTTATTTTCTTGTTTTTAGTATTTAGTGAAATTGTTTACCGAATATTCCTCATTCTATTTAATTCATTCAGTGCATCATTATTACATGGTTTCTTACCTGATAATTTAGTACAATCTAATTCCTCAATACATAGCCCTTCCAGAGACTTGACTCGACTTAGAGCCACGTATGCTTGTCCTTCCTCAAACCATTTTGAGGCCAAATATACTACTGCATAGTCGACGGTGCTGCCCTGCATTTTATGGACGGTGAATGCTCATGACAAAACTAAGGGCAACATCCTTTTCAGCCGTACCATAATTGAATTTTGCTGGAAACTGTATGGCTTTAGGGTAAATAACGTGCATGCCGTCTGTGCCAAAGTCAATTAAAACTGATGATATATCTGTTTAGTACATTTGGGTTCGACGGAACTGAGGCCAAAAAATTTCTGTAATGTGGCCTATAGCGTCATTTACCAATCCTTTTGTAACGTCAATGTTGGACCGCAACATTACTTTTGCACCTACAAATATTTCAAGTACTGATGGTAAGCCTCCAGTCTTATTTATATTTGTTGGTATTTTTTGTTTATTGTTACCATGTTGTTCCCACGATTAAGGGGCATTTTGACGGTCGACCCCCCCCCCCTGCAGTCCAGTAAAGGGGCAAGGCTTAATATACAACAAGATGCGCCCAATCTTGAGGGGGAAGCGCTTACGACATTACATTTTTATCCACCCTAATGCCATACAGTCCTCGGCACGTTTTAACCTATTACCTTAACTTGGGTGGTATAACTACCACTTACTAACGAGGTATCTAATTACCTATTTTTTTTTATCTGCCCCTCTAACGTCACACAATCTTAGACGCAACTGTTCTCGATACGACTAATCATGCCCCCACCTAATACGCCATTTTGTAACAGCGTCCATCTTGAATTTGATATTTTGACATAATGACAGTATTCTGCAGTGTAGTCATATTATTTGATACCCATATTGTGGTGGTTGTGGAAAAATATGTACCTAGTCCGCCATATTGGAACGGCTTCCATCTTGAATTTTAATTTTGACATAATCATCGTGTTTTACTAGTATAGCCCTTTCATTTGATACCCATATTGCGGGGGTTAAGGAAAAATATGTAATCCGCCATTTTGTATCGGCGGCCATCTTAGATTTATAATGTTATTGATTTTATTATATTGTATTGTCATCTAAATTAAATGTGTGTACCAAATTTCAGATCAATCTGACAACGGGAAGGTGCTTAAATTCTAATTTCTAATTTTGACCCAAATAAATAAATACCGTACAGGTCGAGCTAAATAAAACCGTTTAATAATAATTAATAAAAACCGTTTAAAAAATAATCACAACTAATTTAAAGCAATTGTGAATAGGCTATTCTCGGGTCCACAAGCTTCGTCTAAGACCACATCATCACCATCCATCTGGTGAGATGTGTGTCTAGTGTCTGAGTGTCTTGTGTCTGAGTGTCTAGTGTTTAGTGTCTGAGTGTCGAGTGTCCGAGTGTGTAGTGTCTGGGTGTCTGAGAGTCTAGTGTCTGAGTGTCTTGCATCCGAGTGTCTAGTGTCTGTATGTCTAGTGTCTGGGTGTCTGATTGTCTAGTGTCTGAGTGTCTAGTGTCTGAGTGTCTGAGTGTCTGAGTGTCTAGTGTCTGAGTGTCTAGTGTCTGAGTGTCTGAGAGTCTAGTGTCTGAGTGTCTTGTATCCGAGTGTCTAGTGTCTGAGTGTCCGAGTGTCTAGTGTCTGTGTGTCTGAGTGTCCAGTGTCTGAGTGTCTAGTGTCTGAGTGTCTAGTGTCCAAGTGTCTAGTGTCAGAGTGTCCAGTGTCTGAGTGTCCGAGTGTCTAGTGTCTGAGTGTCTAGTGTCCGAGTGTCTAGTGTCTGTGTGTCTGAGTGTCCAGTGTCTGAGTGTCCGAGTGTCTAGTGTCTGAGTGTCTAGTGTCCGAGTGTCGAGTGTCTGAGTGTCTAGTGTCTGAGTGTCTAGTGTCTGATTGTCTGAGTGTCTAGTGTCTGAGTGTCTAGTGTCTGAGTGTCTGAATGTCGAGTGTCGAGTGTCAAGTGTCGAGTGTCGAGTGTCTAGTGTCTGAGTGTCGAGTGTCGAGTGTCGAGTGTCTGAGTGTCTTGTATCCGAGTGTCTAGTGTCTAAGTGTCGAGTGTCGAGTGTCTAACGTCTGGGTGTCTGAGAGTCTAGTGTCTGAGTGTCTTGTATCCGAGTGTCTAGTGTCTAAGTGTCGAGTGTCGAGTGTCTAACGTCTGGGTGTCTGAGTGTCAAGTGTCTGAGAGTCTAGTGTCTGAGTGTCTTGTATCCGAGTGTCTAGTGTCTGAGTGTCTTGTGTCTAAGTGTCGAGTGTCGAGTGTCGAGTTTCGAGTGTCTAGTGTCTGAGTGTCTAGTGTCTGGGTGTCTGAGTGTCAAGTGTCTGAGAGTCTAGTGTCTGAGTGTCTTGTATCCGAGTGTCTAGTGTCTAAGTGTCGAGTGTCGAGTGTCGAGTGTCTAACGTCTGGGTGTCTGAGTGTCAAGTGTCTGAGAGTCTAGTGTCTGAGTGTCTTGTATCCGAGTGTCTAGTGTCTGAGTGTCTTGTGTCTAAGTGTCGAGTGTCGAGTATCGAGTGTCGAGTGTCAAGTGTCGAGTGTCGAGTTTCGAGTGTCTAGTGTCTGAGTGTCTAGTGTCTGGGTGTCTGAGTGTCAAGTGTCTGAGAGTCTAGTGTCTGAGTGTCTTGTATCCGAGTGTCGGAGTGTCTAGTGTCTAGTGTTTAGTATTTGAGTGTCGAGTGTCGAGTGTCGAGTGTCTAGTGTCTGAGTGTCGAGTGTCTGAGTGTCTAGTGTCTAGTGTTTAGTGTCTGAGTGTCGAGTGTCGAGTGTCGTCGAGTGTCGAGTATCTGAGTGTCTAGTGTCTGGTGTTTAGTGTCTGAGTGTCGAGTGTCTGAGTGTCTAGTGTCCGAGTGTCGAGTGTCTGAGTGTCTAGTGTCTGAGTGTCTAGTGTCTGATTGTCTGAGTGTCTAGTGTCTGAGTGTCTAGTGTCTGAGTGTCTGAATGTCGAGTGTCGAGTGTCAAGTGTCGAGTGTCGAGTGTCTAGTGTCTGAGTGTCTAGTGTCTGAGTGTCGAGTGTCGAGTGTCGAGTGTCTGAGTGTCTTGTATCCGAGTGTCTAGTGTCTAAGTGTCGAGTGTCGAGTGTCTAACGTCTGGGTGTCTGAGAGTCTAGTGTCTGAGTGTCTTGTATCCGAGTGTCTAGTGTCTAAGTGTCGAGTGTCGAGTGTCTAACGTCTGGGTGTCTGAGTGTCAAGTGTCTGAGAGTCTAGTGTCTGAGTGTCTTGTATCCGAGTGTCTAGTGTCTGAGTGTCTTGTGTCTAAGTGTCGAGTGTCGAGTGTCGAGTTTCGAGTGTCTAGTGTCTGAGTGTCTAGTGTCTGGGTGTCTGAGTGTCAAGTGTCTGAGAGTCTAGTGTCTGAGTGTCTTGTATCCGAGTGTCTAGTGTCTAAGTGTCGAGTGTCGAGTGTCGAGTGTCTAACGTCTGGGTGTCTGAGTGTCAAGTGTCTGAGAGTCTAGTGTCTGAGTGTCTTGTATCCGAGTGTCTAGTGTCTGAGTGTCTAGTGTCTGAGTGTCTTGTGTCTAAGTGTCGAGTGTCGAGTATCGAGTGTCGAGTGTCAAGTGTCGAGTGTCGAGTTTCGAGTGTCTAGTGTCTGAGTGTCTAGTGTCTGGGTGTCTGAGTGTCAAGTGTCTGAGAGTCTAGTGTCTGAGTGTCTTGTATCCGAGTGTCGGAGTGTCTAGTGTCTAGTGTTTAGTATTTGAGTGTCGAGTGTCGAGTGTCGAGTGTCGAGTGTCTAGTGTCTGAGTGTCGAGTGTCTGAGTGTCTAGTGTCTAGTGTTTAGTGTCTGAGTGTCGAGTGTCGAGTGTCGTCGAGTGTCGAGTATCTGAGTGTCTAGTGTCTGGTGTTTAGTGTCTGAGTGTCGAGTGTCTGAGTGTCTTGTATCCGAGTGTCCAGTGTCTGAGTGTCTAGTGTCTAGGTGTCTGAGTGTCTAGTGTCTAGGTGTCTGAGTGTCTAGTGTCTAGTGTTTAGTATCTGAGTGTCGAGTGTCGTGTGTCGAGTGTCTAGTGTCTGAGTGTCGAGTGTCTGAGTGTCTAGTGTCTAGTGTTTAGTGTCTGAGTGTCGAGTGTCGAGTGTCGAGTGTCTAGTGTCGAGTGTCTAGTGTCTAGTGTCTAGTGTCTGAGTGTCGAGTGTCTGAGTGTCTAGTGTCTGGTGTTTAGTGTCTGAGTGTTGAGTGTCGAGTGTCGAGTGTCTAGCGTCTGAGTGTCTAGTGTCCGAGTGTCTAGTGTCTGAGTGTCTTGTATCCGAGTGTCTAGTGTCTGTGTGTTTTGCTGTATTTTTGCTGTAGGGTCTGGGTGTCTGAGTGTCTAGTGTCTGAGGGTCTAGCGTCTGAGTGTCTAGTGTCCGAGTGTCTAGTGTCCGAGTGTCTAGTGTCCGAGTGTCTAGTGTCTGGGTGTCTCAGTGTAGTCCTATTATTTGATACCCATATTGTGGTGGTTGTGGAAAAATATGTACCTAGTCCGCCATATTGGAACGGCGTCCATCTTGAATTTTAAATTTTGACATAATCGTCGTATTTTACTAGTGTAGCCCTTTCATTTGATACCCATATTGCGGGGTTAAGGAAAAATATGTAATCCGCCATTTTGTATCGGCGGCCATCTTAGATTTATAATGTTATTGATTTTATTATATTGTATTGTCATCTAAATTAAATGTGTGTACCAAATTTCAGATCAATCTGACAACGGGAAGGTGCTTAAATTCTAATTTCTAATTTTGACCCAAATAAATAAATACCGTACAGGTCGAGCTAAATAAAACCGTTTAAAAAGGTCGACATTGACAGGGTATATTATTTCGTGTTTTATTCCTGGTGAATTAATCATGACGCGCCGTCTGATTTGACTTTACCCTTGTATATTATACGTTAACTGGTAAGTACTCTACTAGTATATACCAACAACGCAAACGGTGGTAGGTTACTATTCCATTAAAAGTGACTGATTTCATCGTCATCATCCTCACACAGTACTTACATTTTGTTCCACAAAAACGCTTTACCTATCACAAAATTTACATGCATTGAACGCAATAATACATAAAGCATATTGAATTAAACTAAATTAGTTCAGAAATGACAAATATAGAACGATATGATAACACGAGTATACTAAGTACTTATCTATTTATAAGAAAAAAAAAACCTTACACATTCGGAGAGTTCCGTAAAGTAAATCGTATTACGATTCATGTAAAGCAAGCTATTTAAACTCCGACGCAGTCTCGTGCAATACTTACCTATTGAACTATATATGTATAAACGCAAGACGAGACCGCCGAAACGATTCAATTAGATAGGCAATTATTATTTATATGTATGGATAGAATATTCCACAACAATACGCAAACGCCACAGAGATTGACGCCATCTATAAGTTGCTTACGCAATTAGTAGTCATCGGTAAATTAATTTATTAGCTTGAGCTGGCGAGCGACTAAGAAAGTAGCGGCATCTAGCGCACATATGAACAACTAAATATTAAGCCGAAGAATAAACCGACTTTGAGCTTTTCACTTATTTGTTCAAGATGATCTATCTGTACTAGTATAGTATTATATTATCTGTGGTAGAGTATTCCGTCACAGTCGTAGAATACTGACGGATCTGACAAATATTACATATATAGATCCGTCAGTATTCTACGACTATGACGATTTGTACATAATTTCTCAAATTTAGTTTGTCTAGCGCCTCCTAGTTTACTTCAGGAAAGTTGTAAAAAACAATTATTAACTGAGATAATATTGTATTTTTCCTTATTTCCGTTATATCACAACCTACTCTTAAATCTAATCTCAATATTTTTTTTATGCAACTTAGAATGACAAACAAGCTGACGGCCCACCTGATGGAAAGTGGTAACCGTCGCCTATAGACACGAGCAGTACCATGGACATAACAGAGTATACTGTTTCGCCCATGATACCCCCTATATAAGCGTTGCCATTCCTGAGGACTCACGTGTTATTCCTCTGTACCCAGTAAATTCACGCCATATCCCACCCTTCAAACCGAAACACAGCAATGCAAACACAACTGCTTCACGTTTGAAACACGAATGGACTTTTGTACAAAGTCTCCCTCTGGTTAATTATATTGATTTTAATCTAGAACCTGCCAGTGCTCTTAAAATACAACAATTGACAAAGATTTCATGTCTACGTGTAGACAAAACAATGTCGCACCGAATTTGGCAACATTTTTTGTATCAACCAATAACAAATTAACTGTTCATCGCTAAACATAGCCTCCCCAATAGGGGGGGGGGGGGTTCTAGTAGTTGCCACGCTTAGGCAAGGTGGCAACTGTAGTTAGGCTTCGGTGGTGTTTTAAGAGGGACGCTGTTGCTCATCACTTCACTATGAAGTTCCTTTATTCGCCTCTTACGACATCTATAGGAAAGGAAGGAGTGGCCCACTCCATTGGCATAACATAATCATGACCGAGTTGTTTTTTTTTTTATTTATTTATTTGGGAAAACTAACAGTGACAAAATATATAATAATACATAATATTAATCAAAGAAAACATTGAGTAAATTTGCCACCAAACGGTGTTGGTGGCAAATTTACCACAGTTTCAATTCAAATATAATACAAATAGCTGAAGCAAACAAGAACAGTTAAAAATTACGTGAATCTTTTAGAGATTAGCTTTTTAAAAGTGCTTGGGCGTTCATTAATGATATCAACATCATTAAGTAAAGCGTTAAAACCTAAATACGAACTTGTAATAGCAAATAGCTAGTTTCAAATGTATTTATGACAATATCTAGTTTGCAAATGTGGGTCAGCGCGATAACTCTCAGCAGACGCGACACCGGTGTCACGTGTTCGGCTTATCACGACACTTGGATGTAATATATGCCAAATTGTTATGTCATGATTGTTCTAAACCGGATCGCATGTGAATCACCACATCAGTCTACCATTGGCCATTGGGGGGAGGGGGATTGTTAGTAATGGAAACTAAGAGCTCTATTGCTAGCAATATACCCAAGTTCGACCTCCCCGTGGTCCCCCTGGAAACCATCGTGCTGAGTTCCAAGTGTGTTCATCGCGATGAGCTAACTGACCTGTCTTTTTTCATCCTCACCTATCATCCCTCACTGGTGCCCCGCCAACTTCTACCGATAGTGCAGGCGGGGTTACCATTCCATTATCATCCATTAAAAAAAACCATTGGCGATTTAATATAGACTAGTAATGCGGACTACCAGTCTCATTGCTAGCAATATACCCTGACAGGTCGACCTTCACATGGTCCCCCCTGGAAACCATCGTGCTGAATTACAGGTGTATTGATCACGATGGGCTAACTGACCTGCTCTTTCATTTTCACTTATTACCCCTCACTGGTGCCCCGCCGGTGTATACCGTTAGCGCAGGCGGGGGTTACCATTCCATTGTCATCCATTAAAAAAAATTGACGATTTAATATAGACTTGTCTCTTACAGACTATAAGAAATGAATTTAGGAGTCGATAATAGATGTGACAAAAAGTGGTAATCGTCGCTTATAAATATGAACAGCCCCACAGATAATATAGAATTTTCTGTGAGTCTTTAAAATACATGAGAGGGATAGATAGATAGATACTCTTTATTGTTTCCTCCAAAAGATTACAATAGTAAACTTATTATAAATATAAATAATTACAAGAAATAATCACAGTGAGAAAACAATAGGAGGCTTCATCGCTAAGAGCGATCTCTTCCAGGCAACCTTTGGATGGAGAGGAGTAATTATAAACAATTTGGTGGGAAGCACGATGAAAAATTTTGTTAGTTCTTAATGTGGGAGATGTGATACATATAATAGAATAAATATTATCCCTACTGACGTGTGGTCCCGGCATAGAATAGGCCACCCCTTCCTTTCCCGAAGGCGGGAGATGGGCAGCAGCATCCCTTTTAAAACTTCTCTAAAGTCTACCTGCAGTTGCCAATCCGCCTGCCAAGCGTGGTAACTACTGGCAAAACCCCCCAAGGGGAGGTTTATGTTCAGCAGTGGACAGTGATGACAAGGAAATAGGAAGATAATGAAGCTGTTTATATGTTTGAAGGTATGGGACGTCCACGCGAAACCAAATCTGGAGCACACGATATACACAATAGCATCAGTGGGTCACGTCAAGTGGAGGCCGCAGAGGAAGTGAGTTATTGAATTGAGACCTTATTTCTATTGTTCAGACAATTGCAAATTCTATGCGAGCTTAGACCGACGCGGAGATAGGACTGCGTTTTGATTATTCCCTGTTTTATTTTAATATTTAGAATATTTTATTGAAGAGAAACAAAAAAGAGAACAAGAAAACGTTCACATCACGAATTAAAGTATGACCGATCCAGGTTCGGCTTAAGGGGGTAAGGAGGGCCGTTCACTTCAAGGTTAGGATACCATTTGGTTGTCACTTAGACACCAGCATTTCTTTGTTCAATGTATTGTGTGGCGCAGATACCAGGTGGCGTCGTGTGCACTGGTGCTGGACTGCGCGGTCCACGTGTGGGACGTGCGGCGGCCGCACGTGCCGCTCGCCACTTTCGCCGAGCACCGCGACGTCACCACCGCCATTGCTTGGCTCGCCACGCCACATGCCTTCCTCTCCACCAGCAGGGTCGGTGCCCTCCGCAATCTTCTGCCCCTCTCGGAGTCCCTTCTATCTCTTATAAACCCCCTTTGCATCCTGCAAGCTTTCATCAGATTTGCATTACTTTAAAAAAAAATATATTTTAAATTTATACAATTTGAAATCGAATTTGACATTATTAATATAAAGTAAGGTGTATTGCTAGATTTTTACTATTTTATGTATGAAGAAATCATTAAAACATTTTTTTTTACATACAGACAAATTTTATTAATAATTTACAATGTTCAGATTCAATTTATTGTACTGTTACAAATTTATTGGAACTTGCACGAGGATAATCCGTGGTGGTAGGACTGCAGCCTGTACCGGCACCGGTTCACGGAGGCGGCGCACCCGGTGCTGTGGGCCAACCCGCAGGGCGTGTGCGTGTCGGCGCGCGGCGAGGTGGCGCACGCGACGCCCGAGCGGCCCCTGCCGCCCGCCCTGGCGCCGCCGCAGCAGCTGGCGCGCCCGCCCGCGCCGCCTCCGCCGCCCCCGCCCGGCCTCGGGTACGTACTCCCGCTCCGGACCAGCTTCCGGTCTACTCACCGGCATATAGAATAGCTTAGTCTAGGAACTTTAATATTAGCTCCTTACATGTGAAATTAGCGTTTTGTCGTACTGACCACTTTGATCTGAAATATCTCCTCTCTGGTTAAGAATTCCAAATTTATAAATCCATTTAGCTGGTACATTTGAGTTTTGAAAACAGTCATTCATTTGTTTTTTCCTAATTATTACTTTCCTTGGCGTCGCTTATTATCGCACAATGGAAAACATGACATATCGATATATTTGCGAGTACGAATTCCACCATGACACCAGTGCTGCAAAAACAGTTCGAAGGATTAATGATTTGTACGGTGCTGGTGTCGCAAAAGAAAGCACGGTACGATTTTGATTTCAACGTTTTCGCTCTGGAAATTTCGACCTTCTGAACCAATCCCGTGGACGGCCGGAGACCAAAATGGAAAATGGAGAATTAAATGCTATTGTGGACGCGGATCCATCACAAAGCACTTCAGAAATCGCTGCAGGCTTCGGGGTAAGTGATGAACTATATTAATCTACTTGAAGCAAATCGGGAAAGTAAAAAAACTTTAACGATGGGTACCTCATGAATTGAGTGAATCGAACTTGCAAACACGCGTCGACTATTATGTTATTTTGCTTAACCGACACAATAATGAAGGGATTTTAAATCGAAAAGTTGTGACTAAAAGTGGATACTGTACGATAACCAAAAGTGCTCGTCGCAATAGCTGAACCCTGGAGATTAAATCAAAATCCTGCCCCAAACGACAATTGACTTAGAAAAAGTTACTTGTGAGTGTTTGGTGGACTAGTGCCGGTGTCGTTTACTATAGCTTTCTAAAATCTAGCCAAACGATTACGGCAGATATGTATTGTCAGTAACTGGAAACCATGAAGGAAGAACTAGCTGCTGAATAATCGAGATTGGTCAATCGCTTTAGGTCACTGCTGCTTCACGACAACGCAAGACCACACATTGTACAACAAACAACCACTATGTTAGATGAGCTACAATTGGAATGTCGACATTTGATATGTCGACTTTCCGGACCTTACATTTACCGGATCCAACAAATGACTATTTTTTCCGGAATTAGGACAACTCTTTATAATGAAAAAAATTCAACTCCGATGCGGTAGTTCAAGCCGTCTTCAAAGAGTTTATTGATTCTTGGTCCTATGCTTTTTCTAGTAAAAGGATCAATGAACTGTTTATGAGATGGCAAAAGTGCATGGTGTGTGTCGTGCGCAGGCGCAAGCAGCCGACGGCGGGGTCGCTGGGCGCGGCGGCGCAGGCGGCGCTGGAGCGCGCGTTCCCGAGCGGCGCGGCGGCGGCGCTGGCGCGGCACGGCGCGCGCGGCGGCGGCGACGCGGCGCACGGCGCGCTGCTGCGCTGCGCGGCGCGCTACCGGCTGCGCGGCGCGCCGGCCGCCTGCGCCGCGCACAACGCCGCCGCCGCGCGCGCGCAGCGCCGCCCGCTCGCCGCGCTCGTGTGGGACGCGGCGCGCGCGCTGTGCGCCGCCCGCGCCGCCGCCGCGCGCGCGCCCGCGCCGCCCGCGCCGTCCGCGCCGTCCGCGCCGCCGCCGCCGCCGCACACGCCACACCCGCGCCCGCGCCCGCCCTCGCCGCCGCCCGCGCACCCGCCCTCCGACAGGTACTACGGCCGTCGCCTCCTCCCCCTGCAAATACACCGCTCACGTTCAGCGAAGTAATACGAGCTCGTGCCCCGCAGCACTGCGGACGAGGAGCCGCTGGAAGAGGTCGAGGAGTGGGCGGAGACGCAGTTCCACAACAGCGGCGTGCTGGGCATGCCCACCCTCAGCATCTACATACCGCCCGCCAAGTACGCTAAGCAGCTGCGCGACCACGATGGTGACGGTACTACTCGTATTGTTCTCTGCGGCTATATTTTTTTATCATATATGTTTACAATAGATCTCTCCCTTCCACTGCTTACAAACGACTCAAAAATACGACTGATTTTCCCGACTATGATATGCTGATAATCTGTACCAAATTATCAGCATCCTCTGCTACGAGGCATATTAAATATATACATTACTGGCGACCCGTCCCGGCTTTGCTGATACTAAATATACCTACCTACTACAGAATGTCCTTATAAACAACGTTTATAGCTTTTTTTGTCATTAGACAATACAAACATGATAAAGTGCTATAGGACGAAGCGCGGCCTTCGACGCGCTAT
The DNA here is from genome assembly GCF_026898425.1 of Galleria mellonella. Classification (NCBI taxonomy): domain Eukaryota; kingdom Metazoa; phylum Arthropoda; class Insecta; order Lepidoptera; family Pyralidae; genus Galleria; species Galleria mellonella. Next base: position 8,663,696 of record NW_026442086.1, on the reverse strand, counting down.
TATATTATCCGGCACGCGCCGCCGGCCGGGCCGGTACCGCTGCACCGCTATGTCCCTACATTTTAAATTTGTAATATCTTCGGAAATATTAATTTAAATTACATTCTGTAAATGGTCATATTGATCTATGTTAAATGGACAATGTATTTAATTGGATAAAAATTAATACTGTATTGCTAGCTTCGTAAATAAACCATAATTTTCCCGTAAAATGTAAATGTAAAAAATGTGACATGAAATTCTGTCATTACTGTAACGTATATATGTTAATACTATATCCCTTTAAAGAGAATACAGACATTTAAATACCACCCTGTATATGTATATATTTTAACCAAACTCGTTCATGTATGTATGATAAGCGCACAAACACAATCTAGTTACGGTCGTGATGTATACCATATTATATTCAAAATTTTGAAAATTATAATTGCTTCGAAGTGTGTCCATTAATTCGACTAGTAAGGTGGACAATAACGTTATCGTGGTTGCGCGTGCGCAGAGAATGCGGGCTGGGTGTCGGCGGCGTCGGCGCACTACGTGGACGTGGAGGCGGCCGACTGGACGCTGCCCGAGGAGGCCTTCCCGCTGCGCAGCGCGCCGCCGCCGCCGGCGCCGCCGCCGCCGCCCGGGCCCGCGCTGCTGCACCCGCCGCACGACGACGACGGTCAGCGGACGATTTATATTATAATTTGCTATGTCAATATATATTAATTTTGCAATGATAAACATATTAAATGTTATCTTTTTTCAGTACATTAAACGAGATTCGAATTCTGCTATATAATATTAATGAGTCTTTATATTTGTCTCAAAGTATTCATAATTTTACAAAGTGCACGGTGTACAGGGGCCGGGGGAGGTGTGGGAGGTGTGGGAGGTGTGGGAGGTGTGGGCGCTATGAGTGTGGGCGTGGGGGCGGGAGGGGGCGTGGCCCCGTCCGTGTCCCCCGGCGGCTCGGGCTCGTCCCCCGGGGGCTCCAGCAGCTCCAACTCGACAGCGCCGCCCTATGACAAGGCCTATAGCCACCAATCTTCGGTTAACATGGTATGAATGTTGATTTATAACTTAAGTTAAGGTCACTGACATTGAAACGAATTTTTTTTTTTCTCTCTGGCAACACTGCCGATAACAGTCTTTGTCAGTTGGCTCTTATTTATTTATTGTTTTTAATTTATTACTTGTGAAATAACGATAATAGTGTATATAATCAGTGAGTTTTGGTCATAAGTAACGTCGATTGTTGTTGGTGTGTAAATCTGTGATTTCTTTGTGACAAAAATCTACGTTACAAAATTTGTGGGACCGCCAACTGTCAAAGTATTGGTAATTTACAATAGAAGTCTTGGATTTCTATTGACTCCTTTAATAATTAAATACAGTTATTACACTTCACTATTACTATATCCATTTACAAATAAACAATAATATTAAAGTCAAATATTCGATAGTGAAGATCGGTTGTTGTTGAGAGGAAAAAAAAAAAAAAACTACCCACTAACATAAAATATTATTGCAATAATTACAGCTCATAAAATTTATTTATTATCATATTGATAATATATTCCAAATAGCTGTACGAAACTAAACTTATGTATTTTATTAAATAACAATACAATATTAGTAATCCATAGCCATTGCTAGATATCATATGACAAATTAAGACATATTTACTGTAGTGGTAATATATAAGATTAATTATTTTTTTTGTAACAGTATTGGTATTTAAAGTTTTTACTAACAATATTTATTTATTTATTTATTATTAAATTATTTATTGTATTATTTTATTGAAGGGAAATAGCGCACTTTCAACACTGTATTTCTTCTATTGAATAATATTCATTGTTGTCTTGTTTCGTAGATATTTAACATAATAATTGAAAATGATGTCCCGCAGAGCATGTGATCTTGATGCTAAGCTCAAGGTGACACTCTTAGAGTTAAAAAAATCCAATGAATTAAATAAGGCCTTATTACAGGAACGAGATGAAAGTGAGATTGAAATTAAGTTGATGTCTGATAAATATGTGGCTCTGAAGAATGACCTAGTGAAGATCAGTTCAGACTTTGAAGTTCTACATATCGAAAAAGAAAAACTTCAAGAAATTGTAAATAAATATGATCTGTGCAGAGACACATATGAGTCAGCATTGCAGAAAATCACTCATCTAGAGCGGCACCTTGAGGAAGTTCAATCACAAAATAAATCTTTGTTGGATCACAGGCGGTTGAGTAGTTATAACGAGACCATGGATCTGTATACAGAAATGTTAAATACTACTAGTGATCAAACATCTGCTCTGCCCCTTATGACCATAGATTTGACAAATACACCAAGCTCCTATAGTCCTAATAAAGTACCTATTAATAGTAGTAAGAAGTTAAAAAAATATGTAAAATTAAATAAATTTATTCGAAAATCAGAAAATTTAGTGAAAAGTCATAAAAAGTGTTTAAAATCAATTATTACTAGGAAGCAAAAAATTGACTTATCAATAGAATTAAATAATTGTAAAGAAAAAATATATAACAAAGATTTAGAAATAGATGAATTATCACAAAAAATTAAACTATTAGAGAACTCGTTGTCCAATTTATCTTTGAAATACGAATCAGCTAAGAATGAAATACATGAATATTCTGATCAGTTGGATAATTTAATAAAATTAGGTAACTACAACATGGAGCGGTTTGTTTCTCTTGCGGATAGATGTCACTGTAATTCACCAGAGTCTGATAACTATATCCAACCGTCCCACCATAATCAGTTGAACATTGATATCTCATCCGTTACGGAGCCAGACGTTTCATGTTTACCCACACGAAACAGTACAAAAGTAAATAAATGCAGCACTGTACATGAAACCATCAGGAGAACAATTGTTTATTCAGATGAATTTGGCAAGGATTTAGGTAGTTTATTATCGAACTGCCTCTCGCAACAAGTAATAAATAATTGTTTTCCGGGATCAGGTATATATAAGATTATAAAAAATATAGTAAATGAAAAATATGATATTCACACGACCCTAGTAATAGCGTTAGGGAATTGTTTGCATATGCGTAAATCTGATATAGTTAATTTAATAAAATCATTATATAATATAGTGGAGCTTGGTATAGGTAAAATATTATTATGCGCATTTCCCTACTCTCAATCCCTGACTAATGAACAGAATAAGTTCATTTATAGTATAAATAATTTAATTTATTCGATGACATATCATTGTAATGATATATTTTATTTTGAAAGTAACAAATTTGTTACAAATTATTATATGACGGGAGGTAATTTTTATCTTCCTAAAAAACAAAAAAAGACTATTGCTAGTTTACTAGCGTATAACATTTATGATCCCATTATAAGTAGTATAACGGGTTTAATTAGTAATATTAGTAATTATACTAATAATGTGACATGTGTTAATTTAAACTAACATCTACGACATTGGTTAAGCCACAGGATATGGTCATTATTCATCAAAATATTCGTGGCTTCTCCAGCAAAGAATTAGAATTAAGTCTTTTCTTAGAATCTAACAATGTACGGGTGTTATGTCTGACAGAACATTGGCTTAAACAATATGAAATAATTTGTCCTTTTGAACATTATAATATAGCTAGTTTTTTGCTAGGAACAATGCCATTCATGGCGGGTCAATTATTATTTTAAAAAATGATGTAGAATATAAAAACCGTCAAGACATTGTAAATATTTCTATTGAGCAAACAATTGAACTATCTTGCGTAGAATTAGTTACTTGTATAATAATTTGCGTTTATCGTCCGCCATCGGCTTGTTTTGATTCTTTTGAACTGGCTATGGAGGAAGCATTGAGACGAGTCGCACGGAGGAATAAAACATTATTTGTATGTGGCGATTTTAATGTTGATTTATTATCGGAATGCTCAATAAGCTTAAGATTGATTAACTTATTTAAATCATTTAATTTGCACAATCTTTTTTTAGAACCCACTAGGGTCGCAGGAAATTCTGCCACTTGTATAGATAATGTTTTTTGTAATTGTGAAGTAAAGGTGAAAATGAATTTCGACTGTCTTGGATCTGATCATTACGGACAAAAAGTTATAATTGAAACTAAGGGATCCAAAGGGACTCAAACAATTACATGCAGACAAATAACACAAAAGAATTTGGCACGTTTTAAAAATAAAATTGAACATAAAATATCTAGTGTCATAGTACCTCAATATGACCCGGACATTGTATGTGAACATATTTTTAATTTAATTGAACATGAAGCTAGCAGTGAATTTAAAACAAAAACATTTTCAACTAGTGTAAAATCAAAGTTTTGTGACTGGGCCACGTTTGGTATTTATAAGTCTAGGGCTAATCTTTACGAACTTTACGAAAAACGAAGCTATATATCCGATCCCTTATTTCATGAACATGTAAAATCTTATTCGAAAATATTTAAAAAGGTTTGTCATACAGCTAAGTCTCTCTATTTAGGTAAAATAATAACTAAATCTAAAGATAAAATAAAAGCCACTTGGAAAGTAATAAATAGCGAAACTGGAAAAGTTAATTTTCAAAATAGCAAAATAGCTTTAAATATTAATAACAAATTGGTAAATTCCGACACAGAGGTCGCGCATACATTCGAATCTTATTTTACTAATATTCCATTAATTACGACACAGGCTCTAAAATCTTCCCCGTCTGCTGCTGAAACTTTACTAACAGACAATGTTAGCAAGTCATCAGCTGTATTTAACTTTAGACATACATCATCAGTAGAAATAATGAAAATATTCAAACAACTTAATAATAAAAAAACAGAGGATCTATGGGGTATATCTGTTAAAATACTGGATAGTATAATGGAAATTATTGCGCCCTCTCTTGCTTTTATTTTCAATAAATGTATAGATGAAGGTAAATTTCCTAACATAATGAAAATTAGTAAAATCATACCGCTTTTTAAATCTGGAGATAGGAGTGACCCAATAAATTATAGACCTATATCCATACTCCCAGCACTCAGTAAAATTTTTGAAAAAATAATCCTTATGCAACTTGTCAGTTATTTCAATTTAAATAATTTAATCCACAATAGTCAATTCGGTTTTTCCAAAGGTCGTTCAACTACAGACGCAGGTGCAGAGTTGCTTAGACACGTATTTGCTGCATGGGAAACTAAAATGGATGTGATAGGTGTTTTTTGTGACCTTTCTAAGGCTTTTGATTGCGTTGATCATAATACATTGCTAAAAAAACTTGCTTTTTATGGCGTAAAAGACAATGCTTTAAATTTAATAAAATCTTATCTATCTGATAGAATACAGAAAGTGAAGATTAGCAACGCTACGTCTGACGGGTCACTTGTGCAAATGGGTGTACCTCAAGGATCTATTCTCGGTCCATTTTTAGTCCTAGTTTACATTAATGATCTCCCATATGCCATGCAGGATAGATGCGGCATAGTATTGTTTGCAGACGATACTTCATTGATTTTTAAAGTTAATAGAATGACTAATAATTATGACGATGTAAATAGTGCTTTGCGGCGTCTCCTGCACTGGTTTACAACTAACAATCTTATGTTAAACGCTAAAAAAACAAAATGTGTTAATTTCTCTCTATCTAAAAGTTTTAATACTAATTGCAATATTAAATTAAATGACGAATCTCTCGAATTTATAGAATCTACTGTCTTTCTAGGAATCACACTAGATAATAAAACACAATGGGGTGCACAAATTCAAAGCCTTGCAGCGAAACTAAGTTCAGCAGCTTTTGCCGTGCGTAAAGTTAGACAGTACACTGATACTGATACTGCTAGATTAGTCTATTTTAGTTATTTTCATAGTTTACTCTCTTATGGAATATTACTATGGGGAAAAGCGGCAGATATTAAGAATATATTCATATTACAAAAACGTGCCGTTCGAGCGATCTACTGTATGAAGAGTCGTGACTCATTAAGAGAGAAATTCAAAGAGGCAAATATTCTCACCGTTGCTTCTCAATTTATATATTCAAATATTCTATATGTTCATAAAAATCTTGACTTATTTCCAAAAAACAGCAATATTCATAATATTAATACTAGATTTAAAGACAAACTTGCTGTCCCCAAGTATCGTTTAGAAAAAGTTAATAGGTCTTTTATGGGAATAGGTATAAAAATTTACAATAAGATACCAAAGGATATGTTGGAATTACCCTTAAATAAATTCAAAACATCTGTTAAATCATATTTACTGAGCAAAGCCTATTACTCACTAAACGATTACTTGAATGACGAGTGTGCATGGCAATAGTTGTTCATGCACTGAATTTTCATTTAATGTTAGACATAGACACCTATATAAATATACATTGTAAATAAACTGGCTTTAAAAAAAAAAAGTAATTCAATTGAGTTTCTTGCCAGTTCTTCTCAATTGGATCTATATACCGAACTGGACGGTAGGGTAAATATAAAATTATAATGTAAAAATTTGACGTTCATAAGCGGCTAAAATGTCCTACATGAATAAATGATTTTTGAATTTTGAATTTTGAATTTTGAATTTTGATAATTTTAAACTACTGTCTTTAAAGATATAACTTCATTCCTTCCGGGAATAAAGTTCAGGATATATTATTGTACCGGCCAGATGGAAGATATAGAGGTGAGCGAAGGCGGTGAAGTGGGCGGGCTGTGCATGCGGGGCGGCGGCGGCGGCGGCGCGGGGCCGGCGGGCGGCGGCGCGGGCGGCGGGCGGGCGGCGCGCGTGCCGCTGGACGTGGCGCCGCTGCTGGCGGCGGCGCTGCGCCACCACGCCGACCTGGGCGACGTGCAGACCGCCGCCGTCGTCATGATCGTGCTGCAGGAGTACAGGTGCCGCTGCCAGAGTTACTCGACACTCTCAATACATCGTCACGTTCCTAATTGTATATACCCTAAATCATCGACAATTACTTCATTATGACTGTTTATTCACCATTTTTCTATTCTATTCAGCCCACATAATAAAAACTTACAGTACCTAACAATTTAGTCCTTCACGCCGGATTTATTATGATAATACGAATTTATTTATAACGCGAAAATTTTTTAAATCAAATAAGGATGCTAATTGTTAGATACTACTAAATTAAATGCTAAACAAAAAATGAAAATGAGATAAATTGGCACAATAGAGTCATTATGGATTCAACTAATAGCATTAGTATAATTACCTTATAATTTAAACTAAATATAATTCTACTGCAGGAGTGACCTTTTCCCTTACATCGACGAGAGCCTCCAGGAACAGTGGTTGCTCGGGTACATCGAGCTGCTTCAGCGTCACAAAATGTGGAACGTCGCCACCGAGGTGAGTGGACATTAAATATTATATTTGTATTACATTACACTTTATATGTAGAATAATACATTTAGAAACAATATTTTCACCTTATCTATGTACCCATATTCGTGCAATATATTATTTGAATTTAAATACTTTAGACAGTGTATTCCCTCTAAGACTCAACCATCGAATAGATGAGTACTCAAAGCCGTAAAAATGTTTTAAAACAAATTCAACTATTGTCAACGATAGCGGGAAAATTTCAATTAAAATTTATTGTTTTTTTTAACCTTTTTTTTTAGTTAAATGTTTTTTATTAGTTAAAATATTTATTTTTTTCTATTTTAGTCCTTATAATTGTAAAAACTCTATGAATCGATAATTAGATTGCTCGATCGTTTTGAAATTGAAATGTTGTGGTGTGGTGACAAGTTGATGTATAAATGTTGATAGTCCATATGTTAGCTAGATTTTTGATTGGATAACATTAGATTTCTTCAATGCATCTCGTAAATCTGATACGATTTCTAGACAAATTGATCAGTTGCACGTGTATGATCTGTTCGGATGCGATTATCGTCTTTAGGTACAGTGTTGCCAAATTAGACCTCTTTTTTTTTAACTATATCTGGCTACTTTTAGTCACTCAAAAGAGGATGTTAGTTCTGCTTTTTTTGGGCAATTTTTTTTATTTATTTATTTACATTAATTATAACTTTTGGAATTATTTATTGTTTTTAATTTCGATGATACGGCAACATTAGTCTGAGCAGCGGTCTCGCTCTGTCGTTGTTGAACGTTGAATGCGGCGTGCGATGCAGGTGATCCGGTGCGCGTGGCTGAGCAGCGTGTGGTCGCTGTCGCAGCAGTCGACGAGCGTGGCGACGTGCTGCGGGGGCTGCGGCCGCCGCACGCGTCCTCGTGCGCCCTGCGACCGCTGCCCGCCGCGGCACTCGCCCGACCTGTGCGCCGTCTGCCACGAGGTACCACACCAGCGACGCACACTCGCCGAGATAGTTTTTAATTCATACGCTGTTTGAGTCTTAAACTATATAGATAGTGTCACCATTCAAATGCTATTCATGATATGTGGTACTTGGCAGGTGGTGCGCGGGCTGTACGCGTGGTGCCAGGGCTGCTCGCACGGCGGCCACCTGCAGCACATGAAGAGCTGGCTGGAGCAGCACCAGCTGTGCCCGGCCGGCTGCGGCCACCAGTGCCAGCTCGGCTGACCGCGGCAGCCGCGCCCGCTCGCAGCGCCCCTCGCCTGAACCGACCATCCGAGGTAAGAACTGCATATCGCCACTTCGGCGGAATAGACGCAGCTAAAGTATGCATTAAATATTACTGTAGTTACTGGAGTTCAACCAGACTTTTCTGCTGGACTATGCAACCATAGCTTGTAGTGGTGGAAGTCCAGTTGGACGTCTGCAGTTTCGAGGTTCAAAGATCAAATCCCAGCCTCGGAATTTTGAATTCATGGTTGGATTGAAAAATGATCGCCATTTTTATCGTGCTTCAAAAGGCATATACAGTCGCCATCCGGCAAGCCGTATCAGAGGCCTTCACGTGACTGTGTAACATCTTCTCACGAATAGTAGTAGGAACAGTACACCATCACATTTTGTATAGAATATGATATACATCAGGGGTGGCCGTTTTGACTAGACCCAAGATCTACTGTTTACTGACGAAACCCCGTGCGATCTACCAATTACATACTTCTTGAAATCACAAATGAAACAACATAGTTCACTACACAATTATGTAGTATTTATTTTATTTATTAAGAGAGAAAACATAAAACTGAAGGTTATTCTTAGTAACTACTTGTTTATATTAGTGTGAGCATTACGTCTGAGCATCTTCTGCTAGATTGGCAAAATTTTATATTTTTTACCTTGTCTAATTTACGTTTTTCCATTTTTTTTGTATATGTATTCTTTTATTTTATTTTTTTTGCATAGGTATGTATCTATTGTTATTTGTGTGCTGTAAATAATGCAAATAAATTATACATCAATCTGTTTTTTATAATTTTTACCCGACTTCAAAAAAGGAGGTGTTCTCAATTCGATTTTTTCGTTTGTTACCTCATAACTCCGTCAGTTATGGGACGTTCGAATATTACGATGCGATTTTTGAAGATATTTCGCCCTCCCTCTTTCCCATGTGACGTGTCGTACCATTTTTCTGTACCCCATAAAATTTCTTAATTTGAAAATGTAACAATTATACTAAAAATGTAAATATGTACTTATTGCAAAAAACTTGTATAAAATAAATATATATGTATGTATGATCATATACAAGGTGGAGGGGATAGGTTGGCTAAAACGAAAACAGCTGATTCAGATAAATATTCTGAATCAAATGGTATTTTATTTTCCCATCGGAAATGCTCCACAGGCATACTCTTTTCTATACCGTTCGCAAACAATATAATAATGTGTCATATAATAATCCAATGTACAGAATGTGCAAATTGTACAATGACATTGATTGTAAATCGTATATTGACATATTCTATCAGAAATTTTCATTGTATCGAAGCACTTTACATACATTGATAACCTAATAGTTTATAAGCATAGTTTGGTAGTTTTGTTTTTGATTCTTGTTTTGTATCTAGTTTTTATCATTAATTCTTTTTGTAGTAAAAATCAACCTATTCTGTTTCCCCTCTGTGAATGTTGTGTACAACTATAATTGGATTGCAAACTTATAATGCTACTGTTGTATTCTATTGTTAAAAGTTTTGTTTGTAATCTGTTGTTGTGCCACAAAAATAAAAATAAAATAAAATAAAAATATAATTAACGATTCTTAGTTTTACCGCCGCGCAATGTATTTGAAATTTTACGATCCCCACGACGCGCGATACCTACCGCGCGGATAATGGCGCTTCTTCGTAGGTAGTTTCGTACGCTCGTGGCGTTGACCTTACACAGCTGAGGATCTACAATGAAATGTTTTCCGAAATTTCGGAGCCAAATGAAACACAAATTTGATGTTAAAATTACATAATACACGCCGTTTGAAAATATAAAAAATGTTAAAATATTTTTCCTTTGGACTTTTATGATAGGATGTATGACGAACGAAATGTTAAACTCCATTTATTGATCCGATTTTGATATAAACAAAAACACAAAATTGAGTCTGAAATTTCGGAATTTCATTTCATGGTAGACTCGCTGATATCGTGCGTCGTGGTAGAATTTTCATACGAATATGACAATGTAGTATGTTGGTAGTTTATAATATTTCACTATTAAATATTATTATTTCTTTATATTATTACTTGATAGATTATTTAATGTTTTATTTCAGCCGTTACCTGTCCACTGCTGGACATAAGCCTTCCCCATAGGGGGAGTTTTGCCAGTAGTTGCCACGCTTGGCAGGCGGGTTGGCAACTGCAGTTAGGACTTTGAAGATCTTTTAAGAAGGACGCCGCTGCCCATCCCTCCATCATAAGCTCCCTTATTTTTCTTCATTTTTTGAAGGATAGTCATGTAATATCTATGCTTCATATTGTAAAGAGAAAACATTAGATTTTTTGTGTGTTTGTTTGTTTATGATTCATAAACTCAAAAACTGTAAAATCGGTTAATTGTAATTTTGTTTAAATAATATAGCCTACGTCACTCAATGAAAGTAGATTTTTTTTCACCTATACACACGTATAGGTGAAAATTTTTGATAAAAAAAGTTTTTATGTCAAAAATTGTTTAAGAAAATTAGAGATCCCATTTATCTACATGTACGAAACCTGGGCGGATCACTAGTATGTATATAAATAAGTTGTCCAAGCTTTAAATGCAAAATTTTATCAAATAACATTAGCTAACACAATAAGTGTAATGTTTTGACTGATTATTGTACATTTTTATGTTTTGTATAAAAAATATTTAATAATAAATTGATTTGTTACATACAATTGTTTCAGTGCTACCTTTTACACATCCTAGGTCGTTATATACTCGCATAAGATTTATATAAACTCCTTTGAATCGTAAAAAAAAATTGACATTCACCTTCCAGTGAACCAATAAATCAATATAGCTAAAAAATCATACGATGCATATAAACATACGATGCATATAATCATTCGATGCATATAATCATTCGATGCATATAATCATACGATGCATATAATCATTCGATGCATATAATCATTCGATGCATATAATCATTCGATGCATATAATCATACGATGCATATAATCATTCGATGCATATAATCATACGATGCATATAATCATTCGATGCATATAATCATACGATGCATATAATCATTCGATGCATATAATCATGCGATGCATATAATCATGCGATGCATATAATCATACGATGCATATAATCATACGATGCATATAATCATACGATGCATATAATCATACGATGCATATAATCATTCGATGCATATAATCATTCGATGCATATAATCATTCGATGCATATAATCATTAGTTGCATATAATCATTCGATGCATATAATCATTCGATGCATATAAACATACGATGCATATAATCACACGATGCATATAATCACACGATGCATATAATCACACGATGCATATAATCATTCTATGCATATAATCATTCGATGCATATAATCATTCGATGCATATAATCATTAGTTGCATATAATCATTCGATGCATATAATCATTCGATGCATATAATCATACGATGCATATAAACATACGATGCATATAAACATACGATGCATATAATCATACGATGCATATAATCATACGATGCATATAATCATACGATGCATATAATCATACGATGCATATAATCATACGATGCATATAATCATACGATGCATATAATCATACGATGCATATAATCATACGATGCATATAATCATACGATGCATATAATCATACGATGCATATAATCATACGATGCATATAATCATACGATGCATATAATCATACGATGCATATAATCATACGATGCATATAAACATACGATGCATATAAACATAATCAAGCAGATTATGATGTTGGGGGTCAGTTGTTACAGGGGATAGGGGATTGCTAGTTGCTGGGCATGGAAATTATTACTACATTTAATTTATTATCATTTTGTGATTATTATTACTATTTGCTTATGGAAGTGAAATATACTATAGGAATATTTTGTACAAGAGTCGTTTGCTTGGACACCTCTGTCTCATTCGTGTTTCTACCATGAAGCAGTTGTGTTTGCATGGTTGTGTTTCGGTTTGAATGGTGGGATATGGCGTGAATTTACAGGCTACAGAGGAATAACACCCAAGTTCTCAAGAATGGGGGTATAATGGGTAAAACAGTATACTCTGTTATGTACATGCTACTGCTCGTGTCTATAGGTGACGGTTACCACTTTCCATCAGGTGGGCCGACAGCTTGTTTGCCATCCTAAGTTGTATAAAAAATATATTTATTTTTTAATAAATAAATTATTTTATGATGGTTCATCAAACAGTTATTTCGTGAAATTATAACTTAAAATATAAGAAATGAGTTTATAGAAATGGTTCCAGTGGTGTTTTCCTAGTTTCAAATTTATATCATCTTTAATCCAAATAGACTTGTTTACAAGCACTTTTAAATCGTCATTTTTTTTTTTAAATCTGCTGCAGGGTTCGGAAAGTTGTTATCTGTTTAGAAGAGTCCGCTAGAAACTCAACGGTTACTCTTTTAAATCTCTGTTAACATTATCTGTATTTATTTAGAAATAGGTACTTACTATGTTTAAAATTGCATGGTCGTTAAAAGCCCGTGCATGATTAACCATGCAACACCATGCACGTTTGTCATTCAAGTGATCGACTCACCAATCTGGCTAAATAAAATACTTCTTAAAGTTTTATCTCAATTTATTTTATTTATAAGATTTTAAAATAGAATGTAAATATTTTGTATTAAAATTAACTTAATTTTAAGCATATGTATGTACAACATATGTATGCAACGAGTGTAATCTAAGCTATTATTTGTCTTAATTAGTTAGATACTTTATTGAGCGTGATCTCTTTATAAAGATGTTGGTCAAAGACAATATTACGAATATTTTTTATAAATTTATAATAAACATTGCTATACCATTATTATGATAAATGCCAAGGTTCGTGAATTACAAGAAATAATCACAATGAGAAAACAATGGGCGACCTTATCGCTAAGAGCGATCTCTTCCAGGCAATCTTTGGTTGGGAGGAGTAATTATAAACAATTATATATATTTTTTTTCATTTAAGTTACATTGAATTGTCTTTTCTTAAGAACTCTGTATCCTATAATTTAAGGCTACTATACAATAAAGTGTTACAAACAAACAAACAAACATGTACGGTATAATAATGATAGCGAATTCCATATATATGTGAGATTTTTGCATTCAATCATTAACTGACTGGTAACACTTATGTCGAACATTCTTGGTGTTGCTAGTCGCGAGAACATACGAGTTTCAAATGACCAAACCCGCCAATGCCTACAGTTTCTTTTTTTAGGTGAAAATAGTATGGTAACCCCGCACGCGCTAACGGGATAGGCTGGTGGAGAACCAGTGAAGGGTGATAGATGAGAATGAAAACAGGCCAGTTAGACCATCATGATGAATTCATCAACAATTAACCATGATAGTTTCCAGGGAGAACCGCGACGAAGTCGACCTGGTTGGGTATATTGCTAGCAATGGGATTCTCAGTCTCCATTACTAACAATCCCTTTCCCCCCAACGCCTACAGTTAGCCTCATAGAAATGTTAACAGGCTAACCGAAAATTAATATCAAACTATTTTTATTAAGTAACAGTATGTCGTAGTTTTTAGAACACAATTCATCAATGATTATAATATAGAAGAAAGAAAAGAATTTATCTTAACACTTTGCTGACCGGTGACGAGTAAGCTCGTCATTGCACTAGCGTGTAGGTACGTCCTCCTATCACGACTGGCAACACAGTTTGGATTACAAAGCGTTCATGATAAAAAAATTACTTTTTCTCAAACATGCTTGGAAATGTGAGCATTATTTTGACAATCTTCTTAGAGATAAATCAAAATTGCCGTACTGGTCAGATACATGCGGACAGCGGCCGGCAAAAGTTGTATGAAAATCCATATCTGTCGTGTTTTGCGGCCAGATAAATTACTATGTAAACTCATATCTGTCCTGTAATTTAAAACTGGAATGACCTTTTTACTTCGAAACATGGCTTTCAAGGAGGTAACTAATAAAAGGTTTTATTTAAATTTCGAACTGGCTTGCAAATAGAAAGCTGTTTATTGAAAAAAAAAAACAAAAGGAACATTATGGCGCGAGAAAAATTATTATTGTTCGTTATTCATCATTGAACTTAAAAAGTAAAATTGTGTTTTATATTTCCGCGCATTGTTTGAGAAAAGTACTATACAAGCCTTGGCCACAACTAGGCATTGATGTACTCACTCATGGATGGTATGTGTGCCTCGGCTACGCCTCGGCCCACATTTGCACGTTCGTCCATCAATGCCTCAGTTGCTGGCCGCTGCAGTAATGTACTATTATTTGTATTTAGGTTTTTATCACAGTTTTAGTTTAATTCCAAAAATTTCAACCATGACAGAGTTCCCGACCAGCAAAGTGTTAACCTCTTACATATAATTAAAAAATGCTTTACTAATATATATTGATCACAATGGCTGCTTATTCCGAAAGCGTCTACAAAACTTGTTTCTTATTTTGTTTATTCTTGATATTTTTTTTTTTTTTTTAAATTAAGCACTAAGCCGACTGTATAAAAATGCCACCATCTAGCGTCCACTTTCCTTCAGTCCTAGCAGATGGTACAGCAGCGTACGGCGCAGCGCCGGCTGGGTTGGTCGGGCGGCTCCTCAGCGGCGGCGAGCCCTTGCTTCAGCCACGACATCTGCCGGATGAGCGTCAGGAACGCCTGCCAACACCACCCCGACACACGTGTCACTATTATTGTATAATATATTGAGATATCTTTATTAGTGTCCGACCGAACTTTCGGTTTCGGTTTCAGCTAGTTTCGGCCAAATTCTACTTTCGAACTTAGTTTCGGTTTCGGCCAAAAATTAGCCGAAACTTTCGGCCGCGCCGAAACTTTGTGTGTGTGTCTGACAGAAAGTTTTTTTAAGTTTACTTCCAAGAGTAAGTCACAATTTTAATATTTTTTTACATATAAATATACATATATGACATATTTGTGACATACTTTAATTAGTGTTTATTATTACCCTTCAACTATCTGCGTGTTTGTGTAAATAACTGTGTAAAAAATACAATAGATTTCAGTATAGAAGAGAAATTTGAAATAGATATTTTTCAGTAAGTTTCGGTTTCGGCCGAAACTGAGACCAAAACCGAAAGTTCGGTGTCGGTTTCGGCTGTAAAACCTGTTTCGGTTGGACACTTATCTTTATATTCGTCCTGTTCTCGTCAACGTAGCACAGTAAGTAGCATGAATTTATTTCAGTTGGAATGTCAAAACTCAATACACATAAAGGTAGAGGCGATGCATGAATTATTTAATATATTTACGGTATACGACATAGGAAATAACAATATAATTGACACTCTGTGTTAATGTATTTACTTATTTGAATTTGAACACCAATTTCTAGGAGATAAAACTCAAATGTATTAATAAAATGTATGCGGCGACGCGACGCTTCGTTGTCCTTCAACTTTGTCGAGGCATAGTCAAGAACACGGACAGATGCAAATGCCTCGAATACCTCAATTTTCACTATTACTTACCTCACCTATTTGCCTTAATGTTACAAAAGTTACTGCACTTAACGTTCA
The DNA here is from genome assembly GCF_026898425.1 of Galleria mellonella. NCBI lineage: Eukaryota > Metazoa > Arthropoda > Insecta > Lepidoptera > Pyralidae > Galleria > Galleria mellonella. The sequence goes on along the minus strand of NW_026442086.1, from coordinate 8,647,569 downwards.
AATAATATTAACAGAAATTATTATGTGCAGACAATTTTAAACTTTCACATTGTTTGCACATATTTTAAATACACAATCCGGTAGCGACAGGACCAGTCTTAACCAGGTATGTAGGGGGGACAGGGATTGTTAGTAATGGAGTTTGACAGCCCCATTGCTAGCAATATGCTCTATTAAGTCGACCTCCACGTGGTTCCGCCTGGAAACCATCGTGAACAATTCTTGTATGAATTCGTCACGATGGGCCAACTGACCTGCTTTCTTTCTCACCTATCACCCCTCACTGGTGCCCCGCCAGTCTATACCGTTAGCACAGGCAGGGTTACCATTCCATTATCATGCATAGAAAAATCAAATCTTGAATCCATATATTTTAGTTTTTTTTTTTTTCAATTGTCCCTTGCATTATGCTATAACAGATAGAATACAAATAAGATATAAATAATTTAAGATAGTAAAAACTGTGGCAGTCTAAAAAAAACACACAAAAACTCAATAATACACATAATTTTGCAAATCAGTATATTTCTTGTTTGTCTTTTCATTCTGTCGTTTGTTCCGGTGCGTGTCCCTACATACAGTTCCGTACATATGTAAACTAATACTAATCTATAGGAAGTTATCAGTACATAGATTATATATAACGCAGCGCTTGTAAACTGTGGTGAACAAACACCGCGCCAATGCAGTAAACGGACATACGACCAGTTTGCAAACTTTACATTTCACTTTTGATGTATGATTATTCAATGTATGGCATTATGATATCAATTGAAACTTAAATAAAATAGACAATCGACATATTTCTTTTACTACATGCGAATATTTAACTTTAACAAATTCTGAAATAATAGAGAAGCTTACTGCTAATTCGTACCAATGAGGGCGCCACTGTGTTATCACGTAAAAGAAATGAGGTAGTTTATCATAAACTACCCCACCTCTAATTGGCGGGAAATAAAAAAACGTTATTTTCCCGCCTTTATGACTTTTTAAAGTTACTCCCAACGGCGCCACCGTCGCAAGCTTCCCCATTAGATGTTCAACTGGCCGTTAAAAGCAATAACTTGTATTGGTATATCACTGTTGGATGTGAGCTTTATTTTAAAAATATTATAGTTTCAACCTGTATCTAAACACCTAAATAAATCTATAATAAAAAATAAAAAAAAAAATACCAAGGCCGGAATTCAAACACTGAATGCATGTGAACTATTCTAAAAATACAATAAAATATTTTATAATGTATAAACATGTTGGCAGTAACGGCCGCGCGTGTACCTCTGGCCTTATAGGTACCATCTGTACCGGTGTTTCCCAACGTGGGGCCCACGCCCCATAGGGGGGCAATTTGATAATTAAAAAAAATTAACCCTCTTGGTCTGAGCCGTTTAAATGCAATGCTACGAGTAGATATCGGTGACAAATTTAACAAAAAAAAATTTAAAAAAAATGCTGTAAATATTTACTAGGTATAATTTCGTTTGACGTTACCAAAATATCAACTGGGCGATTAGAGTCGTCAAGTAAACTTTGTCGGGGAAAATTATGTATGGGGGCATAAATATTTTAGAAATGTTCAAGTGGGGCACGGCACAAAAAAAAGGTTGGGAAACACTGATCCTATACCCAATAACCTAAGTGAGTGTGTATCGAATGTACACGATCCGTATGTGTGTACCATGCATACATGTGTACAGTCATATGGCATTGTGAGAGTTTCCAACTTAGAAAGTGCAAACAAGCTGACGGCCCACCTCATGGCGAGTGGTAACCGTCGCTTATAGACATGAGCAGTACCTCTCATGCTTTGCCATTCCTGAGTACTACGGCAGTATTATGTCTCTAAAGTATAACACCATATTTAAATACAATTATTTCTGTTTTAATTATAACTGATCACTAAAGTAACAATATTTGAAAGATATAAAAAACTACTATTCATAGTAGAATTTTAGATATTATGCCCTTCAAGTTAAATGGTAGTACAATATACAAAATGCTGACGGAAATAATACTTTATTCCTTAGCGGAACAAAAGCGAAATTCGGATAAGCGTTTAAGAAATAATGATTAAATATAATTATCAACAATTCGTTGATAATTCATTGCAAATACCCACTGTATTATATAGTAGGTAGACACTAGCAGTTCTAATATCTCCTAACAGCGACATCTATCGTCTGATAACAGTTTCATTGGAATCGTTCTGGACAATCTATAGTTATATGTAGCAGATAGAATTATAATAAAAAGTACAAGGGGGCGAGAACAGGGGGCTGGGGGGAATATCGAGACTCGGTAATCGAGTATTCCTCGTTTTATATAGACTGTCCATAGTTATGAGTACGCACATGTGACAACTATTACATATTAATATCTGACAGATCAGTCACATTGACAGCTGCACTGTCAACACTGTATTCAAATGCACGAATTGAATATATTTCACCGTAATAATAACTTGATACATACTACATATATTGTGAATAAAGAATTACAAGGTGTCCGCATACGAGCAATACAAAAATTGTGACGAATATGGAAAGACGACCGTCGCGTCCAGCGCTGCCTGGCTGTCATCTAGCCCCCCATAAGATAAGGGGCAAACGATCTATCGACAGATAGTCATACACTCGAGAGAGAACTAGACGCAAAATGTCGCCATCCCGTTCTATCTCATGTACGCGGTAGCGATAACATATATATCAATTGTTTTTATTTGCCACTTGTCTTTAAGAGCCGAGTTGTGATTTACGACGCGCGTGACGTGACAGCGCTGCAGGCGGCCGGCGCGGCCGTGACGAAGCGACACCGAGTACGACACAGACCATTCCACGAGCGGTGCACACGTCCACAGACTACGGCGCGCGCGCACACACTGCACGGTATCGACAACATTTCAAACAGAACATCGACTGCAATTCACAATTATTATTTACATATATGACTGTACATGAGATTCATACCACAAAAGCCCAACTGGGCCAAATTACACATTGTATTAGAAATACTGAAATGTTATTTAAAATAACTCCCGTCGTGTATGCGGAGTGTGTACGCGCGCCTCATTACAAATTACGAATGCCCAATCAACATACACGTTACGTGACACATTTAGCACTTATCATACAAAAATAAATACAAAACCTTACACTACGCCGTCGGTGAGTGCGTGCGAGCGACGCGAGGCCCGTCCGTGGGCGGACGCACAGCGCACAGACACGTTGAAACCACACGGGGTTACAACACTTTGCATTGTTCCAAAATTCCAACATGTACTGTACTGATGTCCGCACACATTTACATTTAGTTTACATTTCTTATAGAGAATACAACAATTAGATGAATAACATGCAAGCAAACAAAGCAATAATTAGGACACTGCACGTAATGAAACACCGTATTGATTGCTCAGTCAACAGCAGTGAGTGAGACAACGCCGTCTGTTTCATCACGAGCAGCGCCCAGAGGAATGCCAGCACCGTAATGGGCGTACAAAGTAGCACAGTTTATACAGAGCCGTCGCTTACAAACTACAAGAGTGTGGTGCGCCGCGTCACCGGCGACTGCGACGGTATTAACCCAACGTTCCATAATAAACACTATTCCGTGTAAATTGAGTTCGAGTGAGCGATAGAGCGGCTCGTACACGATCACGCCGCGACACTGCACGCGAGCGCGCCCTGGCGGAGGCCGCTCGGATCACTACAACCGCACGGTGCCCACTCACTGTTCACTTCACGGTTATCGGCGGCGGATAAAATGTTCATATCAGATGCTGCGTGCCGACATCACACGTGTCGACCGACAAAACTGAATCCTGTTCTCAAACGGCCAATCGTGCAAGTTACCCGCTGGCGGGCCGCGCGAGCAGTCGGCGGGCGGGCGGCGAGCGGTCGGCGGGCGGGCGGCGAGCGGGCGGCGGGCGGGCGGCGAGGCCTACAATATGGCGCACTTGATTTTCCTGCGCTTCTTGCCCTTGACGTCGCCGTTGGTGGCGCGGCTGTCGTCCGACTTGCGCGAGCGGATCTCGCGCATCAGGTCGAAGAACACCTGCGGGGAGACACCGGGTCAGCCAGCACCACACACACACCGCGCCCCACACGTACAGACAGACAGACAGACACACATCACATATAGACATATTATGTTACGGGACACATGGTGGAATGTGCTGTGACAGCATCGACGCTGATGTAAACTACACCTAACAGATTTGAAATGTAAATACCATCGATGGTAACTCGGATGAGTTGCATTGCTGCGGATAGTATCAGAGCAAACCGCGTGTACACTGCAACCGGCTGTGAACACTTGGTTGTCATGTTGAGGCGGCCGAAATATATTTTGTACTTACACGATTCCTATTTACATAATTTCAACAATCGATTTAAATATATTTATACAGGGTGTAAGGGACACGTTGGCAGAAACTGAAACAGTAAATTCAGGCCATTATTCTGAACTGAAAACCAGTGGAAATGGCTTCTGTAAAAATTACAATTTTTTCCCCTAATTTCGTATGACATAACATCCATTACCGCCACTTGGAAATCCCAACGGAAACGAAATAACTAATGGAAATGTATAATAGTATTTTTTTTTTTTTTCTAAGCAATATAATTTATTTTGGTTAGCTTTACACACAACCAACTCCCAACAAGTTACAAGATGGAACGGTTTCCAGCTAGCCGTACTAAATTCAAAGTAATTTGTAATAGATTATTTTTCTTTTTATGTACTGTTCTTATGCGCCTAATAATAACGAAATCCACATGGCCAGAGCCGCGGTACGCATCTAGTTATAACGGTAATTAGCTGGTAAAAGCGTATTCTCTACACAAGAGTATTATTGTAAAAAAAGCACCGCGCAACGCAACTCAAGTGTTACTAGACGCTACAATTCCAGCTGAGCCAAGCGGAACGCTGTACACGGCCAGGGGGCTGAAGCAGACAATGTGCGCATGCGCAGGCTTGGCAGCAGTGGAACTTATAGTGATATCTAATTAAAATTTTTATCTCATGTCTGTATCTAAGTATGTTATTTTCACAACTTATAGATAAAATATATTTCTGTACTTGAAATACTTTTTATACGACATGTAAATTTCGCAACTGTAATGTGTTTTCTTGTGTGTGTGCGAGTGTGAGTGTGTGCGTGCGCGCGCGTGAGTGTGTGTGTGTATGTGTGTGTTTGCGTGTGAGTGTGTGTGCGTGTGTGTAGTGCAGCGTGCGTGCGTGTGTGCGGGAGGGTACCTTGTCGACGTTGTCGCGCGTCTTGGCGCTGGTCTCCACGTACGGCACCTGCCAGTGCTGCGCGCGCTCGCGGCACGCGTCCAGCGGCACGCGCCGCTTGTCCGCCAGGTCCGACTTGTTGCCCACCAGCAGGAACGGAATGTTCTCGTCGTTCTTCACGCGCAGGATCTGCTCCCTGTACACACGTACATACACTTAGTGACACGCTCACAACGACAGCCACGTGACGCACAGCCAGCGCGTTTGTGTGCAGAAATCACTCTCCTCGGTTTACTTATTATTTTTCGTTAAAAAAAATACAAATCACATTTGTACATAGTATGTATTTACATCACATACTAGCTGGAACGGTGAGGTCGCTCTGTGAGGCCTGTGAAGATCCCAGGGAGCTTCTGCGCTTCTGGGCGGAACTAGGTTGGCTGTACTAGCCACGACTCATACGCACAACGGCCCAAATGAGAGGCTAAGCGCGGAAAAGAGAGGCCAATCAATATTACATTACATACTAGCTTTTTTCCCACCATTTCGTACGTATGAATGTAAAAAATTAGAAATTAATTAGATCACTTCTAAATCATGTATCATACATAATAGATGCACCAGATTTTACAAACCCCTTCAGGAACACGACTGTAAAATACCGCATTTAATTTAGTGCAGTAAATTTTACGTTTCTTTTTTTTTTAAAACCACTGAGGTGGCAAACAAGCATACGGCCCACCTGATGGTAAGTGGTTACCGTAGCCTATGAATGCAATACCAGAAGTATTACGCGTGCGTTGCCGACCCTGAAGAAACCTCTTTACCCCCCTTTCGAAGAACCCCATGCTGTAGTCTCTTGGGAAAACCTCTGCCGTGATGCCGGAACAAACGTACAGACAAAGAAAAATCCTAAAAATTATTAATGGCTTAGATTTCATCGCCTAGGGGGAGGGATTGTTAGTAATGCGAATTACCAGACCCATTACTATTAATACACCCTGTCAGGTCGACCTCCACGTGGTCCTCCCTGGAAACCATTGTGCTGAATTACAGGTGTGTTTATCCCGATGGGCTAACGGACCGACCTTTTCATTATCACCTATTATTCCTCACTGGTGCCCCGCCAGCATACACCGTTAGCGCAGGTTACTATTTCATTATCATTCATATATATATAATGCTATTCCATTCCAGCTTTGAAAGTTACTGGCGCCGCTGGGGAACACCTTGTTTTGACCGCGTCTGCATTGTCTACAGGCGACTGTGAGCACGTCCACGGAGTAGACCCTCAGCTCGTTGGCTACTTCACTTCATATAAATATAAGCACCTGAACTCTTGCGTGGCGTCGAAGCTCTCCGGCTCGGTGATGGAGAAGACACAGAGGAAGCCCTCGCCGGAGCGGAAGTAGTTGTCCCGGATGGCGGCGTAGTCCTCCTGGCCGGCCGTGTCCAGGATGTCGATCTGCACCTCCTCGCCGTCTAGCACCACCTGCAGTACCAAAGAATTCACTATAAGCTGAGACTCAGTTTAGAAGATCCAGTATCAATTAAAACGGATTGTTAGCAATAGAGTTTTGACAGACCCATTGCTAGCAATATGCTTGGGATTAATAGGAATAATAATAATAACAGAGGCTTGGGAATAATGGGATTCTTAGTCTCCATTACTAACAATCTAGGGAAGGGATTGTTAGAAATGAGGATCTGACAGCTCCAATACTAGCAATATACTCTATCAGGTCGAACTCCATGCGGTTCCTCCTGGAAACTATCATGGTTAATTCCTGATGAATTCATCACGATGGGCTAACTGGCCTGTTTTCATTCTCATCGATCACCCTTCACTTAACATTAAGGTAATGAGGGGGGGGAGGGGAAGGGATTGTTAGTAATGGAGACTGAGAATCCCATTGCTAACAATATACCCAACCAGGTCGAACTCCTCGCGGTTCCTCCTGGAAACTATCATGGTTAATTCCTGATGAATTCATCATGATGGGCTAACTGGCCTGTTTTCATTCTCATCTATCACCCTTCACTGGTGCTCCGCCAGCGTATCCCGTTAGCGCAGGCGGAGTCACCATACCATTTTCACCCATAAAAAAAAATCCATCCCCCCCCTCTATAATCCCATTACCATCCATTCTAAAAAAACTATGTCATTACATAACACTTGTGACTAGTATTGCGCTAATAACTAATAACGTATGCGAAATTATCATTCTATTTTCATTACTTAAAAAAAATCCAACACTACAGTTTTTTTTTTAAACTGGCTTCGTCTTGAGGACGAAACTGATAGTTGAAACAAGATATACATATGTACAAGAACACAAGAGTAATATTCGAGAGCCGGCACGATGGTGAAACACTGTTCATTGCAATATGAGTCATACATCAATATCGATACGTCAATCATTCGTCGCGCGCGACCTTACATATCGGCCGCTTCGATCGTCTGAAATATCGGCAGTTACGACATCCACGCGCCAGACAAGATAACAGCTGAAGAGAGAGAGCAGCGGAACAAGTCACACGAGTTACGTAAACAATTGACCACTTTGGTATAGTGGTTGACACATCGCCTCAACTCCTGATTGTCGCGGATTCGATCGCCGAATATAATAAAACGTTTTTAATTATATGTCCATTTGTATAGTTTTCAATATATATAATTATGTACGTAAGGTTTTTTATGCAACTTATCGTAAGTTGCATAACAAAAAAACATTTAAAAAAAAGTCATGGCCGTAGCTTAGGGGATTGGAGAGCACAATTGAAGGGCAAAGATCCCAAGAACATTAGACAGATTTGCTTTTACGAATTCACTTAATTCTGGCTTCTGCCCTACCAAAAAATTCTTTTGCCCTACCTTAAACGTGGGTCTAGCTACGGTCCTGCTGGTGGTCCATGCACTTACCTTCTTGCGGTAGCTGTCCGCCTTGGTGGGCTCGTAATCTTCGACGAACTCGTCGTACATGAACTGCAGCGTGAGCGCCGACTTGCCCACGCCGCCGGACCCCACCATGATCACCTTGTGCAGCGTCGGCTGCGTGGCCGGCTTCTTCGACATATTGGCGGCTGCCACGAGACCCTCACACTGAAACACATTATATCCTTTTATGTATCCTTGGTTTATAAGCGCGACTTAAGTAAAGCAATTGTATAGCTGTGTTTCGGTTAGAAGAGTGGCAACATGGAAGTGATATAACAGGGTAATGAGGCATAATTCTATAATTTTCAGATAGTGTATCAAATGAGGGATAACTCTGGCTGGCATCACAGTATATTCTGTGAAGTGCGGACTACCAGTCCTATTACTAGCACTATGTCCAACCGGGTCGACCTGCACGTGGTTCCCCTGGAAACCATCGTTCTGAATTCCAGGTGAATTTATCACGATGGGATAACTGGCCTGTCTTTTGACCATCGCCTATCATTCCTCAATGGTGCTCCGCCAGCGTATACCATTAGCGCAAGCGGGGATACAATTCAATTATCATCTATGAAAAAAAAGTAGAAAGTAGACTTTATGTATCAAGTTAACATAAAAACATCTATATTTGGGATAAATGCGCCTGCGTACTTTTTATGTATCGCATTTATCTCTTGCAATAAACAATTTTCAACAAAAACAATAAAATGGACGCAAACCAATAAAGCCGGCCTATTTCGATGCAAATGAGCCAGACAATTTCCTACGAAACCATATGTTAAACAAGCACACCTGTGCAGCGCGACGAGGGGCGGTGCGGCGGGGGCGAGGAGCGGCCGGCGACGAAGGCACACATACTATCTGATAACAACAGGTAAGGCCTAATTTGGTCATTGCCAGGTAGTTGCATCTGACAACAAGACACTACCTAAACGACTATAATAACGTTGTTGAAACAGTTGAACAGAAATATATTTTTTTTTACATTGTACCTGAGTATTTTATTTTACTTGAAAAGTATTTTTTTTTTACTAATAGGGCCCCATCAAAAGAATTCGCCACAGGTCCCAAATAGTATAGTTACGCCACTGACCACGCCGCTACCAATCTGGACATTAAAGTGTTGACTTGTTTCAAGATACGCTTACGATAAAGATAATAGAATTTTTTTTCTTTTTTTTTATACAACTTAGAATGGCAAACAAGCTGACGGCCCACCTGATGGAAAGTGGTAACCGTCGCCTACAGACATGAGCAGTACCATGCACATAACAGAGTATACTGTTTTGCCCATGATACCCCCCATGCGTTGCAATTCCTGAGGATTCAGTTGTTATTCCTCTGTACCCAGTAAATTAGTGCTTGATGTAGTGGCGATAAAAAAAATAGGCGTACGCGGAAAACTCGTGACCTTGGTAACGTTTTAGTTTGGGTTCCTGATTACTGGTCATCGCGTCAGTGAGCATAAAACCATCATTATCATTAGTAATTACGGTAAACAGCATGCGACACACACGTACTGACGTGGCTCGGTTTTATCATGCGAGTGCCCGATGCTATGGACTCAACTTGCGTCGTATGTCTTTATAAATTAGTAACCCTTGATTTTTTTATTTATTTATTCATTAGTACAAATATGTGTACATGGCGGACTTAATGCTAAAAGCATTCTCTCCCAGTCAACTATAGGAAAGTGTCAGAATACTCGAATGTGGTACTAGTAATTATTGATATACATACATACTAATATTACATATATAAACGAATAAATATATATGAATAACAAATATACTTACACATATATGATATATACTATATTATACACGAAATTAAGAATAATATAAAGCACTTGGTTAGTACAAGATTTCCAAATATTTCGATTTCACTACATACAATAAAATTCCACTCTTACTCCCCCAGTGGGGAAACGTTGGTAGGGACAAATGGAACTAGTCCATTTTCTAATCTGACAGATTTCCCCCGTATTAAGGCTTTATCAAAAGTTAAAATCGTAACGTATAACATCAGGTGTGTTCTAAGTTACAAAAATGAATCTCAAACTCCACCTTGTGGCAACGATCACCAGCATCCGCAGTCTGGTGAACGTCTACTAAGCTATAGAATTAGTTGCAACAAGTTTACTGAAAGAAGACTGCTTTATATGGTATCACAAGAGTAGCATAATATTTGCCCCAAATCAATAGTTGACCATGACAAGCATTTACCATTCAGCTCAGAGCTTGTAAAGGGAATGGCGATTAGCGCCCGAACACTGGTGATGAAATAAATCTTATGACATGGCTATAAGGTTTAATTTTATCACTTGTTATAACAAGTATGAATCGGTATTGCACATAACGGAAGACAGGTATAGCTTATGTTATACACATGCTTTGAGGATGGATCGGCATGACAAACGAATCGCTTCGTGATCATAACTGAAAATTTTTGGGCTGTGAACAGGTTCGATTTAGATTCACAGAGTTCTTCATTAAGTTTAGTAATCAATCATTTTTGTGTTTTTTTTTTTTTTTTTTAATTTATTAGTTTTGAACGATAATAAAAACTATAATGCTTTCAACTTCTAAATATAAAGCGGAAAAGTTTAAAGTTAGATCGGCTAACCCACACACACACACACACACACACACACACACACACACACACACACACACACACACACACACACAGAGACACAGACACACACACATACCTTATGGACAATATTATGAATTTACTCATAATTATCCATACGCTACATGAGTTCCATCTTACCACCTATATTAAAACATTAAAAATTACCCGAAAGGATTGTTAATAAAGCGGACTACCAGTCCCTATGTTAGCAATATGCCCAACCAGGTCAACCTCCACGTGGTCCCCCTGAAAACCATCGAGCTGAATTCCAGGCGAACTCATCACGATGGATTAACTGATCTGTCTTTTCGTTTTCACCTATCATCCCTCACTGGTGCCCGGCCGGTGTATACCGTTAGCGCAAGCGAGGTTACAATTCCATTATCATTCATTAAAAAACCGATTAATGGGTTGCCATGGTGATTTTTTTTATACAACTTAGAATGGCAAACAAGCTGACGGTTCACTTGATGGAGAGTGGTAAACGTCCCCTATAGAAATGAGCAGTACCATGGACATAACAGAGTATACTGTTTCGCCCATGATACCCCCCATGCGTTGCCATTCCTGAGGACTCAGGTGTTATTCCTCTGTACCCAGTAAATTAGTGCTTGATGTTCCTAGTGTATATATAAATGATATATATAATTTGTAGGTAAGACAAGAACTCAAATCAGCGTGTCTATGTCTCGGCATCAGACCGCGGCCCGTGTGGGTTTTACACAGAGAACGATGGTAGATAATCAATGACCTTATTAGTAACAGAGTTAATTGAGTCACGCCGAATGTTCTGTGAGTCATGGCGTGCTTCGTGCAAAATGTACAGGTGCGTCACTGTATATGAACTATTATGAACTCACACAAAACGACTTCCACATAATAATTAAATAATAGGCGCGTCCTCTCTATTTGACACGCAGATATGGACTGAATGGATGGATGGGACAGTAGAGAGTAATGTTTCCGCATTTAATGTATATCCCAGATAGCATGATGACCTAAAAAGCGTCATTCCTTAGTCATGACTATAAAATGACCTCTTTATAAAGTTACAAACATTTTTTTTCTATACAACTTAGAATGGCAAACTAGCTGACGGCCCACCTGATGGAAAGCGGTAACCGTCGCCTATAGACATGAGCACTACCATGGACGTAACAGAGTATACTGTTTCGCTCATGATACCCCCATGCGTTGCTATTCCTGAGGATTCAGATGTTATTCCTCTGTACCCAGTAAATTCACGCCATATCCCACTCTTCAAACCGAAATACAGCCATGCAAACACAACTGCTTCACGGTAGAAACACGAATGGGACAGAGGTACCCAAGCAATCGACTTTTGTACAAAGTCTCCCTCTGGTCCAACTGGTTGCAACATAACATAAAATCCATAGCATGTTAATACTCGTAGTGAGATGACCAGTTTAACAAACAATTACTTGCAGCCAGCCGGGTCGGAGTCATTTTTACGGTCGCCGTTAATCAATGAATGCCTTGACATTATTTTTAAATGAATGACTTCACAGCATCACTTTCGCGTTTATGACCAATTATTGAATTGCATAATATAATGTTAATTAAAGTTGTAAATCCTGCAATAAATTACCCAAGGTTCATGCCCAAGTCTATTATCCAAGGTGTAGTCTGTCAAAGTTTGTCAGCTTGTTTGCCATTCTAAGTTGTATAAAAAAAAAAAAAAATTTCAATAATTTTCCTTACATATGATTGTTGTATACGCGAATCCGCGAGAAACAACTACAGGTAGCGACTATCTGTTCACGCTATATTAAAATGAACTTGTTCTCTAGTAAGTACATAACCAGTAACAATGTTGAACGTAATGTACTGATAACATTCATACAATCCAGTTCACTGGAACGTGATAACGGCAACACGTCCTATGTATTATATAGTATATAAATAAGTACATTTAACCCCAGTTTAAAAGACTTCTATGGTAACTAACATTAATAGACGAATGGCGAGATATTTCGTATGTATATTATTTTTAAAATATTTGAAATTAGAACACGAATTTGCTTCGTAGCAAGTGTCATTTCGATTGTAAAATGAATGAGCAAAATCGGCTCAGAATTGGTGACGTAACAGCGTTACATAGCCATAATACAGACTTCCCGATGATATTATAAAAATACACGGAAAATTGCTAATAATTTTAATCAGGTGAAAGTTTGTAAAGATTTTGCAGTTTGTTATATAATAATGCTTAAACGGGTGAATGGATTTTAATAAAATTTGTTACACAAATTTTTATGCCAGTTATAATGTAAACAAGTGGACGATGAAGTGACGTTGCAACTACTCTGCAATGCCAACAGTACCTCTATTTAGTTACAATTGTCGAGTAATAACTTTATGTTTAACCATACTAAGTTATTTCACTGACATACCCCACACTCCAAATCAAAAAACAATGACAGTTATGGGAGCACAGCTGTTTACCACCAAAAACACAAATGAGTGAAAAAAGAAAAATACTATAATATTTTGGATTAACACGTATATTCCATTTGTGTTACTATCATGAAGCAGTTGTGTTTGCATGGCTGTGTTTCGGTTTGAAGGGTGGGATATGGCGTGAATTTACACGGTACAGAGGAATAGCACCTGAGTCCTCAGGAATGGCAACGCATGGGTGGTATCATGGGCGAAACAGTATACTCTGTTATGTCCACGGTACTGCTCATGTCTATAGGCGACGGTGACCTTTCCATCGGGTGAGCAGTCAGCTTGTTTGCAATTCTTAGTTACATAAAAAAAAAGCTAACTTTTATCCAAGATCACGCCGCAGATACAGTATTTTTTATATAAAATATATACATATAAAAGGCAAAGCCACAGTTTACAGTTAATAGTATATAATGTAATAAAGTAAATACTACACGAATTCGACATTTAGCCGTGGTAGCGGCAATTTAAATTGGCCAAGACGTTTGCATGTTGCGGTTAGCGCTAGTCTATCATAACAGACTATAATTGTTGCATAAAAACACGTAAAACTACACAAGCAAAGTAAACTTAATAGAATTTTCCAGTTGAACGGCGGAGAAATAGAAATCTGCGGCGACAATGCGTGCCGGCGCGGCTCCCGACCGGCTGAATACTTATTAGTGCGCTGCCATTGTGGGGGAATAGAAAACTCGGCGTGGAACATGACATGACAATGATTGTTTTCACACTAATTGCACGAAAACATGATTCCCTTTTTAACAGAAGCCCGTTAGAAAGAGAATGTTTGGAAGTCCAAATAATAGGTTCTGAACTGAACTCCTTATTATTGTATATAGTGTGATATATTGGTGAAATTATTAATTAAATTCCCAAAGAGGGTTGGCGTCAGACAGGCAACCAGTCGTTAAAATATAAGTCAAATCCTTTAGTAATATGGACAAAACTATATTACGCCGACCCCAAATAATAATTGGGATAAGAATAGGAAGATGATGATGATGGTGGTGAAATTACAGGCTTTGATTTATATCTATAGGAAACAGATATCATTTCCTATTAGATGGGTAGTCAGTCTACACTGTAACATAAACTGCCTGGTCTTCAAACTAAGATACTGTAATATGAAATATCAAACAATTTAGCTAGAAGTAATTTAGAAATTAAAAACTCCTTTGACTCCATTAGGATTCGAACCTGGGTTCCCAATTTCACAAAATAACATGTTTTACTGCAATAGACTTCATTATTACTCTTGTTTATTTAATATTTTTTTTTTACTTTTATTTTACATGAAAGAGTTTTATGATTAAGTATATAATTACTAGTTTCTACATACAACTTTGTCCATATGACTGGGATTATACCAATTTACTGAATAAAAAATAGCCTATATCCTTATCCATCCCAAATACTGTGTAGGCCAACTCTATATATATATATATATATATATATATATATATATATATATATATGTATATATATATATATATATATATATATCTTTGTATATATTTGTTTATATATAATAGTGCGCCACCTACCCTTTGTCTTTCTTTCTTTTCTCAATGTCCTCTACCCAAAGGTTATCTGGAAGAGATTGCTTAGCAATAAAGCCGCCTTTTATATCATTTCTTATTACAGTTAAATATATTTATTATTTTATAAATGGTGCAATAAAGTGTAAATAAATAAATAAACTTGGCTATTTTATAATAGGACTCTATTCATAGTAGAAATTATCTAGTTTTAGAATACCACTCACTATATGACTACAAATATCAATTTATATTCAAAATATTTTCACATACTAAAGTGAACTAACAAATGACTATAATAGCCAAAACATGATTCATGATGAATCACATATACTGACTCAATAATAATTTAATATTTGTATATAATATTCATTATTTGCATGGTATCATACAAATATATAGAGATAAAATATATATAATTGTATATATTCCACTCCTGGATACCATTACATGATGGGGTAAATATGGCTTCTGTTTTTACAAAGATCTCTCTATTTGGACATCAATTTTAAAGACTGTCAATTGTATTAATTCTGTAAAATTTTCTATGTCATAAAAAATGTACTACTAAATTTGCAAAATATAAGAGCTCCATGGTTTACTTTGATCTAAGGACTGGAATATAAAATATTTATAACGCTTTTGGTGTATATAAACTAGCAGAGAATATTTAAAAGTTCAACCAAATATGTACGTATAAATAATGTATGACTGTAACCATTAAAATGAACACACTGACAATCAACAGTATTATAATAATATTACACTGCCTATGTAGTTAGAGTAATTAAATTTGCAAACAGCCTGTTACAAGGTTACAGTCCAGACAAATCCAATAATAAAAAAGTTTTCATTAGTATAAATATTATAAAAAAAAAAAATTATCTCTGCCTGTACTAAACTGCTCACCTTAGTCAATACTCAATAAACGGTAAATAGGGTTATAGACAATTTTCAGTCAGCAACATTTGTGTTTTAAAATTCATAGATACTAATTCCCTTATTTATAAAAATCTCATACCTCTCTATCTTATAAATCTTTAGCTATTTAACTATTGTCTCTTTCTTTTACACTAAATTCCCAACTTGAAAAGAAGAGACAAAACAGTGTAATAATTAAAATAGGTTAGTTAAAGGTTACAGTTTTTATAAATGAGCAGGTAAGAACAAATTTGGCAACATCATAGAAAATTCATTATTTAGAATAATTTAGAAATAACTTACCGACTTTTTTGTAACTCATAATCATTAAATTTAGTACTTATACAACCCCAGTGATATAGAATCTTTATACATAATCAATATATTATCTGTAATTAATGAGCTTCCTGCCTAGGAAGCTCATTAATTACAGATTTTTCTTTATCATGATTACATATTAAATATGATCACTATGGATACATAATATCATTCAAAACTTGAACCATTCATAACTATGTATATACACTTAGTTGATATTACAATGCTGTATAAAACCAACACTAATTGCTTTAGAACAACCATTGTTAGATAATGCTAATGGTGACACTTAGAGAGACTATTTGAAAAACATGACAGCAATGTATTAGTCACCTTTTTCTGTTCTTCAAGGAATGTTGTGGATAATTGATATGTTAAAGCAGAGAACATCACTAGACTCTCGGCACTACCTCCTGCTGGCAGGAGACGTGTGAGATCTTTAACTGTCCCATAATACACTAGCACAAAAACTCACTAATTTATGATAGATACACAAACTGATTTTTTTTATCTAAACTAACTGGAGCTGCGATTATATCGCAGCAACCAGCAATTTAACGAAAATCAATGATAACTAGGCGAGTCAGTGGATCACGAGGCACGACTCCTAACTGTATCTCCAGCGGTCACCGCTACACCAGCAGTAACGTACAAGTAAATAAGGTCGGGAAAAGTGCCACAACGCGTGAGAACCGTAAGACAATACGCGAGAAACTGTGAGAGAACGAGAGGCGTTGCCATTATAGTAAACAATCACGTCATTGACCCTAAATAAGGAGACGAGAAATACGCTTTCAGAATGATCATTAAAGTTTTAACTTACCTCTAAGATGCGGCTATAACCGTATTATTCCGTCGATTTTATTGTTTCACCGTAAACTAATTTCACTTATTTCATCAATAGTAACAAACATTTACAAAAAACTCACAATAGATTTTTTTTTTTTAGTATTTGTTCCGTTTGGAACAGGCTAAAAACCATGCTGCCTAAATAAATTGTCTGGAATTGGACAATAGAATGAATCTGTCAAAAATGACGAAATTACCAAGATAGATACTTACACATCCGAACCACAGAACAAGTAAACACTTAGTTAATTCAGAGTCAACACTGTCCTTATCTAGACAAAACTAGAAAATTTGTCATGCAACCACCTAGAATTTTCAACATAATAAATAAGTAATTATGTTGAACAACTATTTTATAAGAGCCTCTATTCATAATATTAATAAACGATTCCTTTAAATTTTCAAATTTAATAATCGAGTTACGTAAATTTTGTACAAGCCTTTTTAATTCAAGTAACACATGCGACATGCATGAACAACGAAACAGTTACTTTAATTTTATGAAATAATTGCATGTATTAGATTTAATGTAAAACATAGGTGAATAAAAAAGTGTTTAGAAAATTCATTTCATGAGACCGGCTTCAGAAATTAAGTATATTTTAATAAGTTATATATATTAAGTTTTATATATTACTAAGTTATTGATGTACTTATAAAGAGATAAAGAGAATTATACTATAGAAGCTATTATTATTAAAGGACAAAAAATAACAAATGTTATTGTTGGAGTAAAATGCGCTGAGATCAAAAATTTAATATCTTTATTTACTATTTAATGCATAATAAAAAAATTAAAAATGATATTAAACATAACATTATTATGTTTAATATCATTCTATTTCAAAGTTTATTTTTAAAAATTGTAAAAAAGGCGGAAGCTTTACTTTTTGTAACTTTATTAGTTGAAGTTTATTTCCTTTAAATTTATCCAGGGTCGGTTTAATTAATAGATAATGTAGGTCCACACTCCGACACAAATTTTTTTCAAGAAAAAATCATTTTTGGTTATTTATTTTAGTTATTTAGCAAACATAATGGAACATATAGTTTTTCATATAAAGAAACGATTCTTTTTACCTTTATTCAGGTTGATAGTAAATTACTCTCCATAAGTATAATCATAAATAGATTAAAAGTTCCTAATCTAAGAGCTTCAAATTTTGTTTTAATTACAAATTTAATTCAAAATTAAATTTAAAATAATCTAATGAGCAAGTAATCATATCTAGCATATATATTTTGTCTGGATCGGATAATTTATTTATACTTAATAAGAATTTAGTATTTAGACCGTTGACGGATGCCACTATTTGCGTTTTGTTTTTTCAGTCTTTAAAGCATAGTAAACTGAATGAGTTGATGAAAAAAAAGGAAATTTCAAAATCAAAACATTTTTTGTTGTCGTATATTTTTTTGATTTTATTATGAAAAATAAAATTATTTATTACAAAAACAAATGAAAATACATAAAAATGATGTCAGGTACTAAATTGGATGTGATTTGGTCTCCGGTGCACCATAACAAATTCATAATATGGGGATCAGACATAACCCTCTACGAAGTTTCTCGTCTTAAAGATATCGATAAAAAAACAACATGTAAGTTAATTTATTACTAGAGAATTATTTAAATACAGCAGTTATTATAATACTACTGTACTGGCTGATATTAATTACACATACATACATATTATGTCGTATTAAATTGTCCTAGTTGTCCGGTGTCGGTATATTTACGTTTGATTTCAATATCTAATTATATACAATATCTCATTATTTATAATATACGTCGTTGTTGATCTTCGCTTGTAATTACTTGCTAAAAGCCTACAGTAGCCTTTAGCTGGTTTTGTTAAAAAAAATTGCTCTAAGTTAGTTATTACTATTTATCCAGTCTCTCAAATCTCGGCCAACCGTGGAGCGACAGTGGTCGCATCCCAGAGCGCGAGTACCGTCCGCTGTGTCGATATCAGTGCGATCACGGAACAGCCTGAACCACTGGTAGCCCTCGGACATAACAATGGCCGTGTCACCCTCAGTACACTCAAACAAACATATGACCCCCTGGGACTCGTTGGCAGAGAGTTTGGTAAGTCAATTTATGCTGTAATATCAATGTCTGCTTATATATTCACTGTGTATATTCCATACTTGTAGCATATGGGTGATAGGTAACCAAAAAATCTATAAAATTTTAACTTAGAACTGAAACTATAGTGTTGGTTTTGTATATAGTACCCAGGTACCCTCGCCTGTGCAATTCTGTGTCCTGGAGTCATGTGGAGACAAATATGCTTGCTGTGGCATTGGAGAAGTACCGCAATGACCATTGCATTCTACTGTGGGATGTGAACCGGATCCCTGCAACACAGACTGATAGAGGTAAAAGTAATCAATTGATTTTGTCTTATTTGCATATGAGCAAATCTGAACGGACCACTAATAATGAAGTAGGCAATGTTCAACTTAGAATGGATACCTAATTTTTAAATTGATCTAGTGTCTGGTAGTCCAAGCAATTAAATACATTTGAGAATTCTCAAAGTACTCCTAAAATTTGAAATAACAGTGAATCAGTAAATGACTTTGTATACTCATTGAGAAAAAAATAATGGTTCTAACTAAAGTTTCAGAAGGACAAAGTTCAGAGTCTCCAAAACCAATAGCAGAGATGGGTCTGTCGGAGACGGCCCACAGTGTGGCGTGGACTAACAGCTCTAATCGCACACTGCTCGCTAGCATGAACCTTAAGTACATTAAGATATTTGATCTTAGAGGTAAGTGTACTGTTTTATACTGGGATTAGCTTTTACTTTCTTTGTGACTGTTTGCGCAGACTGGGATATGTTTACTGATCATATGATAGGGGGTAAAAAGTAACCTGTGTCATTCTCCATGCCAGATAGTACTTGTATATCATATTTTATATGGTGGGTAAAGCTATTAAAACACCAAGAGGTAACAAACCACCAAACACACTTTCACATTTTTATAAATATGTATATGTTTAGTAGTGTTTGATTGAACTTTCAGTTTCGGTTTCGCCTAGTTTCGGCAAATTCTACTTTTGGCTGTAGTTTTGGTTTCGGCCAAAAATTTGCCAAAACTTTCGGCCGCGCCTAAACTTTGTGTGTGTGTTGTGTGTGTGTCTAACTGAAAGTTGTTTTTTTTTAAGTTTACTTCCAAGAGTAGGTCATAATTTTAACATGTTTTTACATATAAATATATATGACATATTTGTTACATACATAAATTAATGTTTATTTTTACCTTTCAACTATCTGTGTGTTTGTGTAAATAATTGGGTAAAAAATACACTAGATTTCAGTATAGAAGAGAAATTTTAAATATGTTTCAGTAAGTTTCGGTTTTGGTTTTGGCTGCCTGTTTCGGTCGAACACTAATGTTAAGTAAGGGTTATGTATAGTACATAATTAATGAATGGCTTCTTACTACCTCTAGTATGACTGTTTGTTCTACCTTCTCATAACTTCCCTACATTCCTAAGATAAAATATTCTGAAATTCTGACACCGCAACTGAGCTAGTTTAAAAAAAGAAAATTGTTTGATTTCCGAACAGTGCTCGATTTTTTAAATAGAATTGGGCCTTGAATAATGCACATAAGGCTTCCATAAGGCACACACCCAAACCCTTTATATTGTATGCACGATGTACACAGCGTATGTGTGTTGTTGTTGTTGCGTGGGTGGCGGCAGACCTGTCGAACAAGGCGGTGAGCGTGGCGACGAGCCGGCACTGCTACGGCGTGGTGGCCGACCCGCACAACCCGTGGCAGCTGGCGTCGCGCGGCGAGCACGTGGTGTGCGTGTGGGACGCCCGCGCCCTCTCGCGGCCGCTGCTGGCGCTGCCGCAGCCGCGCCCCGTGCTCAAGATGCAGTGGTGCCCCACCAGGTGCGCCCGCGCCTCTCCACACTTCGCACTCCCACTATTCACTATGAAATACCATTTGTTTTTACAATTGACAATAATTCACAAAGTCCTTCCGCAGTGTATACTTTTGTCACATTCCTTTTTAAAAAATTAATATTTCTATGCATCGCATTCGAGTGTTCAATACATAATATTAACAATGTTGTTATAACTATCTAATAATTGTTCAGACGAAATCTTCTGTTATCTCTCCAACGCGACTCGAGCACCCTTCGACTGCACGATATACAGCAAGCAAACAATGACTGCAAGAGCACAAACATCGTCGATAACGAGGTAATGGTATTTGTTTGTTTATTTATTCATTTTACGTACTTGGATTAGGTTACACGCTTCAACAGCGTTTCGTGCACTCAGCTCTGAGATATTTTATTAATAATGATTAAATTATTGTTTAACTTCACCATTTGTACTCTGTATTACATGTTATACATGATCGGAGTCTTGTTTCAAATGTCCTTCAAGAAGATTTTCTTTATTAAGGGAATCGATAAAATGGTTAAAAGTGTGCGTGTCTCGTTTGTATTTCTAACAGTAGAAAATATGTATTATAATACAATATGTAAGTGGTGACAAATGAATTGCTGGCAGGCGACGGCGGTGGAGGCGGAGCTGGAGGAGTACTCGCGGGGCCCGAGCGTGATCGAGCGCGACGTGACGCCGCTGCCGGGCGCCGCGCCGGCCGCCGCCGCCGCCGCGCCGGCCGCCGCCGCCGCCGCCGCCGCCGCCGCCGCCGCCGCCGCCGCCGGCGCCGCGCCGGCTGCGCAGCAGCTCGCCACCTTCAGCTGGCACCCCACGCACGAGGCGCGCCTGCTGGCCGTCAGCCTCACGGGTAACGCCACGCCGCTATAGCATCGCTTCAAACCACAGCTGTTCCATAGTTATTGTCGTGGAATATATTGATAAGACAGTATCTGGTGTCAACGGGCAGGACAAACAAAAATTAGACAGGATTTCTAAGGAACGAAATGTTAAACTCAATTTATTAAGACCGATTTCTGTTGTAATTATTTTCATATTAACTGTTACATGTTAATATGAGATAGAAAGTCACGTTACCATGTCACAGTAACAAGTGACACAGACGAGCACAGTACCACGTTTGGATGAGGGTGGAGGGAGTGAGTGACCTGCTGAGCTCGTCGCGTGTGTCGCGTGTGTCGCGTGTGTCGCGTGTGTCACGTGTGTGATGTGCGCATGCGCAGGCGCGGCGGCGGACTACACGGTGACGGAGCGCGTGACGGTGGCGTGGGGCGCGGGCGGCGCGGCGGGCGGCCGGCTGGTGTGGTCGGCGGCCGGCGCCGCGCTGCGCCTCATGGCCGACGACTTCTACGGGGCGCTGCGCGACGTCTCCTACGACATGCGGCGCCGCGCCCTCACCGACTACGGCCTCAAGGTGCTCGTCGTCGTTACTGAACTATTTGTCAATCAATAAAAGGAATACTATCGTACGTGTAATTTTCAACATCGAAGACAAAAATGTCATGTTCCATTTTTTTAGTCCTTCGAGCCGGATTTTTGTAATTTTATTCTAGTCATAAGTTTTTATGTCTACTTTACAGCCAGATTTATGGCAGAACGCGGACCTCGCCGAAGACGAGGCGCTGAGCGGGCTGTGGCACTTTTTGGCGCTTAGCAAATCGCTCGTCGAGGATGGTAAGTAAAATTTAATATAGGGAGTTTTGTGTAATAATAAATTTATGTTAATTTTGGTTGTGTTACGGGGATATCGTTTAGTAGTTTATATGTATGAAATAGTTATATAGGGCAGGTGCGCAGCATGAATAAGCTGCTTGTATAACTTGAGTGTCGCGTACATGGAGCGTGTGGTGTCGCAGGGTGCATCAGGAACAGCCCGTGGAAGCACCCGGGCGTGCGGACGGTGTTCCGGGGCGGCGGCGGGGCCGAGTACCGGTCGGAGATGGTGCCGTCGCTGCTGCCGGACCTGCCGGCGCGGCGCGTGGCCGTGTTCCGCAGCGCGGCGCGCGGCCGCGGGCTGCAGCTGTGCGGCTGGGGCTGGGGCTGGGAGAACGCGGCGGCCGGCGTGGAGCGCGCCGAGGCGGCGGGCACGCCGTGCCGCGCGGCGGCGCTGGCCGCCTTCCACCTGCGGCTGCGCGCCGCGCTCGACGTGCTGGGCCGCGCGCGCGAGCCGCAGCTGCGCGTCGTGGCGCTGGCGCTGGCCGGGCTCAGCGACGAGCGGCTGTGGCGCGAGGCGCTGGCCGCCGCCGCGCCCGCGCTGCCCGACGCCTACCTGCGCGCGCTGCTGCACTTCCTGGCCGCCTCCGCGCCCGCCTCCGCCTCCGCCTCCGCCTCCGCCGCCGCCGCCGCGCACCACGCCGCGCCGCCGCACCACCCCGACCTCGCCGCCGTGCTGGCAAGTACATCCACACCACCTTCTACCATTGTCAGACACTTGCAGGTACTTACGCATTTATTTAACTTGTAGAACGAGACCGAGATGCGGCTCGAGGACCGCGTGGCGTTCGCGTGCATATTCCTGTCGGACGCGAAACTGAGCGAGTACTTGCAGCAGACGTGCGACGCGCTCGTCGAGCAAGGCGACCTTTCTGGGATACTGCTTACAGGTACGATCAACTATTACTGACTTCGACAAAGCTTCCTCTGTGTCACCAAATCAACATCGTAAACTGTCTCTATGACAACGCTGCTTACTTCAGCTCCTCTGAGCTGCCTTGACCCTTGTCTTTGAACGATGGACATTTATTAGGAACATCACACTGATATAAAAACCTAATTTACAGATCACTTTTGATCTAGATGGCTCAAAGTATATATGGCCAGTTTGGCTTCACATAGAGGCCAAAACTCCCTGCTATGACATTCTAATCTATCAATGCAAGTATGCCGCGGGGATTGCGACCTAAAGACCAAATAACTAAAGTATTTCCTGGTCATGATAGAACAGTGTGTGTGGTAGACGTAGCTACCATTGGGGAATTCTTAGGCATCCAGCGCATAAACTCACTCAAGCTGAACACTAAATGGTTTTTGGATTAATATTTCTTGATATTTGTCTATTATACCGGTTCTCCACGACTGATTGTTAGTACCGAGCTTAATGAGGTGGACAATATGTGCATACAGGCCACATATTTATAGCTTTATATTATTCTTTACCAAATTTAAGAAATTCTATTGTTTCTTTTTGGCTTTTCTTCACGGCCATAGTCTTCTAAGATCCTGTCGCCAATATACATATTTTTCCAATTTCCATTTCTGTTCTTTTTTGTTCCCCATAAACGCTATTAGCGTGTCAAAATTAATAATATCAGATATTAGAAGAAGTATAACAACTGCATAATATTCTTGTGTTCTAATTCAAACAATATTAGTATTTTTATTTTTAATAAATACTATAATGAATAAATTATATAACAAAATCTTGTCTTAGGCGTGACCATTCCCCCTGTCTTAAATTAATTAATTTTTGTTATGATACTGATATGTCGGCACTGGTATTGATGTGGAATGCTGGTGTGTGCGTCAGGCGCGAGTCCGGAGGGCATCGCGCTGCTGCAGCGCTGGCTGGAGAACACGGGCGACGTGCAGTCCGTCGCGCTGATCGCCGCGCGCTGCTTCACCGCCGACATGCTGCGCGACCACCGCGTGCAGCACTGGCTCGACAGGTAGGTAGCGCTCGTGCAGCTCGGGTCGGCTGCCGTATGAAGAGGCGACGTGGCAATAAACTGAACATTTGCAGCTACCGGTGCCTGCTGGACAGCTGGAAGCTGTGGTGGGCGCGGTGCGCGCTGGACACGTGGGTGAGCGGCGCGCTGTCGGCGGCGGGCGGCGCGGCCGGCGCGGCCGGCGTGGGCGGCGCGGGCGGCGCGGCGGCGGCGGCGGCGGGCGGCGCGTGCGTGGCGTGCTCGTACTGCGGCAAGGCGGTGGCGGCGGCGGCGGCGGCGCGGCCGCGGCAGGCGTTCGCGCGGCTGGCGCCGGCCGCCGCCAAGCTGAAGCAGCTGGCGGCGTGTCCGCACTGCCGCAAGCCGCTGCCGCGCTGCGCCGTGTGCGCGCTGCACCTGGGCGGCGCCGCGCCCGCCGCCTTCGCCGGCTGGTTCTCGTGGTGCGTGGCCTGCCGCCACGGCGGCCACGCCGCCCATCTGCTGCACTGGTTCCAGTCAGTATCGCGCCTCTACATCCACAATACTCTCCCGCGCATGCTACCTCTTGTAACGGAGAATTATTTATTTTCCCTTATTAAACAGTTATTCCTCTCAAATTGTATAGCTGTTACCGAGACATATTGTTCTTTTTCTAAAAATTTGGTTATAATAAAAACATATAAAGCCCATATCATGTATAATAAGTTTTGTTTTTATACTAGTTTTTACACATGCTGCGAGACAGTGCAATGGGCACATTTCACAATTTTTTTTTGGAGGATCGTACAAATTTGTCGTGCTGTAAGTTATATAGTTGGTTGTTACGTCGGCAGGGAGCACTCGGAGTGTCCGGTGAGCTCGTGCAGCTGCCGCTGCAGCACGCTGGACCCGCCCGACCGCTTCTAGTGTCCGCGCGTCACTACACGCACACCGCTGCACAAACACGGTACTGAACGCTTCCTGTAGTATTTACAACATTACACAAAACAATATCTAGTTATGTATATCATCAAATGTTATACACATCGTATATTTTTTTTATAATAATAGCAACTGATGTACATTATATTTCGGATTACAATAAAAATTATAACGTTTTGTTATTTGAGAAAAACGCAGCATCGAAATGAACAATATTTTACGATCTTACCCTTCATTCTTGCGATACGCGCATTACAGCCCTCATCGCAGGCGACGGCGCCACTTACATCGCCACGATATCTGTGCAAAGTCGTAGCATTACTGCAAATCTGTCTACTAAACACAACTATTTGTTTCATAAGATATTTATAGTTAGGTGGCGCCGTCTACACGTAGTGATGATATTGCAAGAATAAAAAGCGAGATCAGAGGGCCTACCATGAAATGTTTTCCGAAATTTCGGAGCCGAACGAAACACAAATTTGATGTTAAAATTACATAATACTTACCGTTTAAAAACATTAAAAATATTAAAATATTATTCCTTTTGACTTTTATGGTAGGATTTATGACGAACGAAATGTTAAGCTCCATTTACTGGGCCGATTTATGTATAAACGAAAACACGAAGCTGAGTCCGAGACTTCGGAATTACATTTCATGGTAGGCCCCCAGGAAGCGTATTTATTTCGATTCTGTACTTTTGATTGAACACATAAGAATGTATTGTTAGTCAATATATTTAAATTTATAATGAGTTTGGGATTTTTGACGAATCGTTACGTATCTATTGAATGTTCCAATGTAATTGTTTTCAACCAACTTAGGAGGTTGTTAATTCAATTGTATTTTTTTTTTATATTACCTCATAACTTCGTCAGTTATAAACCGATTAGGATTTTTTTTTAATCGTACAGATTGAACTTGGTTAAAAAATCGGTTAAGTGGTTTAGTTTTGAAATCAAAATAACAGGTTTTGCTACAATACATACATACATATATATCTGTCACACCTGTCTCCCATTAGGGTAGGCAGAAACAATGGAACGCCAAATGCTGCGATTCAAACAAACCTCTTTCGCTTCTTCCACATTCATCAATCTTTTCATACACGCTCGCCGGTTACGGGTACTTTTAATTTGGCCCTTCTTCAACACGTCGCCTATTTGGTCAACATACGTCCGTCTAGGGCGGCCCCTACCGTCATCTCCATTCATTCTTGCTCGATAAATCTCTTTCGTAATTCTTCTTTCATCCATCCTCTCCAAATGACCAAACCAACGCAACATTCCTTTTTCTATTTTTGTCACTACATCGTCTTTCAGTGCACACTTCTCTCTAATCACACTGTTTCTTACTCTATCTTTTAATGTAATACCACACATACTTCTCGAAGCTCTCATCTGTACAGCATTTATTTTACTTTCATGCTTCTTCTGCCATACCCACGATTCGCTTCCATAAATGTGTTGGTGTCCTTGAATTATGGCAAGGCGAGCTTTGCTCGATACATTTTTACTTGACATAATCGAGAGCAGTGCACCGTTAACACTGTTTCCCGCTTTTACTCTCCTCTCAATATCTCTGTCACACTTCCCATCCCTCGTAAACAAAGAACCTAAATATAGAAACTCACTCACTTGCTCCACTTTTTCATCTCCTATCATAATCTGGCATGCCGTTAAACTTTCACTCCTCTCAAGAACCATTACCTTTGCTACAATTAAAGTCGAATTTTGTTATTATAGAACGCATTTTAACTATTTTACCACACTCTTTCACAAAGTCCCTATTTTGTCACCTAAAAACTTTGTTTGCGGGAAGAAAATAGTTGCGTTCTCAAATATATTTTTACTCAAATTTAATATATTTTTTTAAATGAGGTACCTAAATGACTAAAGTGGCCAATATTGTTTAACTCGCTCGATTAGTTATTCATTTTGTGTTCATTAGTGTTTATAATTTAAGTTTTAGGTTAACAATAACTTTGTATATACATTGTTAAGTGAACTATTTTTATAACTTTAGCATGTAAGAGATGTTTATTTTTGTATAAAGATTGTCAATTATTACAGTTTTGTTGTTGTTTCATTATTATGTAACTTGTCTATTTTTGATCATGTATTTATTTAAATTCAATTAATATAATAAATGTGAAAGTTTGCAAAGTTGTTTTTTATTCAATCACATAAAAATGGTTGAACAAATTTTAATAGAATATACAGCCAAACAAAGAATATTCACCAGAGTTACAATTTGTACAAAAGTTACTTGCTTGCGCACCTCTGTCCCATTCGTGTTTTAACCGTGAAGCAGTTGTGTTTGCATGGCTGTGTTTCGGTTTGAAGGGTGGGATACGGCGTGAATTTACAGGGTATAGAGGAATAACACCTGAGTTCTCAGGAATGGCCACGCATGAGGCGTATCATGGACGAAACTTTGTTATGTCCATGGTACTGCTCATGTCTATAGGCGACGGTTACCACTTTACATCAGGTGGGCCATCAGTTTGTTGCCATTCTAAGTTGCATAAAGCATAGAATATCTCAAGTATACCGGAGTGCATCTTCCGCGAGTTTTATCAATGTTCTTTTCCCTTTGCTTAAGTCATGCGTATTTACCCACCAAATTAATTAAAACGGTGGTTGTGTCAATTTTAAAAAGTAAAACTGGTGATATCTCGGACTGTAACAATTATAGACCTATTTCACTGGCAACTGTTGTATCTAAGGTGATGGACGGTTTGCTTGACTCATATTTGAACAAACATCTACATTTACATGATGCTCAGTTCGGTTTCCGTCTTGGGCTATCTACCGAATTGGCAGTTCTGAATCTTAAGCATACTCTCCAGTACTTACAAGCAGACAAACGCCGATATTTGCATGTTTTCTGGATCTTTCCAAGGCCTTTGATCTTGTATCTTATGATATCCTCTGGAAAAAGCTTAAAGACAGTAACGTATGTGGTAGACTTATTAATATATTGAAGTATTGGTATACCAATCAGGTAAACAGCGTTCGGTGGGGAAATGCGCTTTCCGTGGATTACAAGCTGGAATGCGGAGTGAGGCAAGGTGGTTTAACCTCGCTCAAGCTCTTCAATTTGTACATACATGATCCGATTGTTGGACTCGGCAGTAGCCGTGTTGGACGTCACGTAGATAATGTCTGTGTCAACAACATTAGCTATGCTGATGACATGGTGCTGCTGATTTCAACGATTAGAGCCCTAAGACAGCTTATGCATATGTGTGAGACGTACTCAGCGAGTCATGGGCTAAAATACAATGTAAACAAGACAGAGTATTTGATATTTACGATATTTATTTGTCCCACGAACGTGCCCGACATCCAATTACACGGAGCAAATATAAAAAGAGTGCATAAATTTAAATACCTAGGGCACTATGTTACTGATGACCTTAAAGATCAAACTGATATCGAAAGGGAGCGTAGGGCATTGGCTGTTAGATGTAACATGTTGGCTCGCAGGTTTGCCCGTTGTAGTGAAGAAGTAAAAATCACACTCTTCAAAGCATACTGCCAAACATTCTGCACGAGCAGCCTGTGGGTCAACTGCGCACAGGCCTCACTCAGTGCCCTACGAATCCAGTACAATAATAGTTTTAGAGTGCTGTTAAGGCTAGCTCGCTTTTGTAGCGCTAATAGCATGTTTGCTTAATCTCGCGTAGACGACTACTACGCTATAAGGAGAAAGAGGACTGCATCATTGCTGCACAGGGTTAGGACAAGCGCCAACAGCATTCTAAAAGTAACAGGCGAGAAATATAACTCACCTATAATTGGGCATTGCATTCAGATGCTGATCTAGTCGGCTGGCTCACATCTCAGTGAATTGCTTAATTAAATCAATTTGCTTTTCTTTTTTTACTAACGTAGTTTGTAAGAAAATTGTTACTAACAAAACGGACCACATTGTAGTTTGAATAATAAAGTATATAATTATTATAAAAAGCCAAAGACAGAATACTTGTTATTCCAATTTTGCGGAATACAGCTAGACAGCAATGAAGGGATTCCAAATAAAAATACAGTTAAAATTCCAAATATATATATACATTTATTAAATAGTTCTTTCATCTGTATTCCAATTTAACAATAAAATTTTCAAAGACACAACATTGTTTAACTCTGTTTATCGTACAAGGATCGCATCCCTCTGGTACGTGCTACCTAGCGGCAGGTATATACGTTACGTATACAGTTACACACACACGGACAGCCTTCATACAAAAATATAGACGGGGCCCGGCGGCCCCGCGGAACAACTACGTCGGCGACGTATCCACAGCACCGCTCCAGACGCTCGGGCGCGGTACGGCGGCGTCATCGCGCTCGCTCGGATATCGAGATCAGTGTACAACGGCGGGCGCGTCAGATGTAACATCGCTAGAAAACATTAAATATTGCAGACGTCACCGTACCGCGCCACTAGTTCAAACGCACGCCACCTCACACGTGGCGAGCGATACGAGATTCTGGAGCGAAAATACAAAAGAAACTGGACACTCTTCCAATGAGCGTGCAGTTCGAAGTGAAAAGAAAACGTATCCCCCGTCAACACGGTGCGTGTTGAGTGGAGACAACATCTGTTCTATACAAAGACAATGCTTAATGTTCAACAAAGGTACAAAACTGTTACAACAGTACAAACTACATATCGTAGTACATAAAACTGTACACAAGGTCCGCGACAGGACGTGTCTCGTGCACACAGGTGACGAGCACGGAAACAATGTCAACACTATGTCACAATGCGATCTGCCATGTAAAGGGCGGGGAGCCGCGCCGGGCGCTGCCCGCAGTAGTATCAGTATCTTTATAAGCATTTAGTACAACACTTGTATCACATAGACAAATGTACAAATAGAGGGCATCACCATCAAAATATATACTTAATTAGAACAATTTCACAGACAACCGACCGGGCCCAATAAATATATCCGCTGCACTATGTACACGCGCCGCGGTCGGGCTCTACTTAACAAGTATACATAGAAAAAAAATCAGTATTCCATGTTCATACAAAAAGTTCGTTTCCTCTCGTAGAAATCATCAAATTATATATATATATATATATATATATATATATATATATATATATATATATATAGACTTTTATGTATAATATATGTACATACAACAAAGAAGTATTACACGTGGTTATTCTGTATTGGAAACAATCTTTGGTACAGTAGACACGGGGCGGGGCCCGGTGCGTACGAAGAGCACGAACGACACATACTACCTACACTGCGCAGGTATATTTAAAAATATTCAAATATATAATATAAATATCTTTTGTACACGTTATTAATATTTTACTACTCTCTTTAAAGCTTTCAAATTAAGATTTGTCTTAACTTTACCACCTACACATATAATTCTCTATACCTTTACTAATTCATTATGAATTATTACATCGAATAGACACTTTATGTAATATACATATAGCACATCGCGATTTACAAAACATAAGTATTTGGCAGGACGCGTTTCGTTTACGACGTTACGGCGCGTGGCGCGACGTGCCGCCTCCTCGCCTCCCTCCCACCCCCCCTCCGCCCACCGCGCCTCGCCGTGCGGCTCCTCCCTCCTCCTGCTAATCACGCCACCGCCCTCTACTGCTACGGTATACGGCTTCATAAATATACATAAACTCTCTTAAATTTATCATCCACAAAATATCGTTTCTCTATAAAGTCGGCTCTAAATAAATAAGTAGTGGCGTGCGCGGGGCGTCCGCGGGGCGTCCGCGGGGCGGGCGGGGGGCGGGCGGGCGAGCGGGCGCGCGGGGAATGTTTAAGTGTTAAATATAAAAAGTAAGGCGCCGCTGCTGCTGCTGCTGCTGCGGCGGCGGCGGCGGCGGCGGCGGCCGGCTAGGGCCGGGCGGGGCGGGGGCCGGGCGGCTGCCGGCCGCCTCACTTGCCCTCGTCCTGCTCCATCGGCTCCTCCGACACCGACCGCGAGCTGTCCGCCGACCTGTGGGCCAGTTCATCAATATTACATATTAAAGAAAAAAAAAGGTATAAAAAACATAAATATTATGTGGCGGCGGCGGTGTGTGCGGTGTGTGCGGTGTGTGCGGTGTGTGCGGTGTGTGTAGTGCAGTGCAGTGTAGTGCGCGGCGGTACTGACTGCAGGGCCGCGGGCGTGCAGGCCGGCGCCTGGTGCATGGAGAGCGTGGCCATGGCGGCGGCGGTGTGTGCGGTGTGTGCGGTGT
Source organism: Galleria mellonella (assembly GCF_026898425.1). Taxonomy (NCBI): domain Eukaryota; kingdom Metazoa; phylum Arthropoda; class Insecta; order Lepidoptera; family Pyralidae; genus Galleria; species Galleria mellonella. The sequence goes on along the minus strand of NW_026442086.1, from coordinate 8,615,912 downwards.
GTGCGGTGTGTGCGGTGTGTGCGGTGTGTAGTGCAGTGCAGTGTAGTGCGCGGCGGTACTGACTGCAGGGCCGCGGGCGTGCAGGCCGGCGCCTGGTGCATGGAGAGCGTGGCCATGGCGGCGGCGGTGTGTGCGGTGTGTGCGGTGTGTGCGGTGTGTGCGGTGTGTGCGGTGTGTGTAGTGCAGTGCAGTGTAGTGCGCGGCGGTACTGACTGCAGGGCCGCGGGCGTGCAGGCCGGCGCCTGGTGCATGGAGAGCGTGGCCATGGCGGCGGCGGTGTGTGCGGTGTGTGCGGTGTGTGCGGTGTGTGCGGTGTGTGCGGTGTGTGTAGTGCAGTGCAGTGTAGTGCGCGGCGGTACTGACTGCAGGGCCGCGGGCGTGCAGGCCGGCGCCTGGTGCATGGAGAGCGTGGCCATGGCGGCGGCGGTGTGTGCGGTGTGTGCGGTGTGTGCGGTGTGTGCGGTGTGTGCGGTGTGTGTAGTGCAGTGCAGTGTAGTGCGCGGCGGTACTGACTGCAGGGCCGCGGGCGTGCAGGCCGGCGCCTGGTGCATGGAGAGCGTGGCCATGGCGGCGGCGGTGTGTGCGGTGTGTGCGGTGTGTGCGGTGTGTGCGGTGTGTGTAGTGCAGTGCAGTGTAGTGCGCGGCGGTACTGACTGCAGGGCCGCGGGCGTGCAGGCCGGCGCCTGGTGCATGGAGAGCGTGGCCATGGCGGCGGCGGTGTCGGCGGCGTCGCGCTCCGTCTGCAGGCGGCCCCGCGCCGCGCCCGCGCCCACGCCCGCGTTGCCGGCCGCGCCCGCCTCCAGCGCGGACAGGCCCACCGTCTCGCTGTACTGCTTTACCTGTACGCCACATGTCCTTTATGTATTATACCACATTTGTTGTCACAACGACAAATAAGAAGTAACGTTTATATGTTATATGTGACAATGTGTACGTGTGTAGTTAACACGGTAAGCCCGGCGTCGAATTTGCTGTCCTTTCTGTTGAGTCGGCAGCCGGCGAGAGATACAATGTTGTATGCTATCGCCAAGAGATTAGTACTAATGAGATAAGGGATTTTTTGTTGCGCTATTTTGGACGTTTTAGACGAATGACAGCAACAAATATTATAAGAAAAGTTGTTGCGTATTGTAATATGTGGAAAGATAAACCGCATTTTTGTTTAGAATGTTTCTATAAATTTTATTAAAATTATATTTGATCACATTTTATTGAGATTAATTTTATTTCTTAACTTTAATACTGTCGGTCTCACAAACTTACGCCATTCAAACGAAAATTCTAGTGCCGGTTCCCAGGGATCGATGCTGGCCACACGGGAAATTCTAGTGTCGATCCCCAGGGACCGACGTCGGTTACATGGAAAATTCTAGTGCCGGTCCCCAGGGACCGGCGCCGAGCCCAACGTTTTAAGGTTAGTGTGGCAAAAAGTGCGCGCTGTGATATATTGCAGAATGTGTATGGAGAGTGTGCGTGTGCGTGTGCGGTACTCACGGCGGGCCAGTGGTGCGCGTGCGCGGCGATGGCGCGGCGCAGCGCTCGCTGGGCGCGCGGGTGCGGCGCGCGCGCCAGCTCGTGCAGCGCGGGCGCGGCCAGCCGCTCGCCCAGCAGCGCGCGCACGCACTCCGCCGCGCAGTCGCACAGCGCCGGCAGCTCGTACCCGCCCTCCAGCGACAGCACCACGCGGCCCTGCGCCAGCGACATCAGCTCGCGCGTCATGTGCGCGAAGCACGCCGCCGACACCGCGTACCCGCCCAGCGGCGCCGGGTGCCCCGCCGCCGCGTCGAACCCGCACGACACCAGCACCACCTCCGGCTCGAACTCCTGACACCCACTAACTATATTCGAGGCCGCTCGTCGCAATTGCTGTTTCTACCACCGCACTCGAAAACTTAAACTTTGCGAACTATAATGCTGTGATCCCGGGTTGACCCGGGGTGATCGCTAGTTACTTTTTTTTATATAAATATTAACAGTTTCGTATAAGATTTATTTGAAATTTATAGATCATCGTAACTATTAAAAAATCTACATTTTTGACCCAAACAAGCGACTACAGGAGAGTGTGGAGCGTTTATCGTTACCTTGGCGATGGGCATGATGACGGAGCGGAACGCGGCCAGGTACTCGGCGTCGCCGTAGGGCGGGTCGGAGCCCGAGCTCCAGGCCACGTTGACGTTGTAGCCCAGCCCGGCGCCCGCGCCGCACTCGGTGACCGCGCCCGTGCCCGGGAAGAAGTTGCCGTCGTCGTGCCGGTGGATGCTCATGTACAGCACGTGCGGGTCCGAGTAGAAGATCTGCTGCGTGCCGTTGCCGTGATGCACGTCCTGCCGCGCGCATGTCACATTCAAAATCATTTCAACTCATTTGCAATAACAAACAGACTGGCCGAAAAGAAAGATTAGGATTCTTTTTTTTTATATGTTTGCTCAACAAATGAATGCAATCGTGTTTACTAAAATAGCTTGTAAAATGTAATTAAATACATGTATTTACATGTTTTTATTTTATTTTTAAACCAATAGAATTGTTAATGTACTCACCCAGTCAACGATGAGTATCCTTTGCAGTTTAAGCTTAGTGTGCAGTATCCGGGCGGCGACTGCGACGGAGTTGAAGAAACAGAAGCCCATCGCCTGGTTGGCCTCCGCGTGGTGGCCCGGCGGCCGTACCACCGCGAACCTGAGATGCAATAGTGATTTCGTTAACATACTGCGTAGCACTACTCAGAGATATGTATTTGAGAAACATTGTTTAACAGAAGGGAAGCTTTTTAATGTTTTCTTACAGGAGCGTCCGTGAGATACGAAGGTCAAACTGAAAGTCCTTAGAAAATAAAAAACTGATTAAATTAGCAAGTTTTTACCTTTATTTTATCTTTTCAAAATAGTACCCATTTACGTCAATACATCGCTGCATCCGAAAAACCAGTGAGAAAAGCACTTTGCCCATTCGTCCTTAGGGATCTCTGCGACGACCTTCTGAAACGTAGCCACAGCTTCCTCGGCGTCCATAAAACGTTTTTCTCGAAGTTTTTTTTTTTATTTTTCGGAATAAATAAAAATCGCAAGATGCGGTGTCGGGGCTGTAAGGCCGATGACCCAGTAGTTCTACATCTGAGGTCGCCAAATAATCGATCGTTTGCCTGGCGGTGTGCGACGAAGCATTGTCGTGGTGAAGGAGGATCCTACTGCGAGGTCGTTTCTCACGCACTTTTTCCAAAACACGTGGCAAACAATTATTACTGTACTATTCTGCAGTAACTGTTTTTCGATCCTCTAAAACAATTGTCGCGTAATGACCTGTCCTTCCAAAGAACGAGGCGACCATCTTTTTTCCCACGCTTAGACCTCTCTTCACTTTAGTTGGCAACTTCTCGGAAGGAAACACCCATTGAGCTGACTGTCTTTTCGTTTTGGGATCATAACAGTAAATCCAGTTTTCGTCTCCCGTAACTATGTCAAACACAGAATTTGAGTCACCTCAGTTAAATCTTTCATGCATTTCACGGCACCAATCAATACGACGGAGTTTTTGAGCCTCGGTCAAATTATGAGGTATCCACCGAGCATTAAGTTTCCTGACCGTTATATGTTCATGAAGGATTTTGTGCACATGGCTCATACAAATCCCTCAGCTTGCCCGGATCTGCTGATAGGTCACTCTTTTGTCAGTCTTTATCATACGCCGCACAACACTGATGTTTAGTCGTCGCCGTAGAAGGTCATCCCTCACGCACATCATCGGTGAGATTAGTGCGACCACGTTTAAACTCATTAAACCAGTTGTAAACAGTGGCAAAGGACGGGGTTTCATCGTGAAAGGCCAATCGTAGTCTATCATAACTTTCTTGTTGACTTAGTTGACATCGAAAGTCATCGCACGAAAATTTTCTCGTGTTAAGTTCATGATAATGTTACACAGACTATTTTCCATTTGTCGCCAAACCGTAAAACAAATGATAAACGAATAAATTATATATTCAGTTAATACTGAATATATAATTTATTCGTATTTTGAAAATGGGACTATTTACGAATAATTTCGTAAATAGTCCCATTTTCAAAATTTTAACAATTTTCTTTATTATATTGCTTTCAAGTAGCCAGTTCAAAAAATTTTCAGTGTAGCCCTCGTACACCTTAAAATTTACAGATTTTAAAGCAAGTTTCGATTATGAAGTACTTGGGTTTGATTTTTTATCGACGTAAATATAACATGATCGTATGTTAGTATAAGGTGCGTGTGTGTGCGTGTGTGCGTGTGTGGGTGCGCGTGCGTACCCGTTGCGCAGGTCGCCGGTGGCGACGCGCAGCGCCAGGTCGAGCACGGCGCCGGCGGCCATGCGCGCGGCGGCGGCGGTGTGCGGCTCGCTCCAGGCCGTGTCCGAGTCGACGCCCAGGCCGCCGCACGCCAGGCGCACCAGCTGGCGCACGTCGCCGGCGCGCGCGCGGCCGCCGCCGCCGAACACGGCCACGTGCGCGTCCGCGTGCACGGCCTGCAGCTCCTCCAGCGACGCCTTGCGCGGCCGCGTGCGGCGCGCGCGCGCCGCCAGCCCGGTCTCGCACAGCCGCGCCCACACCGACTGCAGCCGCCCGCCGTGCTCGGGGTGCGTGGGCGCGTGGGCGCCGCACGCGCACCTGCACACGTCCGCCGCGTTAGCGATCCCGGCCCGCCGAGCCTGCCCGCCCCCGCCCCCCCCCCCCCCCCCACTACACGCTCGCCCCCTACTAACCCGTGCTTCAGCATGATCGGGTCGTACGCGAGCCCGGTGGCCGGCGGCCGCGCGCCCACCAGCGGCGAGCTCAGCGCGCGTGCTAGCGGCGCGGGCTCGGCGGCCGGCGCAGCTGGCGCGGCGGCGCCGGCCGCCACGCCCGCCGCCGGCGCGGGCTCGGCGCGCCGCGCTGTCAGGTCGATCACCTCGCCCTCCTCCTCTCGCAGCTGCGCGGCCGCCGCGTCGTGCGCCCGCGTCAGCACCTGCGAACACCGAATAATCGTGTCTACTAAACATACATGTACTGGAAAGCCGGGTACTAATAATTTATTTCAAGTTTTGCTTCTTCTATATTTAATTTTAGAAACAGGATAATTATATCTTGGAGATAATTGTAATAGTAAATTAGTGTGTTCTTATTTCGTCATCTTAGGAACAAATGTTATGTAATTTACATAAAGTATTATTGTTGTTTGTATAATTATATAACATTACATATTTAAACAATTATATGCGACATGAAAAGTGTTCATCTAGCGGAAAGAAGTAACAAAGGACAAGGTACCGTTTTGCGTATCTGGTCGCGCAGATAGTGGTGCGCGGTGGGCGGCTGCAGGGCGGGGTCGCCGAGCGGCAGCGGCGCCGAGTGCGTGCGGCCCAGCGGCCGCTTGGCCAGCCGCGCGCCCAGCGCCGCCGCCGCCGCGCCCGCGCCCGCGCCCGCCGCCGTGCCGGCCGCCCCGCTCGCGCAGAACGCCTCCGCCTCTGATACGGGAGGTAGCGACACGCCCACCTGCCACCAAAATATCTTCTTTACTGTCCGTTACATTCAAAAGGAGGTCAAGGCTTGAAATAAAACAACAACGTGTGGTGCTAACCGGCTGCGCGGGCGCCGCGTGCGCCGGGTGCGCGGCGTGCGCGGGGTGCGCGGGGTGTGCGGGGTGGGCGGCGTGCGCGGGGTGACGCGGCGGCGGCGCGTGCGGCCGGCCCAGCGAGATGTTGGGCATGGAGGGCGACGAGAACAGCAGCTCGGGCGCGCGCGGGCACTCCTCCTCCTCGCGGATGGGCGCCGTCGCGCCGCTGCCGCCCGCGCCCGCCGCCGCGCCCGCGCCCGGTGGCGAGCCTCGCGGAGACCCACCGTCGCAGTCTGCGGGAAATCGACACTTTAATATTTACATAAACAGTATACGTACTTTTAATTAATAGTTTTTTATTTTACTTTTAATTTTTTTTAATAATTGTTATTTGTGTAGATAGAGTAAAAATATTATACATTACTATAATTACTTTGCTGTTTTACTACTAAATTTATTTGTACTGTATACCTATATTATTATTAAAAAGTAATTCATGATCGATTAAATTAAGTCCTGGTCACGGCACCAATTTGTAAAACTACTTAGTAGATAATTGAAAATACACTCGATCACAATATCCCCAGCTACATTAACACAACAAAAAGTTATTTTTAAAGGAGTTTGTAAAGGATTTTTAAATTTAATAACACATATTTGAAATTAGTACATTCGAATTGATAAGTAAAAATACGTATGTTACATAGCACCCTCAAGTTTAACAGTTTTCTTTGCCTATATACAGCATGTATCGCGTTGTGGTGTCGTGTGGTGTGGTGTGGTGTGGTGTGGTGTGGCGGCGCGTACTCACTGCGGTGCTTGACGCGCGTCTTGAGCGGGCGGCGCGCGAGCGGCGAGGCGCGGCGCTCGATGACCCGCGCCTTCAGCCGCACCTTCAGCATGTTGGGCTCGGACGCTGCGCGGTTAGTGCACACGCATGCTTGGTTACTCTCATACTCGTAGCTAACGTTGCGCATTGCTCATACGTACAACACTACCGGATTATGTCTAACCACTGTACCGTACTGTACCGTACCGTACACTACACGGGACAACTCGTCATGCAACACTACGCATGCGCTCCGACGATAGATTTTTTATTTTATTTTACAATATATTAATCGTACAAGTACGATTCTATCGCATCGAGATTTACAATGTAAATAAACTGTAATAATATGTATATAAAAAAAAAATTGGGCGACTCAACATGCAGCTTCTGATCGTCTACTTCACCTATATATAGAGGAGCTTGTGTAGTGTTGCATATGTTTGTCGCGACAACGTCTACTATTATGTACAAATGAACCTCTCTTACTTTTAAAAATTACAGTGCTCCGGTGATTAATAACTAATGTGGTTTATACATTATATGTTAATTATAAAAAAATAATATAATACAGCAATGAGCGACCGAATAAATTTCTAAGTAAGAGGGTAGAATTAATACGAAATCCATTCCAATAGAATTTAACAAGAAGTAAATGTATATATCTGATCAAATCAACTTCAAATGAAAATCTCTTTACGAAATGATACACAATTGATTGGAACGGGTTTGTACGTTACAATAATTATTATTAAATATTCCGTTTGTAGTGTAGAATAAATACTAAATAAAGTTATAAAACTCTAGACCCCGCCTACTTACCCACCGAAAACAACGTATCGGAATCAGAGAGAACTATTTTTCCGAATTTTGGGGTTATCATTCCATTTTCACCCATTAAAAAAAACCCTTCCTTCATACAAAACAATACGCGCACAATACACTTTTTTTTTGTACACCCCATGACATTTTGTTTCTTTGTACACCACATTCACGCAACACTACACACACGAATAATACACATTTTTACACTAGTTATTGCTGAACTTCCAGTGTTGCGACGTTTCAAATAAGTAACACCACAGATTTTCTTTTCTATTTTATTTTTTTCTATTTAATTTAACCTACCCTCCAAAAAACAAGCGTAATATTGTCTGGTATACAAATTGGGAATCTGTAATTGTCTAATGTGTGGTGTAAATGTAATATTTTTTATTATTCTAAATATAAGCTGTTGATTCCAGATGTAATATTAAATTTAAAATAAATAAATAAATAAATAAATTAAATTATACGACGATGCACACTACAAACGGACATTTTACAACAAGTACACACGGTTGCTGTTATAATATAATAAACGCGATTAGTGCTCTAATATTTACTGTATTAATAAGAAACACTTCAATTAATTAATACGCAGTTCAACGTCCAGGAATTTAGACAATGGATCATGTTATGTGTTAAAAACGACCGTAAGCTTCGTGTGGACTAATCGAAATTATCAATCAATTTCACACCTAATCACGATGAATTGGACTTTGACGCACAAGACAATTTTAAGTATCAAAAAAATTTTAGCCAATAAATTGTGGTTCAAAGTGAAGCCCATGTCCCTTTTTTGTTAGAACAATATGTTAACATTTTGTTACAAAAATATGTTTTTTTTAAAGATATGAATTTATAAGTGTTTTTTTTTTTTTCTTATACCACTAAGACTGTTTTTAAATACTCCTCTCCATGCAAGGGTTGCCTGGAAGAGATCGCTTTTAGCGATAAGGTCGCCCATTGTTTTCTCACTATAATTATTTATATTTTATAATTAGTTTACTATTGTAATCTTTTGGAGAAAACAATAAAGAGTATCTATCTATCTAAGATGGTAAACAAGCATACAGCCCACGTAATGATCGGTAAATGGTTACCATAGCATATAAATACCTGCAACACTAGCGGTATTATACGTCTTTTTTTGTTTTTTATGACTAAAATTAGCAGTTACATGATTACAATTAAGATATTTTTTTTTTACAACTTAGAATGGCAAACAAGCTGACGGCCCACCTGATGGAAAGTGGTAACCGTCGCCTATAGACATGAGCAGTACCGTGGACATAACAGAGTATACTGTTTCGCCCATGATACTCCCCATGCGTTGCCATTCCTGAGGACTCAGGTGTTATTCCTCTGTACCCAGTAAATTCACACCATATCCCACCCTTCAAACCGAAACACAGCCATGCAAATACAACTGCTTCGGGGGGAAAGGGATTGTTAGTAATGGAGACTGAGAATCCCATTGCTAGCAATATACCCAAACAGGTCGACCTCCTCGCGGTTCCCCCTGGAAACTATCATGGTTAATTCCTGATGAATTCATCATGATGGGCTAACTGGCCTGTTTTCATTCTCATCTATCACCCTTCACTGGTACTCCGCCAGCGTACCCGTTGGTGCGGGCGGGGTTACCATAACATTATCACCCATAAAAAAAAAAAACAACTGCTTCACGGTAGAAACACGAAAGGGACAGAGGTACCCAAGCAATCGACTTTTGTACAAAGTCTCCCTCTGGTAATATAGTTATCTTGTATATTAACAGTTGGTCGTATGGTCCCGGCATAGAACAGGCCAACCTTTTCTTGTCTCGTGGGTGTCGTAAGAGGCGACTAAGGGAGGGCGAGGGATGGACAGCAGTGTCCCTCTTAAAACATCTACAAAGCCAACTGCGGATGCCAACCTGCCTGCCAAGCGTGGCAACTACTGGCAAAAACTCCCAAGAGGGAGGCTTATGTTCAGCAGTGGACAGTTAAAGGCTGATATGATGATTTTTTTTATTTTATTCACTGTATTATTATTATTTCAGCCATTAACTGTCCACTGCTGGGCATAGGCCTAACCCATAAGGGAAGTTTTATCAGTAGCAGGCGCGCGTTTGCTAAGCCAGCAACTGTAGTTAGGTTTTGGTAATGTTTAAAGAGGGACGCTGCTGCCCGTCCCCTGACCAATAAGTTCCCTTAGTCTCCTTTTACGACACCCACGGGAAAGGAAGGGGTAGCATTCTATACCGGGACCACACGGTGTCACTCACTGTATGTTAAATATTAATTAAAAAAAAAATGTTTTTTTTAAAGCGATACTATTGCATCTTTATCTTGTTTTGCTTTTTTTACATATAATAAGCATATGTAATCTGTATTATTTAAGGGGAACAATAAAGGGTTTTTATTTCATTCTTTCAACTGCACATCAATACCTTCACTATGTATATCTGTTAGTATCATATAATGTATATATAAAAAGAAATATCAAAAACCATTCGTGGACATTGAACTGATTATATATATATATATATATATATATATATATATATATATATATATATATATATATATATATATATATATATATATATATATATATATATATATACATAATATATTAGACGTCGATATTCACGCGTCATGCAGCCGCTCGGCTCGCTCGTATATCCTGAAGCTTTTTCACGTTACTGTCAAGTCGACGATTATGAGATTAAAACTAAACAAAAACAAATCCGTTTATACACACAACAGTATCTGTGGGGAGCAATGGCAAACAAACCAACGAGCGCCTTGTTTAAAATCATAACCGTTTTCTTAATACATGAACAGCACCCATCAATATGACAATATTCACAACAACAGAACGGCTAAATTGATGTAACCATACAATTAGTTATGTTTTCACTGAACAATGAAAAAAAAAAAAAAAGAAATCTGCTTAGGTCGGTAACATTATTGCATTCTAAATTTAAATTTACAATTTATTTTTGAAATAAGAAATCGAACACAAATTGAAAATTCGCGGGTTATATTATTACTAATTATCCATCGAATGTGCTGCTCATAGTATTTATTCCTCGTGCCGCTTCTGAGCAGCGAGTAAGACAAGCCAGCACGCGTGCAAGCGACGGAGGCCGAGCGAGCGAGCGAGCGAGTAGAGTGCCAATAGAGTACCTGTCTTGCGCAGCGGGTAGTCGGCGGGCGAGGGCTGCGCGGGCGCTGCGTTGAGCGCCAGCGGCAGCGGCCCGGCCAGCCGGTACGGGTGCGCCGTCGCCGTCGCGCCCGTCGACGTGATCGACTCGCCCGACGACGACTTCACTATGCCCCTGTACGGAACGTGTTCAACTTGAAAACTATCGGAAGCAGCACAAAGCTGTAAGGGCGGCGACAAGGTCTAAAGCGTTGAGGTGTAAGAATGGCGTGATTTATAGGAGGCGTTCGGCGTTGTCAATAAATCAATCAGATCAATATTACTAAATGATTATTTAAAAAAAAATGTTCTTGAAATAAACTCCATTATATCGATATTGTAATTGAGACGTTTCGCACTCTCGACTTGCAACACTAGCGACATAATGGTACCATATTGTTCTGATAGTTACATATTAGTGCAACTTGCCAATGCAAACTATTGTAAACCGATCCCAATTATAAGCTAATTCCTAACTGTTGTTTCACAAATGCAGTATAAAACTGTCATTGGCAATAGATTGGATTGGGGGGAAAGGGATTTTTAGTAATGGAGACTGAGAATCCCATTGCTAACAATATACCCAACCAGGTCGACCTCCTCGCGGTTCCCCCTGGAAACTATCATGGTTAATTCCTGATGAATTCATCATGATGGGCTAACTGGCCTGTTTTCATTCTCATCTATCGCCCTTCACTGGTGCTCCGCCAGCGTATCCCGTTAGCGCAGGCGGGGTTACCATACCATATTCATCCATCAAAAAAAATTGATTGGATTGATATTAGATTAAAAAATAGAACTGCTGATAACGAACTAAAACTATACAATAACATTTTTATTAAATTGTTATTGACAATTCGAATTTTGGCGGCAAAAAGAAAATAATTGACAAGTTCCCAAACAACAGATGTAGTACTCGTGGATACAAAAAGGTATAAAAAAAAAATCTTATTTAATACTTGCCAAACGTATATTTGTTTTGAAACAAAAATACCGTGGACTAACTATGACATCATTTAATTATTATTTATATTTGCTTATATTTTTTAAATTACACTACCAACATATTTGTTTGGTACACAAATAACGTCATTGCTATTTTAGAATATCCGCAATCATAACTGACGCTAATACTGCTTATACATATTGAAGTCTGTTTCAAGAGACTTTGATGAAAATATAAACAAACGAATAAGCAACTCGACTCTGCGAGATTTTTTTTATGCAACTTACTATAACAACCAAGCTGACGACCCACCTGATGCAAAGTGGTAACCGTCGCCTATAGACATGAGCAGTACCACGGACATAACAGAGTGTACTGTTTCGCCCATGATACACCCCTCCCCCCCCCCCTCCATGCGTTACCATTCCTGAGGACTCAGGTGTTATGCCTCTGTACCTTGTTAATCCACTGTCCTTTAAACCGAAACAGCCATGCAAAATAATGCTTCACGGTAGAAACACGAATGGGACAGAGGTACCCAAGCAAACGACTTTTGCATATCATGGTGTACTATGACCATAATTAAGATTTAATGACCATATAATTTTAGACACAGTACATTTGAGATTTAAAAGAGTAACTGTTGAGTTTTTGCGGGTTCTTCTCAGCTGACAACAACATTCCGAACCTCGCAATAAATTCATAAAAAATGACGCTTTAAAAATGCTCGTAACAAACAAGTCTATTTGAATTGTTTGTTAAGATGATTTGAATTTGAAGGACGCAGTCTACTTGGCTACATTTTATCTCGTTCAATTAACGTGTTCCGGCCACGCTGACAGGTCGAGTGACGAAGCCCGGTGAACACTGGCTATACATAAATCAAAATCTGAATATTCTTGATGCTGGCAACATAAAAATTTAATAACATCCAAGAAATATGAATGGTTGCAACGCATACCAATTCCTATACGGTGAGCCGGGCACTGTTCCATTGGCATTCGCGGCGGCTTGTTTTTTCTTGAGAAATTCCTGGAATCGATATAATAATATTATTAGTAACATAAACAACCTTCGAGTCGCTGAGGCGATGTACTGCGACTTGTAATTAGCGATTCTTGGTACTTTTGACGCGGGTTCAATTCGGTTTTCCATGTATGGGTCCAAAATTAAATACCTGACGATGTTCCGTCGAGGTGTGATTGTGATAATATTGGTTATCTAGTTGCAATGTCTTGCTTCAAGTGAGCGGACGGTTGGCTTGTACGGGCACCGTCGCCTATGGAGAATTGATAGCTTTCAACAACTTTGATGGGGTCATGGTTGTCGATTTACAAATAACGAATATGGTCTTTTATTTATCAAAATATATTATTTGGACGAGGGAACGATAGTAAGTATTGGACCTAAAGACGTCTTTAAGAAATCTATTGGCTATTTAAAATCTTTAGCACTAAAGCCGTTCTATATTTTTAGGACACGAAAATGGGATGGGTTGTACCATATCCCGCCCTACGTTACCAGTAAAGGTGGCGGGGCCAGTGAAGATGAAGTGACGTTAATTAGACAACTATCTCGAGTTAACTAGGAATTTTCCACATTGGTTGCTAGGAAGGTCAAGGGGAGCGTAGAGATGGAGCTGACAAAGGGTATACTGTATTATTGCATGTTGGAGTAACAACGGGCAAATTATTACTCGAGGGTAGATAAAGGGCAGCAGTACACTTGGTCAAAGAAGTACCTTCGGGGCTAAAGATCTTCTAAACTAATTCGGAATGAGCACCAGGGCCTCTAGATAAGTAGCAAGCGAATTCGTCGATGGAATCAACATCGCTAGCGAGTCCGTAAGTTGGAGACATCCGACGTTGCTATCTCAATCTTTCTCACGGACTCGCTAGCGATGTCTATTCCATCGACGAATTCGCTTGCCACTTGTCTAGAGGGCCAGATCTCTTTTCTGGACAGTCTCTAAAGGTAAACTAGTGTTGAATGATCGTTGATCTCCGATACGAGTTGACACTAGAAATAGAAGGTGGCCAACTGACCTGCAGCTTCTGTTTGACCTGCGTGGAGGCGTTGGCGCTGGGCTCCAGCTTGTCCTTTTTCCGCAGCAGCTCGACCCGGTCCCGCTCGTGTCGCTCGCGCGCCTCCCGCGCCTCCCGCGCTTCGCGCGCCTCTCGCAGCGCCGCCTCCGCCTTCTGTTGCTCCCACATCTGAAAACAGGGAACATTCAATATACATACACTCTTTGTTCATTCATATGTGAGAAAACGAATATTATGTGAATATTGAGAATTCATAACAAATAATAATGACCTCGTGGTCCCGGCATAGAATAGGCCACATCTTCCTTTCCCCTGGGTGTCGTAAGAGAGGACTAGGGGAGAACAAGTGATGGATAACAGCGTCCCTCTTAAAACATCTCTAAAGTCTAACTGCGGTTGCCGATCCGCCTGCCAAGTGTGGCAAGTACTGGCAAAACTCCCCTTCTGGGGAAGACTTATGTTCAGCAGTGAACAGTATAAACCTATCATACATATGCGTTACCACTTCAAAGAAGTTTTATTGTCGTCGGAATTGAAACATTTATTCGGGGTAGAAACAAGACAATTGGTGATAATAATATGCCCGTAACTGAAACATTTTGAGCCGCCCACGTCTACCTAAGCGTACAACTATCCGCATTTTACCTAATTAGCTGAACATTTACTGAATAAAATATTATTCATAAATACTTCCCGGATCAAGTTAATTTGAAAAGCTTTATTATTATAAATAAGGACCTCTGTGGCATTCTCATGGTCCTTTTTCGATGTTGCATTGATCGGAAATAATATTGTCGGATGACGAATGAGAACTCAAATCAGAGTTTAAGTAAGACTTGTGAGGAAGTCGTTGTTATTGTGCATAGGTTGTAATCATTCTCTCTGTCCCTATTAATATTATAAATGTGAAAAAGTATCTGTTTGTTACTTCTTAAGCCTTAAACTTACTCTACACAATCGATGCGAAATCTAGTATAGACAGAGGATATTTTATTCCGATCAATCAATACGAGTATATCTGGGTAAAGCAGGTGAAGTCGCGGGTAAACGTTAGTTAATAATAATTAATTCACAATAATTGTGTAATATTACATTGATCACAGCGGAAAGCTACTTGCATTGCATTTAAAGATCTACATCGAATTATTAAAGCAAAAACAAAATATCGCATCGACGAGAAAATGGTGCGTCAAATAATATATTGACTTAATTTACATTATAAAGGCCAATTATATGTAACCAATGTGATCATTTAGCAGGTTATTACATACTATACACTGTTCTCGCACATTGTTACATTTTCATTGATGAATAATCGTATAACTACGCAGAATGTGTCAGCCACGAGTGCGATTGAGAGCCCTCACTTGTTTTGTAAATATTCGCAAAACATATATGTAGCTACCTTATTAATTAGTTCTCCAAAACAAACTGGCTTCAATATTGGCCAAGATATGCTACGTCTTTGATCTATCCACGTGTATCAACACTGCAGGCCCTTTATCCTAGGGCGTACAGACCAAACCGTGTCACAGAGATTTCTACCTTTCTTTACATCTCTCGCGTCTATTCTTATAACTCCTCTCATGCATGCACATTGGAGGCGTTGATTTCTCTGATCATCGTGTAGCAACATAGATCTACTTTTATATTCAGGTATAGGTTTTCCATTTTTACGTTTTACACCTTTTTCATTTGTTTATTTAAAATTTAATGTATAAAAGATTAATAATAATAGGGCGGTAACAAATTATGCAGAATTGCATTTTTAATGTTTAATTTTAAAATATAATTACAATTGTTTTATTATGTCTTTCCTCCATTGATGTATTATTTTTTATTTTTGGTGAGTGCATTGGTAAATCTGTAAGGCTTACCATACATACATATCTGTCACGCCTGTCTCCTATTAGGGTAGGCAGAAACAATGGAACGCCAAATGCTTCGATTCAAACAAACCTCTTTCGCTTCTTCCACATTCATCAATCTTTTCTTCAGTACATCGCCTATTTGGTCAATATACGTCCGACTAGGGCGGCCCCTACCGACATATCCATTCATTCTTGCTCGATAAATCTTTTTCATAATTCTTCTTTCTTCTTCTCCAAATGGCCAAACCAATGCAACAACAAAATTATATATGTATATATAATATAAGAATACGTTCACGAGTTAAACACAACCCCTGTGGACTTAGCGGCATCTCTTCCAGTTATTTGACTTGTTATCTTTTATTTTCGTTCTTCTGATATCCGATATTGTTTCTACATGCAACTGAATAAATGTAGCATACCTTTTCACATTTCTACATCGCTTTCTTTCAAATCAATAAATAACAGCTATGAAAAACGTAAATTTGACCAATTTTTATATTTGTAATGTAATGTAGATTGGACTCCATTTTCCGCGCTTAGCCTCTCATTTTTGGCTGTTGTGTGTATGAGTCGTGGCTAGTACAGCCAACCCAGCTCCGCCCAGAAGTACAGAAGCTTCCTGGGATCTTCACAGGCCTCACGGAGCGACCTCACCGTTCCGAGGATTTTTAAACGTTGATGGGCCACAGCCTCACATTCCAGGATTACGCGAGCAGCCGTTTCTTCGGCGTCGAAACAGCCTCGACATAGAGGGCTGTCTGTGGCTCTTATTGTGTATAATATGTTTGTTTAATGGACAATGACCCGTTATTGTCCCTATCATTATTTTAAGGTTTTTCCTATCTAGATGTAGTAATTTTTAAATTTATAGTAACAGTCGTGTTTGTGTGTGTTGAATTATTCTAACGCTAACGATCCTGTGAGCGTGCTGACATGATGTTTACCGTTGACGTGCATGTAGACAGGTGGACGCCAAATCGCATAC
The DNA here is from genome assembly GCF_026898425.1 of Galleria mellonella. NCBI lineage: Eukaryota > Metazoa > Arthropoda > Insecta > Lepidoptera > Pyralidae > Galleria > Galleria mellonella. Next base: position 8,599,654 of record NW_026442086.1, on the reverse strand, counting down.
CAACTCTATCTTCTAAACGGAAACATGTAATTTGAAAGCGCTGTTAATTTCGAATGCTACAAAATTAAGCATATATTTTTGTCACCGCCCACTCTTGAATATTTTGGAAAATTTCCCATTATTTATTTGAACGATTTCCTTAAGTTATTTTGGGGCTAATTAAATTTTTATATTTATAGCGAGTAACTAACGAGACAGACTCGTATAGTGTGCTCAATTTAAAATACACTGTTTATTGACGATATCCACTTATAAGTAGAAATTATATAATATTACAATATACATACCGTGTGGTCCCCGCATAGAATAGGCCACCCCTTCCTTTCCCGTGGGTGTCGTAAGAAGTGACTAAGGGAGGACGGGGGATGGGTAGCAGCGTACCTCTTAAAATATCTCCAAAACCTAACTGCGGTTGCCAATTCACCTGTCAAGCGTGGCAACCACTGGCAAAACCCCCAAGGGGGAGGCTTATGTTCAGCAGTGGACAGTTAAGAGCTAATATAATGAGTGACACACGGACAACATCTATCGTTGTAGAAATATTAAGATATTAAACTAATTATATTTTTATCAAATGTCTAACTGTAAATAAATTAACCGTTGCGTAATTCTTTACAACGTAAATGTTGTCTGATTAGTTTCGTTTATTTCAGTGTTTGTTCTGGCATTGGTTTATTTATATGTAAACGATAAAATTAACTTTTAATTTACGAACACACAGTTGTTTTAGTAATTTAAAAGATGCTCTCAATCAATTTTATCACGAGTAATAAATAAATAACTTTTGTACATTCGTACTCTTGTTTGTAGGGATCTGAATCATCAGAGAGATCGAATTAATATCGTTTATTCGTTCGAAGTGCAACAGGTAAGCTGTGGCATTAAAAACTACTATAGGCCTCGTCATATTCCGCTTGTGATGTTAACTGGCCAGTGTCGGGGAGAACAATAAAAATGTCGCATCAAATTGTTCCAGGTTGTGTATGTCAATGAGGTTAAATGTGGTCACATAACGAGCGCGTGAATGATGTAATTACGGACTGCTCGACCACCATTCATGACTATTTATACCATAGCGTCGACGCCCATCGTCGGGCCGAGCCAACTATATTTGTCAAATTCCAGCTATTCTGTATGGCAAGCGCGCTTATATATAAAAGTATCTGAATAGGAAGCACTTGGCTACACTGTTTTAATTTTGTTTCAATTGCGCCGAACACGCGCCGATGTTATGTCAATAATAAATATTACTATTAATATAAACATCCAAATATAGATCGAACCAAATGAACTCTATTAATAATTCATAATAGCATCTATTAATTAAGTACATTTAAATAAATACACATAACGTTAACAGAGACTTAAAAGAGTAACTGTTGAGTTTCTTGCGGGCTCTTCTCAACAGGTAACAACTTCTCGAATCATGCAGTAGATTAAAAAATATTACTACCTAAAAATGCTTGTAAACAAATTAATTTGAATAAAGATAATTTGAATTTAAGAACAGCATACAGCATGACGTGAACTAAAGAGAGATCAACGCGTGTTGCTTGCTGCTTGCTGCTTGCTACCGTTACAGGTACTAGCTTTGTTACCTACCTACCTATAGATGCGCAGAATACGATTCTTTAAAACGTTTTCGGTATTTATGTATTATTAGAAAATTACAATAGTTGACTCGGTTACTGATTTAAAAAAAATTCATCATATTGTCGATAAAAAGCCACACCCTCACTTAAAAATAAAATCAAGTTATTGTGCCTCAAACAAGGAAAGATAAATGACTTCGCATTATTTGGCTAAATTATTAATCTAATAATAACATTAAAGAAAGACTCGAGAGGAAAAATTCATAAGGAAAGTGTAGGTAAAAACAAAAAGCGCTGGATAGGTTGAAGGTCAGATAATACAAGGAAGTGTTGCTGTTTGTGACGTGAATTTCGTAATTGAACTCAAATTCACCTTAAAGTGAAGCCTGAGCTGTTGTTCATGTTCTTGCGCGAGTTGCTGCCGCTGCTGCTGGAAGGACTGCAGCAAGATCTCCTGCTGCAGTTGCTGCTGCTTCTTCAGCTGAAACAGAATCCCGTGTGATGAGAGGTGAGCGCACTCGACCCGTCACCGTCGTGGCGTTGTTAGTGAATCATCGGCATGTGAAACGCTCACTGTGAGTAGTATTTCATTCATTACACTACCTACTGGACAGTGTTTTGTTGTTACTATGAATTTCGTAAATATATTATGAGTTTATGATTTGTTATTATATTAAAATTATATTAATATTTTCTTTATACCGTATAGCACAACAGATGACTTTATATTCATGTTGTTTGTGGGAGAAACTCTACCACTCGCATTGGTTAACAATAATGCGTCTATCTTAGTGGTCAAGTGTCATGATGTAGGTAGTGAGTGAAATGATAAGCAATATAACAAACAAATACAAAAACAATCATGCTACAGTGCCTGAATAGCTATAGTACAATTTATATAAAGTATATTGAATGCACAATGTGCCGTATTCTCATTCAACAACATAGAACATGTTTGGTGGCATCCAAACATACACGAACCAACCAAACATTTATATTATTCAGTATATTTTTAAAAATATTCAATAATCCTATAGATCACACTGTTAAAGTTTGTAATTTGAAAATTAGCAAAAACATTGTGTCATATCCAACGGGTGTACTGGCTCGGAGCTGTTATTTATGGTGTCGTAAGAGAGGTAGCGGCAAGCAGGGGCGTGGACTACGCACATACGCAGGCTCCATTCACAAAGCTTTACATATACTGAGCGTTCTCTATGAATATGACACGATATCTTTACGCAGCTATTATATAATTTGGACTCACTTGTAGCAGGAAACTATTTTCTAATGATTGTTTCGCTCTCTCCGCGATATGATTCTTTCTTGGGCTCTGATTCTGACAACGAGAGGAAATATATGTAGGTCTCCACTCTACGGGCCCGAGCGACCGGCGCGGTCAACATGACAGGAATCACGTATAGTGTAATAAAAAATGTTACAATCGGTAAACAAATTAGCGAAAAACATTTATGAATACATTGAAAATGAAATTAGACTTTATCAAATATATCTAAAGATAGATGTAATGCAAATAAACTTCCTACACAAATTAACAGTTTTATGTGGGGAGATTGTAGGTGTAGAACTGTTAATCAAACTACTATAGGAATTGAAGTAGAAAAAATAAAATGCGAGTCGTCAACTTCGATGAACAAATATAGGGTGGCGAAAGATGGTTCGAATACGGAGATGCGGAGAAGCGGATACAACCTTGATATCTCCGCTGAAAATGTCCGAGGATCAAAATATGATAAAAAGCGGTTGCACAAACGTCGTGTGGCATATTTCTGGCGTCGCGCGCATTATTTTAGTTCGTTGGAAAAAACGGCGGGCGTCGGAATGTGAGCGTGCCGCGAATAGCCCCGTGAACGGATGTTTTGCGCGCACGTGTGGGCGCTACGAAAATATTGTCGTGCTTCTGCTTGGAGCGGTGCGTCGCGCGACGGACGCGGTGCCCGCGACACCCTGCCCTGCCACGCGCGCTGCCCGTCACATCAACCGCGCTCGATTGACCTGATTAATAAAGGTACGCATACAATCCACGGCCTCTGTTCACCGAATGCGTGGGCGTTGTACAAATTCGCGACACGTGTAATCATTATTTTTGTCTCTTTACAGATGGCCATTGGATATTGTCTTTATCACCGGACAGTGATAGTTCTCTTCTTACATTTCCACGTGTAATATGCAGAGATATAAAAGATTTGAGACAATTTTACACGCGTGTATTGGCACTTCAAAATAGTAATGTATTATTTCCAGTGATTGTTCGTATGACTGCAGTACTATGAAATGGAGTAAATCGCAAGCGAGTGGAGCGACAGGAATGGAGGCCGCGCAGCATCGTATCAACATTTAGTCTAAAATTAATCGTCCATATTTACACGGAACGGAGCGGATCGCATGTAAATATAGTATGCAGACGGACTGACTGAGCGCTGTACGCGTTATATCGCGTTGATATTGGTTTATTTATAACGGCGCGCGGGATCTTTTTATAAATACTGCTTGGGCCGAGTTTAAAAACAAGATGGATGGGCGCTGGCACGCGGCTGCAATATTCCGGGGAAAGGTCACGGGAACTCAGCAATTTTTTAAACATTGACCCCTCTATATTTAATAAGCGGGTTCTTTTTTTAACACTTTATTTACAATAAAGGCCGCGTATTATTAGTTTCCTTTTTCTATTTCTAAACCCATGATTACTACATAAAGGTTATAATTTTAAATTGAATATTTACAATATAAAATTTTCCCATTTAGTTGGGGTCAGCGCAGTATGTCTTCTTCTTACAATACAAATATTAAACTCTAATTAAATTCTCTTTAATGGTGGCCCTGATATTTAATGAGTCGGACAAAGGAAAAAAATAAAACTTTAACATAGATAAAAAAATTAAACAGAACTGATAATAACGTAATATTTACTGAGTACTCGACCATCAACTATTTGAGTTATAGCAAATCAAAAGTGATCACGGGTATACTTGATTCCTGTCAACGTTGCCGGTCGTGTGGTGTTGCGGGCGACGCTGGACGGCGCACAGCGGTGATTACCTGCATAATCTGATGATGAAAGCTGGTGTCTGCTATGGGCAGGTGGGCAGCGTGCGGCGGCGACGGCGTGTGATGTGGTGAGCCGTCGGCGCCGCCTGCTGTCTCGTGCGCCATATCTGCCGACAACCAAACGAGTTCACCTATATTATACCATAGTAATAGGAAGTCTTAATTCATTCTCTAAATACCACACTTCGAAAGTGTTCCGACACGAGACTAAGTAATATTTATTGTAAAGAAACTGATGAAGAGAGCGAATAAAATTGGTGAAATTGATATGACTTGGAGAGCAACGTTCTGGTGATGATATCGTTAATAGAAAAATGCAAATTGTACAGGATTGAGATACGTATCAGTTATATCGACACCATACATTTGAACTCCATTTATTGGCTTATAGGCTAGGTCTATCCGGCCATATCAATTAAGTGATAGAAATGGAGTTATAAAAATAAACTTTTTTAGTTTAGATAGTGAATTCCGAATTTCCAAAACATATTTTTACTTATTCTAAGCACGGTTTAACGTATTTGAAGTAATGTAAGTAAAGGTATGTAGGTACTATTTACCTATTAAAGTTTTTCATCGCGTTAAGTCCCGATTGTATATTTAAAAATATATGTAAACAACGAAAGTTTAAAATTAACTACTAGAAGTAAGTTCTTCAAGGAAATTGCAATAAACTATATTCTGTATATAAAGTAAGAAAAACTTTTCAATTTGTTCTTTTTGGGGGGGGGGGAGGGATTGTTATCAATGGAGTTTGACAGCCCAATTGCTAGCAATATGCCCTATTATAAAAAACCATTGTGAACAATTCTTGTTGAATTCGTCACGATGGGCTAACTGACCTACTTCATCCTCATTTATCATCCACCACTGGTACCTCGCTAGTGTATACCGATAGCACAGGCGGGGTAACCATTCCATTATCACCCATTAAAAAAAATTTGCTCTTTTTTTCTTCCTATTGATGTTACATATTCACAGTAAACAATGCGATGTGAAAAACAAGCCAACCCAAAATAAAGACGTGACAGTAACATCTTCACAAATTAGTAACGGCCCACATTTGAGTAATGTACATAATATAATACATACATGCTGCCAAACTAACAGAGTAAATGATGCCACTTTTAAAGAATAATAGTGCAATATCCGCGATTTCAAAATATATATGGACATAAACTTTTAAAATTAACGCAGCCTCTAGTATTAGGGGTGCTAAAATTAGAATTATTATTCACATTCACAACGATAGAAAGGTAAACAATACCTCTTGTTATTAAGTACCATTTAAGCAAAGCTACTGTATAATAAGAAACTAGACAACCAACGTGCCCAATTAACAACACCAAACTCGTTTAATAATCATAAAAAAAATAATGAAACAAACACATACACGAAGGATAAAACGAAACAGCGAACCGTTTTTTTTATACAACTTAGAATGGCAATCAAGCTGACGGCCCACCTGATGGAAAGTGGTAACCGTCGCCTATAGATATGAGTAGTACCATGGACATAACAGAGTATACTGTTTTGCTCATGATACTCCCCATGCGTTGCCATTCCTGAGGACTCAGGTGTTATTCCTCTGTACCCAGTAAATTCACGCCATATCCCACCCTTCAAACCGAAACACAGCCATGCAAACACAACTGCTTCACTTAAATTGGTTGAAAAATCTTTCTTATTTTTTCATTTCTTTTCCTCTTCTTTTTATATTTATATAAGTAAAAGTCCGAGCTTAGCCATGAGGGATGTTCACGAACTTAATAAACATATTTTTCGTGCTCTTGTTTCAAAAAACCTCTCGCTCCTGTCAAATAATCGTTCGTTTGAAAAATATTCCGCAGTGATGTCTTATTTGAAACGTAGTTTCAACAATCATTAATTAATGAAAAGTTTTCATTAAGTTTGCAATCGTTTCAAGCCTTTTCATATTTCAACTAAACTGAAAATTTTAAACAGCATGAAGCACGAAGTTAATCACTGATACAATCGTATTGTAATCACTTCTCATCTAAATACCAATAAACTTGTTTCAAAAGAAAGTACATTATTGAATAACGTCGTACCCACCCTTGTAAATAGTTTTCTAACCGACGTACCAATTGTAGAAAATATATTCTCTTCACTTGTTGTTAATTGTAGTTTCTAGTCCAATATATTGAACTAGGAGAGTTATTTTAAGACATCTTCCCAATTTAGTAATACCATTTATAATTGTTTTTAGGTATAAATGTAAGTCAAACATTAGTATGGTAATTTACCGACTGTAAATTGTTCGAAGCTTTTCAATTTTGTTTATATTAATAAAACTTAATAGATATTAAGTTTATGTAAATGTATATTAATCTATACTTATAATAAATCTGTAGAGAGGTCAATTCTGTACATGAAATATATTTCCAAAATAACTATCAGCGGGTGATTAGTGATCGATACTGATGCCAAAAATACAATCAGTAACATTTTTGTCTGTCTATCTGTATGTTCGTTATAGAAACAAAAACTACTCGACGGATTTTAACGAAACTTAGTACAATTATTCTTTATACTCCTGGGCAGGTTATAGTATACTTTTCATCAGGCTACGATCAATAGGAGCAGAGCAGTGAAGGGAAATGTTAAAACGGTCCACCCGTGCGACGCCGGGACGGGCCGCTAGTTTATACTAATGTAGTTAATAAAACATAATCGAATGAACTTGAAGACTAAAAAACGTATTTTTATGTAAGTAAACAATAGCAGAAATATATGTGACAGGAGGCAAATAGGTATGATTCCTAAAGCACTAGAATAAATTGTAGCAATCATTTCAGGATTTGAAGGCATCCAGGGAGACTATTTAAATGTAGGTCGTGAGGTAGCGCTGTGGCGGTGGAGGTTGGGTGGTGGGAACACCCCGCCAGATAGAGCGCGGTGGGAGGCGAGGGGAGGGGGCGCTGGGGGTAGTTATTTTTAGCCGAGACTATATTTAGACGGCTGATGGGCGGTCGCCCGGGACGCCTGGAACGTCCTTCATTTCTTTATCACATTATTTATGAAGGATTGGAGTTCACTTATCAGAGGGAAACCCCGCAACTTCGCCGGCATAGAACCCATCACTTTTATCATCACAATTCTATTGAAATTTCCAAAGCACATTCGTAGTGAATAAGTTTGCCTCTATTGTATGAAGAACTCTTTTAAAATGAAGTTCCTATATTTATGATGTGCGTAAGGCGCGCGTAAGGCCTCTGGTATTGCAGGTGTTCATAGGCTACGGTATCCACTTACCATCAGGTGGGCCGTATGCTTGTTTACCACTGAGGTAGTGGTATAAAAAAAAATGATGTGCCTTGATAGAATGATGTCAGTTGTCTTCTAATATTTTATTTGTATATAATAATAATAATTATTATTAATATATTAAACTTTAATACGCACAGGTATTGTAAATGGCGGATTTAACACCATATGACGTTATCTACCAGTCGACCGTAGACAGGAATAACAGGAAATATAATTGACGGTGCAACGTAATGAGCAAATAAATAGAAAAACAACAACAATATTAATATTAAATACTAATATATAAATAACATACATATAACACTTATATTATCTACATTATACATACATATATACTAAATATAATAATAAATAATGACAGACGAAAAACCATTCGGATACAAGGGAAATACTAGCATCAGACAAAGCAAAACTGAAAACAAATTACGATTATAGGGATTCCATTATAAATAAAAAGAACGTAGTTTATGTTAGAATGCCAATTTGGTCGGGGCAGATCTTTAAGAAGTTTAGATCTTGAAGTATTCTTTCAGGTGAGTTTGGATCGTATAAAATAGAAAAGAGAATAATACAAAGCAGACGAACATTTCTCAGTTGTCTGATGGGAAGCCATTTAAATTGAGAACGATAAAATGAGATATAGTCGTACTTACGCAACCCATAGATGAAGCGGATACAATTATTGAAAAGACGATCCAATTTATTTAGAAGGCCCTCATTCATATTTGAATAACACACGTCACTACTGGTGATTGGACAAGTGACACTTTGGTAGAGCTTGGGAGGAAGTTATTTAACTTACATAAATCATACAAGGAGGACGTAACTTTTCGCGAGATTTCTTCAACATAACAATCCAAACCCAGAGAACTATCAATAGTTAGTAATAGTAGTTAAGATACAATAAGGGATTTGAACGTCATTGCAGAGAATCGAAGGTATTGAACGGCTATCAATTTCGCGAAGTTGTCTTGAACTTCTAAGAATTAATAGCTTGGCATTTGTTAGGATTGACTAAATCCCAAATCTATTGGTACTGTCAAAAATTCAACGTAGCGCAGTGTTTAACCCATCAACGACTTCGGATTAATTGCAATCTGATATATATATATATATATATATATATATATATATATATATATATATATATATATATATATATATATATATATATATATATATATATATATATATATATAAACATTGATATAATTTATAATATACAAAGTTATAGTAAATTATAACTAAGTTAGTCTAAGTTACGTACAGCAGATCAGAATTAGCACCTGATCATGAGTCTGAGATGTATAACCCAGTCATCATTGCGTTCACCAATACTTAACGGAGCCCAACAATCCTTTCCACTATGGTGCTACATCTTAATGTAAATCATTAACACGAGTATGTTGGAATATGGAACTTCAAAGAAGAAATGAATACCGGCAATAGAATAGCACGTGATCTATTAAGTTAGAGTAGACTACTCGACAGCCACTTTCTACCATCGTACGGCTCGCCATCGACAGGGAGTTCATCCTCATGTCCTACAGCCTCGATGGTCGCGTACTGCGCGGTTTCAGAGATGTTTCCTCCCACGAACAACTCAGGTTGTGGAATGAGCTCCTTGCCGAGGTTTTCCCAAGAGACTACAGCATGGGGTTCTTCAAAAGGGGGGTAAAGAGGTTTCTTAAGGGTTGGTAACGCACGCGTAATAACTCTGGTATTACAGGTGTTCATAGGCTACGGTAACCACTTACCATCAGGTGGGCCGTATGCTTGTTTGCCACCTCAGTGGTATAAAAAAAAGCAAATCAATGTAATTGAATAGTAGGGTCTCGTCTTTACATACACGGTTTCAAAGATTAATCTAGCCGCACTAAGAGTGTAGAGTATGCATTACACTACAAATTATAGATTTCAGGAAATGCTATCCATCGTAAAGCTACCTCACATACTACCGTTATTATAAAAAAAAAGTTTAAAAATGAATACTTTTATTCTGATCTAGGCTCGCTAGGACCATCTGTTCAAGACAAAATTATCTATAAGGTTTACGTGGGAGTTGATGAAACTATTGTTGGCGACGGGTCAAGAGTTGAGTTTACTTATATATATTTTTTTAGAGCGTTATATCAGATGCATGCTTTTCTAATATTAGATAAAACTTCTGAGTTTGCTGTCAAGGAATCCTAAAATATTTCAAATCTGTTCAGTAAATAAATCTGAAGTGAAAAAAATGATAATCTTTGCGAGTACTAGGTAATTAAAACAAAGAATAAATGAAGGAACAGACGTCAATGCAATAGGCTTGACGTCCTTCGTGATAACGGACTTACAAGATGCTCACTTTCATGTTTGTTTACAAAGAGAATGTGAATTAGACATTCGTATCAAGATCGTGATTACGGCCAGTGACGTACCAACATTCGTCATCACGAGAGCGCGCTGCGGCTGCGGTTTGTGGCCTGTAGTCCGTGATGCTGAAGGCATTCATTATCACGCAAGCAAATGTTAGAACAAAGCTAGAGTGAACAGTTGAACACAAAGCAACCGCCGCCGCCCCCGCTTCTCCTACCCGCTTTTTAAAAATAGAACGCCGGCAACGCGTTGCGCGACAAGTGAAGGACGCGCCCCGCCCGCCATCAGCGCTGTCTTGCACCTCTCGCTCGCACCCACAAGTACAACCGTACGACAGAAGCAGACAGATAACAATACATAGTGAATTATAAAATATTTAAAAATAGAACGTGCACGCAACTACGAAACGTGTGATAATTTGATAAAATTTCGTGAAACTAAAATATAGGCAAGGGTTGCATTGTGAGTTTTTCTGCTAATTACAGAGATATATACTATATTAGTTTATATAACATAGAGAGGCATATATAAACATAATATACAGTCTTCCATATATTTCTAAGTACTAAATTTATTATTACTTTTATAGCCAACTAAAATGTTAACGACGTAATAAGATTTTAAAAAACTGTTAATGAAATTTTGAAATTTGATGGTAAATTTGAAAGAAAACTTGAAAAGCTGAATATAAATTTTTGCAGTGAATAAATTCATTATATACAAGTAATTAGTTCTATAATAAATGTCTTGGGGCAATAGGTAGAATTAACACACTTTTTGAATACGTCTTCCTGTTTGTTTTTGAAAATTTGCAGAATTAAGACATTGTCGGATTTCGGTGTGAAAGCAAAAAAAAAAAATTGTCAGGAGAAATTGTGAATAATCTTTTAGTAAGTTAATAAATAATTTCAAAAAATGTGATCTTTGTTAGTACTGAATTTTATGTCTAACTAACACTTGCATCACTCGATATAGACAAAAACAATTTTTTTTTACCAGATCTCTTCAGAAGAAGTACAAAGAGATAATTACAATCAAGAATGTTAAACCAAAAACTTCAATTTTCTTGTATTTATTGGCACAGCCCTTTTTCCTTTAGCGACTTGAATTCGAACTATATAAAACTATACAGGCTGGTGTAGAAGAAAAAAAGAGTATGATAAAGAAATTTATAGCTTCTTATTGTGACAGATTGAAGTTAAACCTCTAAACAGAACAAACATCTTCGACTTTTTCTTGATCAGTTTTTCATCTAATTATTCTACTATATTTATTATTCAATCACACCTAATGCAAATTTACCAGAGGGAGACATTGTACAAAAGTCGTTTGCTTGGGTACCTCTGTCCCATTCGTGTTTCAACCATGAAGCAGTTGTGTTTGATTGGCTGTGTTTCGGTTTGAATGGTGGGATATGGTGTGAATTTACTGGGTACAGACGAATAACAATTCCTCAGGAATAGCAACGCATGGGGGTATCATGGGCGAAACAGTATACTCTGTTATGTCCATGGTACTGCTCATGTCTATAGGCGACGGTTACCACTTTCCATCAGGTGGGCCGTCAGCTTGTTTGCCATTCTAAGTTGTATAAAAAAAAATTTAAATGCAATTTAGTACAGAGATGAATCATAATCAAAATAATATATAGAATACTTTTATCCTATTGATTTGCTCGGATAACGTCACGATACAGCCAGTGTCCTACATTGGAAATAATAAAATTAATTACAATTTTCTAAATATGAAAGATACTCGTATATTTTTTTCACATTTTATACATACAGAATCACTGTATTGCAATAAATAATAGCATATAACGATATCACGTTTTGGATTTTTCCATTAGCATATTTAAGTTCTTAATAATAAAATTGTAACTACTAACTAATGTGAGACAAGGGAGATATTCAAGAAAAATCTATATAAAGGACTCTAATAAGAGAAGAGTAGCAGCCAAAACAATATTTTTTAGAATTCGATCTATGTTTATTTCGGCATCATGCAAAAACTGAATTAACTTGGAGAAAGTTTTTAGTATTTCTAAAGTTTTATCCTAAAATTCTTGATAAACCTAACAGAAATGGTACATTTCATTGTTTTCCCTACATCTAAAATCCACACGTGCGTAGTAGCGGACAAAAAAGTAAGTAGTTAATAGAATTTTGCCTACTTAATGTACAGGCTTCGGACGCGTGTCGTATCTAAGCAGCCTTTAGTTGAGACCACATTAGTAGGCTAGGCAGAGCGCACACCACAACGATTCTGTACACACATAAAACTGCAAACACAAGCGCAATATATAAATAACTCAAAGTCGACATGTTGGAATTTGTACACTTGTATGCAATACTCAATTATACCTGCGATATTTGTATGCGAGCTATTTCTATTTATAGTACGGTCGTGTCAATTGTTCTTCATTTCAAATGCTAATAATTAGCTATTAGGTAAAAAATACAAGGTTCTATCAGCAACGTTTGCATTCACGTTTTAATTTTTTTTTACTGTAGCACACTATGGTTTCATTAGTTGAACAATACTAATTTAAAATCTGGATAGATATCATCTGTCATACTGGACAATCTTCCATAAGAGGGGGGAAGGGATTGTTAGTAATGGGGAGGTTAGTCCCCAATGCTAACAATATACCCTATCAGGTCAATCTCGACGCGGTTTCTCCTGGAAATCGCGTCGGTTACCATTCCATTATCATCCATTACAAAAAATCTTCCATAAAAAACATGGAATACGGCGAAACTGGAATATGTAAAAAAAATTTCACTAATAGAAATGTTTGTGAATTATTATCGTATTGCGATTATGTCCGTTGTGAAGAATTACTTAGTTTAAAAAATGTCAATATTAAATATCACTAGGTTTTGGGTTGACGTATCCTTTGTAACAAACCTGTGTATTTTCATTAAATGTATAAAAGCAGAACACATGTACATGACACATACTTTAGAGGGCCGGAGCTAGACCCAAGTTTAGGGTAGTGAAAAAGAACTTTTTGGTAGGACAGAAGCCATAATTATATCTAAAAAATGTCTTCTAAAAAGCAAATCTATCTAATTTTCTTGGGACCTTTTCTATTTAAGATAGGGCATTGCCCCTCAACCTCCCCCTCCTCGCAGCTACGGCTATGATACCTTACTATTAGGTACAATCAAATAAGAGTATGAATTAAGGTAAGTACAACAATTATTATTATCCAGCCACTTCCGCAAGTCAACGGAACACGAAAGTCGGCAAATAACAGACAGACCACTACAATTATTAAGATTATTTCAATTTGTACATCATTACCAGCATCTGGTAATCTTTCTGTAGTTTTTGTAGTGACAATAAATTGATGGCAAATGTGTAACCCAGTTTTTTCTTTTCTTTTTGTGAGTCTCGCTCACATCATGGATGTCTTTGCAATTACGCAATTATGTACAAGTACTATATTTGTAGGGATGTTTTACTATAATTAGTTATGTCCGTATGTTTTCATCTGCGTCAGTCTTACACAATGTAATTCTATAATCATTATGTTACTATATATCGAAATGCAGTCCGTAAATTGAATAGTTTTGTAGTAAAAATTGGTGGTACAAAATTACGCTTTGATTCAAAATTCAATGAAAAGATCAGTCAGAATTGGGTATCACTTGAAATCTGACAGTTTCCATAATTTTCCGTGATGTCTTTGACGAACTGGTTTAGAATACGAAATAAAAATAATTAAAAAAAAAAATGTGCGAAGAATACTAATTAGCATTTATATCTAGGGCTTTATAAAACATACCTCAGAAACGGAACAGATCTTCCCTGGACTATTTCAAAGTTACCTACTCTCTAATAAATCATCTAATGTCTAATAGATGCATCTTCATCTATCAGTGAAAATTCGTTCTCGAAAAGTCCTATTCTAAGCTAACTAGTTTAAATAAATACAAGAGAGACACATTTTTAGCAGTAGAATAGAATGGAAAATATCTATTGCCAGAAAAACACAATTACAAAAGAAAATGCAAAAATACCACATATATAAGAAGTGTTTCATATCAGGCAAAAGGAACTAGCTCAGCTGATGCTGTTAGTGTCCCAGTGCAATGTGTACAGCTGCACAGCGCTGGTTTTCAGCCAGTCCCTCTCCCAACAGTACAGTATGGATTGCTTGCTTAATGTCACTTTCCAATGATAACCATTGATCTGAGAGCCAGTTGTCCAGCGGGGGAGTATTACTCACGTAGTGCGCGCACACTTCCAGTGTGCAGACCACATCCTGTTCCCGCCGGTACGCAGTCAAGTCATCCCGAAATAATCAGCCATAAAAGCCGAGTGCCCGCCCGCTCCAGATCCAGAAGCGGCGCACTATTTCTGTACTATAAACTGTTTATTTCAATATGCGCGCGCGCACAGTTCAACGCTATTTTCATCTGGCTAAATGCAGCCGCCACCGGAAAGATGCCTATTTCTTTTTTTCAATTATTAAATACCATAAAATTTTAGTTGTCCATGGATGCTTCATCGAATCGCAGATATCCTTATTTATTGTCATACAGAGTGCATTAAAATCGACTTGTAATAAAAAAAATAAAAGTACTTGGTTGTACTTACTAATTTGATTTTTCTAAATAATTTATAAGTATTAAAATAATTACTCATATCAAAGATTATTAGAAATTGTTGTTGTGTAGTTTCGGCATAGAACGGACCACCCCTTACTTTCCCGTGCGTGTCTTAAAAGGCGACTAAGGGAACTTAATGATCTAAGAATGAGCAGCTGTATTACTCTTAAATATTTACCAAAGCTTAACTGAGTTTGTCAACCCGCCTGCTACTACTGGTATCCCCCCCCCCCCCCTCTTATAGAGGTGGCCTACGTTCAGCAGCGGACAGTTAACGACTGATATGATAAATAATAAAAATAAAAACTGCCAATACCACATAATTAATATTTCATTTTTTTATTTTATAATATTTTATATACACA
The DNA here is from genome assembly GCF_026898425.1 of Galleria mellonella. Taxonomy (NCBI): domain Eukaryota; kingdom Metazoa; phylum Arthropoda; class Insecta; order Lepidoptera; family Pyralidae; genus Galleria; species Galleria mellonella. Next base: position 8,584,360 of record NW_026442086.1, on the reverse strand, counting down.
ATCAGGAAGGGATGTAAAAGCCTACAGTTACCTCCATACCTGCTTCTTTACTGCCGACGTTTCTTTAATTTCGATTGTGTATTTAAAATATGTGTACAACAACACGAAAGTTTAAAGTTAACCAGTTTATATTAATTGTTAATTACATTGCATTAATTATAATTGATTATGTATATAATATAACTAGTATACAATGTAGCTTTTGTTAGCATAAACGTGTAATATGCTATGATATAATCGAGTACGCAGTCAACGAGACAGAGAGTAATAAGTTCGTACAAATCGTCATCGCAGATAATATAAATATAGATATATCTATATATGGCCGTCATTGAGTTTTTACTAAATATTCCATTAGATTAATGATAACAATGTGATAACATTATGATGTATATGATAAAAATAAATTTTACGCTTTGCAATGATAAAATATGTAAGCGTTCGTAGTCAATTATCTTTACGACTTTATTGTTATAAGTCCCATCAATGGATAGACGATGATTACGTGGCAATATATTGATTAAATACTTTGCCACACCTTCGATGATGGTATTCATTATTTTTACATCCTTCTCTGCAGATATAATATTATTATATTTATTTCTAGTCGAATTTGGAAAAAGAAGAAATAATAGGAAAAGAAGCCATACAACTTTCTTTGGTCATTCAACAACGAATGACTGATTTATCCTTCAAGTCAAATAGAATAGTACTTATGTTCTACAATATAAAATACTAGTAGATAATGGTGTTACATACTAAAGTAAATCACGCAAGATTAGTAAACCGAATCTGATTTGTTTAATGTAATTTATTAATAAATGGAAACACAAATATTTTTGTAAATAACTTCGAGATTACAACTAATACAAATATAGAGACAGATACAACTGCCGAATTTGAAAGATCCGTAATCTTTATAATAAGTTGTAAATACCGTAAGCTTAACTATAATATAAAATGAACAGAAAGAATTATTTTGACGATGACATTCTCGTCCTCGAACTAAAAGCACGGGCTTAATTATCCCAAAAATCGAATAAGGTAATAATAACATAGTTGTAAAAATAATGTAATCGATAATATAATGATATAATTATCAGACCAGAAATCAATATAAAATTTTAATACATAAACTAACTACTAACTTAAACCAATAGTTTAACAAAATTACTTTGGAAACAATAAACATTTTACATTAAAACAACTTGTCTACAAAATCAACGAGCCAACCATCGTATAACAGGGGGGAAAGGGATTGTTGGCAATGGAGTTTGATAGCCCCATTGTTAGCAATATGCCTTATAAGGTCGACCTCCACGTGGTTCCCCCTGGAAACCACCGTGAACAATTCTTGTTGAATTCGTCACGATGGGCTAACTGACCTACTTCATCCTCACCTATCATCCTTCACTGGAGCCTCGCCGGTGTATATCGATAGCGCGGGTGGGGTTACCATTCCATTATCATTCATTAAAAAAAAACTATGGTATAAAATAAACTGCTATTGAAAAACAATGGGCATACAAGTAAATCATATGAACCTTTTGAGGAATGTATCATAACAGCTATTCAATAAAAGGTCGAGTGACAGATCTAACAGGCAATTAATTGAGCACAAAAAAAAAAAAAAAAAACTAAAAACGTCTGTGCCTAAATTTTTTTCTTTATTATATATTTACAAGTTAAATTGGAGTCATCGCCTATATTACAAGTATTATTTACGTTATCTACTTCTTTTGGTTGATTATTACTGTACCTCGCATTATGTACAATTTACTATTCTTTGTCTTTTAACTACCACACTCGATTGTGAGGTTCTCGCTAAACCGAGATTAACAAATTGATTGATATTTATTGGCATTTGTCTAGCGATACTCATAAATATTGTTATTGACCCTCACGTAATGTAATCCGTTGATCGTGTATGAGGCAAACAAAACGCGTCTGTTACTGTTAGTGCTACGACGGTGGATATTTTGTTTACGCAATACACGAGTCGAGATATTGACGGCGCTAGTTGAGAGAGCTGTCCGTTGTCTATATCAAATCGAAATGTATTTCCGATGTAACTACTTATGATATACACTGTACATCACAAAACGGATACATTGACGGATTTAAGTACATTATTATTTTACTCATCTTCAGTGATATGTGTAATCTTGATAGATCATTATCGTCCTTCCGGCCTTTTCTCACTATTTTGTTTTTATCTTATATTTTTTCATCTACTTTTTCCCGTATCCATCCACTTTGAACATCGTCATTAGTTATACAGTTGTCATAATTTTCTCATAAATTGTCATAATTGTCTAAATCACTACTTTCTCTCGTCTCAGTTCTAGACGCTACGTTTGGACTTCCTCATTTGTGATCATTCCATAATTTATCTTTCATAAATCACAAATATACTAGTTCATTAATGCCTTTTAAATAGTTGTCACTAATGTCGGATGGTTTTGCCGTGTGGTCCCGGAACAGTATAGGCCGCCCCTTTCTTTCCCGTGGGTGTCGTAAGAAGCGACGAAGGGAGGGTGAGGGATGGGCAGCAGCTTCCCTCTTAAAGCCTAACTACGGTTGCCAGTCCACCTGCCAAGCGTGGCAACTACTGGCAAAACCCTCGAAGGGGGAAGCTTATGTTCAGCAGTGGACAGTTCAAGCCTGATGTGATGATGATGATGAAATTTATATATTATATATTATTATACGTTTATGTATTTCAATTTATAATAACATTTGTATTTATAACTTTACAAATGTTCAGACAATGGGTCAAGACTCATAGTCATGGTCAAGTCTCTCTCCAAGGAGAACATAATTTATGAGAAATCAGATGACGAATATAAACATCCATGCTTTGTCGATGTAGAAATACTTATACTCGCTTGAGAAAAGATGCTAGTGTCATATGTATGCAAAGCAACGTTGTTACCATGTTCTTACCGTGACGGTCGATAAGATAAAACTGTCAGCGCAAGAAAAGTCTACAGTGCCCATGTACTCATACGAGCGAATGCAAAAACGTTTGAACATAAAATAATCTATGTAAAACATGACACGGATTACAATGACGAAATGAATCACAGCTATAAATAGTGTTCTATAATTAGCACATATAAAGAGCGTTAATAGGACCTACCGTCTGTCTGACTCACTGTGTTAATGCTCTTTGTTGTCCTTACTCGGACCCGATAATGACCAGGATGTGATTTGGTTTGGAGGATCATTATTGATCCACCCGTTTGTTGTTTTTTTTAATGAGTGATTATGGAATGGTAATCCTGCCTGCACTATCGGTATACGCTGGCGAGGCACCAGTGAGCGATGATAGGTGACGATGAAAGCAGGTTAGTTAGCCCATTGTGACAAATTCCACTAGAATTAACCACGATGGTTTCAAGGTGGAACCATGTGGAGATCGACTTGATATGGGGTCTAACTGACTCATTGCCAGCTGTGTATTGCTGGCAATGAGTCAGTTAGACCCCATTACTAACAACCCCCCTAACCGTTTGTTGTTATCAACAATAAAGTACTGAAGTGGGAATTGGGTTCTCAATAAAACTTTCAGAATGCCCTTGTTTTCTCACTGTTCAATGAGGGTTGATTATCCATTACTGCACGACCTTCGTTGGATGACTGATACATGGAACAGTTTTTTTACATAGAATAATCCGGAGTCTGAAGCGATAAAATCGCTTCCTTGTCATTTACTTCTAAAAGTACTCGTAAGCACAATCATTTAGCATTATTTTGGCAATTGTACCTTTTAGTTTTTGCATTTGGATAGTCAGTGTTACAAACTACAAAGATACACTGAATCGCCTAGAAATAAATTTTACAAAAGAATACTCAGATCAAAAAAAAAATAGAAACAATTTTTTTTTTCGGATTTATCCAAGAAGTATTACTGTATTAATGAAATCAGTAAATTACAAGAAAATAATTAAGGTTGCGTTATCTAAAAGGCAGGGTGACGTCAGTTACACCATTCACTTCACCTGTGTATATTACTGCTGCGTCAACCACCGACCGCGCCACCTCAACTTGTCTCACACGAGTTTTTGTCAACCTGCACAGCAACCTGTGACTTCTGCCATAAATAGACCTGTGGAACTCCCCCGCCTCGTCTACTCTATAAACAGATGGGCGCATTCCGGGCTATTGTATTTTTAGAAAACTAATTTGGGACACGCCGCCATCCGCGGAGCACCGATTCGGATATTCCCAAACTTTACCCAAAACTTGTACAATGAATGGTAGAATTTATAGATTCAAGTTGTGAAATATTTGAACAGTAAGTAATTCAAAGAAACTTATTGAATCGTTTCAAAGGAATATAAACCTCATGTTTTGACAATATGAATAATTATTAAGACAAGCGTGACAGATATGTTGAAATTTATGTATATAGATTCGGACTGTGAATAAAGACATGTAAAAACATATAAGGAGAGCTTAAAAAAGAGCAAATCAAATTGAAAAATTTTGAAAGATTAGAATAGAGAGAGTAAGGAAATTGCAATATTCTATCAAATAATGCAGATCCTTTAGTTATAATTACGTTACACAAGGCAGATGTGCAGAAAATACTTTTAATAGAAAAATTTTGCTTTACATTTAAAATTAGAGAAGATGACTTTTACTTTAAAAGGTAAAGAATTGCAAATTAGCAAAGCATCTAAGTTGTCGTGTGACAAAACTAAAAAAATATTGTTATTAAAATTAAATACGTCTTTATTTAGTAGAGAAGAATTTATTCAGAAGAAGAAATATTAATAACGTTAAAAATTTCGCCTCGTTATGAATTTCTCGTGTTGTAATATTCTAGCTACTTTGTTAATTTGAAATTCCTCGTCTGTAAAGTATGAAGTGTCGTGTGAATGTTCCAATATTAATATATTCGCGAGACATTTCCCGGTGCGCGTTTAACATCCAACCAACCTCGTTTACACGAGTTTTAATGTCTTCCTCTGATATGTGTGATATAAATAGGATTACAGCATTATAAAAAGATATGTAAATAAACAAAGAGATTGAATAAAATTGGGACACGTTGCGTAACGATGTCCAAAAGGTGAAACTACTCCAGTGATGGAACAAAGAACAATGCTGAAAATATTGTATCAATCCCACTTGGCACTATCTATTATATGAGCCATTTCCAAACACTTACAGAGAATTTTTGGCGTGTAACTTTAAAAAAACATTCCATAATAAAACTGTGTGTCAGGCGTCAGCTATCGAACGTTATCTGAGGGACGTACAGCGTAATATCGGGCAACCTGCTCGCGGGATGCCCGAAATAAATCCGTACAAAGTATAACTCGACGTCCATTAGCCGGTTCACGGTTATTTCCATCCCGACAAAAGAGCGAAACAAGTTCCCTCAGTGCTTGCGAGCCTAATAATAGCCAGTTCGATACTTTCCCACTCTGGAGTTATTCTTGGAGTTGCTTGTACATGGAGTTATTTTTGTTGGTTTTTGTTAACTTGTACGGTTGAATTGAAATTATCAAATCTCGGAGTTTAACTCTTTAGTTAAGAGTCCGGTAACGAACTTATGTCTTTATTGGAACTAACTGAATATTAATTAAAATGGTATTTTCATTGGATGTTATTAGTTTATGTATATTTGTGGGCTTGGATCTATATTTATTAGTGAAGTTTAACATCTGGAATAAATATTATAAATACAGTTACTATTAACGGATTTATAAAGTATTCTGTTCAAATAGTTATTACAGCACTTGACAATAACATCAGTTCATCATCATCATAATCAGTAAAATTTTTGTTATTAATAAATAAATACAGATTCAAGAAATATTTTTGTTAAGTAATAGCAGTTTACATTCTTTATTATCAGATATTATAGATTCAGTAGTATTTCAGGTTAAATGTAATTGCTATTTCAGTTTTTATTGAAATACGTTGGAATAAATGTGAAAAATCTATAAGAGAATTAAAACTCTAAATTTATATATATATATATATATAGTCATAGTCTGATATATATATATATATATATATATATATATATATATATATATATATATATATATATATATATATATAATTTGTTTAGAGTGCTGAAATATAATTGAATAGCAACTTGAAATCAGACTTTATATATATATCTTTGTTTATGGAAATTATTATTTTTGCAATATGGATAGATTTTGGTGTCACATAAATTTTATTACAAATAAAAACGCTGTTAATTTTGTAAAATTTTCAATTACCTTCAAATGAAAATTTTAACACATTTAGCAAAATCTTCGTGCAGATAAATATACATGTTAAATACATAGTTAGAATTGTAATAATCAATAGTAAAAAGGCGGTAAATCCGTCTGTATGTATACATATACACGAGGCTGGCCCCGCCAGCACGGGTGCGCCGCGTGGCTGCGATTCTGCATTATTTTTAGCGCACTATTGCCGGCGCGCTGGAGTGCGCGGGCGGGACATACAAACAAACTTGAATACAACACCGTAAAAACTCAATGCGAAACACGTCAAGTGATTTGATGATTTGTTGACAGCTAAATATAAACATAATAGTAGTTTACGACACTGTATTAATACCTATAGTTCTTCGTACAGCAATTAACTAACAAATTATATAGGTACCTCAGATGGTATGTAGGTAAATACCAACAAACACAGTTAACATATAGAAGGTCGCATCAATGTAATGTTTTATTTGAATGTAATAAATACAAAATATAATGAAAAACAAGACAAGAGTTGACCTTCACAAGAATTTATCAAAATCAATACGATTAGAATTAAAATGGAATAGAAATATTTTTATTTCAACTAGAGCTTCAACGAATTGCAGTTTAAGCATTTTTGAATGAACCTTTTTATGAATCTAATAATTATGATATATATATATAGCTAAAGATGTACTTAATGGAATCAGATCTTCAATATAAAAAAATAATGAAATTATGGCAACCATTTTCGGATTCTCCACTAAGTGGCCCGACGGTCTTAAATTTATTGCAGGACGTGGATGGACGCAGGTGGCTCAGGGCAGTTCCTTATGGCATTACCTTTATAGGACAATGATATAAGGCGATGATAATGATAATAATGTAAACCACAACTCTAGAATCCTCCTTTAAAGCGGATAGTGTTAAGCGAGACATCTTATTTTAGATACCGATCGATAGTCCTCTATTGTTCACAGGTGCTCCCCACCTGATGAAACAACAGCTGCGTCGCGACAATGGCAAGCGACGCGCGTCTCGTGACACAAACAAGTTGTAAATTATCAATATTCAAATAGGTACGTACGATACGATATTGTCTGCCGCCAGGACACCTTCACAGCCGCATATCCGCCTGGGCCGCGAGTTATTATCAAGTATTGTATAATGGTAAAGTACCTGCTATTCGAGTGAAACGTTAAAAACGGAAAAGTTTAGCACGCCTTAATGATTTTATTCATTGTTTACGCTGTTTCTTAATTACTACATTATTATATACCATATTAATTATGCGTACCTTTGCCGTGTGATCCCAGCATAGAACGGGCCACCCATTCCTTTGCCGTAGTTGTCATTAGAGGCGACCAAGTGAACTTAGTGGTCGAGGGATGGACAGCAGCGTTTCTCTTAAAACATTACGAAAGCCTAATTGCGGTTGCCAACCCATTAACCAAACATGACAACTACTGGCAAAATCCCCCGAATGAGGGAGGCCTATGTTCAGCAGTGGACACTTAATGGCTGATTTGAATTTTTGAATATTATTTAACCAAGTTTAATTAGTGAAAGCTTTCAACAGTTTAAAGATTTAATTGCTGGTCTTTAACTCAATAGCTCCAATATTAAGTGAAGGTGATAGATTTATTTTTCTCATTCCAACCGTTGATCGTTCTATTTCTCAAATCATTCTTTCTGATCTTCAACACAGACTTTATATGAGAAAATAATAATGATCTTCTGAGACCCAGAATATTTAGTATATTCTGGATCTGGAACAATTTTGATAATGTCATTTATTAAAATGTTAATATCTAATCTGGTCCGAGAAAGAAATAAAATCCTGCGTATACAATTATTACCTATTCAATACAAGCTCAAAATGAGATTACGAATTTGTTGAAAAACGAAACACCAAAGAATTTTAATTGATTCATTCCTCAACATAATAAAATATAAACTGTCCTCAGTATGATAACCTTCAAGAAAAGAGCATATTCCTTTTTAAAAGGCCGGCAGCATATTTGCAATGTATCTAGTATTGCGGGTGATCATGGGCGGCGGTAGTCCTGATGTAAAGTGGTAACCGTCGCCTATAGACATGAGCAGTACCATGGACATAACAGAGTATACTGTTTCGCCCATGATACCCCCCATGCGTTGCTCTCTACACAAACACCATTATAATTATAATGCTAGCTGATTAACTGACTTAGTTAATACCAGCGTCCTTGTCTGCTGCTCTAAAAGGTGGTTTCATGTACAGCTGCTAATGATGAGGTGTACTAAGAACATTCCTAATTCCACGAACCATTTACATTCGTAGTGCAAATGTAGTACAAGAGCATACATATTAATGCATGCTCTTATTACAATTTGCACACAGCTATGTTATACGGTTACGTATACACTGATACAATTTCATTTCCTGAGCTCTTTCTAAGTATTTCCGTATAATTTGGTGCGAGTCTCGAATAGAAGGAATTTAAAGAGATTTATTTACTATATATTTTTTATACAACTTAGAATGGCAAACAAGCTGGCAGCCCACCTGATGGAAAGTGGTAACCATCGCCTATAGACATGAGCAGTACCATGGACATAACAAAGTATACTGTTTCGCCCATGATACCCCCCTATATATAGCCTCGATAACAGGAACTTTATTTTTTTTTTATTCCGACAATTGTTAGCACTTCATCCAGAAGTCTTAATCAGGGCGAGTACGGTGCTTACGTCGCAGCGACAATTATAGGAGACTATAAACCAATAAATCCCTGTTTTATCTAGAAATATATGTATGTATATTGATTAAACATAAATGTGTTTTATAGTGTTCCAAGTTTAGGAATATCTAATTTATTTTATAATATCAGGATAATAATATTAATTGGGTTTAGATGTCTATTAACATATCGTACTATCAAATGGCACGATCAATCAACACTTTCTTTTCCCACTTCTATAGCACTGTCTATAAATATTTCCCATCAATCTTTGTTTCGTGCATCACACACTATTATGATGGTTTCATAATATTTTGACAAGGATAATTTCAGTTTTTTTTTATTTTTTTTATACAACTTAGAATGGCAAACAAGCTGACGGCCCACCTGATGGAAAGTGGTAACCGTCGCCTATAGACACGAGCAGTACCATGGACATAACAGAGTATACGAGGTTTGTCCGGAAAGTACGTATAAAAGTTTTTTAAAAATTTTATTTTACAATTATTCAGGTAAATCAATTTTATCCCCTTCAAAGTACTCCCCCTGTGACATAATGCACTTGTGCCAACGCCGTTTCCACTGTGAGAAGGCTCCTTGAATGTCCTCTGGTTGTAGGTTTCTCAGCTGCCCCGTCGTAGCTTTTTTTATCTCATTTATGTCCCCCAAATGCCGCCCCCGAAGTACCAATTTGGTTTTTGGGAACAAGAAGAAGTCACACGGGGCCAAATCCGGCGAATAGGGGGGTGTTCGGTCACCGTAATGGAATTTTTACTCAAAAACTCACGGACAACAAGAGAGGTGTGGGCAGGGGCATTGTCGTGGTGAAGAATCCAACGCCCCTCTCGCGCCAATTCTGGACGAACTCGTGCCACACGAGCTTTGAGGCGTCTGAGCACATCGACGTAGAATTTTCCATCAACTGTCTGGCCTGGAGGGACGAATTCTTGATGGACAATCCCCCGAACATCGAAAAAAACAATCAACATTGTCTTGACATTTGAGCGGGATTTTCTTGATTTTTTTGTTCGTGGTTCCCCGGATGTCTTCCACTCTTTGCTTTGGGATTTTAATTCGACATCAAATTCGAATCAATTCAATTTCTTCAACGGAAGCGGGCTCCATGCCGACGGGGTTTCGTTAAGAGGTAACTTCACAGATGGCGTGACAAGCCAGTTCGCACCGCACGGCGGTCAGACCAGAACTGAAGCATTGTTAGGGACATAAGGAAGGGGTCCTGCGCTTACCTGGCCTCCCCACTCCTCTTTCTCGCATTCCAGAACACTTTTATACGAACTTTCCGGACAGACCTCGTACTGTTTCGCCCATGATACCCCCCATGCGTTGCCATTCCTGAGGGCTCAGGTGTTATTCCTCTGTACCCTGTAAATTCACGCCATATCCCACCCTTCAAACCGAAACACAGCCATGCAAACACAACTGCTTCACGCTTAAAACACGAATGGGACAGAGGTACCCGAGCAATCGACTTTTGTACAAAGTCTCCCTCTGGTATCTCATCAGTTTATTGGCTTCATTATCTGCAATACAATTGTATATAAAATGAAGGTAAATAATTTTAGTTGTTTCAATGTGAGAAATACATAAACTGTTATTATGGTTTCATTATACTCGGAACAACAGTGCTAAGCTTTAATTAAAATTATTTATTAGTTTCTATTCAATACTCCCCAGTTCTTTGTCTTTGATAACAATATTCCAAATATTTTTAGTAAATCATTTTAAAATAAGAAAATATGTAGTAGATTACATTATTTTTGGATATTTGAAAATATCTTCTTAAAGGCTCAGAGATAGAAATAGAGTTCGGATTGGCATGTGGGACATACGGCCCACAGACTATACTTTGATTTGTTTCTGTAGTACTTATAGAAATGTAACCAAACAAGTAACTGTTTTGACCATAAGACAGTCTGCTATTGTCCAAATATGTAAATAGTACATATAGAAAATATATTAATTAATTGAATGTTTCGATTTGTTATTAATTTCATATAAAAGTATTTATGACACAATTTTAACAGAACGTGATTACATTAGGTTCTATTAAACCAAAAGTTTATATTTATAATAAGTTTACTATTGTAATCTTATGGAGGAAACAATAAAAAGTATCTATCAAGCTATACTTTTTTTTTATACCACTGAGGTGGCAAACCAGTATACGGCCTACTTGATGGTAAGTGGTTATTGTAACCTATAAGCACCTACAATACCAGATACCCCTTAACGCGTAATACCTTACGCGCGCGTTGCCGACCCTGAAGATACCTCTTTACCCCCCTTTTGAATGCTTGCATGTCATCGTTGTATTATAAAAAAATCTACACTATCACGATTTAGAGCTACAACCTATTTAAGAAACGAAGAATGTTCCAAAATGTATTTAGATTTCAAAAGACAGTTTTTATAACTGTCTTTTTTAATAACTTAGATAATGTTCGCATTTCCTATCAATATATACAGTAGGTAACGCGTATTGCTAATATCTTTCCTTTTCCAAATATAGAATATGATTTTGTTATTATTGGTATTTCCATCCTTAATGTATGTACTGAGAAATTGTTCTAAGAAGTTTTCCTTCCCCATATGTAGGCTTACAATCTTCAATCGGCATGCCGATATTGAGTAGGTTCTTCTATTAATCTTCTACTGAAAAGTAAATTGGATCGGGCAACATTACTTGTGGAATATTTTCTATTGAGGATTCATCATGTGAGAAATAGAATCAGTTTCCTATTAAAGGTGTTTTTTTACCGGTGATATTGCGGTATCGAACCCTTAAATCTTAGAATAGATTTTGCCTCACTCTGCAGTGTTCTACCGCTTGTACAACGGACTGTACTTAGAGGAATTGTTCATGCCCACGGCCACTTTTTACCATAGCACAGCTCGCCATCGACGGAGAGTTCACCCCCATACCTTAGAGCCTAGATGGTTGGTTACAGCGCGGATTCAGAGATATTTCTCCCACGGACACTCATGTACTATATGTTGTCTTAAGTACTAATCCACCAACACAATGTGATATGTTTTTTTTTAATTGGTCTTACAATATAGAAATTAATTTATACTACAATCAGAAACTACCAGAGGGAGACTTTGTACAAAAGTCGATTGCTTGGGTACCTCTGTCCTATTCGTGTTTCAACCGTGAAGCATTTGTGTTTGCATGGCTGTGTTTCAGTTTGAAGGGTGGGATATGGCGTGAATTTACTGGGTACAGAGGAATAACACCTGAGTCCTCAGGAATGGCAACGCATGGGGGGTATCTTGGGCGAAACAGTATACTCTGTTATGTCCATGGTACTAACCATGTCTATAGGCGACGATTACCACTTTCCATCAGGTGGGCCGTCAGTGTTTGTCATTCTAAGTTGTATAAAAAAAAAAACTAGAAAACAACTTTTTAATATTCAAAAAATATCTATCAGTTACTATAGTTACACTATACAGAATAAAATATTTATAGTTTTGCTACCACTCGATTGCTGTGACACTGGTCAACATCTGAACAGGCAGTCCAATCAGAGGCAACAATAAGTTTTCAAACGACAACGTTGGAATTTGTCATAATGACAATACCGAGGAAAACATCGTAAATTATGGTCAAAATAACTACGCACCAACTGCGTAGCGTTTGAGGATTTGTTAATTTGCGCGAAATATCCTTAACGAGGAGCAAGTTATTAATAGCAAACCGACCGAACTGGTCGGCCGCGGTGGTGTGGCACGCACGCGGCTCAAAATATCACTTAGTTTCGGGCATAATCCGCACAATAATATATTGAAATAACAGCAGAGGTCATATTTATTTAGAGAAGTTAATGTTCCAGTTATTATATTAACATATCGAAAAAATGCGTATTCTTTTTTATACAAAAATTTTATTCAAAAAGTGAAATTGGTCACCGCAGTCCATAAAAACATGAAATGAACAGTGGTATCACTGGCGTGATTTCGACCCAAATATTAGAGATCATAAGTAACAATACTTAGTGATTTTACTGGTATATTATTATTCTTGTTAGAATTGTTGTTGTTTTTTTAAACCACTAAGATGGAAAACAAGCATACAGCCCATCTGATGGTAAACGGTCACTGTAGCCTATGGACGACTGCAACACGAGGGACATTACGTACATGTTGTCGACCCTGAAGAAACCTTAATTGATACAGCTTTTTTGAAAAACCTCATTACTGTAGTCTCTATGGAAACTTCAACAGGGAGGAATTAGACGAATGTACAGAAAGAATGAGATGAAGATGCCTTCATAGAAATAAATATGTAAAAGTCTCAAATTTAGGCAAATCTATGATTAATACTACTTAAAAATGATTATTATAAACATTTATCGACATCGAATAATGTATAGCTGTTTGGAGGTTAACTAAAATCAAAATAACGTTTTAAAAAAAAACGGATATAAAGGGAATAATAATATACAGCCGTAGAAGCTACAAGGCTGTATAGATATGTACCTGCATAAATCAACGTTACCGACCGTTATTTCGTTTCATGACCCGAGTATTAGTACCAGTCATTGTTGCGTAATTGGTATTAATTTACATAAACCTGTTCACTGTGGTCAATAGGACTTGAATTTATGGTATTATTGTGTATATGTAATTATGTATATACTGCGAAACCCTTCTATAAATAACTCTGACTGGTTTGGATGTTAATTTATCTAGCTACCAGTATTGGAAATAACACCTACTCGAATCTTTAAAAATACAGTTATTTTTCTGATTTTTTACATTTATTTTATCGATCATGGTATATCGTTCGATTATTTTGTTTAAGTTTCCCGTATTGATTTCTCATAATCATTAAAACTACGTTATCCATTACTCCATGTTGTCGGTGCATTATGTTTCATTCTATCATCGACGTTTAGCAGCAGTACTGCTATAATTGATTGCACATAAAAATTTCGGATTCTGAACAAAAAAACTAAAGGTCAACCAAGATGTTCACGTAATTTACATTGCCATATCAAGTTTGGTATTGAGAATTATGCATTCTCTTCTCATTATAGACCCAACTTTATACATTGCCGTCTAAATATACCACAGCACACAGTTTATCTGATTCGGAAATGTTACGTTCTATATATAGAAATGTTATTTATTTATCGCTCAACAAAGTGCGCAATATGAAAAATTATATTTTTAGTATCGCGTATATCGACTCATCAGTATTCAACTATCAAGTCTTGATCACAAAGCTACAACATAATACTTTAAAAAAAGTTAATGAGATTGTTGATGAGAGTTGTGTAGTAGACTGAGTGTAGATAGATGAAATATTTAAGATTGTTTTGGAGGTTTTACAAAAGGTTGGGGTAAAGAGCAAACGCGGGCGAATTTCCAAGAAAAAGTTACCAAATATGAATTCTGGCACTTCACTACATTTCGATTTACCTAAACCAACACCTCAAATGAATTAGTTAATTTTTCATATGGATATAGTTTACTCCCGTGTTCTTTGTAATTGTGTATTTATTCGACAACAAGCAGTTTTGGACTGCTTGTTACGACCACTTGTAGACGTGATTTAGTTTTATATGTTCAAAGTTTGTCAACATTAAAATACTCTTTTTTTTTTCAAAACAAAATTTACTTATTAGGTCTTCTTTTATTCTTATAACTATCCGTTTAATAAAATTTTACTAAATCAAGTATTAATCAGCGAATTATTAATTACAAAATACCTTCATTAAGTTCCATTTTGCACAACTACATAGTTGGTCTGTTCCGTTGGTCGAAGTTACAGGATGTATTTTGCGACGGTAGCTTGATACTGTAGAGTGACCTATCCTCAGTCAAGGGCTAGTAATTATTTCAACTGCCTCCGATGTACAACGCGACCGTCTCCATTCTGCCTTACCTGAAACAATAATAATAGGTATATGTTAGTTCCAATTGTGGCGAGGACGGTATTGTGTTAAGACCAGTTGTTAGTAAGTAAACATTTATTAATCAAGTATTGTTTAAAATTCATGGTCTTAAAATTATATAAAATTCATGGTCTAATAAAGCCAACAAACTTAGAGATTAGGAATGTAATAATTCAACAAACATACAGATGACTTCATTGCAAGTACATTTACCAAGGATTCCATCAAATTTATTTGATTGTGTTTCGTTCGACTAATCGTAAAAAAAGTGGTAGTCTTTTTTCATACTAAATACTATGTTCATGCTACATTTCATGACGACTGGCCAAATCCTCAAAATGCCAAGAGGTAACACTCATTTTGACATTTATAAATAATATCAGTCAGTTTGTTCTTGGGCCGTAAATTGAGCGAAGTTACATAAAACACGCACATTAAATTTTGCATGCAATAAAGGATTCTATTTTAGAAACTATCGGAATAGGATTTCCGTGTGCGAGTTTTTGCTGCGGCTATTTCAGACGATGCGACGATGTCGTGATTTGCGAGATGTGTTCACACACATACACACCCACGCATTTCTCCAATTTTTCCACAATATAAATTATGAAAATGTGTTAAAACAAATCTTGACAAAAAACGCAATTTCCAAAGAGTATTAAAAAGTTTGATCGCAGTTAAGGTATCGCATATATATGCATCTTCCTATTAAGTGAATACTCTGACCAACAAAAGTAAAGCAGTTAAGAAATAGATATCTGCGAAGATCTCTGGCAGACGTAGAATTTTATTGAATATCTTACAGTTAAAACCACACTAATCAAGTGTCTTATAAAAGAAGATATGACTCTTGATTTCACACAATACAGCGCTGCCTGATTAAACTTCATACATAATGTTTGTTTCGTTCGTTGACGTTCGTTTACAAGAATTACGTGTATGATGAATATAAACATATGGAACTCAACCCACCGCGTTATAGTAACAATAAGGTAAGTCACAAACATAAACAGTAACATCAACTGCTGCTTTAAAAAAATCCCGGCTATGTACCGTATCATTTACCGTAAAACACTTATCTGCCTTTTCGTGAATTTCGCGAATTGCATATACGATAGCGACACCTACACTGACCGGAGCGAATGTAGGCAGGGTGGGACGCGGGCGGTGCAACGAGCCACACCGTACGAGATAGTGCATCCGGCAGGGTCGTCGCCCCTCCGCTGCGTTATCAGTCAGCTGGTGTCACCACGCCACCCACCAGTATGTTATTGCCCATTCTGGTGGCGATCACTTATATAAATGTATGTCGCAGTGAACTTGGTTCGCGATTTTTAGCAGACATAGTCAGTTTGAGAGTAGAACATGAAAATCTATTGAATTACACTTCTGGCGGCTACTATTATAACTTGAGACTAATACGGCCCGACGAAGTCCCAATTTATAGTCCAATTAGAGATTTGAACACTTTCATGGCCACTAGACGAGACAAAATGGAAGTTTAATTGTTGTTGTGGCTCGTCGTTGAGTTTAAATGCCTCTGAATTCATTAAGAAACTTCGGACCAGAAACTTTCATATGACCCAACATAATATAACTGTAAATAGATCGTAAAAGAGAAGAAGTTATTCGACTTGAAGCACATACAAATAAATGAAAAAATGGGTGTCATAAGAGGCGACTAATGGAACTTAATGGTCGGGTGATGGGTAGCAGTGTCCCTCTTTAAACATCACCAAAGCTTAACTGCCTGCGATGCGTGGCAATTACTGGCAAAGCCCTCCCTAATAAGGAGGCCTATGATCAGCAGTGATCAGTTAACGGCTGATATGATGATGATGATTATGATGAAATGAAAAAGGTTAATTGTCGCGTATTGTCTATGCAATGACTTAGTCAGAATATAAGTACAACGTGTCACCACTGCTTTTCATCACCAGGCTATGAAAAGGAAAACGCGAAGTGACCCGTCCTTAACAGTGAGACGTTAATGGCTTATTATGGTAGATTTCCAGATACAAAAAAACCGAGTCGATAGTATATTTAATTTACACGAACACGTTAGCCCAAAAATAGACAGACATGTTATGTACAACGCTTATCAGTATACAGTAATCTCACTGATATGCCCTGATCTCAAATCGCGCAATTACGTAAGTATTTATCAGGAATGGTTTGATAATGGCCACGAGCAAGACATTTCCCAAGGTTCTGTGCGCCTTTGCTCACGCACCACATTATCGTCTGTCAGCTGACAATCGTAGTAATTTTCCAGACGTGAATGCACCAGTTGCCAGTCCATACCGAATACATTACTAACAATGCTACGGGAAATTCCTTTGACACGGTTTACAACGCGCCACGGACCCGCGTGTGTCAACCTTGCATTTTATTTTTAGCAGCACATTGTTTCAGGTAAACACCATTAGTTACAAGTTCACGTTCAAGGGACCGATGTTGTCGTTAACACAATAAAGATATATTTTTCAATTTATATTTTGTTTCTATAAAAATATTTTTAATGCATTGCGGGTAGTCAATGAATGCAAGTAGTTCAAGACTGTCCTAATGATAATGTCCACATTGAGTGGCTGATACGCTTAACACATAATGGTGTAAGTAAGCATGTAGATTGCTTAGAAGCAAATTATTAGACCAACCGTTTAGAAAGGACAAGAACTAAATAAACAATTTGCCAAATACTACAGCCACGACAGTCTGCAGACAATATTCAGATCCTCTATAGTTACAGCAGCTGCAGTGTTTGGACTCGTTGGATTAATTTCGTATTAACCTGGTCAGTCAGCCGCGACATCTAATTTACATAACAAAACATGACGTTGTGCAAATGGTTAACCGATGGGATCGATTAGATTCACATTTGAATCTGTGCGACCGTTTGCTTCCCGGTTCCCGGCCCAATTGCGGGCCAGTTGGCGCCGACTGTGACAGACAGACGGCATCAATTACTAGTCATCTGTGATTGGCACCTCTCTCAACACATCGCGCACCAACAACCAAATCAGATCCGAAGGCTAAAGTGCAGCTTTGTTTGGATTTGCATAAGTTATTTAAACAAACAATAATAAATGTTACTCATTCCCATAGAGTGTATATTTTACGAAGGACAACATTTGATATATTACTTGCATTTGGAGAGACATTTTTAGGTAGTAATTTGTCATTTTCATCTTATTAGACGGTGTATTTATTTAACAGAGTTTAATTCTAAACAAGATTTTGGAGAAAAAATTATAACAATTAGTATTTATGACACAATTTGCAAACTTTGTTAGCATGTAAGTACTACCAGGATTCAGATAACGAGATAATATTATAAATATGTATGTATACGTTTGCATTAAACTCATGGTCTTATAATGACTCAACGATCATCACAAAATCCGCTGCAGGCCGATGCGGCGCTCGGCTGTTGGATGGCCAGTTTAATTTCATCTGGTGGGACCTTGGCCACGTTGTCAGCGTGGAGCGGCGTGGGTCAGTTGCACAACTGCTACTATTCTGGTGCATCGCCTTGCATCGCTGTTACAACATTGCACTGGACGCGTCACACGCTCTCATTTGCTGCAATTTTACTGACACTCGATTCATTTACTTGTTGGAATCTATTAGATTCATTTTAAATAGGTCTGATGCGACTTTTAGAATTAATTAAGTATTTAATTAGCGCTTCAACATTTGACGAATACCTAGTGATGTTAATGATAATACTACACAATCACTATTCAAAATATTGTTAACTATACAAAATTGGACCAAATTTTGTAGCTTCTTCATGAAATTATTATTGCTAAGATTACAAAATTCAAAAACACTTCAGATTTCACAAACGAGACCGTGCAATTAAGTATGCTTATAAAAATGGTGAAAACCACAGAAGCTTAATATTTATTCTTTTATATTATACACGTATCTTATAAAACAATACATTATAATAACAGTAGAGAGAATTGCCTATTGACGAATAAAGAATTTAAGAATTCCTATAATGTACGCTGTACATGTAGCTAGTTGTATTTGAGACCACATTTGTTACTATTTATACAAGCAATTTTTTTTTTGATGGATAAAAATGGAAAGGCAGCCCCGCCTGCGCTAACGGTATACGCTGGCAGGGGACCAGTGATGGGTGATAGATGAGAATGAAAACAGGCCAGTTAGCCCATCACGATGAATTCATCAGGAATTAACCATGATAGTTTCCAGGGGGAACCGCGTGGAGTTCGACTTGGTTGAATATACTGCTAGCACTGGGATTCTCAATCTCCATTACTAACAATCCCGTTCGCCCCTACATGCAATATTTGTACGAGTATAATATTAATACTATCCCAACTTTTTATATACTAACCTAATGATTTTCAAATAGTATTCATAGATTTTTGGGGAAGAAAAAATTAGAGACGTCATAACAGGAAAAATTAGATAGCGAAGCTCGGGCATCGATTAAATTAATGCTAAATCTAATTGATATGTTAAATGAATGTAAGTGTCGAGCGTGGCTGTCGACCAACCGAGTGCAACGGTATCCGCAGCCAAGATGCCAGCAGCGAAATTAATGATTAATAAAGTGTGCGCCCGATGCTGCATACGACATTTTGCTTTATGTCGCATTTGATACAGGAACAGAGGGTTAGTTATAAAATATGTATCATAATACTGCAGTAGTTCTACTAACTTACCAATTACCAACTACTTCCCCCGTGGGACCAGTTCCATTGCTAATAATATATCCTGTCAAGTTCACCTCCACGTGGTCCCCCTGGAAACCATCGTGCTGAATTCTTGATGTATTCATCACGATGGGCTAACTGACCTGCCTTTTCATCTCACCTATCATCATTCACTGGAGCTCCGCCAGCGTAGGTATACCGTTAGCGCAGATGGGGATACCACTGATTTCGTTAAAAAAAACCACTTATGTTGTAATGTGTATAAGTAAAGAGTAGGTACAGCAGGGGGCTTATTCCTATATTTATTTATTTATTCATTAGTACAAATATGTGTACATGGCGGACTTAATGCTAAAAGCATTCTCTCCCAGTCAACCATAGGGAAGTGTCAGAATACTCGAATGCGGTACTACTAATTATTGATATACATACATACTAAAATTACATATATAAACAAATAAATATATATGAATAACAAATAATGAACACACATATATGATATATACTATATTATACACGAATTTGGGAATAATATAGAGCACTTACTGCTCGGAAAAAGTGAGCGTGAACGCTTTTTTTGAAAGACGGTTTAGTCGGTAGTCTCTTAATGGCATCAGGAAGCGCGTTCCAGAGTCGTGAAGAATATAGGAGAAAAGAGTTTAAAGCGTAACCAGTACGGTGAGAGGGGAAAGATAATTGGAGAGTATTATTGGAACGAAGGTTAAGTATATCATTATTTACGGTGCAATCAAGCTCACAAATATGTTTTACTTCACAAAAAAATTAACACTTCAAACGTATCAATGAACAACGAGACGTTTCATAGACCCATTAAATATAAAATTTCAAATTTCAGTTTTAAATGTGTAATTGTGTCTATACATTGTTTTTGCTTTGCGTCAAACAGTTTCAATTCAATTGTCACAAATGATGTATGGAACTGATGTAGAAACACCTTATCGAATTAAAAGAACTGTCAAACTCCGTTCATAATTGGCTTTTATTTTTTTATTTATTATTGGCTTTATTTAGTATAAGATAACCATAAAAAAATTAGACGAATTAAAAATATCCTTCTTTTGTAAGTCACTTATGATAACTAACATTAAGAAATAGTGGTTTGATTTTAATATAGTTGCATCTTGCACAATTTTAATGGGACACATAAATTTAACAGGATTAGAGTACCTACTGATGTTAATAAGATCGCCTTGGATGTAAATGGTATCGTATTAGGTGTTGATATAGTGGGAGTGCGCGCGCGCAGCCGTCTCGTAGTCTGGTGCGGACGGCGCGGCCAGCTACGGTCAAGGCGATGCATTTACAACTGCATTAATTACTGTTACAATTATCATTATTGTCACCTTATCCACAAATCCACTTAAGTCGCGTGAAACCAATTGGCTCTTTTCGCTTTGTTACATTAGTTTTTTTATTATCTTTCTTTTTGATAGTACCTAATTATATTCTTCATAATCTGTAAGTATATTGCATAATAATATATTCTATATATCTATTACGATAATCAGCAAACTTGGAAATTTTCCACGACCTCAGTTTTACTGAAAAATAGCGGTTGCGCCATATAAGTTCCAAAGGTGTGAACTCAAGACTTCATGATCTCGAATTCTCTAACTTGTTGAATGTTATTTTTTTGGCTTTCATCATTCATTCGTATACAAGGTAGTCGGCCTAGAAACTGTTAACACCAGAGGGCGCCGCCTTGACACCAGTAGTAGGCACAATGTACAAGATTTTTTTGCATCAAAATTAATTTTATTATTTCCACACGTATTTCTATTTTTACACCAAACAACGTAGTACATACAATGGCACTATGATCTTTGAGTGTAACACATTAATAATTAAGAATAGAATAATCAGTCTACGGTTGAATTAAAATTTGGAGTCTGTGGCAAAATTTCTGTATTCCTTTTCTAATTCTAAAAATATAAAAAACTTCATATGTCCATATAAAGATTTTACAATATCCAATCAAGTCATCACTGCAAAATTAGTACCTATCAAGCATAGCAACATAGGCATGAGAGGTGTCATAAACAAACGACATTTAAGGCTACTGTCACTCAATAATTACAATGGTCGTCAACGCACAGGTGATGTCTCCAATATTTTGACAGTTCCAGTACAGTTACAGGTAAGTACCAACAAGCATCACTATACTTGATTTTTCACCAACTGTAAAAACTTCTAATTAAGAGACCAAGAGTCTTTCGCAACGCAATTAGTTTCTCACGGCTGATCCACTAATTCTGTTTAATTTAGATGGTCCGGTTTAACACCTAGCCGAATATAAATAGAAGCTCATTATAATAGGCCATTTATCAAAATGATTGCGCTGTTACAGTGGGCGGGCCGCGTGGCATTTGTTAACACGACAAGATCTATTGATTATGATAACCTAGTCAGACCATTTGAAAATAAAATTAAAACACACCAGCAGCCAAAAACCATGTACCCATATTGCATTAGAAATTAATATTATAGCTTTGTTTTGATATTGCAATGGTACTGATGAGGCAGGATAAAAAATGTCACATACAACGAGTGCTGACTCTTCTGGATACAATGAGGAACGAACGAACAAGGAGTTACATACAATGTATGGACAAGTATCACAACAAAGGACTGAATGAATCAAAAACTCGAGATAGTCTGGCGAATAAAGACGAAGAAATTCAAAACTTAGTAATGGAAAAAAGTAAAAAAGTAGATATTATCCTCGATATTTAGACACATGCTCTTATTTTAATAGGGAGAATAAGTTCAAGGTAAAATATACCACAGTTTAGAATAAAGAAAGCATTAAATGCGTATATGTATTGACACCCTGCTACTGCATTCACCTGCTCCGACAAATGCTTACTATCATATGATACAACTGAAAACTTAAGAGATGTTGTACCCTGGACAACTATATAATTCCTTCGCACTTATATATTCCACCCATAATGATGGTAATTCTTAACTTTGATTAAAGACAAATTTTGGCTAAATTATATTAGCTGGTTGAATGACGAATAAAATCTTGGGCATTCGGTAGTCATTCAGTATATCTTAGAGTAACTAATACGTAACACCGTAAACCCCATTTAGCACATACATAAACATTAAGATCGCGAGCTCTCCGTTTCGCAAGCGACCATTTAGTGCGGAATTAACGACACGACAGCGATAGGGCGATCCATTGTCGCGCGCCAACGTAAGCATAATTCCAAGTCATAAATCTCGCAAACTTGTGTGTAATGCCAAACGGCTATGTCAGGCGCGACAATAGCCGTAAACAATATCAGCTATTATACGAGCTGCCGAAATGAGACTGGACGACAACACGATTGTTTCATAACCAAATGCCAGATAAACGTCAATTCGCACGACCTTCAATATAAAGTTTCCGATACGATGAAAAACCTCTGGGCTCTGTCTTCTGGAAGACGAGATGGAGCCTAAGATAGCGTGTGAATGAGGAACCTCTGGGCTCTATCTTCTGGAAGATGAGAAGGACCCCAAGACAGAGTGGGAAGAAGTCAGTGACTCTAATAAGACGTCATTCTTCAAACCAATATTAGGGTCGCGAACGAAAGTGACAGTCCTTTTAGTCATTGCAATACTAAATGGGGCCATCACTGGAACGTGCTCACAGATGTTATGGATCGGGATATAGTAAAATACTTATTCTGGGATCCTATAATCCGCCAATAGACGGTGGCAATCTGCCTGCATGCTCCGGCTGATGGCTCGACCGACCTCGCTGCCAGGCCAAAAGAAACAAGCTGGATGTGACCCGCCTTCCGATCGCAATGTATTTACCTTGGCTGCTAATGGTAGGCACTGTCTCAATTTGATAATTTCGTTTTTATGGCGACTACCCACGCGTATAAAGCGTTTACTATTCAAGATTCGAACATAAATAATACTTACTTTTCAATGTATAGACCAGATTCATTTACTTTGATAGTGGTATTCATATAAAATATCCACATCGTATTTCAAAGAATGTAATTTTGTTTAAATATTTCGCAAAGAGATAAAAATACCATGTGTAAGATATAAAATTTGGGTACATAAATATAAGTATTAGGCTGAAATGTAACGACGTTATTTTTATCATATCATATCTTATCTGAACACACGGAAATGTTTAATTATTTCATTGTGCTAAGTATATCTACTAATTATAAAAGATATTTTATATCTGCACATGTGTAATTTCGCACAATACCTCATTACTCTTATCTTCATTCCACCTTATCAAATTGGGAAAAATGATAGGGTTACAATGGTGAAATGCAAGCTGAAACTTCATCATCGTCATATCAGCTTTTAACTATCTACTGCTAAACATAAGCCTCCCCCTAGGGGGTTTTGCCAGGATTCGCCACGCTTGGCAGGCAAATTGGCAACCGCAGTTAGACTAGAGATTTTTTGAGAGGGACGCTACTGACCATCCCTCGCCCTCCTTTAGTCGCCTCTTATGACATCCCCGGGAAAGGAAGAGGGTGGCCTATTCTATGCCTTTACCACACGGGAATTTTTTATGAATAATTAGCAATTTCTTGCAGTTTCACTCACGTACAATGTTTGAAAAACAGTTTTCAAACAAAATCATGAAACTTTTGACACAGAGTGACTATATCTATCAAGTTGTAAGCAAAACAAGGCTTCGCTCTGAAAACGTAAAGCTGAAATTGAGGAACGGAACCGAACAGCAAGCAAAATAAGTTGTACCAGGTCTGGGTCTGCTCTTGACCGTTTTATAGGACTGCGGAGCCCTACACGACCCTAACGAGAACTAATTCTGGCGAGCGTCCAATCAGGTGCAAACGCTATATATTCAAGCATCGTTTGCCCATCTCTAATTATACCCGGCCGGGAGCGGCGCCGTTTATAGCATAACGAGAATAACCATAGACAAGTTTATAGATACCGACATAAGCGCATCTACAGAAATATATGGACCGATATAGATCTGCGGTCCGAAAGCCGTAAATGGGATTTAAAAAAATAGTGTTTAGTAGCAATTTGTATATCTATATCTGCAGTACAGATAAAATAAAAAGAGATGCGAAGAATTCCGTGTTTCTTCTTATTTAAATAAATTTTAAGAATAAGACACATTTATGGTGATAATTGGCCGTATGGTCCATAGTATAGAATAGGTCATTCCTTTCTTTCCCGTGGGTGTTGTAACAGACAACTAAGGGAGGGCCAGAGACAGGCAGCAGCGTCCCTTTTAAAACGTCTCTTAAACCTAACTGCAGTTGCCAATCTGCCTGCCAATCGAGGCAAATACTAGCAGAACCTTCCCAAATGGAAGGCTTGTGTTCACCAGTGGACAGTTAAAGACTGGTTTAATGATGGTGATAATAATTCATTAATTTTTCTATTTTTATTTTTCTTTTATAGTGGTATTATTGTAAAACGGTAGCACGGTACTGTCTTAAGTGACATCCTAATGCTAAAACAAAAAATCGTGGCATATAATAACATATTACTCCATCACCGTTTACTAATGAATCATTTATAAACCATAATACGTCAACAATTATAACATTTCATTTTATCAAATACTATTCCAATTTTTCCACAACTTTTACTTTCTAGTCATTTGATACTTGCTATGAATAAATGATAAGTAGTGATTTTAGTAGGTAATACAGAATACAAATTTATCAACGTACTCGATCTAGTGGAATGATATTTCGCGTTGATGAAAACGTCGATACGGAGGAAGGAAGGCTGCGTTGCCTTTTTTTATACAACTTAGAATGGCAAACAAGCTGATGAAGGAAGGGAAAGAAAGGAGATTGTAAGTTTATATATTTTTTTTTATTTGTGTTTTTTTTTATTTTCATTCTTTTATCTCTTTTACTGTGTATTATGTGTATTTTTTTCAATGATAATTTGTGTGCTGTAAGTAATGTAAATAAATTATCTATCTATCTGACTGTATTACTGTAACAACATGGATTTTAATTATTTTATATATTAATCAACCTGATTTTATGGACACTCATTGTTACATATTGCTTCCATACATACACTTACATTACTTACATACACCCATTCTAACTTGCCTACCTTGCTTTAGAATTACAATTTTCGTTTATATAAATAAAATCCGTTATTGGCTGTATTTATAAGAAACTTAGCATGTAAGTTGTGTTTTTAAGAGTTGTGTATTTTTGTATATAATAAATAAATACTAGAATGACTTTAAAGATAATAGAATCAACGAAACGCTTGTAACGAATACACGTGTTGTGCAGATTCTGATGTATGCGATAAGCATTTGTTTAGTGATTAATTAAATTAAACCTTATGAGCGTTACATAAAGTTTATTATTGTTATTAGCCGTTGCATGGTACGGAATTCGAATAGAGAACGTAGTGTCGCCATTGTTATCAATAGTAAATCTCTTACATTCTACACGTCTATGTACGGTTTGAATCTAGCACGATAGTAATTCAACGTCACATAATATCTAACGTGTTACAATGACGTCACAGTAAATAATAATAATTTATTTACTCGAAATTTGGTACAAATGGTCTTAAACGATAACAGAGCTACACATTTCGCCTTATCTAAAAGCATGCAAATTTTGTCTCAGCACATGCTAGTTAGTTTTTAGTGGCTTAAATTTTTAAAGTAAAAATTTATCAATTACATATATATCAAAATAATTATTCTAAATACATAATAATATTATTTTATAATTGTGTCAACATTTAAATATAGTAAATATTATAGTTATAAAGCATTAAAATTGTACATGTCATATTATTAATATTATTACGTAAAATGCATTCTTAGTCTAATCTACCATTCAGACTTACAAATTCTTTTACTGTGTGAAAACATTTTTCAATAAGCCAATTTCGTAGTTTTCTTCGGAAAATTTCAAAGGGCATTTCACGAAATGACTGGAATCCCTTTTGGTAAATTTATTACTTTCACCATGCTGTAGAGATGAGAGCTTTGAGAAGTATGTGTGGTATTTATTACATTAAAAGATAGAGTAAGAAACAGTATGATTAGAGAGAAGTGTGGACTGAAAGACGATGTAGTGACAAAAATAGAAAAAGGAATGTTGCGTTGGTTTGGTCATTTGGAGAGGATGGATGAAAGAAGAATTACGAAAGAGATTTATCGAGCAAGAATGAATGGAGATGTCGGTAGGGGCCGCCCTAGACGGACGTATGTAGACCGAATAGGCGACGTGCTGAAGAAGGGCCAAATTAAAAGTACCCGTAACCGGCGAGCGTGTATGAAAAGATTGATGAATGTGGAAGAAGCGAAAGAGGTTTGTTTGAATCGAAGCATTTGGCGTTCCATTGTTTCTGCCTACCCTAATGGGTGAGACAGGCGTGACAGATATATATGTATGTATGTATGCATTACTTTCACCAATTTTATTAAATAACTACAGTATAACTAAGTAAAGTACAGTACAAAATAGTAAAGTACTACAAACTAAAAAGTAGAGATAGATACAATCTACTATGTTAATTGTTAAAGCGACGCACAGTGGGGTTAAAAATCATGCGTTATCATCATCGTCATTTCAGCTGTTAACTGTCCACTGCTGAACATAAGCCTCCCCCATAAATACTGCCATAAAGAATGATCCCGAGTTACCTGCATTCACTGACTTCCAGAGCCAAAACACTTGAGATCTAGTGGGGGTTTGCGACATGCGCTATGATTTGCGACAATCAATTGATAACGAATTCTTATCATAATTTTAACAGATCATTAAAATTAGATTAAAACTACAACTATTTAAACGTCTTACTAGTATTATAAACTATCTGTTTCTTGCGTCTTTGCCCGCGTGCGTCAATGTATAAATCCTGTGTGTCAATTTAGAATAAACCCTACCCGAGTGTCAAATTTCATTCAAAACAGTTAATTGTATCCTCATTGCTCAATCAGGCATAAAGGAATGAATAGATACAAACGAAATTCAACAGACAGACGTACTCATGTTAGATTAACAAATGACATTGTCCAATTCTAGTGTGAAAACCAAAGTAAGCCTATAGGTAGTAAGTATATAGAAGGAAATAACAAAAATAACCGTGACTGAGTACATATTAATAAAGAAAGCTTAATATATACTAATATGGCTATTAAAGAGCTAAATCTTGGATTATACATTATGATACCATTAAAAACGTAAAAGGTAAAAAATTTAAAGTCTCGCAACACATTTCTTTCACTATCAAAAGTTATGATATCTCATGTAAAACCAAGTCAACTATTTAAGTCAAGTGTCTATGGAAGCATCTATTCAACAACTTTGTTATCTTATCAATTACCTATCAACATTTATAATGACCGTATCAATATTAGACATCTTTATAATGATCACAATGACTTAACACTGATAATAAGGCTTACCATACCACCCTTATTATCACAAGGTCGCTGTGGAGGCATAGTTACGTCATTTCCGTTGACCAATTTTCCAAACCATTGAATTTGAATCTTCTGGATTTCAAATTTATAATTTAATAATATGCTATAAGATCATCAAAATTTACGGTAACATCGATCTAGATCGATTCCCAACAAATTCAGGATACCTCTAGCCAGACACAACCCAATACCTTGACCTTCAGTATCGAAGAGTGTCCGGTCAGCTGTCGATATTTACGCCTTACGTAAGCTGGTGAGGCCTAGACCTTGGAGGTGCGTGGGCGAGCCGGCAGCGCGCTTGCGGTAGGTCAGACTCGACCAACCAAACCAACCGACCAATAACACCATGAATGCACGCGCATACATTAATTATTATGGAAAAACAGTTACATTAACTTAGTTTTAAACGATTTAAAACAAAGTTATAAGTGTGGAGCTTATTTTTTTGATATGAGTACAGAAATCTCAGAACCACATTTTTTTATTAAATTAAAAAAGTGAACTTTAGGATTTGTTTCTTTAAAATGGTTGTATTATGTTAAAAATTACAAAGTAAACTGTAAGTTTAAAAAAGTAGTTGTTATAATGTAAATTTCATGCGGAGCATAATTCTTAATTGTATTAATGTAATAGTTTTGCTCTATAAAATATAACGAATTCAATCATAACAAAATTAGATAGATGGATAACGCTTAGCACACAAATAACAACAGACAAAGGAGAGAGATTAAAATAGAAAGAAATAAAAAAAAAAGGAAAATACATACATAAAAGTAACAATTTTTTTTTTCATCTGTGAGCCACAGGAAGACAAATGGCCACAACTCAGTTTATTGATTTGTCCTCAAAAGAACAAAACAGGTTTTTTTTTTTTATTTGGTTAACAAGTAACCCACATTGAAGTAAACTATATCGATTGAAAGGGATTGTTAGCAATGGAGTCTAAGCAATATACTCTGTCAGGTTGATCTCTACGCGATTGCCCCAGGAAATCATCGTGATTATTTCTTGTGGAATTCGTCAGGATGAAATGAAGTGAAAGGAAAATGGACTTACTAACCTGCTTTCATCCTCACCTATCGTTTCTCACTCGTACATTGCCAGCGTATACCGATAGCGGAGGCAAGGCTACCTTTCATTATCACCCATTAAAAAAAATATCGATTGCTAAAAGTAATTTTCAAAACAGATTACATTTGGAGAAGAGATCGAATTGGATAATCTATAAGACATACGAGCGAATTACGAAGCTCCTTTTGAAAGTGTTTTAAAAACTTGGAGCATACCGTCATTATTTACTTAACTTTCAGTAAACACTGTCTTAATTTGTTTGTTTAATATAATAATGATTATATATAATATACTAATAATAGTTCTGTATTCATTAAATATAGAAATAAATAATTTTTAGAAAATGATTAGCTGCGATAAAACATACAGTGGTAGTTACGAATACAATGGAATGATCTTGAATTAAGCGAATAAATTCGAAAGTAACTCTTTAAATCAAGTAATGATAGGAACTTCGAAAAGTAAGTGAAACGTTTAGAAGCAAATAAAATTTCTCCTTCTCCCTTCAATGCACTGGAAGTACAACTCGTGATTGAAATTTTGCAACCAGCAATGGAAACCAGGCGACCACGCGATCACTCGCCCGATATTTGATTGGGAATGTCACTCGATTGGGAGCAATCGTTAGATATTAGCGCGTGGTTAGCAACGCGTGGCGGAATATTCCTATCCATTTGATTTGCATATGCCATTGGAAAACAAATCGCTGAACGCTGAATGCTGAACGTATTTACAGTCTGCAGCAGAGCATTTACGATTATTATTGTTGTAATCATGCTTGTCGGACATTCGAATTCGATTTGCATGTTGTATGGAATTTTACGAGCTATTACAGGCATTCACATTCGCCACCTTCGAAACCACGTATTTCTTCCCTTTCAGTCAAACTGATACAATAGATAACAGTACTTACGTTCAGTATTTGCAATTGCCTACTATTTTTGCAAATACCCTACAATAATGTAAATACTCACATTAAAAAAGGACGGAAACAACTAAAAAGACTTTCAATTACCATAAAAAGTAGCAAATTTTTATAATTATACACATAGATATGAGACGAGAGACTAAAATATAAGTTATCCTTATAATTATCTAATCAATAGATTCTTATTTATAAAATATTTTTCAAATGTACTTTGAAACTACAGTGAAAAAGCAATAGATAATTTGTTGCAATTCCAACGAAAGATCAATATTTGTCAGCGTCCATGATTACCGGTTGCGGTCAGCGGAGGCCAATTTCAACAAACCCTTGAACAACAAACACTCGAGCGTGTTGCTTTTGACCTATGACTCCGTGTATGTACGTGCATATTATTGCACAATTGCAGATCTCCGTCTATTACTACACCATAGGCCCTGATCTTAAGTAGTATTGTCATGTAGATGTTTATTCAAAAAACCTTATGACATCTTCAAAAATTCCTTTTATTAGTCACGAAGATATAAAAAGGGCTATTATTTTTTTAAAATATGTAATTGAAATACTTTATATTTTACTTTTTTAATCAATACTCAAATTTACAAAACCTACATTATAGATGTATCAATTTAATTGAAAGATAGAGTCAATTCTGAGGTATAAAAATTTATATTAAAACGTAAAAAAACCGTGGATCGAGACTACATTTTCCATCTAGATATTATGTTTACAAGTAATAAAATCGAACAATTTGTTATATCAAGTGTAGCATCAGTTATCGATTATGTTTATTGCTCGGAGCTCGTTTTAATACAAATGATGTCATCCAGTTCTGGGAAGGGTGATACTCCCCCTTTTTATTGAGGCCATGAAAACTTTCCGCGGAAGGATGGTGTACTTAACGAGATATACGACGATTGTTATCTTACTCCCTGGCCTAGCCTCCGCCGGGGCGGATAACGATGGAAAGGAAACAAAACACGGGCTCGTGGACTCGCACAAAATGTCAAGTAAGTAAAAACGCTTGAAGAGAACACATTTCCAAATAACGATACACTTCACAATCATTTTAATAAAAATATATCGTGATCAAACAAAGCGAGGAATGATCCTTACTAATATTATAAATGTGGAAGTATGTTTATTGTAAAAACTATCATTCAATAAATTTATATGACACTAGTGTTACATACTTATGAATATGAAAATGTATCTATGATTAATTAATTATGCATTAATACTCGTGTAAGAAAATTTCTTAAACATTAATGCAACTAAGCAAAAATCAAGTCATCTATTGAAAATATCATAGTAAAATCTCCATGTGTAAATATGACTTAGAATTATTACATTAAAAAAGAATTGCTCAATATATAAATCAACGTTAAAAATTTGATGATACCAACGTGAAAATGACCCTATTGGCTACAAAAGAAATTTCAAAATCAATTCAAAATTGGTGACGATATTGACGTCGAAGTAAGGACCTCTTGTCTTAATTTCTTAATAATAATATTGTTCTACACTCTACACAATAACATTATACACAAAAAAAAAAATTGCCTGATGTTCTAAGAGAGTAGGCAGAGCACATAGATCACACTCGGTTTAAGAATTTTCATTATTATCACTGTAATGAAATAAAATTAACTAAAGAACCACCATTGAGGCTTAAATCCCAAATCCAATTGATTGCTGAGAAGTTTTTAAAATTTAAGACTGTATGCCCAATTCGATATTTTATTTATCCAATATATCTTTTTATTTAGATTTGTCATCTATGACGTGGTAGTTTTATATATTATAGAGAGGACTAATATTTCAACAAATTCCTTCGAATTTGCTATTAAAATACATGAGAGCCCAGTACACGAACCTTCTAAGAATTCTGTTAATACAATTTAATTGGCAATTTAGAACAAAGTACACGGCATAATATACTTTAACGAGAAATGTGTTTCTCACAACACTACTGTGACTGACCTCTGATATTTCTTTTCTTTTTTTATATTATCCCAACGTTCGCTTACACAATTCCCCTGAATTACACACATACTGGATAGTTGTATATGAAACGAAAACGTAATCAGACCGTACATCGTACCGTGACATCAGGCCATAACACGACGGAAACTACGTGGGGTTATGCTCTACGATCTACTATACTTTAGCCCTCTTACAAAAAAAAAGAACATTTGCAGAACATAAAAGTATATCTTCTTCTTTTCTGAATATTGCACAATCGCTCTTATAAGATATTAGCTATTTCCTGCGACTTTGTTCGCGTGTTTTAGTATATGAAGTATACATATCCGTGAGTTAAATTTAAATCCCATTAGTCGTTGGAGCATGACTGGGTAATAAACATACAATCATCTTTTTTATACCACAAAGGTATATATATAAGGTAAACCAGCATACAGCCCGTCTGATGATAACTGGTCACTGTAGCCTATGGACACCTGCAACACTAGGGGTGTGACGTGCGCGTTGCTGACTCTGGAAAAACCTTAATACACTCTTTTTGAAGAACCCCATACCGTAGTCTCTAGGGAAAACTTGGACAGGGAGCTAAAATACTTTATAAACCCTCATGTTTATAATATTAATAGGAAAGATATTAGTCGACCAATCAATCACCTATTGCCTTACAGATTAACTTTCCAATATAAATAAACAAACAAAGATTAATAACATTTTATATCTTCACAGTACGACTGAGTGAAATTAATCACTAAACTGGGTAACAGGAGCGTGGGGAACATTAAAATTTTACGATGTCTCGACGACTCGATATTTTATTGAGCAAAATAATATAGCAATTGTATAATAATGGTATTTATTTATGTGCTCAGCGCAATCAGGACTCCGGTCAGTTAAGACAATTTGTTATAACTTAGGGCACAATGTTTATTTGCATCAAAACTATTCAAGACTCGAAGGGAATATACGTGAAGTAAAATAATTCTAAAACCAATGTGCCCAAAAATCTCATCAGCAGACGTTGACAATTTAATTGATTTGGTAGTGTTACTAATTGGATAAATCCAGTACATAACAAATTCCAAATTAGAATATGAGCCTGTTATAGGCACGTAACAAAGCTTGACAAGTGGCTAAATATAGAACACTATTTCCGTTTTCCCTTCCGTTACACTAGCGTGTTTCGCTTTGTTCGCCAAAATTCCTTTTACGACTTTCGGAGCTTGTAAAGAAAGATACTTTAGCTCCTGTAGCCTATAACCACCTACGAATAAACTGAACAACGACGAAAGATCTATAGCAGCTCCTACTACAGTTTCAGGATTTATTTATTCTTCAATTTGAATCACTGCTGGAGTATATTTATTAATTCGTTTCAATTTATTGTTTTATAATATATTTTTATTATTATTATCATCATCATCTGGTTTAATAATACTTCTATATCTAATATATAAAATTCTGGTGTCATGGTGTTTGTTACCAAACTCCTCCGAAACGGTTTACCGATATTTATGAAATTTTATGTGCATATTGGGTAGGTCTGAGAATAGACCAACATCTATTTTTCATACCCGTCAATGATAAGGATGACCCACCCCAAATTTTTTTTTATTTTTTTTATTTTTTTTTTTTTTTTTTATTTTATTATAATTTAACATTGAAAAATACATACAACTTTAAATTTTCATCGTTTTACGATCAAACCCTGTATTTTAATCGCGATTTTTGTATTTCGCAATAAGTGGTAAAACAACGTTTACGGGGTCAGCTAGTTTTATATATAATTTAGCTATGATTGCAGCTTTCTATCTATATATGAATAATATATTTAGGATTGCCTTAAAGGCTTAAATTATTAAAATTATAATAGGTTATTTTACAATTACAGTATGGCAATTAATATTAATCGAAGATTTAAATGTTACTAATATTTTTTTTATAATATCGTGGATGTGGTTGACTTGTTATAGATAATTTAATTTTGAATTGTATACCGCATATTGTTATTAAATATTGTGACATTAAAAATATGCTTTGCTACAGTGAAACATAAAAGTGTTTAGTGCAAATGTGTTCTTTACGTTTTCACTTCTGAAATATTAGATATATTTAAATGATCAAAAGATAAACAATTTAGTATTGTTTTTTTTTACTTTTAATTCAACAAAGTAGGTATACAATACATACCCATTGACCTAAAACGACATTTTTGAAATGGGACCACTAACGTCATTTACACGTGGTATGTACACTACAAAAAATAGTGACGAATTGATAACCTCAATTACTTTTTGAAGTCAGTTAATATCTAGAGGCCATTATAACACAATATTAATACCTAACCTACTGCTCGACGATACCAATATACACACACATATGTGGGGACTCTAAAAATAGAATAAATTACGTACGTACAAGCGGCGATGTGAAAACAAACACAATGACATTATGTTATGATGTCATCCACTAAATATATCTTTTGGTGGATCCTGAGTAGGTACTACGTACCTATTGCTCGAATATTGGGTAGTAGAACATGGCGATCGAAGTTTTATCTAATAATAACTTGATCAATCGATGCAAACCTTTCAAATAATAAATGATTGTATAATACCAGATTAATGTGTTATCAACGAGAATCAATTACAATATGATATGTGAGTATGGACAGACTGAATCATCATCACTTGATTAGCCATCTGTTAAATGACCATGGGCAACAGGTATTTTAGATGACAACCGATGGAAAGAGTGTAATACATTTCAAACATCTGTATATAAGTATGTATTGTGTATGTATATCCGGATTATCCATGTAATTATGTAGTAAAAAAAAATACAGCGTGTTACCACTCCTTATCACAGCCAGAAGGTGACTAATGGGTCAAAGCACAATACGCCAGTACAAAAGAAGATAGACTGGTATTATAATACTATATTGAGCAAATTGGACAGCGTTTTAATAAAACGCTATACCTTTCTATTATAGGAAGAAACCCATGCTCGACCCTAATGGTTTAGATAGATAGATAGATAGATACTCTTTATTGTTTCCTCCAAAAGATTACAATAGTAAACTTATTATAAATATAAATAATTACAAGAAATAATCACAATGAGAAAATAATGGGCGACCTTATCGCTAAGAGCAATCTCTTCCAGGTAATCTTTGGATGGAGAGGAGTACCTAATTATAAACGATTTGGTAGGAGGCACGATGAAATATATATATATATATATATATATATATATATATATATATATATATATATATATATAAATTTAATGGATTTTAATGAATAGGGTGTCGCTGCATTACGGCAGTATACAATAAATACTTACCAATGAATTTACATGAAAAACACAAATAAATAGTGAAACAGAGTGAGCCAGAATATTATTTATTTGCACCACACTTAGTATATTAGAAAGTAAAACCTGAGCGTAGGATTACATAATATTCAACCACCAAAGAAGCATTAATTAACAAACCGAAGTGTAACGTTTCGGTATATACAATAGATTATACGCCCACAAACTACTATTAATAGGGTAAGATTAGATCTAGAATTGATAATGATCAAGTTACCACACAAGTACATATTGAAGACAAAACTTAAATAAAAACAACACGTGTAACATTTAACATTTAATACCGCAGTGTTCAAAATATAAAATACACAGAACAAAATAAGAAAAAAAAAAACAACACTATCAAAACTTAGAAAGAAATAACACTAGCAAAAATCAAACGAATGTGTAAAATAAATAGCTAATAAATGGATGAACATAAAATATATGTACATCCATTTTATAGCTGTGATTTTTGTGTGTTGCGATAAACTTTATCAGCATTGTTGATCTAATCGAAGAAGACTACCAACAAATGTACAATAGTCAACAATTAACTCCACGATTACAGATAAAACTACGGACGATGTAACAGTTACGATTGTTGACCACTCAACACTGTCAGTTGGTGAAACAGTACAGCGCTGAGATTTCAACGTCGAATCTTAGGCGAAACATCCAAATTAGTCAATGTTTGCATCACTTGAATTATTATCACTTATGTCGTTGCCTTGGAGAGCTGGTAAAGAGGTTACCATATCAGTTTTTTCGAATACAAAAAAACGCCTTAGAAACTCTCAAAATGTACTTATCAATCAATCATTTATTTGCATAAATATAGATACAGTTATAAGTTTGATGTGTAGAGGACGATGTTTCACCATCATAAGGCTCTTGAAATAAGTAAAACTGTAGTACACACCCAAGCTAGTAATAATACCAGCGGGTGTAAATTTAATTTATAGCGAACTTTAAATATTTGAAGATAATCTTGTTGTATTGTTTTGAATGTCAAAATTATGTAAACATGCGCCCTACGCTGTAAAAGGTCGGTATAATGTCGGCACCACCTACTC
Organism: Galleria mellonella; assembly: GCF_026898425.1. NCBI lineage: Eukaryota > Metazoa > Arthropoda > Insecta > Lepidoptera > Pyralidae > Galleria > Galleria mellonella. The sequence goes on along the minus strand of NW_026442086.1, from coordinate 8,547,940 downwards.
GTTTCAGATTCTGATGGAAGATAAAACTTACTTTATTTAATTGAAGATATTAACTTAACCTTTGACATTGTAATTAAAAGTTTCGAAGAAAAACATTAATTAATCCAAACTTCAATTTATAGAACGACACTGAATTACACTAGATCATACCTATACATTCAACTATTAAAAACAAATATCTAAGAATAATAATAAGAAACTTTAGTAAGCCTATTGTCACACTAAAACACATTAAGCTGAATAAAAAAAAAATACACTTCCCTTTCCGCCATAAGCATTGGATGCGGAATCACAAGTTCGTTAAAAAAATTAAAAGCAATTTCACGGTTGAGCGGATACAAGCCACATCCAACCTTCCTTGGAAAAGTTGTCCAAAGCAGTAGTGGTTCGTAAAGTAAGGTTTAATGTGACAGAGCAATAAATTATATGAAACCAAGACTTAAGTTGTAATCGTAATATTATATTGCTGTTACTGTTACTGCGACAAGTTACGCATAAGCAACTCAATTGTAAAGTTGGGCTTCTTATGAAAACAATGTTACAGTGTTAGTCGATCAATTTTACTGAGTAATAACGGTACCCATTCATGTTTCAGCGCTGGATCCGTTAACGGCCATGACATTAAAATAACTGCCAACGAATCGTGGAGGCACTCGCGCGGAAGACGTTTACGTGGAAGGTTGGAGATCGCGCAGTACAAAGGTATCAAGGTCTGATTAATTTTTACTTGTTTTTGTACACATAGGAAGCTATCTGCGAAACACAAACGTTACAATACACAGTAAACAGTAATTTATTGGTAGTCTGGCAATTTGTGTTTAAAAATGATCTAAAATATAGTGGAAACGTAAAAGAATCACAAGTTGTTAAACCACTGCTACTTTTGCTACCCCGCCGTTACGAGGGAAATCATTTCAACAATAATAATGCATGTTTGTTAAATAAAGAAGTGTTGCGTATTCTACGGAACTACGAGTATGTCATGTTTATAAACACTGCTTCGGAATTAGAACATCGACGACATTTACGACCTATAATTAGAACCACCTATCATTCGAGATTAGACATTATAAAGTACCAATAGCATTAACTATTAATATGCAAAACATCGAAATAATTATTTCATAAAAAGGAAAGTATAATGAATAAAAATTATGATTTGCAAGCAAAATGATGTATTAATTATTAATTGTTACAAATGCAACAAAATTAAATTGACATCACAATATTTAACGATTAGATAAAGCTATAATTGCATAGGTATCTATATCAAAATTTTATTTTTATATAATTCAGTATTATCATTATGTATCAAACAAAAGTTCAAGCACAGAAATAATGTAGCTGATAAAAGAAACAATCGTATCACAAGTATGTACAACAGTACAGTGACATGATAATTAGCTGCATGATGCATCACAATCTTTAATCTTTTCGATGTTCCTTATCTCCTATCAACTTAAATATCGTATAACACGATTCGATGTTATAATTTCTTGTATATTTGGCCCAAGATTAAATAAAGAGATCAGTATTGAGATACATTGTAAATTTGACAGATATAAGAGGCAACTATTTCTTTATTTCCGTCTCAGTCATTCAATGCATGAACTATATTGCAACTTGAGATCCCTCTTTGCTCATCGGTTAAATATTTTGAGTTATTATAAATATATTATAAAATAGTATGTAGTTACTGTAAAGATGTTGGTAATGAAAGAAATGTTTGCGCCAGGTACACTACCAAATCCTATGAGTCTGTTCGTCTGGTGATTTTATTAAACACATTGACAGACACAACAAAGTAACCAAGAAGAGTTCAACAAACAGCGTCATTGTGGGTATATGTTACAACAATGCGAAAATGGGTGTGGGCTGATCCCATTCTGGTTAAGGATAAACCGATCAATGAATGAACATCAATGGGGAATCACGTGGAATGAGTCAATGATATACAAAGCGAAACTTTGTCGTGCGTTGTATTTGCGGTTACAACCTGACCCCACAAGTCGTTATTGTTTTATAAAAACAGAACTGTCAGTGGCAATTTATATAAAAAGTTTCTATCTATGTCGTTGTTATTTACACGTAAATTAAGAGAATCCTATGCAATAAGATATATAAGACAAATAAATGTGCGCTTTTGATGTACAACCTTAGACGTCGAGTCGGAGACTAAAAGCGCTACTGAAGATAATGCTCAGTCCAACGCACCAAAATATGCTCAAGTTTAACAAAAGCAAAAAAATAACGTCTAGACATGATGTTTCATAATTTTGGAAAGTATTAAACTCCAGACAGAACTGTCTACTTATTTCTTTCAATTTAAATTCAGAACAGTTTTAACTATATCTTTTGTATCGTAAAGCGAATATTGACTATTGCGTTGACCACCGGACAAAAGAGCAATTAATATTTCTAAACAAGACATATTTTAATTGGATTTTTCAAATAAAAGAGAAAGCAGGATAAGATTTAATGAGCACAAATGTTGAAACATTACTTGCCATTCAACGTAATCACTTTATATCAACTAAATATGTTGTTGTAAATTGTACATTTGATGAAGCCACTGCACCTTTTTCTAGGTGCTTTGACACCTTGATGCCTATAATACAAAAAACGTCCTTCGGACCGTGAAACTACAAATTGTCGCCGTCTAGACGATCACGCTCTGTAATTATTATTTCGGTCGAAACCGTGTGCGTCATTCGCCACTGACGTAATGATGTGCGGAAAAATATCTTTCGTTGTAACGAAGCTGTAAGGGTGGATGCGCGGGCGCAGCTAGGTACTCGACCACCAGGATAACTAATGGGCCAATGTTCGTGTTTACATGACGTTATACCGGTACACTCATTAGCGTCGCTGTATCATCTATTTATATCGATAATCTATAGTGACAGTGTTTTATTGAAAACATTTAACATATATACATATTGTACTTTATTTCTTGTTCTCTATTTCGTATTTAAACTATGTAATACTTGAAAAATCTTCAATTTTGATATGTCAACATATTGCAGTTATGCTATTTTTACATTTCTAAAGAATTTTATACACAATCAAGATTTAGGCTATATGCAAATCACTGCAAAACAGAGTCAAACAATGATGTCAAATTTACAAGACCATCCAAAGTTAAAGACGAAAAAAGATATTTCCTTTGGCAGGATTCTATTAAGTAAAGAGTGAGAATTAAAACGAAGAACTTACACTTGGTGTAAAATAAATTTACCGTGTAACAGTGGCTGTATAAAACGGTAAAGTCCAATATCATCTATGTTATGTTTTCGTATGATAAATAAGTTCATGAAGTGACTTTGACCTTAACGGAATCAACTTGCAAATTATACCATTTGCAATCAAAAATATTACTTTTTGGAAGGAAAATTAAAACAGAAATCAATTGATAACCTCGTTTATCGGCTGAGAAGCAATCATCACATAGCAATACTGATAATAACGATGCTGCATAGTGTTCATACTGTGTGAATAATGATTGTAAAATAAATGACAGTGATTACGCAACTTTGCCGTGGTGTGGCCTGTACTGTAGGAGCCAGCCTGGAGTTCAGTGGCCGAGAGAGCGCGCGCCACTGCGTCTGTATCTCTCTCTCATAAGAACGTTCCGGAGATTTCCGGGCTTACGATCATTTCATGTAACGGTTTTTAAAAAAACACCATCTGAATTCAATGTAGAAAAACGTCATGCAATAACTAATAACTAGCAGTTTCACTAGTTTGAGCAATAAATATAGAATTGTAGTAATTTTTAATTGTAATATACAAGATAGAGCACATGCTATTATAATAATTATTATAAGGGATTCCGAGGCGGCTCACTCCCGGGAAAGATGCAGAAAGCGGTGCTCTTAGATACTGTCCGCATTGTACGCCGGGTTCTCTCCCTGGGGCCACGAACCCCGGCCGACTGTGCTTCTGCCGGGGGTTAGTTTGCCATCTCCTCTTCTTAAGAGGGGAGATGTGAATTTTGTAAAAAATATAATAATTTATATACAACTTTACCACGAAATATATTATAATATAATAATATAAAAAGAGAGCAAACTACAATCGTACAGGGATTTCAACTTGTTGCGACGATATCGTGGACGCGCTCGGTTATTTCACCATCACCATCATCATATCATCTTTTAACTGCCCACTGCTGAGTATAAGCCTCCACCTAGGAAGATTTTGAAAGTTTGGCAGGCGGATTGAGAACCGTAGTAAGTAAGTAAGGCTTTGAAGATGTTTTAAGACACACGGTTATTTAATAACATCTAAATACAATAGCATACATTTTTCTTTCATATTTTATCGGTTATATTGTAAGATAGATCAAGCTACGTTAAATTATAAAAGAAACTACACGTCTAAGATAAAAAAAAAAAAAACTTCTAATTTAAAAAATCTAATAATGAGACGAGATAAGAGAATTAGTCGATTCGATGACATCACTTCAGCAAGTAAACAAAGATTGTGTGATGACGAGCGCTGACCTCCGACCACTGGTGGTCTATAACAAACAGACTGGACGCAAACAGAGAACTTTCTAGATCGTAGTTTATTAAAACTCATACAATTAAATCTCGTATTAGAAGCCAGAGAGAGGCATCTAATAAAAAATATAGATCAAATCTCAACGTCATCTCATTTGATGACATCAGATAAACAAATTAATAATGTTTGACGCGTAAACAATCATTATCATCAATCATTTTGTAATGTTTCACAGAGATCCGTGTAGGTCCCCCGGTATAGAATGGGCCACCCCTTCCTTTCCCGTGGGTGTCGTAAGAAGCGGCTAAGGGAGCTTATAGTGGAGGGGCAGCAGCGTCCCTCTTAAAACATTAGCCAAGCCAAACTGCGGTTGCCAAGCGTGGCAACTACTGTCGAACCTCCCCTTATGGGGGAGGCTATGACCAGCAGTGGACAGTTAACGGTTGATCAACAACAACAACAACATAGAGATCCGATTTAAATTGCTAAAATGAGGCTGTGACATGTAGACAAAAGATTAGATAGATAATAAATTTTAACCACCTACCTACCTACAGACTATGAAATCACAAAAACATTCAAATATAAATTAAATAATATAATATACACAATGTATGCAATTTACTTATTGCTAAAAACTATTAATCTGTAAAATAATAAACATGCTCGACTCGTTTGTTTGACCGCCTCGCCCGCCACTTTTTATCGAAAAAAAAAAAAATACAACCAGACACTGGTAGAGGTTTCACTGACGGAAAACATACCATAGATCTTTGAACATAAACACTCACTGTTTCACTTTTTTGTATATATTACGTGTATCCATCGACTGGTTTCGATTCGACTTGCATTATCAAAGTGTTATTAGAACAAAACACTGTGCTATCAGTATTTTGGTGCATTTATTACGCCGACAAAACCGGTCCGTGCATATACACATAGATATAATACATAAAAACTTACGAACAACACAAAGATGTATTTCAACTTTCGATAAGTGCTAACAATTTTATTAACATCACAATATTGACAACAGATATTAAAGGTAAAGAAATATTTTTATTTTATTTTTTTATATAAAGCGACAAAGAATCACAAAATCTCACTAGTCCATAGCAAGTACGCTTTATTACCGATTTTAAGGATCTTTAATTTCCGTAGAAAGAATAACTTAGTATTTTATGATAGCGTTTCCAAATCCCGTTTTCGTAAACTGTGTACGAGCAGTTAATAAAAAAATTTACATCACAATTCAATCTTTGTGAGATCAAGAAGGATGATAAACGGAAAATATCGAATTCAAAATTGTAGAGAATGCTTATAAAGATGGTAAAACGTTCCATAGCTGTAATGTTCCATACCGTCCATAAGGTTTAAACATTGTTTCGTAAGAGGAAAATGTTACAATAAATATTACAAGCTACAAATCTTGAAAACAATAATATCACTCGACAGGATGCTGTTTCGCTTCGTAGTCGTCGAAAAAAGTTAATATGACGATAACGAAAACATAACAATTAAATATATTGTCACATACGAGTATTTATCAATAAACAAATAAAAAAGTAGAAGCGTGTAGCAAATATGATTATATACCTACACCTAAACGATACAATCGCCTACCTATCATCTAGTCTGTTTACAAGTAGCCACATATAATCAGTGCCATGTTCGCTGCCTTCAAAATTAAGGCGGTTTACCTCTTGAAATAATGTGAATCATGATAATTTAAGAAACCAACAATTTAAGAAGAACAACAACATCAATTGTGACAAAATTTCTAGCATTCCAAAAAACCTAATCGTTTGCAAAAATAATTATTAAAATTTACATGAGAAAATGGCAAATCGAGAACCTTTTTCACCTAAAAATTTATAAAACACCTCTCATGACCTGAAATTGTATGAGGCAATAAACAATTAAAGACTAGTTGGAGCAAACTACCTTATCTCAGTGTGTCACTATGATTATAAAATTAATAATACAACTGTAGCCTTGTAGTTTCGTGCCGTTGTAGAATACTGAGATAATTATGAGTTTTCACCACGAACTACTGTCGACTAGTTCGAAATTCCGCCACTATTAGTATCTGTGATACTATCAACCCATTATTAGGAATCCTTGCGATAGTTCTTTTTTTTTGTTTGATGAAAATGGTATGGTAACCCCGCCTGCGCTAACGGGATACGCTGGCGGAGCACCAGTGAAGGGTGATAGATGAGAATGAAAACAGACCAGTTAGCCCATCATGATGAATTCATCAGAAATTAACCATGATAGTTTCCAGGTGGAACCGCGAGGAGGTCGATCTGGTTGGGTATATTGCTAGCAATGGGATTCTCAGTTTCCATTACTAACAATCCCTTTTCCCCCTAACCTTGCGATAGTTAGTACAATCTAGATTGAGCGAGATTGATTATTGCAAAATTCAGACTTAATTCAACTACTTTACAATTAACAAATCAATAGCTCAAGACTAATCTAAAACGCAAAATAGAATAAATATATACCCGTTTTCTAAGAAAACTAAACATTTCAATATCACATACAGAAGCGCAATGATGGTATAAAAAAAAAAGTTAGCAAAAACTTGATTTCTTTACTGTTAACGATACAAATACGAACGAACATCGAACTGAACGATTTATGTTCAATACTTTGAGTGTAACTAATAGATACGATTGGTAGGTAACCAAGTAAAACATTGCGAATGTTACAAATTCCAAATAAATCTTTACAATGTCGGAAACTTTGCGTTATAATAAGAACTGCATTTTAGTTATACTTGAAAATAACACCAAGAACGAAAAGCTGAGGCGTTGTTAAAAAGGTGATAATAATAATAACTCAGCATAAACAATAGAAGTGGATAATAAAATGTAACTTTAATCAGGATTCTAGGATATATTTTACATACAGAATGAACCAATAGATGAAAATGATTATAACCGAGAAATGACGTTACGATTTTTGCGACATCAAAACATCAAGCTATAATAAAACGATGATAAGAGACCGAATGCGGATACAACATGCACACATATACCAACAAGATCGCATTGTACCAACAATACTGAGCACTCACACAATCATGCATGACAAAAATAGCAACACCGATAGCGCAAACACACCAACACACGCCCACACAATGTACGTGAACTGTAATAAAAACATACATAGACATATAGACGCGCTATGAATAAGACACAAATTGAAATGGAATTGTACAAGATGTTTACGCAGCCGACTTAACACACTACTGGACTAATTAAACGACTTCAGCACCAGAAATCCAAAGAGTCGAGATACAAAAAACGCGATTAAGAGAAAGCTGATTTCGAAAACCGGCCTCGTGGCAATTTGCATATCGCAATAAAAACTAGGGCTAGAACGAATGGCAACAATGCGTATCCGTCTGGTTGGTGGTGGGTATCTCTATGGCCTAGCGGGTACCGGTTCCGTCCAGTTTCAATTATAGGACCATATAGCCAGAGCAACATGCCGAAGAATGTAGACCAGCGACGTCTGAACATCAAAGATTGCGGACTCACCTAAATTTATGACATACATGGCCTGGGAGCGCTCGAGCCTCTGCGCGTGCTCCACGGACCGGTAAAGTCCACTAGAATCCACTTTTAAGCACTGTATATAACTGAGACACAAACAGGATACACTGCGTTAAACGCAAACATCTTATGTGGACACTGGCACTGCCGTCGAACGGCGCGGTATCGTTAGTGGCGTGACACTGGACAGCGCGACAGGTAGCTTCGGATCGCGGTCGGTCACTGACAAGAGGCGCGGAGCGGAGCGGCGCGCTCGCCGCGGGCTGCGCACTACGTCAGCCCGCGGTGACGAAGGCGCGAGCGCCGCAACTAAACATTCAGCGGTGGCAGCATAATAAAGCGGCTGCCCGGTACGATCGCAACTGTAGCACAATTGCTCTAAAACGATTTAAATCTTGGCAAGTGATCATCGAACAACGAAACGATCCAAATGCAAGTTTCCAAGAACAGGTATATTAAGCTCGGCGAAAACTAGAATTATCAAAATATATGATGACCATTATGGAACAAAAATATCGCGTAAAGTTTAAAAAATCTGGAGAAAACCAGTATAATACTATTTATTGGTAATGATAGAAGTTAAGAGACACTAGTACAGTATTATAGTTAACGATACTGTTAAGCATTTATCTAAACTGGTATGATTAAGAAGAAAAATTTGATTTTTTGTTTATAATCAATAAAATAAAAAAATACTTATAATAATTAAAAAAAAAAATTGTAAAAAGCTATATTAACAACAATAATATGGGCGGTGTTTTATTAAAAAAAAAAAAAAAAAACTGCGAACTGCGCGGACTGGTCGCTAGTTAAAAATAAAAAATAACTTTTATAAAGTAGATAATTTCATCAAATACAACTCCTGGTACGTACCTTATTGTCCTTTCTTGAATTGAAATCTATCTACGGGTCTAATTTCATCAATCAGTTTTATTGTAGAGTAACAGTATTAATGTATCGATCAATTACTTTCAAATTTACAATATAGATTTAGCAATTGGTAGTTTCTTCTTGCATTTCTTAGAAGACATTATTTTAATTCGAACTCTGCCACGTTGTTGATTATTACGTTCAATAAGTACCCGGTATGTTTTAGTAGCTACCCATAAGAATTGCTTTATTACCATATAAACTGAAGCTAAGACCACTCAAGACACAGTCAAGCGAAAACAAAACAATTGGCCCCGTAAACAATATAATGTCTTTGGTGGTATTATATTTTGAATATCAGGCTTTATAACGTATCATTCGAGAAATTCGAGTCTCGTCTCACTCGAGTGTTTACGTGACAGAGACCACGACATGTTACGAAATATGTAGCCTACTTGAAATGGTACAGGAAAATTGTGATCGAAAATGGTCTCGAGGTACGCCAATGAATTTAAGGCACATGTCTGCGGTCAAATAAATTTGTTTCATAATATTTTTATTCATTAATGGAAATCACAAATATATTGACCTGACGGTAAATGGTAACCGTCGCGTGTAATTATATATTAGTCAGCGAAGAGATGATGCGTTGCTACCTGATATGTAAATTAAGGGTTTAAAAATTTTACCCAAAACTTTATGCGACTGGCTGAAACATAACACTACCTGCCGGAAGATAAGTTGGGAAACTGAAACAGATTTGAACAATGGACTTGATGGGGCTGACATATCCTTATAAAAGGCTCTAAATAAAAATAAGATAAAAAAAAAATTATTATACATTGAAAGGATTTCAGTGTTAAGACTTCTTTGGTTTCGCTTAATTCTCGTATTTAGTTTATATATCAGATTTGTAAGAATCCATAATGATAAAAAGAATAGAATTAACAAAATAACACAAATAATAAAAGTAGGAACAAAAAAAATATATTTTTGATAAAAACAAATATCAACTGTAACTAACTTGGAGATTACGACAACATAGCAATTGTCTTGTCTCTTGGTCTCCAAGTATGTTCAGGTTACAAGTAAGGTGTTTCGGTCATCAATCCCTCAAAATTTGACTTTATTGTATACTCTGCGACAGTGATCATAAAATGGCATAATAGTGAACTTTACTTACGAACACAAACATTGACGGCGGTACAAGGATTGTCCTTGAAAACAGTTATATCAAAGATTATTATTTTCCTGTTAAGATGACTGTTCCATTCAATAAGTTGGTCGTATTCAAAAGCGAATGCCTTCTAATTAAATTTATGAGACACTTTAAATTTCAGAGCACGTCGGTGTGACGTCGCGATGACGTTGGAATTCCGACAAGATCTGACTGTAAATAACTTTAAATTAATGTTTGAATATTGTTACATATGTAAATATTGAAACAATAGCCTTGAATGTTCACAAACAGTATATTATTTACTAAAAATAACCAATTGTTATTTGTATTTACATAAGTTAACATTGAAGATACCGAAGCTCACTTTGTATTTCCAACATTCGTCTAGTAAAAGTGGCTATTATTTTTAGCGTCTCAATATCATCTGGAGAGACTGGGCCTTCTCAAATATCATTTGAAAACGCTAGGTTTGTTTAGTGGTTGATTCATCCGGTTCATTTTTAACCGGCAAACGGCGCAGAAGTGGCCGTCTGGACGTCACGCCCGTGACACATCCAGCGGCCTCGGCTTTGACTTGCCAAATTACAAACATCGGTTCGTTTAGTTATATTAGTGATATAAACATTATGAGAGGCCGTTATGGATAATTTTCCAATTGTTACGATTTATTTGGGTCGATAATTAGAACATCAGTACTTTATTTATGTTTATCTATATAATATACCGATCAATCTATTCTCTCTTTACTTCAAGTTATTGGCGCCAATACAACTTTTTATTTCATTAGTAAAATATTATATTGTAAACATATAGGAAGACTAAACAAATGAACCGTTTACAAACATTCAGTATCAGCTGACATAATGTCACACAATCACTTCTCTTTCTACCTGTATATTTCTTTAACTAGCTATTGCAATAATTGTTGTCTGGATTTCATTGTCGTAAATCTTCATTTGCATAAAATGTTTATGTACAGGTGTGTTACTGATAGATAACATATGTATTGCTAAATTTATGTGCAAAAAACACAAATAAAAAAAAAGGGATTTTATTCATATTTATTCTGAATGTTATCGTTGATATTACATCCTCAAGAACCAAACATAAGTCAGTCGACACTACATTCTCAACCATAAATTAGTATTTATTGTGTTATGCCAACACGGCGACTTTTCAATTGAATTGTACTTTTTTTATGTAATGCAATATCTTCAAACTTTCTTGTTAAACGATTTCTATAATACCTGTTTAAACAAAATATTTTACTACCATGTTGAGCCTCTAAAAATTTTACCAAGTTTCAAGCAAGGTTTCAGAAACAAAGTTTTAAATAATTGCTTTTCAAATAAAGCACATATATGTTTTCTTAATTAATAGACAATATTTTAAAAATTAGTCAGATCAAGGATTGGTACGAGTATATATATATATATATATATATATATATATATATATATATATATATATATATATATATATATATATATATATATATATATCAGAGAAGACAAACTAGCTGAATATAAAATCCAGCAACCCATATTGAATATTCCATGTAATTATGAACAGGTTACTTAACCGATTCAATGGCTACTAAAATGTTTATAAATAGTGGCGTATAATTTAAAGCAAAAGAAGTGTTAGCTATGTTGGACTATTCGTTAAAGTGGTCACCAGTCAGCAGATATATTTAACTGATGATACGGTCCCGACGGCGACGCACGGCGCCACCGCTCTGACTCCAAAACTTACTCACCTCCTGGTTCTGGTTCAAACATAAACAATACAGTCTGACAGCGGCGCCTAGCCCACAAATAGACTTATTACATCAACAGCATCAATAGCGGGGAAATTAGAAATGACTGTGATGAACTCACCACCACATTATACGAGTTCTTAATTCGTATAACATCTGCGTCCGCAATTCGAGATGCCAAGTTTAATTCGACTCGTATTATTTACGTTACGGAAGCGTCTTTAAAGGAATATTGCTACAGACAAATGTAAATACCAAATTTAATAATCAATTGTAGACTTGAAATCGAATTATCGTTTAATAAAATCAACAATATACATAATATTGTTGATTTTATGGCAATTATAAGATTTATTTATTTTGAAAAATTAATTGCAAAAATAAATAATTATAACGGCCATAATTTGTCTTATTCTTTAATATTTAATCTTACATATTCGTTATAAGTATAAACTTCACCAGCTTATGAACTAAATTCAAAAGCTTAAAAAAAGGTCTAGGTCGTCGTTCTCGCGCTCCCGAGACACACCGACCCACACTGCTGGGTCCCGAAAGAAAGTGAACTATGCATAAGAGTTAAGTAATTTTATGAAAATAATCTATATATATATATATATATATATATATATATATATATATATATATATATATTTATATATATATATATATATATATTTATATATATCAGACAATTTTATTAAGTTTATATACTTAATAAAATTGTCTGTTCTAGCAACAACATGGAAAAACTAGACAAATTTTGATGGCATTTGGTGTACTGTAATATATACTTGAATTTGCACGATGCAGGATATTTTTTACTGTAGTAAGGTTCTCATCCTTATCGAAAATAGAAAAATTCATCGTATGATCAACGTCATGGATACATTTTTACAAATTACAATACGTGTAGTATTGTAATTTGTAAAAAAGAAACAGATTATTTACTTTTATATAAAACATAAGTTTTATAATTTGTAATTTGGAGTCTAAACTAAGCCGCAGCCCGTATTATAGACATCAGGTCCCCGTCAATAAAGTAGTGATCATTCAAAAGTAATAGATAGGTGCATGGAGTATATATAAATATGGTTTAATAATAACTTAAATGTAGTTACAATATTAGGATGCGTATTTTAATGAAACGTTTCCGTTCACAAAATTAACTAGGAAGGCTGCTTAGCTGGATTGAATTATTGAACGTTTAGGAATGTGCCCGTAGAATTAACGACACGAGGCAATTTGTACGACCAAGACCTCCGAGCGAGTCGGCAGCCACGACACGATTACGCGTGGTATGTGTGAGATCATTTACACGGCTGTAGATTAAATGCTATCAAGATCGAAGCAGGATTGAGTAGCTGTTATCAAATTAATTTAGAGATAAATTTTACTGTCATTCAAAAACAGAACTCGAAATATTAACTGCGAATTTTAATTAAAACCATATTTTAATACGGAAAATCAAACAATCTGATCCGACCCCGATCAACATCTGTCAGCTAACTACTCTAGACAAATCAAACGAACCGAAATTTAATGGGATTTCCGGCTTCCGTTTACAAAATCAGATCGAATCCATGGTAATAAGAATTGCATTGTTACAGAGATTACAGAAATATGCTAAATACTAAATTTAATACTAAGAATGCGTAAAATTTAAGAATTTATTTATTTAGAAATAAATATAAGCAAGCTTATAATAAATAAAAAAATTAAGTACATACTAATTAAGGGTGGGTAATTTATAGCGATATCTATATATTTTAGTTGCAATACCTATGTATTGATCTATTAACAACCGTATTAAATATCGGTTATCCAATATAAAATAACTAAACTATGCACCGGATCGAAATGAATATAGATATCCAAGCGATAAGGACAAACAATATCGAAATGGGTGGCAACGGTGAATTTTTCTCCACAATCAATGACTATATTATATACATATATAATAATATCGAAGTGGTGTTGATATTACCCATGCCTAATACTGACTAACGAATGCCCATGCACTGATAGAATTACTGAATAAGTAATGGGGTTTAACAGCTCCATTGCAAGCAGTAGAATATATTGCTACCAATGGAGCCCAGGTCGACTTCTACGCGGCTTGCCCTGGAAAAAATTGTGGCTAATTCTTGTGGAAATTGGCACAATAGGCTGGCCTGTTTTCATCCTCACGTATCATCTCTTATTGATACTCCGCCAGCATATACCGACAGGGCAGGTGGGGTTAAAATTCCATTTTCACCCAGTAAAAAACCAGTAGAGTTAGAACAATCTAAAATGATTTAAAAGAAATTAATTATAAATCATTAAAAACTATTGTCCCCCTTTAAAGAAGTAATTAAATAAATTTATACGGTGTTTATTCACTTTGTAAAACTGCACAACAAACTTTCACAAAACTTATAAAAAGTGTGATTCAAAAAAATATACCAAGAAGAGTTATAAATCAGTCGAAAGCAATCACGTCACAATTATTATATTTATCATCCAAAAAGTTATTCACAATAACCGGTGAAAGTGATTAATCTTTCATCATTAATTATATTAAAACTACTTCGATCTTGATATATTTATAGCCCAAGCTCGTTAACTTAGCATTTATATAACTAGCTGTACCTCCGACTTTATCCGGATGCTATAAATATTATAATAGGTAGTCCATTATCATATCAGCCTTTAACTGTCCACTGCTGAACATAAAGGAGGCTTATGTTAATTTATTTACAGTAAGACATTTGATAAAAATATAATTAATTTAATATCTTAATATTTCTACAACGATAGATGTTGTCCGTGTGTCACTCATTATATTAGCTCTTAACTGTCCACTGCTGAACATAAGCCTCCCTTTCGGGGGTTTTGCCAGTAATTGCTACGCTTGGAAGGCGGATTGGCAACAGGTTTTAGAGATGTTTTAAGAGAGACGCTGTTGCCCATCCTTCACTCTTTCTTAATCCATTATGATTGTGCGAGATTATAAGTGGACTGTATGTACGACAAGTTTCTTTAATAGATCCGAGAATGCGAAAACGATCAATTGTTTTAAAAGTACTACTACACTACCTAGATTCAAACTTGGTTCAAATGACTTACCCTTTGATTAGCGAAAATTCCTTTTATTACGTACTCAGATCATACAGTTCCCTAAAGCATGCTAAAGTTACCTGAGATTACCTCGTAAATGTTATAAGAACTAAGGGTTGCGATCTTGAGTCGTCCTATAGACGTTTCAATTTTGAAATGTCTTTTTAGCGACACGAGAAATTGTCTTTTGCGTAGTTTATTTAATAATACAAAAATATTAAATTCTAAAAGTCAACTCTCACGATTGTGAAATTAAATCTTTTACATATTAAATATTTTAAGAGCGACAACGACAAAACTGTTCTATTTCTGTATTTAAGAGCAGACACCAACAACCTTTTTTTCTTTCTACCTCCAATGAAATTTATTAATTGTCACATACAAGAATAAAATGTTTTTATGAATTATCGAGAATGTTGCCATACAATTATTACATCTAAAGTGAACAATGATATTACCTAGTATTTTCAGTGCATAAACATTATGTTTGCCAATTAATTAGGATCCCTATAATCAATTCTAACTTTTTTTTATACTACTATGGTGGCAAACAAGCATACGGCCCGTCTGAGGGTAAACGAGGTTACCGTAACCTATGGACACCTGCAACACCAGGTATGGCACGCGCGCGTTTCCGACCCGTAAAAAACCTTAATACGCCTTTTTTGAAGAATCCCATGCTGTAGTCTCTACGAAAAGTCTCGGCAGAAAGACCATCCTCTGAAACTTTATACAATGTCTCTCCATTGCTATGCCATGACCCAATGATACACGTCTCACTTGTGTTCCGTCATCAAGCAGTTGGGCTAGCTTGGCTGTTGTGTTTTCAAGGATGGGAGATGGTAGTGTAAATAATCCTGAAGTGTGACAACCTGAGATGTGCAGATAGGTGTCACATATTGTTGTGATCATCATGTCTGTAGGTTAGCATTACCATTTATCATCAAAAGAACTGTCTGCTTACTATTAACATATGCAATCGTATTAAAAAAACACGACTGAGAAATAAATACATTATGTAAGCGTCTAGACTTTCGATTATCTAGCGCAGGTGAGTAATTAAACTTGAATCTAACGCCACAACAAATCGGCAAAAGATGGCACTATGCCGGACTGAGTCAGTACACCTCTGGGAAATCCCAAATTAATGTCACCGGCGTACGCACGCGGGCGGGCGGATAGCGGCGCGCGCGCAGCCCGCGACTGCGTCAAACGTGTCCTAAATTTATATGTTGCGCTAGTTGTACCTATTTTACTGTTGAACTTCCGTGTATTTGTCATCTAGTTAGGGTCCTATGAATCTGCTGCTTGTTGTGGTTTAAATTCGTCGGGGATTTACATCCAACTAAATAATTAATTGTCCTGTTGGATGTACTACTACAAGTTAAATGCGTAATGGCCTGTCGTATCTTGTTTAAAAGTTTTTATAATATACGCAATCCAATTGTAAACGATGCGATTTGGTGAGGTTTATCAGACATTATCATCACCAACACGATGCTTGCTCACATTCCATTATTTGGAGTCGACACGGTGCATGCATTAATTTTTAACCTTTAACCATTTAAATTTTAACCATTATTCTTATTCGTACCCAAGAGCTTAATTCTCAAAAATTTTAATAAGCAAATATTTAAAGAGTTTTACCTGACAAGACTTGACAAAGTCATTTTTTAAATATTGTTGTTGTTCGTTTCTGAAATTTTCTGGACAAAACATACAGAAAATAGATGGCAAATCTATAGAAAAATTGATAGAGATACATATTTTCTTTGTTATAGTGAAGGTGACAAGCATGCGGTACACCTGGTGATAAATGGTTACCCTGACCTAGAGATACCTGAACTACCAAGGATATAATAAGTTAATAGCGTGTGCCCGACCTTGATATCTTGTGAACCACATTCATTGATGAAATAGGTTTGTAATATATATATATATATATATATATATATATATATATATATATATATATATATATATATATATATATATATATTACTTATTTATTACATTACTGTCATATGGATTCGTACTATATAGACAAATATGGAATAAATTGACACATATATACATTTTAGGCATTGTAAAGAGAGAGAAAGAGAAGAGAAAGGTAGAAATCTTATTAGGACAGGATTGGAGGTTTCATCACTGCGAAACTCTTTTACTTGATAATAGGCCTTATTTTGTAGAAGCTTTTTTAATAATCTAACAAGTTTACCAAACTTATTTTAACTTTTTATATATAACGGTAGTTTATTATAATTTAATACTGACATTATTATTATTTCATATTAAATATTACTTATGTACTTCTAACGTCTACATTTATTTGTTTAGATAATTTGTTCGAGACAGTCGGATAAACGTTGTTGACGTAACAATAGGGCACTGAATCTGAAAATAGTGTAAAAACTTTTTCATACATCACTAAGTTTTTCACTACACTATTCGCTAGTTTAAATTTCTACTGAACCCACTTTCATGAATAAAGTGTCACTCAACTTCTTGATGTAATATCTCTTTATTTTCACAAAACGTTCTCTTGCCAAACATTTTGGAGTCGGTAAAGATATCGCAAACGTCATCGAACGCTCCATTTCTTTCCAACGGAAGTGAAAGAATTTCTATGCTGGCAGAATTTGCCGCATGTTTACATTTTGAACACTAATTTTAATACTCGTAGCCAAAACATCGGTCTTCAGTATCGCTGAATTTTCATAAATTGCAACAAATGCAACGTTAACATTTTGCTATCTTGAATACGCCAATTTGCATTTCGAATAAAGTTATCATAACCGTCGAAAAAATTTCTAACTTCTTTAGCAATTTAGAAAATTGGGCAAAATTGACTTTTTCGTCTATTTCAAAACCTAAAATCAGATGCTTAATTACGTGAATTAATTAATTAACACAATATAACAATTAGAACTACGTTTCTACGAAGGTTAGTTCTTTTCAAGATAGCAAACTGTTAAGGTTACGTTTGTTGCAATTTATGTATATCCAGTGATACTGGAGATCTATGTTTTGGCTATGCTAGAGCATTTAAATTAGTGGAGTAAGAAACAGTATGATTAGAGTAGATAAAGTGTGGACTGAAAGACGTTGTAGTGACAAAAATCGAAAAGGGAATGTTGCGTGGGTTTGGTCATTTGGAGAGGATGGATGAAAAAAGAATTACAAAGAGATTTATCGAGCAAGAATGAATGGAGATGTCGGTAGGGGCCGCCCTAGACGGACGTATGTCGACCGAATAGGCGACGTGCTGAAGAAGGGCCAAATTAAAAGTACCCGTAACCGGCGAGCGTGTATGAAAAGATTGATGATTGTGGAAGAAGCGAAGCAGGTTTGTTGGAATCGAAGCATTTGGCGTTTCATTGTTTCTGCCTACTCTAATGGGAGACAGGCGATTAGATGTTTTTACTACATCAAAAACATTTTTTTTTAATTATAATTTTCTATGCATCCGTGCAACGTCTGTTTGTACAGTTGTTGTTAGTAATTCCGTGAAAGCTTCTAACATTAATGTAGCATGCAAGATAAATGACGCTAATAAGTTCTACAATTCTATGGATAAAAAAGACTTCAATCTTGACTAAATCAATATCGAGCCACCAACACGAACATCATGCACGTAAACTCAATCAATTGCAAAAAGAAACATCAAAATCAGCCCAAATTTGGCGAAGATATAGGATAATATACAAAAAAAAAATACAGGTGAGAACACAGAACAGAACCTTCTACTTTTGTGAAGTCGCTTAAAAATAGGCCACAGCTAATGTAAGAAACAAGTTTTATATTAATTGACACAGCTGAAAAATATAATAGGCAAGTGTATTGAAAATGTAGTAAACAATTTAAATTACTATAGACTTGTTCCCCGTCATGTTATATTTGTTAATAGGCCTTGTCAAGAAAGCAAACACAGCACTCGCTATATGTTCACCATTACGGAAGAATCCAACAAAATGGCTTTATAGTTAAATCTTGGATTACATTTGTAAGCACATTTTATTCTTTATACCCGCACTGATGTCACAATACTTGCTTTCTTGGAATTATTCGTATAATAGCATTTATGGATTTTATATTATAAGGAAGATAAACCGTTATTCGCCTTAGATCCAACACATCCTTAATCCATAATCTTCATGTCAACTGTTGGAATGGTTTTTGATATAGAATATTAATCAGATATATATGTATATTTAAATAAATAGATTTGTTTGTTTGTATTATTGGGATCATAATTAAATTCCTTTATTTAAGTTAACAAACATAAATAATAAGTTGGACCTACCAGGTCCTACCAGGCAGAGAAAATAGGCACTACTATTCCTGTGTTAAAACAGCAAGAATTCAATATGCACTACCAAATTTTTACGTAAGAAGCAAATATAGAAATAATGAGACACACTAGTGACAGAGAAGAAATTAATTAAATTGACGTTGGACATTGTTGGGAAAGGTAACTACCAACTTATTAAAATTTATATGAAAATTGCTTGCTGTTTGATGACTTCGTTTTCGTTTTCAATTTCGTCAAATCTGCTGTCTATAGCTTCTATGTGGTAGTATTCACAATTTTACAGCAACTAGGTGGCCGCATCATCGACTTTTCCTATATAATTCCTAATGTTATAAAAATTTATAGTAAAATGTAAATTAGTAGTCCTTACAAATAATACATTTTGCTTCATATTCCAAGAAAGCTAGTTATTTTCTCAAGAACAAAGGACCTCGAATGTTCATTAACCAACTACGCAATGAGGTTACTAAATTAAATTGAAACAATATTTCTCACTTGATCGATTGGGAACGTCTATTGTAACCCTTTCAAACGTAAAGTGGGCGTATGTGAGACATTACGTCATGCGACATTTTCAATACGATTACTTAATCACACGAAATCGCCTGTTTCGGGACCAATTGTTATAGCATTTTTACGTGTTCTCGTAGCACGCAAACCCCGTCTGGTCCTGACACGTCATTGACGCAGGGTGACGTCACTGATTGACCTTTGCATTAGTCAATTTATATATAGGTAGGATTATAAATCAAAAGCCCGTAGTATTTTGCAGCAAACGAAAAATTCACATCTTTAAATGTATTTAAGAAACTATCCCGATAGCTATTCAAACAGTCCGCCCAGAGTTTTCCATAGAAAAAGGTTATTTTAGTTATCTACATACATTTGACTTGATTTCGTCGAGAACAATGGTTGGCAATGGCATATTCACCTATAATCGACGCTAAGTATAAATAGAAGATAGATAGATAATCAATATGTACTGATTCAGCATATAAATAACAAGAAACAGATAAACATTCACTAATAAAATAACAGACAAATACATAAAAAGATACTTCTATTCCCTTTTGTGTGAAAGCCATAATAACAAAGAAAGAAGACAGACCACATTAATACTCTTAGGTGACTACGTGCTTTATCATGGATTTATGCAAATGTTAATAAATAAACCAACTAGACAAAGTGAGTTAGTAATGATATCTTCCTGACATTTCCCATCAGGAGCATAGGACTCGTAAAAAGGACTTCCATTTTGACATTCGTGGGTGAGTTTCGGGACTTTTAGGTCATTCCAGCAAGAACAAGTCGATGCAGTTTCTTTTTCAACCTACGCTTCCATGTGGCTCTTGGGGTGATCGTGTTTTCCCGTTACCTGCTCTGGTTGGATATTATGACTGTCATTTATCACAAGCGAACGCGCAATTAACTCTATTCCCTTAAAAGTCTGTTTCTGACTATATATAGATATCCAAAGCGTTCTCGGATTTAGCTGATTTTTAGCCGAAAGAAAAAGATAAAATACTATTAAGATATTTTTTAGTTAATATTTGTTGCGACTTGGTTACATGCCAGTGTAAAATGCGTGTCCAAAGTCGCACTAAATCGCATTCGTTTCAAACCTAGGATGAGGGTAAAGACAATACAGATTGACGCAAACTGTTTGAATAATAAACCAAACTCGAGCATGTCACGCACACTAAATGTTTTGTTCAATGCATGATAACAGTTTAATTTTTAATGAATCCAAAAAGGAATATGGTGAAACTTTTTATTTGTTATAAGTTCAGGAATTTGATTCTATATTTCAAAGTTTCCGTGGCATATCTTCTTGGGTGATTAGTGTTACGCTATCAACTTTTAAAATTATAATTCCGAGACATCAAAAGTCAAAAGATTGTACTTAAAATTTGACAGTTTGAATGTTATTACGCCAACATAGAATATTTTAGGCACAATAACAAAATACGAAGGGACTTACTACAATTATAAATTAATCAAAGTTATAATCTGCAGACTGTCTGACACAATCCAATTGGGATCAAATGAAGATCACGTCGTGTCAAAATCAGCCAGGGTAGATTAAGAATAATACTTACGGCATTCTCTGTCTACGTCACCCTACCTAACATTTGATGTCAATTCAATGTTAATTCGATTTGATCCCAATTTGATTGACTCAAAGGTCACCCTTATTATAGTAGATGCACATCTGCCACCTTTGCGTTAGAGAACAGCTTCAGACTTGTCTTTTGTCAGTCAGGATCAATAAGGATAGCACGTTTAAACAAATCTACTCTGAAGAAAAAATTTTGTCTTTCTCTGCATGTTGTACACAATTATCGCTGTTGAAAAGTAATACATGCCCATGGTTGCATATTGAATTATTTTAGAAGATTTTGCTTCCATGAAATCTTTGGTTCAACGAGCTACGCATTGAGGTTTTCGGGAAAATTATATACATGTACAGGAGGAGCCAAACTTTTCTTCAGAGTCAGCAACGTCTACAAAATATTCTTGGTACTGCATGCGTCCAAAGGTAATAATACCTGCTAATTAACAGGCGGAGCGGAGAAGAGCGGAGGAGTTGTTAGTAATGTGGACTACCGGTCCCATTGCTAGCATGTACTCTATCAGGTCAACCTCTCCGTGGTCCCCCTGGAAATTATCGCGCTGAATTCTAAATGAAAAGGTATCATGATGGGCTAACTGACCTGCCTTTTCATTCTCACGAATCTTCTCTCACTGGTGCCTCAACACACACGTGGACAAAGTATACCGTTAGCGTAGGCGAAATTACCATTACATTATCGTCCATTATAAAAAAACCAGTCAAGTGCGAGTCGGACTCGTGCAACGATGGTTATGTACAAAATCATCAAGTATAATTTTTTTGTGATACTAACCACATATTTACGGTTTTTGTATTTTTTTACTTGTATTATGTACTATATGTATGTATTATGTACTTGTTACATGACATTACTTCTTGCCAAATTTTATGATTCTAGGTCAACGGGAAGTATCCTAACTAACCTACAGATTTTGATTCCCTTTGCGAATGTCAATATATGCGATATAAATGGAACATAAACGGCCGTATCTTTTGATTGCGTCGATTTAGATGCTTGATTTTTTCACTGCTTTAAGAGATTGCAGACCTGAGTTCATGATATCTATTTCAACTTGATACCTCCACGTATTCCTAAGAAAAGAATCTTGACAGACGGACGGACTGTTAACGAAGTGATCCTATAAGTGATCCGTTTTTTCCTTTGGAGGTACGAAACCCTAAAAACAGGTGGAACGTATGCTTAATTGTCAACATAGTTAAAAAAATAGATGACATTGTAGAAACATAATCTAAAAATAAAACATAAAATGCAACTTTTCCTTTGTTTCGAAAAATGACGTAGTTGTAAGTTTGCTGAAATCAATCAAATACCGTAAAAATTTTCTATTAACAGATATTTTTTTAGATGTTTATACCCAACTATCTTTTGTATCACAATAATAACGATAATCGAATTAGACAATGGCAATATTTTTGAAGATAAAACTATTTTTGTACTGATTTTTAGATTGATTGGCAAGAAATGTAGCTGTTATCAAGTTTATTTTCCGTTTAGCATGTTATTCGCAATAACTACAGATAATGCTTACACTTTCGAGGCCATATATTGTAGAAAAAGTTACATTGAATTTTGATTCTTGATGAGTTTTCCAAAACGTCTCAGGTGTAAATTTTCAAAACATGTTCTTAAAATATATGTTTTTGTTCCAGTTAAAACACACATATATATATAATGATGTTGTGCTGTAAAAGAGTTTGATTAAGACAGATAAGAGAAGACAAAAAAACATGAAAATAACACGACAAACAAGTTACCTTTAGTAGCGACGGCTGTTGGGTTTACAGACATTATTACAGCATTAAAGGTTCTTGTTTACTCAAACCACTCAATGTTTATAACACCGTCACATTATTTCACAAGCGTATATATATATATATATATATATATATAATTTACTGACAATCCTTTATGGTTACGATTGCCCAAAAACAATTACTACAAGCCTCATCTAATTACGATAGCATATTGGAATTTACTGACGACGCCGGTATGCCGTATACAATTAACGAAGGCTCAGTGACATTTTATGAATAATCTATACGAGAAATTCAATTAAATCAATTATTCGCTCGGAGAAAAGCGATCGTCATTAAAGATTCCATATAGAGGTAGAAGCGCGGTCAAGGAGCGCCGAGTCGACGCGAGATCCTGCCTCCGACTGGCCAGCGTTGCCCGTGCCGCGCCGCCTGCCAGCGTGGGGTGGCCGGGGTGGGCGCGCACCGGCGGCAGGGGGCAGGAAGCACAGCCTCCAACCAGTAATAATTATGTAAGTGTAAAGAGGGTTGATGCTATTTTTAGCGTTAAGGCGAATATACGTAACCGGTTCGCAGCGTTATATCGCATATTGTGCTATCTGCTTAACGTAAATAGAAAACGTTCGGTGCACTGCGACTGTGGGAGTCGTTTGTATTTGCAACGTGTCTATTTGTGGCACTTTAATGCAGTTTCGCAAGTTACATGTTAACGTTGTTGTAGGTGTAGTTGCGGGCGCCGTTATAAACTCGATCGCTGTTTGGTACCAGTGTGCGAGTTTGTGTGATTTTATAACAGTGGTAATTACGAGTAAAATCCCGAAAGATGTTACAGTTACAGCGCCCTATACAAAAACTTATAGACGTCCCAATCAATTAATTAATTTTAAAATTTCCTGATGTTATTAATTCTAAAACAAAGGACTTTGACTGTTAAATATCACAAATATAATTGGGAGTACATATATCAACATAATTTCAACAGCCTATTGTCAGTCATTGAATATAAATATTTAATATTATTAATAATATAGGTACGTATTTCCCGCAACTTAATTTGCGGTAAACCTGTTCTCTCGTTGCCTTAGAAATACCTTTTTAGTTGGAAACTTCGCATCATTAGTGAATGAGTATTGTTGATGAGATTTTTTCCCTGCTACAACTGTTTGAACTGGAAAAAAAATAAAAAAACAGAGGAAGCCTTCAGCAGTGCAATAAATTTAAATATCATAAATAACGTAGAAATCGTGCCATTACAAATCGATCTCAAGACACCTCAAATCCAGATAATAAAGTTCATTTTAGCATCTGCCTTTACATTTAGTATTTTTAAAAGAATTTAAAAAAAGATGAACAGATTCAAAATGTTCACCAATTTCAATAATTATATTTGCGTTTGATAGAATTTAATCCTTATTTGTTCCCGTACGAGTATTTGAATCGAGTTATTTTTATAAACAACGATTAATATTTAAAATAATTTACGTTTTATTATTTCTCTTTATCCGTAGTTTTAAGTATTTATTTTATTATTTATTATTATGTGTAAAAAATTTTACTTATAAACAACAAGCTACTTGGTAAGCCAATTATCAATATGACAAAATTTAACATGAAAGTGTTAAATTAATGTGACGTATGAATTGGTACAATACTCAATTTGTACACTTTTATACTCTTGCATTATTTTCCGTTTATTGGTAACCAACCATACCAATAAACGGAAAATAATGCAGGAGCGGAATAGGAGCACACCATACACACCATTATACAGTATTCTTGGTATTTACTATTTTTACAAGAAATAGACGTAACTCTACTTAATAAAACGCTCCGACTAACAGAAACTTTGTTAAAACCGACAATTTTAGAATCAATTTACATATGAATTAAGTAAGTAAGGATTATTGGAAACTCATCCCCTGGTGGATTGTTTATGGTTTGTTTATGGGATAACAGATAATCTCATGCAGAGTACTTACAGTATAATCAGTTATCCCGGATGTATTGCTGACCGCAAATACGGCATTTTCACCTCACACTCCGAGTGTCGCAGTGGCCTCCCGACCCTCGCCCTCCCCTCCCCGGTGCAGTGCATCCACTCCATCATAAACTAGTTCACAAATGAGGAGGTCAGCTGATTAAGAGGTCAATTGATCGGGTTAAAATCAAACTTTATCTATTTTCGATTGGAAATTATAACTTTAGTCAAGGACGTGTCAAGCTAGGCAGCAAGTAGGTCTTGCCTGACAATTTAAATTGGATTCCGAAGTTGCATTTTAAATTTTTATATTGCTGTATCCAAGAGAGGACAAGAGTCTCCGAAACCGGCGTGCGAGTATTTGTTTATATTTTTAACGGATGATAATGAAATAGTAACCTCGCCTGCGCTGTCGCTTTACACTGGCAGGGTGTACCAGTGAGAGATGATGGGTGAGATCAGTTATGAAGCAGATCAGTTAGCCCTTCGTGACGAATTCAACAATTAATCAATCACGATGGTTTCCAGAGAGAACCGCGAGGAGGTCGATCTGATACGGTATATTGCTGGTAAAGGGATTGCTTGCTTATTACCATTACTAATAATCCCATTTCTCCCCACATAAGACGAGTTATTAAAACTGCAGGAAGCAAGAGATCTAAGGATCAAACAAATGCTATAGATAGGGGGAAAGGGATTGTTAGTAATGGAGACTGAGAATCCCATTGCTAGCAATATACCCAACCAGGTCGACCTCCTCGCGGTTCCCCCTGGAAACTATCATGGTTAAATCCTGATGAATTCATTATGATGGGCTAGCTGGCCTGTTTTCATTCTCATCTATCACCCTTCACTGGTACTCCGCCAGCGTATCCCGTTAGCGCAGGCGGGGTTACCATACCATTTTCACCCATAAAAAAAAATGCTATAGGTAACGATTATAATTTTTACTCAGGTATTTTTTTAGCCAACTGAATTCTCACCCAGTTAGTGTACTAAACAGAAAAATGGATTACAGACGCCGCAAACTGTTCCATAATCGGAAATAGGAACTCACTAAATTGACTCCGGCTAAATTTATAGAAATGACAATAACTGTATTAGAGATATACGATATGTTTGAGAAAGGTTTAGTTTGAGAGTTTGCTATCAACATATATCAAACTGTTGTAGCACAATGTTGATTAGCATTAATGTGTTAATGCTTAACTAATGAAGATACCTACTTGCGTCTACCTCCTGTCTGTGGTCATAAATGTGATTTATTTTCAACAAAAAATAATATTCGAAAGCCTAAAGATAAACAGGGTATTAAATTAACTTTCACACAAATTACATTGAGCACAAACAAGTATTATAGAAAAACAAAAGTTTTCATTATGATTTACTGCTTATGGATACGCCGATTGGAAGCGTGTTCCACGGCAAAGTTTTTACCTCTACATATTGAAGAAAGTTATCTAAAGAATCTCCGAGCTCATCGACAACTCGGACGGAACATTCCAGTAGATCCTCGGGCTGATATTAATAGGCCAAGTTGGTAACTTACACAACTTTATTTTCCGTGTTCGTGATAAAAGATAAAACTTTCGTTACTAAGTTAGAGGTAGGTACAAAATTTTATTAAGTAGATCGATATCAGTTAATTATCCCCATATGAAACTGAATTTCTTCGTCAACAAGCATATCGTCGCAGTCGTAGAATACTGACGGATCTGACAAATATTACATATATGTTTGTTGATATCAACATTAAAGTAGTTTACAATGAAAACCATACGTAACTAACTAATTAACATATTTTACTGGAACAGATCTGAACGGATTATTAAGTTATATATTATAAATATTAATAAAGGAAAAAAAAACGAAAAAAAAAAACCCCAGGTAGACCTTCAATAGCAAAACTAAAATAGCAAAAATGTTGTCGTATAAAAATTAACGACAGAAAATAAAGTTTCATTAAAAAAAAAAAAAAACTAATTAACATAACTTTGCCCGTGAGAATCAGTTAGCTGAAGTGACCAATTTCTAAGACAATTTAAAAAAAAATATTTCTTAGGATACCCAGCTCACGTTGTAAAAAGAAAGAATTTACAAAATGCAAGTATTCAAAACGTAGTAACTGATAATTATAATAACAGTCACGACTTGAAATAGATTAGAAATGGTACAGCTTCAGCCTGATATATCTGAAACAATATCGAATTTATCGATACAGCATCGAGCCAGAATATCATCTTCCAGACGTTTACATTGTATCAACTTTTCAATCTCGTCCCTGAAAATTAACATCACATGTTTTCTCACATGGAAAATCATGCCCTTGGGCCTATATTCCTGAAAGGGCTCATGCCTATTGAAGTTAAAATGAGCCGATAGGTATTACGGAGGTAAGGTTTTACGACGTAGAAGAGAATGACGAGGTGTTTTATACCCAGTATTAATAGCAATTGCAAGAATAATCAAAATCGATAAAAAAAAATTGATTTAACTAAATATCATGTAACATAAAAAAACCATGGTTAACCTTCTCTTTTGAGAAGTATATTTATTTTTACATTATTTACATTGCCTTTATTGTACATGCCGATATGGTAGAATATGGAATAATGGACATGTAATTATTTTTTTCAACTAATGTATGTACCCATATTCGTGCAATAAATGATTTGATTTGATTTGATTTGAAGAAACTATTAAAAAAAAATCTTAAATAATAATAAAACGATGCATAAATAGTTTTTTTTTTATGGGTTATTATGGAATGGTAACCCCGACTGCGCTATCGGTATACGTTAGCGGGGCACCAGTGATAGATGATTGGTGATGATGAAAGCAGGTCAGTTGGCCCATCATGATCAACAAGAATTAACCATGATGGTTTCCAGGGGGAACCGCGTGGAGGTCGACCTGATGTTATAGTCGATATTGATAGCAACAGAGTTATTAAAACCCATTACTAAAAATCCCTTTCCCCCCGATGCATAAATAGTTATTACAAGTTATAAAAAAAAAAAAAAAACTATATATCTACAAGAAAATGACTTCCATTCAATCAATCATTGCTATTTCCATACAAATAAATGTGAACTACATTTATAGAAGGCGAAAAATTGTTTACAGTAACACAATACAAAAGAAGCCAATGTACATGGAAATGTAAGCAAACACATTACGAGCAGGCAACAAACGTATCAAAATAAGAACTTGAAGCTCAAGGCCACCTACAGAAAAGTGACAAACAAGCAGCACTCCGCCAGATATACATACATCTGGTATATCTATATTAAATGCGAGTAGGTAAGTATGTGCCTACTTTAGGTACCTACGTTTTACCTTCGATACCATATAGTAATTAATATATACTTGATGTCGTACAACACATAGGCTTAGGTGTAATTTACATATAACAAGACTGTTTAAAAATATTTTTAAAAACAAGTTTTTATAATGTACAAAATCCGCCATCTTGTGGCGACGGTCATTTTGAAAATATCATAATATTGAGTAATGTATTGTCAACAGAATTAAAGATGTATGCAAAATTACAACAAAACCGCATTTTTTATTGGACGAAGATGGAATAGTGCACCCGTCTATGACGTAATATTTAATAATAAAAAAACTTTATTGTTACAGGCTGTAATGACCCAATTTGTTAGTAACATAATCATAGCCTAATGTTAGTGGGGGAAGGGATCGTTAGTAATGGGGAAGTTAGTCCCCATCGCTATCAATATACCTTATCAGGTCGACTTCCACGCGCGTCCCCCTGGAAACCATCGTGACTAATTTATCGTTAAATTCGTCACGATGGGCTAACTGACCTTCCTTTTCATCCTCACCAATCATCTCTCACTGGTGTCCCGCTAGTATATACCGATAGCGCAGGCAGGGTTACCAATCCATTATCATCCATAAAAAAAAAAAACCTAATGTTAGTACATTTTACAACAAAATAAGTTAATAAAAGAAAAAAAGAAACAATAAACAAATTTTTGTCTATGCTAACGGTAGGTACACAATGGCGGGGCACTAGCGGAAGTTGAGACAATGAGAATGAAGGCAGGTCAGTTAGCGCGTCGGCCAAATTTACTACAAATTAACCATGACGGTTTCCAGAGGGGACCACGTGGCGGTTGACCTGACAGGGTAAATTGCTAGTAAAAACAAATACCTAATAGGTTCTAATTCAGCTTAACTAGTTAGCAGAAATAGGATCTAATTCAGCTTACAAGATTTGACCTAAACCAACAAACAAACATCGCAATTTAAAGTTTGTTTTTTTAAAGGATCATCTGCCGAAGGCCGGAAACCCGAAGACCACGAAGGACCATAGGACGTTTATACTATATTACTCCTTAGTAAACGCATCTTTTGTATGTACGCTTTGCAAAAACTTTTTAAGCGTCCGATTAAAGTGTTCACTTATTCGTTTTTAATTTAAAAGCATACAGTCATAATTAATAAATGATATATAAGATATACAAACCACCAACAAATGCATTCCCAAAGAGGGTTGACGTCAGGCAGGCGGCCGGTCGTAAAACTGTAAGCCAAATCCTTTAGTAATATGGACAAAACTATATTACGCCGACCCCAAATAATAATTGGGATAAGGGCAGGAAGATGATGATATAAGAAACACAAATATTATAGCTTCCTACAACACCATTTGATACTTACAAACGATACCCATTCACCCAAATATCTGTACAATGAACTAACTAAACACTTTTTAGGGAGAAGAAAAATTGAAAAAAGTTGTCTGGAAAGTTGG
This sequence comes from Galleria mellonella, assembly GCF_026898425.1. NCBI lineage: Eukaryota > Metazoa > Arthropoda > Insecta > Lepidoptera > Pyralidae > Galleria > Galleria mellonella. Next base: position 8,517,995 of record NW_026442086.1, on the reverse strand, counting down.
AACACTGATGATTTTTTATACACTCTTAATCGCCAATGGGAACGACATACTTCGTTCATCCTTTTTTATCTTGTTCATTGTTTTATAAACCTTTAATGTATCTAAAACATGACCTCATAACGTAAAAATGGAAAATGAATTTGCATACATTCCTGAATAGGTATATACAAAATGTTGCAGAGATTTTATTAGTAGTCCCAATACGTCTTTTAGTTTCTTTTTTTTTTCGTATTTTTATTGCTTTGTTTACACTTCAATAGCTTTCCACATATTCACAAAACGATCACAAACAAATTTATTGAAATTTGAACAGACACGCATCACGACTATCGGGTCAATTGCATTAAAATATTTTAGAAATATCGCGGACGTGCACGGAAACTAAAGTGTCTTCATTGTAGTTTATAAGAAACGGGAATTAACCGTGAAGCAGTTGTGTTTGCATGGCTGTTTCGGTTTGAAGGGTGGGATATGGCGTAAATTTACAGGGTACAGAGGAATAACGCCTGATTCCTAAGGAATGGCAACGCATGGGGGGTATCATGGGCGAAACAGTATGCTCTGTAATGTCCATGGTACTGCACATGTCTATAGACGACGGTTACCACTTTCCATCAAGTGGGCCGTCAGCTTGTATGCCATTCTAAGTTGTATAAAAAAAAAAAAAAAATTAACGCGATTATTTATTTATTTAAACTTTATTGTTCAATAAAATGTGGAGGCGATACCAAAGACGGACTTAATACTGTAAGCAATCTCTACTAGTCAACCTTTAGGATGAGCAGAGATACTAGAATTAAGAAAGAAAAAAGAAGAAAAAATATTTATTAGAATAATGTATATTTATATAATTTACCTGAATTATCTCGACGTTTCGACCACGTTTCAGAAAAAAAAAAGCTATTATATTTTACCTAAATGATCGCATTAATCTCCACGGTTTATAAACCATAAAACATACATGTAAGTCTAACAGTTAATATGTCTTTACGGTAGGTAATTGTGAATTATATATGTAAATAAAATAAATACCTATGCTGTTGACTGTAATCCCTGATGGGGTAGTTGAATTTTGAAACTATTTGTCGAATAACACGGTTGTAGAATAACAGTAGTCAACATGTACCTACTATCTAGTAATAACTAATAAATTTTTAATGTTTTAATGTTTATCAAACACAAAGCATGCTGTGGTTGCCTATAAAGGTAGGAACAGTTAGATCTAATCTGCCAGTGTATATTGTATTGAAATGTATCGCTGTATCTTATGTTGGTAATCCTATAAATAAATAATCTAATTACTGAAATCAATTCAAAAAGCAGCAAAGTTAAAACTTCGAGTAACCGATCCGTGAAGCAGTTAACAACTTCACCGACCTTTAACTGGGAAGGGTTACCCTTGCCCTCGGAACTGGTCAGTTACGCACAGCCCGATAAAACAATTCTACCGACAAAGGTCACGGCTGTGACAGGTTGAGTTGGGCAGAGTTCAGAGGGACGCGGATGTGTTTGCGCGATGGACTTCGGAACACAATGGGCGGGTTCACTCTAAATAAACATCTTTGATCTATCTTTGAATAAGAGCATGTCAGCGCGTATTTTTATTTACAGGGCATTTATAAACGTGCTTTTGACATTAACAAATTTTCTATTTATCATATAACGTGATGTTGGGAGCTGTTCTGTTTACAAATTTATAAACATTTGCATAGAGATGATCAGGCAATAGGAGTCGCAAACGATGGAAAGTGGCTAGCTTACAGTGACTCTAATCAATACCTTATTCCAGCCCGATGAAGTCGAGGTTCTTGGATAACAAAAACGGCTATATATTTTAGACCCCTGAACTCACTGGACCTATTCCTATCTCTATAAATTCATCGACGAAATGTTAAGAATTTCATTCCATATAGATATTGTTTCTGGTGAATTCGTCATGATGGACTAAATAAACTGGCTTGACCGTAGATTCGTTTAGATATTTATTAAAAAAATTTTGACCAATAAAATGTAGTACAAAAGGTGGACTTAACGCTATATGCATTCTATACTAGTCAACCTTTAGGATGTGCAAAGATACAATGTCAATATAATATCATACATTCACAGATGTACAGATATAATATTCATCACGACGGGCTAACCTTATTATCTTCATAGCATTATCCCAATTATTATTTGGGGTCGGCGTAATATGTTTTTCACTTCCATTATTCTCTATTCGCAGTAATTTCCGCATCCCCTCCCATTTTGGCCATATCTTGACCTTTTTATTCTCGCCTATCACTCCCCACTTTGTAATCGTATATTTTTAGCGCAAGCGGTTCATTAAAAAAAAAAACTAACTTCATCTTCACTTGTATATCATCTGTCACTGGTACTCCGCCTACCACTTCATTAAATTTTTTTTTATACAACTTAGAATGGCAAACAAGCTGACGGCCCACTTGATGGAAAGTGATAACCGTCGCCTATAGACATGAGCAGTACCATGGACATAACAGAGTATACTCGTTCATAATCGAAGTACTTTTTAAAAATACTCTGTTCCTATAGCTACCTACAGTCTGGTTCTGGCTTCGTTACGACTTTATTATATAAAGATTAAAACGACACGAAGATTAACGAGCCCTTTTGTGAGCTCATCGTTGAGGAGACAGCGCACAATAATAATTCATCATTTATATTACTGGTAAAAACAATCGCTATTGTAAGCGAGCATAATGTTGGCAAATTTGGCCCAGCGTTTCTGGAAAGTGGTGGGGCGGGCAGGGGGAGCGGGCCCGCCACCTGCTCGGGCCACCCCGAGCCCCGAGCGCGGCACGAGGGTCGGCACCACGCTGCGTAGGCGTGTGTTGACAAACGATGTTGCTGAGTCTATTTCTAGCGACCGAGCCGGAGCCCCGCCCACTTCTCGCCTCATCCCCGCCGATCCCCCGCCGCCCACAGCCCCCTCCCAAAAGCGTCCTTGACCTTCCGTATCCAAACAACCGCAGTCACAACAAGCAGACACACTTCCCCGATAATTTGTTTTTCTTGTTTTGTTTGAGTGCGTCCCTTGCCGATTGATTTTGGACTCGCTCCGTTATGTTTCACGGATTCCACGGCACGTACGCTGTGCTTACTAAATATTAACTGGAGAAGACAGATTTGAAGCGATACTGGGCGTGCGAAGGCGGCGAACAATGTAAGTACCGGTTTCCATTATGTTTGGAAAGCGAATTCAAATTTGAATGCTTTTAAAAATTAAAAAAGAAAATTAAGTTAATAAATGGAGCGCAATCTCATTTTTACGTTATTGCTATAGTACAAAAATAAGATTTTGCTACACAAAAATACAACGAATTAAAATAACAATAATACATTTAGGGCCAGATCAAATATAAATTCGATCAATTATAAAAAAATATTGTATTGGCAAAGATAGACTGCACAGCATATAAATGTTTTTTTAAAAACGATCCTATATGCATCTTTTAAGTAGGTAAACAATATACATAAACAAAATTTCAGACCAGGTGGAGGTCGACCTGATAGGGTAATACACCTTATGGGTCAGTTAGACCCCATTACTAACAATCCCTTTCCCCCAGCCACAGGTATTAATGTTAGTCGATTACTAGAAGAGCGCATCATTCGGAAAGTCGACATTTCACAGAGCAGTTTTTGAATCCAACAACAGCGGGGCGAATATACCTTCCTAACTTCTATCACATGGAAATAGGAACTGTTTTATTTTAATGGATTATAAAGAAATGATAACCCCACCTGTTCTATTGATATACACTGGCAAAGCAACACTGAGGGACGATAGGTCAGGTAAAGCAGGTGAATTGACCTATCGTCAAATCAAGAATAAAACAATCACTACGGTTTCCAGGGGAAACCGCTTAGAGGTGGCGACCTCTATATTAATATAATTAATATAAATACTTAATTGAGAGGCAAAAGTTAAATCCAGTAAGTTACCTCTATGTTCCATTTGTCTGCTAGATAGACTGTCATATCTGTCTGTTTACTGTACGGATAATCTGGTAGTATTGTTTTATTATTACCCTATTCCCTTTGGCCGCAACAGAATATCAGTGCTTTGCTCTTTTGAGGGCGAAGCAAGAAACTTAGTTGTGACCATTTTGTATTGCTATGGCACACGCACAAACGAAAAATTGTATTTAGCTTTATGTATTTTTTAAATCATTTATCTCGCTTTTTTTGTATATGTATGTTGTAATTTGTGTGCTGTAAGTAATGCAAATAAATTATCTATCTATCTATATTATTATTTTTTAATTTTTACAAAAAATCACATCTCCCCTCTTAAGGAGAGGAGATGGCAAACTAACCCCCGGCAGAAACACAGTCGGGTTCAGAGCTCCAGGGAGAGAACCCGGCGTACAATGCGGGCAGTATCTAAGAGCACCGATTTCTGCATCTTTCCCGGGAGTGAACCGCCTCGGAATCACAACCGTCTGAGATATTGTTCCAGACTGGTTGGGATAAGACCGTTCACCGACAAAACGATTAGAATGATTTCGGTGGACGTCACCCCCCACATTTCGGTCACCTCGTGAGCCAGGTGTATTATAATAAATAAAAATAATTACTATTATTATTAATCCTAGCTAAAAATGGGGTTGCTAATTAGTAATAGACTAACAATACCTTCTCCCCCAGGGAGGGAACTGTTAGTAATTGGATTATCACCCCTATTGCAAGCTGTATACTCTATCAGGTTGATCTCTACGCGGTCCCTGTTAGAAGTCGGTTTTTTCTTGTGGGTCACAGTCTTTACAGAGATGTCAGTTACGAGGCAGACATCTACCTCGCATACCTATGCCTATATACCCACTGGTGGTTAGCCGCCAATAATCAAAAACCGGCGCAACGCAACGGACATTGTGCGGTCGGCGGCAGCGGCGCACGATACGAAGCGATTGCTATTCATTACTTGGAACTAAATATTGGATCATCGGGAAAACGTCACATCCCACGTTTAGGTTGCATCATGAACATTTTAAAAGGAACATAATTTTTTTTACTAGATGAAAATAAATGCAGGTCAGTTGGCCCACCATGATGAATTCGACAAGAATTAAACATGATAGTTTCCAGAGGAAGCCGCGTGGAGGTTGACCTGAGAGGGTATATTGCTAGTAATTGGGCTATTAGACCTCATTACTAACAATTCCTTTCCCCTTAAAAGGAACCTATTAACATTGCGTCAATTACGACGAAAGGTATCTTATGCTGTAAATTGAGATATGAGTAGACAAGGATTAGAACTATTTAATTAATTATCACACTTTCCATGCAAAGGTTGCCTGGAAGAGATCGCTCTTAGCTATAAGGCCGCCCACTGTTTTCTAAGTGTAATATTTTCTTGTAGTTGTTTGTATTTATAATAAGTTTACTATTGTAATCTTATAGAGAGAATTATAAAGAGGATCTATCTATCTATCTATTTAAACTTTATTGCTCGATAAAATTATATGTACTTACATTTGGCGATTTCAACACCACATGGTGTTCTCTACCATGGGGCAAACAGAGAAATATATTACGTAGGCGGTGCATTATTGAATAGAGGAAAAATAAAGTAATAATTGATATATTCCTATAATATAAATATATAATTAGATTAATATAAATATACACATAATATGTTAAATATATAATAATATGTTGACAATCTGTGTATCAAATTGTATACGATTCCGTGATTGAGTAACAAACGTCATACATATCCAAACATGTTTACAAATCTTTTAATGTAAAAACTACCGGTTTAACTTACGTGTAATTACATCAACAAAGCTCGACTAGTTTCGGAATCAATTCGTGATCCTTAGTCATGAGCGACTGTGACGCGAGCACGGGCCTGACTGCATGCCTCGCCCGCTTAGTGCGAGCTGTAGACGGTTGCGGCATCGTCACAGATAAGAAAGATGGCGTTCGGAACTCTTCGGGTATTAACGGCTGGTCTCAGTCAATCATGACTAGTCGAGCTTCTTCGATCTAATTACACGTAAGTTAAACTAGGGGGTCTATCATGAAATGAAATTCCGAACTTTGGACTCAATTTCGTGTTTATGTTCATTGCCAAATCGACCTAGCTTAAATGGAGCTTATAGGCGACGGTTACCACTTTCCATCAGGTGGGCCGTCAGCTTGTTTGCCATTCTAAGTTGCATAAAAAAACCGCAGACGATGTAGCAGGTAAATGCTAGTTTAGATAAAAATGGGGAGTAGTAGCCCTATTGTTAGCAATACACCCTGTCTGGTCGATCTCTCCGCGGTTCCCCCTGGAAACTATCGTGTTCTATTCCAAGTGAATTCGTCACAATGGGCTAACTGACCTGCCTTTTCATTCTCACCTATCATCTCTCACAGGTGCCCCACCAGCGTATACCGTTAGCGCGGGCGGGGTTACCATTCCGTTATTATCCATTTAAAAAAAAAAACCTTAATAGGTAGTACTAAAATAATTACTATAAACGCTATAAAAACATCTGTGAAGGTCGATCAAAACTAGGGTTGCCATCCGTCCGGGTTTCCCCGAATTGGTCCTAGTTTATTGGGCATCCGGGAGGCGTCCGGGCCGGGCATAATGTAAAGTCTTGAGCGTAATTCTGTTTTGTTAGGTACATTTAAAATAATGATAAAAGAGGACTAAATTTAATCTTAGGGTCTGAAAATAAATAAGAAGGTGATTTATGACATTTTCAAGTGTTTTTTTTTAACTACACTATGTTAAAAAAACAACCTGTTGATATGTCCGGGTTTAGGGCTTTAAAATCCGGCGTTTTCACGCGTCTTGTTCTGGTTGCCAAATTTTAGAAATGGCAACCCTAATCAGTACAATATTTGACGCTGCCGCCGCCGCTCGCGCACGACGCACGGCACACGGTGGGTACGTCGGTAATTACCGTCATTACGACTGACTGTCACAAATAATTTTATTATTACGTACGCACATACTTGCTATGCCTAATTACCAATTGGGCATATAACCATATTTATTTACGTGTGTATATATATGCCGTGTGGCATTTCCGGGGTGAGTACAGCCCACCTGGCCCCCCCAACTTAAATACAGGCGTATTTATAGTGGATATTTCTTTTTTATTTAAAATTTTCAAAAATCCAATCTTAGTTGATTATGGTTTCTTTTTTTATTATATCCGCCGTGAACTGTTCATTGCTGAACATAATCTACGAGGGGTTTTTTCAATAGGGGCCATGCTTGGCAGGCGTGTTGGCAACCACAGTTAAGGTTCGGTGAGTTTCCCGACCATTAAGTTCTTGTAGTCGCCTCCTGCGACACCCACGGAAAAGGAAAAGGTGGTCTGGCCTATACCGGGACCACACATTAAATCTTAGTGGATGCTAACGTAATATTATATTAAATCCATGTTCCAAATTTTAGCTAATTCGACTTGATAATTTTAATTGTATGTTAATATTGATAGTCAGTCAGAACAAATTATTTTACAAGTAAATATAGATTTATACATTTTACAATAAAGTGACAGGCAAACATGCCGTGTGGTCCGGCATAGACTACGCCACTCCTTTCTTTCCTGTGAGTGTCGCAAGAGGCGACTAAGGGAGGGCGAGGGATGGGCTGCAGCGTCCTTCTTAAAACATCTCCAAAGCCTAACTGCGGTTACCAATTCGCTTGCCAAGCGTGGCAACTACTGGAAAACCCCCCAAGGGGAAGGCTTATGTTCAGCAGTGGACAGTTAAAGGCTGATATGACGATAATAAAGTTAGTATCCCTAGAATACATATACATGATTACACCCCAACGTTGTCTACATTACTGGAATGAGTTAATTAAAAAAAAAAAAAAACAATAATACATTTATTACACGAGCACACCTGTAACTGGAAATACAACGGTGAAGGAAGTATTTCACGTGCTTAATTCGCTTTATTAATTCTTTTATTAAGCTTAATTCGTAAAGAAACAGTTTTACGAATTAAGCTAACAAAAGCTAACGAACGCGCTATGCGAACGAAGCCATGAGACAAGCTATTATAATAACATCATCTCACATGAGGTTTGGTGATGTATTAAGAGGGACGCTGCTGCCCATCCTTCGACCGTTAATTTCTCTTAGTTGCCTATTACGACACTTGTGAATGTGTGAATGTGAAAAAGAGTTTTCCGCGCTTAGCCTCTCATTTGGGCCATTGTGCGTATGAGTCGTGGCTAGTGCAGCCAACCTAGCTCCGCCCAAAAGCGCAGAAGCTTCCTGGGTTCTTCACAGGCCTCACGGAGCGCCTCATCGTTCCGAGGATTTCTAAACGTTGATGGGTCACAGCCTCACATTCCAGGATTACGTGAGCAACCGTTTCTTCGGCGTCGAAACAGCCTCGACATAGAGGGCTGTCTGTGGCTCTTATTGTGTATAAATGTTTGTTTAATGGACAATGACCCGTTATTGTCCCTATCATTATTTTGAAGTTTTTCTATCTAGATGTAATAAACGTTTTGATAGTCGTTGATTCAACGTAGGTACGGCCAATTTTGATTGTCTGCAATCAGTAGCCTTTATCCATCTTTGGTTTTGTATGTCAGCGGAAATTTGACGAATCCATATATTCGAAGTTGTGAGAATGGAAGAGGAAGAAGTGGATACGGGTCTACCACCGTCGTTCCTGAGCTAATTATTATGACACTTATGAGAAAGGAGGGGGTGGCCCATTTTATGCCGAGACCACAGGGCATTACTTTAATGTAAAATGATATTAATATAAAATGTTTATGAGAGATTTTGTTGCACGAACGACCACCATACTGCCTTTTACTGTCACGAAGCAGTAATGCGCGCGTTATAGTGTCATTTAGCTATTGCAATCTTTGATAGGTTATTTCTCAGATCACCTCAAACAAGGATCTCATAGATGATAGTACTTACATTCTGTTTTTTTTTTTGTTATATCTATTGCGTTAAAAAGAGGGGAGGGGGGCGAACAAGAGAATTATTTAAAAAGTGTGAAAAGTGAGAACTCAGCCTATCTTACTTAATTGTAAGAGATTTTGTTTCATCACCAACGCTAATACGAGTAGCTAGTAAGAACTACTAGAGAGGGTGTCGCCTTCTGGTGTCGAGAGTTCCTTAAGCATTACTGTTGACATAGCTTATTCAACGACGGCTTTACATGTTCTTCAAAGCTTCTTCGAGCATGAATTAAAAACTATAAGAGGTTTAAGTTGAGATTCTAACTTAAGGATCCTTAGACATTATCCAACTGAATTGACATCACTGCACATTATAAGGCGACATAATTGAAGACGCCAAAACAGTTATGTCAAACCCTGGTCTATAGACGATGGATACCACTTCCCAATAGACCTAAGATTCCGCCAAGTGACAGTGAACAGTTCCGATCGTGTCGGAGGCTGGCGAGACCGCCGACACACGCACCGACGTGGTGCCTACAGCGTAGCCTCCCTGTTCGCGCGATCGATAACAGATGAACTTGCTAGTAGTTTTCCATCGCCCTACTCAGCGAGTTCGCATCGAGCACCCAGATAACTTTGGACAAAAATGGAAAATTACCAACAGTCAAGCATCCATGCTTATTGATAATCTGAATTCAATTACTTTTTTTTTTATTTATTTATATATATATATATATTAAAGAAACACCAACAGCATATTGCATTATAACATATATAACAAACATTACTATAATACAATATTAATGCACACGCCTATTATAGGTATTCACAGCATTCACTTTAACATAGTTATACAGCGCGAGAAAATGAAGTAACAATTATAATGAATTAAATAACACTAGACTACAAATATTTTAAAAGTTGCATTATTAGTTATAGAAATAAACATGTAACCTAAGTTGTGAGCAATATTAGAAAATACGATTATAAGTGAATTCAATTAATAAATATTAATATATATATATATATATATATATTATAATTAGAGTTACTTTTTATTAGATTATTGTACAAAGTATTTCAGCAATTTATTCCTGTAGGAATTCGAACTATCATGCACTATATCAATTTCAGGTAATTTGGCATTAACTTCATTGTTTGACGCACTAATCCTGGTAAAAAGTACTTCTTCTCAATTATTACGATAATTAAATGAATTAATCACAAAATATATTCGTAGGTATACACATAGATAATAATCTGTAACTGGGAATTTTACAGTTTCATTATTATTCTTCATGTAATTTAAGATTTGGACAAAACTTCTATGAGATCAACCTGTAAATCTCTTTTCTTCAGGACAAACGAGTTAATAGAGAGATGGACATCCTGTCCATCTTTGTTATTTGACTTATATTAACTATCTTTGTCCTTTCAAATGAAAAAAGAATTTTCCAAATCGGTTTACAACTGACGGAGTTATGAGGTGACAAAAACATAAAAAAAAAACAAATTGAGGATCTACTTTATTTGAAGGCTGTTGATTACATATTTACTTTAATCGTGTCAAAATCTGTATAGGATAAACACGGAAATAAACCCTATTGATTGTACCGAGCGAATTAACCAACCATACGATCCGTCTGAAGGTATACCGTCGTCCTTCTTTGTTGCCGACCCTTGTGGCAAGATCTGCAGTCACTGCTGTAGTATATTATGTTCACGTACTGGCCACTAATAATTTCGTAAATACTGGCCGGTGACAATTTGTTCTATTTATTCTTTCAATGAATAAATTAGTGTTTAACCAACTCGCTTGCGTATCACTACAACTGCCAAATATAATCCTTAAGGGATCCCCCTTTGGATGGATTGTTAAAAATGGGGATTAGTAGCGCCCATCGTTAGCAATACACCCTGTCAGGTCGACCTCATCGCGGTTCCCCCTGGAAACTATCGTGTTCTATTTCAAATGAATTCATCACGATAGGCTAAGTGACCCGCCTTTTCATTCTCACCTATCATCTCTCACTGGTGCCCCAACAGCGTAAACTGTTAGCGCAAGCGGGGATATAAATCCATTATTATGCATTTAAAATATAATCCTCAAAGTTGAACACAGTTTGTATGTAAACTGTAAAACCCCCAATATGTGAGATCAACTTACACTTAATAGATTTTACAAACTCAAATATTTTTTTTTTTTTAGATTTAGATATATATTTATTTATCTAATCATAGATTCATAGTATCACAATAGATACGTCATAGTGGCAACAAGTAAAGCCTAGAATCCATAACAGCATTATTGCATGGTTGCCATCCACAACACTGAACATCGAACCTGAGGACCATCTACCGAGAAAGGGCTGCTAATCAGGCCCAGAGGGAAGAGAACCCGCGGGCTCCGTTGTACGCGGCACTCGCGGTGGACGGGGCGGCGGCGGGCAGGGGCTGCAGCGCTGGACGGGCGGCGTAGGGCGGCAGGGCTGCTGCTATTTATATAAAATCGATATGTGCGCGGCCGTGGCCTTGGGCGCATCGATCGAGACAGACGGGGCGTGGAAGACGAGCCCCCGACAACTTCCAGCGTGCACAGTACGACCGGTTCTCGGTAACAATAATATGGGCATCTCATGCAGTTGTACGCACTGTGTTGCATACATATACATACGAAAATTGTGTAAACAGTCGCCAACGGACTGTACAGCTCAAAGTTAATGATGTCCAGAGCATAGAATGTGCACATATAAGATTTATAAAAAACAAGTTGCATAACAAAACAAAAAATAAAATAACAAAGCGAAACACGTATTACAGACATGTTTGGCGCCGGTGGACTTTCATTTTTGATTTCCGGCTACCTGTCGCCTATGCTGATATAAAATATAAAAAGAAAAAAAAAATGAATTCCACAAAAAACCTACTTAATTTTTTTTTTTTATACAACTTACAATGGCAAACAAGCTGACGGCCCACCTGATGGAAAGTGGTAACCGTCGCCTATAGACATGAGCAGTACCATGCACATAACAGAGTATACTGTTTCGCCCATGATACCCCCCATGCGTTGCCATTCCTGAGGACTCGGATGTTATCCCTCTGTACCCTGTAAATTTACGCCATATCCCACGCTTCAAACCGAAACACAACTGCTTCACGGTTGAAATGTTCAATTGTAGCAAAACCAGTTATTTTAATTTTCAAAACGAAGCTACTGAATTGATTTTCATAAAATTGCTATAGGACCAATCTATAACTATACCTTTTTAGATGAAAAAAGAATTTTGAAATCAGTTTATGACTGGAGTTATGAGTTCTGTTTAAAGTCAATTGTCAGTAAATACACATAATATTCCTTCATATAATAATATGTAAGTGCCACAGAATCACAGCAATAGTGTGGCCCTTGAGTTTTTTTTTATTGGATGATAATGGAATGGTAACCCCGCCAGCACTATCTGTTAATACTGGCGGAGTGCAAGTGACTTGTGAAGATGAGGATAAAACCTGATCAATTAATCCATAACGACGAAGTCTAAAAGAATTAATCACGACGATTTCCAGAGGGAACCGCGTAGAGGTCAACCTATCAGGGTATATTGCTAGCAATGGTGACTAATGAACCCATTACTAAAAACCCCTCTCCGCCGGCCCTTAAGTTGGGATACTCCATGTTACGAGAAACCAATATCTGGGGACACAACCCAGAACATCCAAATCCGAGCCAATGCAGAAAAATTCGTGTCCTAAATTAGCCCGACAGATAATTGAATCTGGGACTTCATTTACGAAAACCCGTTTGCTGGAAGAGAACTCTTACAGAGTTAAGCTCGCCTATTGTACACCTTTATTTTATATATATTATATGTCATAATTTTTTGTGTACAATAAAGAATAAATAAATAAATAAAACCCACTTGCTCAGCACTGCACCACAAAGGTTGTTAAAATAATCAGAAATAAATTTTATATTCAAATATTTTATTTAAAACTAACGGAAGGTCAACCCAGCCAATGGAAACTGATAACTATCCCTTATAGAAGGTGAAATCAAGATCATTAGCAGCCTTCTTAACAGAATGTTCTAAAAAACACTGAATATTTTCCCCAAAGATACATTACCAGATATTACCAGAAGGAGACTTTGTACAAAAGTCGATTGCTTGGGTACTTCTGTCCCATTTGTGTTTCAACTGTAAAGCAGTTGTGTTTGCATGGCTGTGTTTCGGTTTGAAGGGTGGGCATGGCATATGGCATGAATTTACTGGGTACAGAGCTAAATCCTCAGTCATCCTATATCATCCTATCCATCCTATATAATCCTAAATCATCCTATATTCATATGCCATTTAGTTGTTAATTTAATTGGTATTTCCAAAATCCATACATAATAGTAGTGGGTATAAATTCTTAAAGTTATTTGCGGTGGTCATCACCTTCTTTCTACTTCTGTTTGTTATGCTACTGGGAATGATCTTAGTAACATAACAACCAGTATGATTATTAGTATCAGTAGTAGGAAATTCATATTTTCTATACTATGATAATGGTACCATTTAGTGATAAAAAATTTTAGTAGCAGAACAAGGCCTCAGATGTAGTTCGCAGGATAACAACTTCATTGACATTAAATTTGAAAAAAAAATACACATCAAAACAGTTTATAAAATATGTTGAGTATAAAAACAGATTGAAATAAACAAATATAAATTATATCAATTATACAATTTAATAACATACCTGAACTGTGTGAAGAGTTGCAATCATCGGACATCTTTGTTTTCTGAAAAACAATATATAGCAATAAGTACCTACTAAAGGCACAATTTATAATCAATGTTTTATTTTATTTACTACTGCATTATAAAACATACTTAATGCAATCAAATTATAAAAGTTAAAATCAGCTACTTAGCTGAACAGATACAAATGAAATTTAGTACTGGCTATATTTCAGAATGAATTAGTAATTTTTTTTTTATGCAACTTAGAATGGCAAACAAGCTGACAGTCCACCTGATGGAAAGTGGTAACCGTCGCCTATAGACATGAGCAGTACCATGGACATAACAGAGTATACTGTTTCGCCCATGATACCCCCATGTGTTGCCATTCCTGAGGACTCAGGTGTTATTCCTCTGTACCCAGTAAATTCACGCCATATCCCACCCTTCAAACCGAAACACAGCCATGCAAACATAACTGCTTCACGGTTGAAACACGAATAGGACAGAAGTACCCAAGCAATCGACTTTTGTACAAAGTCTCCCCCATGCACAACGGCCCAAATGAGAGGCTAAGTGCGGAAAACAGAGTCTTTCTTACATTACAAAGTCTCCCCCTGGTGATACATATGGTATATACATCATACCAATCCAATACAAAGCTGTAGCACATGAATAGTATAAAATAATTATATCCCAAATAGATACAATTACCATTTTCAATATTATATTTCCATATGATAAATAGAAAGATAAATGAATCTTTTACATTAGCTTTAATAAGTAAATTTTTGATTCCCACATTTCTTTAATTTAGAAATCTATAATTTTATTAAATTTTAGTAAATAATCTATTATTGGCTGATAACATAACTTTCTGTGGGTAAAAGAATTTCTAAAATTGATTAACTTTTGAGTCTATTCATTACATATAAACACCTCAGTATAAGTATAGATATGGTATGAGTATGGGTTTTTGTCTGTTTTCACAATGTCCTCTACTCAAACTTTGTCTAGGATAGATTGTTTAATAATAAGGCCACCTTTCATGTCACTTCACTGTGTATCATTTATTGTATTTCTTAATTTTGTAATTCATGCAATGAAGTATAAATAAATAAACAAGACAATATGAATGGATAGTATGATGATGTGTGTAAAAGAGTAGCGAGTCCAAATATGACAACTGATGAATATTAGAAGATGAAAACTACAAATATTTATTTCATGGCTAATGTAGCGACTCATTCCGCTATCTCCTTTTTTTACCAACAATTTTTACATCAACATAATATTAAGACTCTTTTTCGTTTGCATAATTTAGAAACATTGTGACATTTAAGTTTTAGTTTATCTTACATTAATCTTTCTGTCTTTACGAATCCTACCTAATGTAAAATATTAAATACTGATTAAATGTTATTGTCGATTGCTGTTCATTAGTTTCCTTCTGTCTTTCAACTGCAAGATAAATAGAATTTTTCTGCAAGCAAGGTTAGTGTCTGAATGCAATAGATGTCCTTAGTCACTACAGGTAACATAAATCATAATACATGTTACAAATATAATATATGTTACAATATATTATATTTATGATATAGTTTTTTTTTAATTAATGAAGACTGTGCTTGGACCATTTAATATAATAACAATAATTCTGTGTGATAGTTTGGATATCTGATATTTTAAAAATATAGCCATCACAACAAAATGTGTAAATATACAGAAAATTAATCATTACTATCAATAATTTATTTTGTAATTACTTTTAAATATATTTTAATTGTATCTTATTGAAGCACAAATACAAGATCAATGAAAGTTTGAAAATACCGCGTTTTCTAAGCAACACAACAACAACAATAAACAATGATAATATAAGTGATAAATGTTAATTCTTTTTTTTTATTTCGGTGCAAATAAACAAAGAACACGTTTTTTCAATACACGAATATAAGATACTTGGAAAATACTCACACGGCAGTTGGACTTCCACAGCTGGTGTATGGTACTCCGACACCCTGAGAGACCGTAACAGTTCAACACACACAAATAATCACATTTTAAACGACATTAAACAATGAAAACAACATTTTAAACAATATTTATGTAAACTTAAAATAATATTTCTTACAAAAGAGATAAAACGTATGTTTTGATGAGAATTTCACGATATTACGATATTAATTTCTATGTTGTTCTTGTATTTCATTTGATCAATTTAAGGAATGAAAAAATTCGTAATTTTGATTGGCTAATAAGATTCTGATTTGAACAAGACAAAAATTCTACCAATACTAGAATCGAGATTCTTTTGCTGTGAACTGTCATGTATGTCAAATGTGTTTCACAGATAATTATAATAAACCATAGATGAAGTAGTATATAATTATTAAGTTATTTCAGAGTTGGCACTGTATTTATACAAACGAAACAGGAATATCTATGCGATCACCTAGAAGTATCAACTCAATAAAATAAATATTGAATGGATATTGTGCAATTATTTAGAATATGCTTCCATTCAAATCACTAATTAATTATATAAGTAGTATATCAAAATGAGTGAACTAAACATATATTTTTGTTTTATTGTAAATATTTATAATGAAACTCGAAAAAAGTGTATTATGTGATCTTTTATCATTATTATCATATCAGTCTTTAACTGTACATTGCTAAACATAAGCTTACCCTTTTGGGGATTTTGCCAGTAGTTGCCACGCATGGCAGGAGGATTGGCAACCGCAGTTAGACTTTGGAATAGTTTTAAGAAAGACGCTGCTGCACATCTTTAGTCTTCTCTTAGTCGCCTCTTACGACACCCACGGGAAATGAAGGCATAGCCTATTCTGTGTCGGGACCACACGATTTTTTATAATAATAATTAATATAGACATTTTAGATATAGGTATCATATATCAAAGGTACGTCGACATGATAAATTATATTAATTTATTGGTTTCGTGGCTATAAGGCCAGCTTATAATGTAATGATAACTTACTCTGTAATGTCTTATGCCAAAAAATGAATATTGTCATTGTCAGTAAATTTTCATGTCGTCTGTTCATTCTCAAATATTTGTTTGAGTTTTATTCTCAGATTGTTTTTCAATTATAACTTTTATGCACTATTAATCGAAATGTTTTCGTCGATATTTGGTAGACGAAAATCACCAGTTGAAGACGTAACGCCTCCTATTCCTGGGCCCAAAACAGATGACTTTGTTATAGTTGACCCAACATCTCCTGGTGGTAGTTTGTATCCAAGTGTGAGCGGTGGCTCTGTACCAGTGGTGTCTCCTAAAAGACCAGCACCTCCAGCTCCAAAGAAGATAGCAGATCAAAGTTTCCATTATTTGCAAGGCGTACCTTTCTCTTTATGTCGTGAATTACAAATGGCTTCGAATAAAGACACCTTTGCAGCGCAAATTGCAGATCAATTGGCATTCTTGACAAATAAAGTGAATCTGAACAGTTATGAATACGAATTTTCACTTGAAAGAAGTGTGCTAAAAGAATTAGAATAATGAATGTGATTGTGTACTATGATTGGTGTTTGAAATACTTGTAAATAAGGACTGTACTTTACGTATGACTCATCTCTATAATAATCCTTTGAAATATTTACTCAATCTATTTTTTTTATATTTGCCACAACTAGTTATATATTTTGGCATGTCTGAATGAAATAAGAACTTTCTGAATGAAATAATTGTTTCATATAATCAAAAAGTTAAAATTTTTTTTTTTTTTATTTTATTTTAGCTGTATTTTAACAGTGTTATGACTAAATTTGTTATGCTTGTTGAGATTGTTTATTGTGTCAAGTATAGAAGAACAGATTGTTAATAAAATATTATTTAATGAAAGCTAAAGTATCACTTTTGTATTTATTTGTATTGGTTTAACTCACATGATAAATTTGGGGTTACCTGACTAATTACACAATCAATAGGCGCCCTTATTTATGAAATGGGTTTGAGGCTCAAATTTCTTGAATTATTGCCAATATGGAAGTAAGTCTTAATTTATATGATAGTTATATATTGTTTAATTCCTCTATATTATTTTGTAATAATGTATAACAGAAATTCTTCAATCATTTTGAATAGCTCAAGTGATAAAAACATTTAAATTTCATTGATTAATATTTCCACATAATATTATTTTGCAATATCAATATTTCATTATAACTATTACCTATATCACATATATTTATTTGTTTACAATAATTACAACTATGCGTTTCTCTACACAAACATACAATAGCTTTTTAATGAGAGTGCTGTTCGATTAGTATAAATGTTTTATTGTGTTATTCCAGTAAGGTGCATACAATTAATGATTACACCATTTCATTTTCACAATATTAGTAGAGAGCAATATTGCTGGTTTGACTGGTTAGAAAAATAAATAAAATTAGCATTGGAGATGTTTATTATAGTGTTATCAATATTAAGTCTATAGATTCTTTTATTAAAAAAAAAACTTGCATTAATACATATAATACATACCCACATCATCTAACTTGATTATAAAAATCAATCTCAAAATATTGTTATAGAGTGTACCACTATAACAGTACATTTGATACAGCATTATTTTTGTTTATACTACCATACAAATTACAAATGTGAATCTTATAATGTGTATTTTAGGTATAAAGACACAACAGTGCCTCTTGTTGTAAACATAATTAGATAAAAATAATGAACTTTTGCTGTAAGTAGAAAGATATGTATAAATAGTTATGGCCATTTCAATATATAGCTTGATTACTTACAGCAAGAATTTTATCTTGTATATAAAAAGTCTTTAAAATGGAATGTAAATAAAAAATAAAATAGAGAATAATTGTTTTTATTTAAAATCCATCCACTTACACTAACACCAGGTCATATAAACAATGAAGTCAATAAAAACCCTATTCTATCCTATAGGTATACAAAGCAGTGGACCATCAACACTTATAGATTCATAAACAAATTATATCATGATTTTAAAATGGAAGTATTTTTTATAACTGACAGTAGAACCATGGGCAATATTAATTGAAGAATTTATTAGAATGGAGTAGGATATAGACTGTTTATCCTGGTCACACACACAAGTAAAAGCTAGTATTAATAAATAAAATACTTATTAGGTACACATAATTCAAGAATTGAGTATTGAAAAGTGACATCTCTATATAGTATAAAAGAAGTGTCTGTCTGCATCTATTATTTTGCTTATTTCTTCTAATCCACACGATTGTTTTTGATAAGGGTCACCATCATTTAAGAAGACTTGTATGTACAACACATCCTAATTCACACCCATGCAAAGCAGAGGCGAGGTACCAATTATTGGGATAATTTATAAATTAATATATCAATTAAAAAATAGATTAAGTATATACAATGTCAGGTCACTAACACACATTCTGTTACAAAATAGAAGGCATAGAAAATGCAATAATCAGTTCAATACCATTACACGTACAACCATCACTTCTAAAAATATAATGGTGATTTAAAAGTCATTTACAACAAACATACGTGTTTAAACTAATCTACTTGGCCTCTCTCCATTTATTTTCCTTCCAACTGTCATCAATATTCATAACCAGCACCAGCGTAACACCAAATTCACACGGTCACATCCAAATCACCAAAATAGTATTATGTGAGTGCTGTGAGTCCACAGATAAATGCAACTATTATCAAGAATGGTACCCATGTCTTGAGGAATGCTCCAAAGCTGTAAAAAAAGGTATAATGTAAACAAGCACTAAAATTATGGCATATCAATTCTATTCATGTTATATATTTAAGAATGTGTATGATGTTACATAAACAAGCTATGTAAAAAACTTTAGATAAAATATTATAAATAAACTGTAATTATTTACTATCTAAATTTTAATTCATAGATGAGTGGCCAATTGATATTTTTAAAGTGAATGATAGTGTGATACCATGTGTAATTTATTATTATTACTTAATTATAATACTAAACTAAATGTAAATATTACCTGACATATTTTGAATATGGCAACATGTAGAAGGCCAGTTTGACCATATTCCAGTTTTTACATCCATTATAATTCATAATATTTAAAGCGGTTGCTACATGGGAATGACAGTTGTCATAAAATATTATGTGCTGAAACAAAAACCTATTGTTAATATAGAAGCAGAAAATTAATATCTCCAATACACATATGATAACAACAAAAAAATTATAAAAAAAGATAAAACTTGTATCAAAATTGAATCATGTATGTGCTGTAGCAATTAAAATATATAATTTTAATAAGCTATAATAATAAAAACAACAGGCTGTATAGTCAATCAACTATTTCCTTAGCTATCTAAAGACAGATAAAAAAATTAGGAAAAAAAATTAATACAATAAGATTACATTTCAGTATATAGATTTGTTCCCAAATATTGCCCATATACATACCATTCTTTTCTTATATATCTCTGAGGCTTCTGCCACAGCAGCATCCCATCCGGCCTGTCCATTGGCTGCTTTCTGTGGTGACAGTTGCCAGTATTTTGTGGGATTTCCAAATGCCATCAAATCCTCAGATACAAAGTAAGGGCCAGCAAAGTCTCTTATAACACCATTAGACATGCAAATGCCCACGTGACCAAGGAATGGGAATATCCATCTAAACATCAAACCAAACAGAAACAAATAAGTAGAAATTAAAAGGTGGCTAGCTGGTCTTATGGTCTTTAAATTGAGCTATGACGAGAAGATAGACAATAAATCCTTATGTAACTCTCATCTAGATACGTAAAAAATAATAAAAATTATTCATGGATTAAAATAATTTAGAATCAACCCCAGTCGTTTAGTAATGATATCAATTAAAACCGCCCCTAGGCGTATACACTGATTCAACGATTGAAAAATCTGTTGTTAGATAAATTGAAAATTGCCATTAATGATACTATATAAGTAAAGGGAAAACTTACGTTAAAACTGGAATAGGAGTCCAAACTATACAGTAGGGATATCTACTACGATCATGGTCTATAGGATCCATAAGAACGGCTTGTTCAGTATCTCGGATGTCAATTGGGCTAGCTGGACTCTGATCTCCATTCATAATTGATCATGCAATTGAGAACAATATTAAAATTTATTTCATAATCATATAAAAGACAAAAACAAAATATTGTTTTTTAATTTATATATTTATACATATCATTGAATTATTTGACTAATGTCAAAGTCGTCAAATTGACATTGGTAACATTATTTGACAATCTAATCCATAGCTATTCTGGTCTTGTCTATGATGTCGACAATAGAACATAGATTTTGTAATTCCTTATTCTTAGCAATCGAATCGTTGGTATTTAGCTGGAAATATCAGCTTATATTTCCGTTGTAGAAGAAAATAGGATAAACATTATAAAAAGTACAATAAAATTTAATACAAGACTTTTTGAATACAAGACAATTTTAAATTACAACCGGCCAGTAGTTTACAGCTGTTTGAAAATAAACCTATTTCTAACACGAATTTAAATTTACAGTCTATAAACTATCAATTTCATATTTACTGTTGCCCAATGATTAAGGATCTGCGATCCTTTATCTGCATTATACTTAGTTCATGAGGAAAAAAAGGACCAAATTTCTTTAGACATTGACAGATAAAATATTAACAAAATTTCTTTAGATATAGTCTCTCTGGTCTATGACTTGCTCTATAGTCTCTGCTTTGTTTGTTTCATTCATTCGTTATCTATGTTTTTGTTGATGTGACGTTTATAGAAATTGTTTGGCGCTAATATTATTTATTAATTATATACTTATATTTCATGTAAAATTTCTATGTGATCTACAAAAATGCCAGCGTTTCTAAAATATATTGATATGGAAAATTTCAAGTCCTATCGCGGTCATCACCGGATAGGTCCTCTGAAGTCTTTCACTGCCGTTGTTGGCCCCAATGGTTCAGGTAATTCACTGTTTTCTCATTAAAATCCATAAATAATTCCCTTCAAACCTGTTTCATTTAATTATGTTTTATTATATCTGATGTTTACTAAATTCAAAATGAATACTCAATTCTAGGCAAATCAAATTTTATGGATGCAGTAAGTTTTGTGATGGGTGAAAAAACGTCTCTGCTACGTGTGAAGCGTCTTAGTGATCTAATCCATGGTGCATCCATCAACAAACCTGTCTCTAGAAGGTAAACCTTATTTCATAAGTACTTCTGCATCTCTTTATTATTTATATAATTTGACTGGAAGTACTGTGCACAAACTAGTCTTGTACTTTCTTATGCCTTTAACATTAGTCTCATTTTTGTTAGAGAATCCTTATTTTTATCAATATGCAATACAATTAACTTTCATTTCATAAAAACAACAGTTGAGTTTCCTTTTCTTCTAAGCCAAAATTGCATTCCAAATGAATAGAATCATAAAAAAGCTATTTGAAAATATTTATAATAGAGTATATGTAAATAAAAAATATTCATGCTTTTTAACTTTTTTCCTTTGATAAATTTTATAATATCGACTTGACTTTAGAGTTCTGAAGTTGTCTACAATCATACATCATGGTATTAATATACTAAATAATACATTACAGTGCTTCAGTGACAGCTACTTTTGTGCTTGAGGATATGACAGAGAAGCAGTTTCAGAGGTCTGTTATTGGACAGTCATCAGAGCACAAAATCGATGGACATGTGAGTAATAAATAGTATTAAACAAATATTATCAGCATTGGTCAGAGATGTTACTGCGTAATCTATAGTTGCTGCAAGGATTGTAAAGTGTGTAACAACCCACCAATCATCAGCTATATTCACATCATTCATCATATGTTACTGGATTATATATCATCACCTCTTCTTTTCATATATACATAAAAATATTGTAAATTTATATACTTCATTTGCTTACATATTAAAATCATATCTGAATCAAGAAAAAAATCATTATTACTGCAAACCCAGTAAACTTGCAATTACTCAGTCTGCTAGAACAAACCAACACACACATGCCCAAATAGAGATTTTAAACTTATTTCATTTACTGTCAAAATTTTATAATTGTAATCTTTCAGTAATGACTATCTCTTACTGATGAATTCTTCATTTTAATATTATATCTTCATACTATTTATTCTATTTCTTTATGAGCAAAGGTTCAGCACAATAGTCTCATTTGTGACTGCCATTGTAAAATATTATTTTGTTTCAGTCTGTGTCAGTGTCGAATTACCTGGCGGAGCTGGAGAAGCTGGGCATTAATGTGAAGGCGAAGAACTTCCTGGTATTCCAGGGTGCCGTTGAGAGTATTGCCATGAAGAACCCCAAAGAGAGGACCACACTCTTTGAAGAGATTAGTGGGTGAGAATCTATTGTTTGGTGTCACTGTATAATATGTAGTAGTGTTAATAATACCTTCTAATGGTTACTTGGTTTGATTCCTACATTATACAAACATATTGATGACTACAAAAGTAATGAATAAGTCTGTTTATATTGGTCTGGGTGTTTTCTATGTGTTAAGGAACATATTAATGTGTAACTATCTATGTTTATACAAATAAATTATGTACAATACAAGTATTGTTTAGTTTGAGACTGGAAGAGAATCAATAGGATTTTCTCTGTCTTCAGATTTATAAAAATATGCAATCATTGTTCTACTTAGTATAGTATACTATAGTGAATGGAACTTTATCCTTAATTGTTTATAACATTTTTAGATCTGGTGTACTCAAAGAACAGTATGAGGCTTGTCGTGCAGAAGTAAATCGTGCGGATGAAGAAGCTCAGTTCTCATATCAGAAAAAGAAGGGTGTAGCTGCCGAGCGGAAGGAGGCTAAGTTTGAGAAAGAGGAAGCTGAGAAGTATACCAGACTGAAGGAAGAACTGGTAAGATGTTTAATGAAATTAAGGGTTGATGAAATTAATTAGTAAAAAAATTCCTCTCTAAAACCTAAATTTGTTTAGTTCAATCTTAATACACAATAAATACATAAAGACATGAACAAATTTTAAAGATTATTTTATATAATGGTTTTAGTTTGTATCAATTGTATGATATTGTTTAAAATATTTCTTCTTTCTTTTATTGTCTTTTTTATATAATCTCTTTATTATTGGCAACACGCATTAACTACATTTATTTGTTGCTTGCAGGCTGAGCAAAAAGTGGAACTCCAACTCTTCCACTTGTATCACAATGAGAAAGACATCCAGAACAGTGAGGAGGAACTGCAGCAAAAGCAGTCCGAGCTGGCCAAAGTGGAGAAGAAGAGGCAAAAAGCAGAAGATGCGCTCAAGGAGAAGAAAAAAGAAGCTGGCACTGTGCAGAGAGAGTTGGCCAAGATCGAGCAGGATATTAGAGATGTGGTCTGTATTTTATGTTGACTTCAGTTTTCATTTCTGGAAGGGGGTAACAGAGACCTCATGTTGTTATTGTCTCTGCCCTTGGCTGGTCTGATCTGTTTTTTTTATAGATATTAAACTGTGGGGAATCTCATCCCTCCTTCACTTTTTATATGAAATTTATTTATGGTGTTTTTAAACAATTAGAGTTGGATTAAAGTTGTATTTCGCTTCATTCTGCTAAATAATAACTTTTTACATCATCATCTTTGCACTACATGTTTTCTGTGAAATAAGAGGAGAATATAATATTATTTTCTATTTTTCTCTATTCAAGTAGGTAATTAATGTACTCCTACCAATAGTATTAGAGGCATCAGTGCACATTCTCTACCTTCTCTTGAGTCATTTTAATTATTTACTCTTAAATATTACAAGTAGTGTACGATGTACTTTATATTTGAACAGGAAGCTGAGATATCGAAGAAGCGTCCAACTTTCATCAAGGCGAAGGAGCGTGTGACCCACTCGCAGAAGAAGCTGGAGAGCGCTATCAAGACCCTCGAGCAGGCGCGTAAGGCCCATGAGGCACATCAGGCCGACATCAAGAAGTTGGAGGACGAGCTCCGTCAAGTGGAGGAGCAGAAGGCGACCTGGGAGCAGTCTATACTGGGCACCTCGCACACCGGACGTGCCGATGTCCATCTAGAGGAAGCTCAGGTAATGTGTTATTTATATTTTCACTGCAAAAATATGTCCCTATATATAATATAACTGATGATATCTATGATGAATATTCTCTTCATTTATATGCTAATCATTCAGAGTCACCAATTTCAAGGATTCAACATCTCTTCAGGCGATTCAAGCAGGTTGGACAGTTTTTTTAAGGGGTGAAAATGGAATGGTAACCCTACTTGCGCTATCGGTATACACCGGCGGGGTACCAGTGAAGGATGATAGGAAAGGATGCTAGATAGGAAAAACCTCAAAATAATGATAGAGACAATAATGGGCCATTGTCCATTAAACAAACATTATTACACAATAGGAGCCACTGACAGCCCTCTATGTCGAGGCTGTTTCGACGCCGAAGAAACGGCTGCTCACGTAATCCTGGAATGTGAAACTGTGGCCCATCAACGTTTAGAAATTCTCGGAACGGGAGGCCGCTCCGTGAGGCCTGTGAAGATCCCAGGAAGCTTCTGTGCTTCTGGGCGGAGTTAGGTTGGCTGTACTAGCCACGACTCATATACATAACGGCCCAAATGAGAGGCTAAGCGCGGAAAAGAAAGTCCAATTTACATTACATTATATTTAGGTAAGGATGAAGCAGGTCAGTTGGTCCATCATGATGAATTCAACAAGAATTGTTCACGACGGTTTCCAGGGGTAATCGCGTGGAGGTCGACCTGAGAGGGTATGTTGCTAGTAATGGGGCTATTAGACCCCATTACTAACAATCCCTTTCCCCCCATAGGTTGGACAGGTAACGGCTATGACGATAATGTTTATACATATACATATATGTATCACAAAAGAAGTATTTAATTGCATCTTTTTACCTTTGGCTGTTAAATTGGCTACACAGGTTACACTCTGGGTTCGTTGCACGCGTTCGTGTAGCCTAACTTCAGGCTGCAGCTGAAAATCAGTTCTTTGCTTTTAAGCAAAACTATCACTGAGCTGTAGCCTATTTGGGTCACTGCGACACACATGGTGAAAACATACTTCCATACTTTATCTTTTGTTTTATATTTAAAAAAGTGTAAATAATCTGATTGTATAAACTCATTTGTTAATTTACGTGTGTCATAAATGGCTCAAATATAGTGTTTATCTATCTATCTATCTTTTAATTGCCTGGGACAAGCTGTGGCTAGTGTAGTACTGGATAACGCTGTATGATATGTCCAGTTGTGCTTATAATTTTAGTTTAGCCCTCGGTTTGTTTGCTATTGCAAGTTGTATAGAGAGAGTTGTCGGTCGGTGTGTACAGATCCGCGAGTACGAGGAGCTGAAGATGGAGGCGTCGCGGCAGGCGGCGCGCTATCTGCAGGAGCTGGACTCGGTGAACCGCGAGCAGAAGGCCGACCAGGACCGGCTCGACAACGAGCTGCGCCGCAAGGGGGAGCTCGAGAACAAGCACCGACAGAAGGTACTTGCATTTATATATTTTTTTTTACAACACAGGAGGCAAACGAGCATATGGTACACCTGATGGGGACTACCGCCACCCATGGTCACCTACAACACCAACGGCATTGCAGGTGTGCTGTCGGCCTTTTAAATAATAATAATATAATATTATAATATTTATTTAATTAGACTACATAAGGCCCATTTTGTTAGTTAAAAAGTTTAAAAGGGAATATGCGCTTCTCAATTGTTGTCGTATCGGTTCGGAAATACTGCTGCTGGAAGTTGATTCCAAAGAGTGGTTATGCGTGGGAGAAAGTGCCTTGAAAAACGCATGCTGGAAGACCGCCACTCGTCCAGATGGTTGGGATGAAATTTTAGTTTATGGCGGGTTGTACGATGGTAAAAATCAGCAGCAGGTAACAATCCAAACAATTCTTCAGAGCACTGTTTATATTATATACAATAAAGAATAACTATATGGTATTTGTTATTTGAGTTATTACCAACATCTTTATCTATAGATAAAAAATACTATGATTAATTATTTGCTGTGTAAACTCGGCATAGAATAGGCCACCTTTCTCATTAGTGTCGTGAGAGGCGACTAAGCGAGAGCAAGGGATGGGCAGCAACATCTCTCTTGAAGCATCTCTAAAATCTAACTGAGGTAGCCAATCTACCTGCCAAGAGAGGCAACTACTGGCAAAACCCCCTAAGGGGGAGGCTTATGTTCGCCAGTGGATAGTTGGGGGTTGATATGGCGATGACGATGATATAGTATAGTTATATATATATATATATATATATATATATATATATATATATATATATATATATATATATATATATATATATATATATATATATATATATATATATATATATATATATATATATATGTTGGATAAAAAGAAGGGTAAAGGACAAACCTGGTTCACATAGTCCCCGCGTGTAGGTCTTTTGTACGCGTTCTCTTTCTCTCTTCTAAATATCCAACACTTTTGTTGATTTTGCTTAAGTACCACTGTATGTTGCGCGGAGATCGCGGCTGATTGATTAATTCGCAACTGGCGGAGATTTTTCGTGACCTTGGCGGAACTTGATCAGCTCGACACGCAGTTGGATTATAGACTGATTTTGTCCATCTACCCCCCAATGTGATCCCAGATTTGATAGGAAATATGGATAGGTTAGGAGGGTAGAAGGATATTGCGTTCGGAAATGTTTAAAGCACATACACATGATGAGATTATATTTACCAATATATATATAAATAAATAGTTTATATTATTGATTTTATAAATAAAAAATGACTTACAAATCTCGGTACTGTTTGCCGACTTCCACTGGTTTGTTTCACGTGTGTCCTTATTATGAAACGACGCATTACATGTCTATTGTACATACACACACTGACGTCAGTAACAGTAACAGTAAAATAAGGTGATTAACAATTGTTACAGTTAAAAAAAAAAACTAATGTTTATTCCTAATCAATTATACATGACCGTGATTACAACTTGAACCTTGAAGCAATGTTTTCATTAACAGTTTGGTAGGTCGTAGGTGACTCGACATAGTCATGTTCTTTTTTGATGGGTGAGAATGGAGTGGTAACCCCACCCGCGCTATCGGTATACACCGGCGGGGCACCAGTGAAGGATGATAGGTGAGGATGAAGCAGGTCAGTTGGTCCCTCATGACGTATTTAATAATTTATTTATTTATAGGATTACCAACACAAGATACAGCGAAACATTTCAATACAATACACTGGCAGATTAAATCTAACTGTTCTTACATTTATAGGCGACCACAGCATGCCTTGTGTTTGGTAAACACTAAATATGGAATTAAATTATTAAATGTCATTAAATGAATAAAGTTATTAACAATATGAATAGTAATATAATATAAATAATGGAAATTGTATTTAAATTATAAATAAATATAATGTAATGGGGAGGTACATCAACATTTTAATTTAGCCATGAACACAGAGTGACTATCGTTGTGAATATCAAGTTCAGGCTTGGTTTTTACAATATCGTTATACAGACGCGTTATGCGGACGACAATAATTAACCATGATGGTTTTTAGGGGGAACCGCGTGGATGTCGACCTGATAGAGTATATTACTAATAAGATATATTCTATTAGGTCGACCTCCACGCGGTTCCTCCTGGAAACCATCGTGATTAATTGTTCTTGAATGATCACTATGGGCTAATTTACCTACTTTCATCTTTACCTATCTATCGTCATCCCTCACTGGTGTTTCGCTAGTAAAAATAACCGGTTGCGCAAGTGGGGTTATCATTCCATTCTCATCCATTAAAAAAAAAAAATTAAAAGGATATATTGCTAGTAATTAGAATTAACATTCCCAATAACAACAGTCCGTCTCCTAATGAAACAGTTTTTTTTTTTGATGGGTGAAAATGGTATGGTGGCCCCGCCTGCGCTAACGGGATACGCTGGCGGAGCACCAGTGAAGGGTGATAGATGAGAATGAAAACAGGCCAGTTAGCCCATCATGATGAATTCATCAAGAATTAACCATGATAGTTTCCAGAGAAAATCGTGAGGAGGTCGACCTGGTTGGGTATATTGCTAGCAATGGGATTCTCAGTCTCCATTACTAACAATCCCTTTCCCCCTAATGAAACAGTTGATCCGCTTTTCTCGAAGCATTTGTATGGAGACACTCTATCTATATAATCTAAGTATTTCGTGTAACAACTACCGGTTTAACTTACGTCTATTTAGATTAAGAAAGCTCGACAAGTTTCGGGATCGATACGTGATCCTTATTCATAAGCGTCTGTAACACGAGCGTGAGCTTGACTGCGCTCCTTAGCCTGCTTAGGGTGAACTGCACGCGTTCGAGGCACCGTTAAATAAATAATAAATGAATGGATGAATATGTATTTGCAAGAAATATGGTAAATATACAGATAGATAGAATGATATTAAGTCCACATATTTCGCCACAATTGGGCATGCAAAATTTAAAATACTTAAATAATTACATACATACATGCATACATATCTGTCACGCCTGTCTCCCATTAGGGCAGGCAGAAACAATGGAACGCCAAATGCTTCGATTCAAACAAACCACTTTCGCTTCTTCCACATTCATCAATCTTTTCGTACACGCTCACCGGTTACGGATACTTAGATAATTAAATAAATAAATTAACAATTCTTATAAAAAAAAAACAATATGTCAAATACAATTTCATGTCAGTTAATGTACTTCATCTCATTGGATTTTACGGTTATGCTAACAGGGTCATGAGAGAAATGAAGCCATGAAGCGAGTGGAGAAACTGAACGAACATATCAAGAGCTCGGAGCAGGCGTTGGAAGAACAGAGACGGTTGCGCGCCGAGTTACAGGTGACATTACGATATGGAAACATTATTTTAAATCAAAAGGGAAAATTGCTGCACCTAATTGGATTCGGTTGTCACACATGTGCTTCCAGAACAGGAGTTAGATTTTCAAACATCTAACTTAAAATCTGGTATGGTCTGGTATATTTATCTTGATAGACTGTCTTGAAGTGATTTTCTATTTAAATTGGTTTTCCTACTTTTGAAATCTATTTTTTTTTATACAACTTAGAATGGCAATCAAGCTGACGGCCCACCTGATGGAAAGCGGTAACCGTTGCCTATAGACATGAGCAGTACCATGGACATAACAGAGTATACTGTTTCCTCTATGATACCTCCTATGTGTTGCTATTTCTGAGTATCAAAGTGTATTGTACCCTGTAAATTCACTGTGATATTTGGAAACACGAATGGGACAGAGATGCCCAAGTAAACGACTTTTGTACAAAGTCTCCCTCTGGTATAAGTAGGTAGGTTAAAAGTACTTAATAAATATAAAGCAATGCACATGTAACACGCTCGGCCGCGTGTAAACTACGCCACGCGCGTGGCTCTGAAGTATCTTTAATTTATTCGACGATCTATGGCTTAGCTGTAGTCATGCTGTGTTTAAAATGAATCTTTTTATATTGAGACAGTTTTTGTTTTAAAAAAAATGAATAATAACAGAAGTTTAATATTGTACATCACGTCAATAGACAGTATTTTCATTTAAAATTAATGTAATCTATCTATACTTATTATAAATCTGTAGAGAGGTCAATTCTGTACATGAAATATATTTCCAAAATAACTATCAGCGGGTGATTAGTGATCGATACTGATGACAAAAATGCAATCAGTAAAATTTTTGTTTTAACGAAACTTGGTGCAATTATTCTTCATACTCCTGGGCAGGTTATAATATACTTTTTATCACGCTACGATCAATAATAGCAGAGCAGTGAAGGGAAATGTTGGGAAAACGGGTAAAGTTACTCCATTTTTAAGCTTCCGTCGCGTGTGCAGCCTTAATGGCCACTTTGTAAAATGTAAAAATGTCCACCCGTGCGACGCCGGGACGGGCCGCTAGTTAATAGTTAAGAACAAATAAAAAGAGCCATGATATTTATAAAGCTGTTGGTCAGCATAACGTAGCCCCGGGTCGTATAAGTGTTGCAAGCGAGGCCGAGTGCGGTAGTGTGCGGTACGTGGTGGTGTATGGTGGCATGCGCGTGCGCAGGCGGACGTGGGCGAGTGCCGCGGGCGCGCGGCCGAGCTGCAGGCGCAGCTGGAGGAGGTGGCGGCGCAGCTGGGCGACGCGCGCGTCGACAAGCACGAGGAGGCGCGCCGCCGCAAGAAGCAGGAGATCGTCGAGAGCTTCAAGCGGGACATTCCCGGCGTGGTGGGTGCAACAAATACACCTCAACATTTTGTTCTACCCCAGCCCGTGTCGTTCTAGAATGGCACACACTTGGCCCTGTGGACCAAAATGAATGACATTGCTTAAGATGCCCATACAGTGCATACTCGGGGCCCACACTGCACCCCATGAGGGGTCTGCAGGTGACCCTGTGTATCTCTGTGTGTGAGGATTTTAGTGGAGCACTTTGCTGAACAACATTTAATTAATTAAAAACTTACTATATTCAGCTTTAGATGTGCACGTTCCTTACCATATACATTATATTGTACTACGAGTATTTTACCATCGAAAGAGCAAAAAACTTAAAATTTAATGGAGACATTATTAAATTTACTTGCACGTCTATGGTCCTTATAAACAATAAACCTTGTAACGTGAAAGCCTAAAAGTTAATATGTACGTATCGACAGCATAGTTATAGAAAATAAATGTATCTCCATATGATGTTCATAATCAGCTCTTCTATTATATCATGACAGTGATTGTCAACACTCACGGTCTCTTGACACAGTACGAGGTTTGTCCGGAAAGTACGTATAAAAGTTTTTAAAAATTTTATTTTACAATTATTCAGGTAAATCAATTTTATCCCCTTCAAAGTACTCCCCCTGTGACATAATGCACTTGTGCCAACGCCGTTTCCACTGTGAGAAGGCTCCTTGAAAGTCCTCTGGTTGTAGGTTTCTCAGCTGCCCCGTCGTAGCTTTTTTTATCTCATTTATGTCCCCCAAATGCCGCCCCCGAAGTACCAATTTGGTTTTTGGGAACAAGAAGAAGTCACACGGGGCCAAATCCGGCGAATAGGGGGGTGTTCGGTCACCGTAATGGAATTTTTACTCAAAAACTCACGGACAACAAGAGAGGTGTGGGCAGGGGCATTGTCGTGGTGAAGAATCCAACGCCCCTCTCGCGCCAATTCTGGACGAACTCGTGCCACACGAGCTTTGAGGCGTCTGAGCACATCGACGTAGAATTTTCCATCAACTGTGAAGTGGAAGGACGTCCTGAACGTGGGTCATCTTGAACGCTTTCTCGGCCCTCTCTGAATCTTTTTAGCCACTTGTGGACGGTTGGTTCCTTCACAACATCATCCCCATAAACTGTTCTGAGATCGGCAAAAATTTCACGGCCATTCTTGCCGAGTTTCGAGAGAAACTTGATTACGACGCGCTGCTCTTCAACGGAAGCGGGCTCCATGCCGACGGGGTTTCGTTAAGAGGTAACTTCACAGATGGCGTGACAAGCCAGTTCGCACCGCACGGCGGTCAGACCAGAACTGAAGCATTGTTAGGGACATAAGGAAGGGGTCCTGCGCTTACCTGGCCTCCCCACTCCTCTTTCTCGCATTCCAGAACACTTTTATACGAACTTTCCGGACAGACCTCGTATATACTAGTCCGACTAGATAATTTATTTATTTTTAATTACTCACCACACTTACAGTCTCCCAAAACGTGTAGTGGGCCATAGGTTTATTTTACAAATTTAAATTTTTTTTACAACATTTTAAAAATATTTTATTCTATTTTGTCATTAAATATATTAATATCTGGCTGCTGAGCAATCAGAGAATTGAGCAGAGAAATAGCCTGATAAGTGGCAGCAAACTGAGCAGTACAATGTGTTAAACAAGTTCCCGTGTCGCGCAGTACGACCGCATGATCAATATGTGCCAGCCGACGCACAAGCGGTACAACGTGGCCATCACGAAAGTGCTAGGCAAGTACATGGAGGCGATCGTGGTGGACACGGAGAAGACCGCGCGCCGCTGCATCCAGGTGCTGAAGGAGCGCATGCTCGAGCCGGAGACCTTCCTGCCGCTCGACTACATACAGGCCAAGCCGCTCCGCGAGAGGCTCAGGTCAGATCACTACACAGCTTCTATACTACTGAGGGCCTACCATGAAATGTTTTCCGAAATTTCCGATCCGAACGAAACAAATATTTGATGCTAAAATTAGATGATATGTACCGTTTAAAAATACTAAAAATGCTAAAATATCGTTCCTTTGAACTTTTATGATAGGATTTATGACAAACGAAATGTTAAGCTCCATTTACAGGGTCAATTTCGGTGTGAACAAAAACACGATATCGATCCTGAAAATTCGGAATTTCATTTCATGGTAGACCCCTGATTAATAGTTTGTATTCACACAAATTTATAAAAGCAACAGATGAGTTTCTTGCCCGTTCTTCTCAGCTCAAATTGCATTCCGAACTGGGTGGTAATTTCATAAAAAAAATACTTAAAAAAATGCTTAAATTCCCTTTTACTTGAATAAAAATATTTATTTCGTATGTTAATTATTACTTGCAATGCCAAATAATGTACACCGTACTGGTGGGTAATTTTTTTTTAATAAGTGAAAATAAAATAGTAATATAGCCTGTATTTTTGGTACACACTGGCGGGGCACCAGTGATGGTTGATAGGTGAGAATGAAAGCAAGTCAGTTAGGCCCATCATGACAAATTTGACAAAAATTAACCAAGGAGGACCGCGTCCAGATCGACCAGATAGGGCAATAAACCTTATATTGCTAGTAATGGAGTTGTTGATTAGTAACAGTGGTTTTCCCCCCATTGTTGGGTACTCTGGGCATCACAGTGTATCCTGTGCAATTCTGTCTATAAGTGACAATTATAATTTTGTGTGTTGGCAACTTGTTTACCTTGTTAGTAATGCGGACAACCAGTTTCATTTTTAGCACTATGAGGTCGACCTCCACGTGGTCTACCTGGAAGCCATCGTGCTGAATTTCAGGTGTATTCATCACGATGAGCTAACTGACCTGCGTTTACAATCTCACCTATCATCCCTCACTGGTGCCCTGCCAGCATATATTGTTACCGCAGGTTGGGTTGCCATTCCATTACCATTCCCTAAGAAAAAACTTGTTTATCCTACTAAGTATTATAAAAAAACTATAAACGAAAGCTATGACCAGCAGTGAACGTTACAGCTAGGTAAATGTTTTTTTTTTTTATACAACTTAGAATGGCAAACAAGCTGACGGCCCACCTGATGGAAAGTGGTAACCGTCGCCTATAGACATGAGCAGTACCACGGACATAACAGAGTATACTGTTTCGCCCATGATACCCCCATGCGTTGCCGTTCCTGAGGACTCAGGTGTTATTCCTCTGTACCCTGTAAATTCACGCCATATCCCACCCTTCAAACCGAAACACAGCCATGCAAACACAACTGCTTCACGGTTGAAACACGAATGGGACAGAGGTACCCAAGCAATCGACTTTTGTACAAAGTCTCCCTCTGGTAATGACTCAACTGAAACATATGTATGCACTATATGACTAACTAAACTATACTAACCCGTTAGAATCCCCTTAGAGTATTGGCACAGGCGTGATGCACGTGTTACCGTACGCCGTTTATGTGCAGGGACATCCGCGAGCCGAAGAACGTGAAGCTGCTGTTCGACGTGCTTCGCTTCGAGCCGGCCGCCATCCACCGCGCCGTGCTCTTCGTCACCAACAACGCGCTCGTCTGCGAGACGCCCGAGGACGCCTCGCGCGTCGCCTACGACCTCGACCGCAGCAAGAACAGTCGATACGATGTGCGTACTTTATATACCGATGGCTAATATAAAATTCATAATATAAAATATATATAAAATTCTCGTGTCACAGTGTTCGTTCGTTCGTTCAATCGGCCAACATCTATTTTTCATACCCTTCAATGATAAGGGTGACCCTCCCCAAATTTTTTTTTTATTTTTTTAACAAATTCTTCCGTTTTTATTTTATTATGATTTAGCGTTGAAAAATACATACAACTTTAAAATTTCATCGTTTTACCATCAACCCCTGTATTTTAATCACGATTTTTATATTTCGCAATAAGTGGTAAAACAACGTTTACGGGGTCAGCTAGTATATATATATATATATATATATATATATATATATATATATATATATATATATATATATATATATATATATATATATATATATATATATATATATATATATATATATATATATATATATATACAGATGCTTTGTACGGAGACAGTGAATGCAGGTAACTCAGGATTATTCCTTATGGCAGTCTATTGCAGAGGCCTATGTTCAACAGTGAACGGACAATGGCTGAGATGACGATGATGGTAACAGATGCCCTGTATATGTGTGGGCATTGTAACAACGATATATAGATATTGCAATATATTGCACATTCGTAATTTTAAATTAAAACTAAGGGACGTAAAAATGATCTAATAAGATGACGATAAACCCGCCCAGTGTTGCCACTTTACCTCACTTGTTGTAAATTTGTTATGTCGTGTTTTTGTCTATGTGTTGCACGTAATTGTTACTTTCTTTGAAAGAAATAATAATGACTCTTTGTTAATGAATTTTAATTGACTTCAGTAATTTGGTTAGAATTGTAGGTAATTTTTAACAGAATTGTTTCGTTGCAAGTTTACCCAATTATTTGTGACAGATTTATTTGAAAACTGTACATTATTATGACATGATTGAAAACTTGTTCTACTAGTTAAAATTAATTCTTTCTTTGAAAGAGAAAAAAAAAGTAAATTTTTTAAGTATCTGTTAATAGTATGTTTTAATGTGCAGCATTGCATTGTTTGTCCACTAGGCGCTGGCTCTAGATGGCACGTTCTATCAGAAGTCGGGCATCATCTCCGGCGGCTCGCTCGACCTGGCGCGGAAAGCGAAGCGCTGGGACGAGAAGCATCTCTCGCAGCTCAAGTCTAAAAAGGTGATTGCAATCCTATTGTTTTACTGTGCATTTTGCGGTTTAACCTATTTAATCTTGCTGCTCGCTTAATTAAAACATTGGACAGAAGTTTTCATGGGACAAAGGGATCATAATCTTAACCATTTAGCCTTAACTATTTCGACGTACTAAAACTGTCCACGAACGTTAACGTAATTATGTCTTATTATACAACTAATCCAATGTTATGGTGATTTTACAGGAAAAATTAACAGAAGAGCTCCGTGAGTCCATGAAGAAGTCCCGTAAAGAGTCCGAATTGACGACTGTGGACTCGCAGATCCGAGGGCTCGAGTCCCGTCTCAAGTACGCCATCACAGACCGGGACACCACCGTGAGTACATCGATACATTTATAGTTATATAGCCATATATGCAAACTGGACAATTATATTAGGGGTTACATGAATGCAATGACTATAACATACAGATATACAGACAGTTTTTTTTTATACAACTTAGAATGGCAATCAAGCTGACGGTCCACCTGATGGAAAGTGGTAATCGTCACCTATAGACATGAGCAGTACCATGGACATAACAGAGTATACTGTTTCGCCCATGATACCCCCCATGCGTTGCCATTCCTGAGGACTTAGGTGTTATTCCTCTGTACCCAGTAAATTCACGCAATATCCCACCCTTCAAACCGAAACACAGCAATGCAAACACAACTGCTTCACGGTAGAAATACGAATCGGACGGACCCAAGCAATCGACTTTTGTAAAACTGTGATATGTACGCTAACATATTCTTACAAACAGTAACTGTCGACTTTTCTTTGCTTTACGTTTCACGTACGTTGAATTGTTTTCAGTTAAAACAAATCAAAGCCCTGGACGCCGAACTCGCCGAGTTGGAGAGGAAGATGGAAATGTTTGGGGTGAGTAACTTAAGATCCAGCAGGTCTACCATGAAATGAAATTCCGAAATTTCGGACTCAATTTCGTGTTTTTGTTTATACCACCAATAAATGGACCAATAAATGGAGTTTAACATTTCCTTTGTCATTACATTCTATCATAAAAGTCCAAAGGAACAATATTTTAACATTTTTAATGTTAAAATATTGTTCCTCCAAACACCATGTATTATGTAATTTTAACATCAAATTGTGTTTCGTTTGGCTCTGAAATTTTGGAAAACATTTCATGGTAGGCCCTCTGAGGGTCATACACACTTTTGTCTCATCCTAGCATATCCTGTGTCCTTGTCTATACTAAATGTATGTATGTATAGCAAATATTATAGTAGACTCACTTTCACATTTGTTACATTTGCTAGGATTAATCTCAGTATCTGCTTTATTTAGTTATTTATTTTGGGTGAAAATGTGATAGTAACCTCGCTTGCGCAGTCGGTATACACTGGCGAGGCACCAGTGAGAGGTGAAAATCAAAGCATTTTAGTTAGTCTATCGTGATGCATTCTATAAAAATGAAATATAATGGTTTTTAGGGGGATTGCATAGAAATTTGATATATTATTAGCAACAGGGCTGTTGGGCTTTGTTAGTAATTTTTTTTTTCTGAATTCTATTTTTCTTGAAGATGGTGTGGGGCAGAATCCAGGGATGCGGAGAATGTATACATAGAAACTGAATTTCGGAGTGAACAGTAGAGTCCCTCAGAGACCTTTTTTATTATCGCTACGGATGGCGCTTTAGTACCTCATTTGGTGATATATTTTTTTTTCAATACTAATATTGATTTGTATTTCGTAGCCGCAAATCGAGGAGATCGAGCGCACGATACGCGCGCGCGACGCCAAGATCCAGGAGGTGAAGGAGAACATGAACAACGTGGAGGACGTCGTGTTCCGCGGCTTCTGTCGGGACATCGGCGTCGCCAACATCCGGTATGCGCTGTGGTGGCAGAGTGGTGTAGTAGAGCAGTAGGTGCGTAGAGAGGGTAGTGACGAGAGCGTGTGGTGGCCGCAGGCAGTACGAGGAGCGCGAGCTGCGCGCGCAGCAGGAGCGCGCCAAGCGGCGGCTGGAGCTGGAGGCGCAGGTGGACCGCATCGCCTCCAACCTGGAGTTCGAGCGCTCGCGGGACACGCAGAAGAACGTCACGCGCTGGGAGCGCAGCGTGCAGGACGTGGACGACGAGCTGGACGCCGCGCGCCAGGCCGAGGGCAAGCAGCGCCAGGACATCGACCGCGAGCTGCGCCGCAACGACGCGCTCAAGGCCGACCGCGTCGCCGCGCGCGCGCGCCGCGACCACGCCGACGCGGACGTAGACAAGGTCACCGCCACCACACCACGCACACGCACACGCACACGCACGCGGCGACATCACGCGCCGCCACCACACCGCGCACACGCACACACACACACGACGACAACGTCACGCGCCGCCATCACACCACGCACACGGCGACGACGTCACGCGCCGCCACCACACTACGCACACCACGCACACGCACACGGCGACAACGTCACGCGCCGCCATCACACCACGCACACGCACACGCACACGGCGACAACGTCACGCGCCGCCACCACACCACGCACACGGCGACGACGTCACGCGCCGCCACCACACTACGCACACCACGCACACGCACACGGCGACAACGTCACGCGCCGCCATCACACCACGCACACGCACACGCACACGGCGACAACGTCACGCGCCGCCACCACACCACGCACACGGCGACGACGTCACGCGCCGCCACCACACTACGCACACCACGCACACGCACACGGCGACAACGTCACGCGCCACCATCACACCACGCACACGCACACGCACACGGCGACAACGTCACGCGCCACCATCACACCACGCACACGCACACGCACACGGCGACAACGTCACGCGCCACCATCACACCACGCACACGCACACGCACACGGCGACAACGACACGCGCCGCCACCACACCACGCACACGGCGACGACGTCACGCGCCGCCACCACACTACGCACACCACGCACACGCACACGGCGACAACGTCACGCGCCACCATCACACCACGCACACGCACACGCACACGGCGACAACGTCACGCGCCACCATCACACCACACACACGCACACGCACACGGCGACAACGTCACGCGCCGCCACCACACCACGCACACGGCGACGACGTCACGCGCCGCCACCACACTACGCACACCACGCACACGCACACGGCGACAACGTCACGCGCCACCATCACACCACGCACACGCACACGCACACGGCGACAACGTCACGCGCCGCCACCACACCACGCACACGGCGACGACGTCACGCGCCGCCACCAC
Organism: Galleria mellonella; assembly: GCF_026898425.1. Taxonomy (NCBI): domain Eukaryota; kingdom Metazoa; phylum Arthropoda; class Insecta; order Lepidoptera; family Pyralidae; genus Galleria; species Galleria mellonella. The sequence continues at coordinate 8,479,013 of NW_026442086.1, read as the reverse complement.
ACTACGCACACCACGCACACGCACACGGCGACAACGTCACGCGCCACCATCACACCACGCACACGCACACGCACACGGCGACAACGTCACGCGCCGCCACCACACCACGCACACGGCGACGACGTCACGCGCCGCCACCACACTACGCACACCACGCACACGCACACGGCGACAACGTCACGCGCCACCATCACACCACGCACACGCACACGCACACGGCGACAAAGTCACGTGCCGCATATTTTTAATTAAATAATGATTTAGCCCGAGTCGCATCTTGAAATACCCAGACCGCAATTTAGATTAGGCAATGTGTATGTCCCTGTACTGAACATATTTAAAGTCGGACAACCGCAAGTATATTGCGATAACTAGGTGAACGCAGATCGCTCAACACTACCATGCAATAGTAGAAATTTAAATTGTCGTAACACAAACAAAAACTTTAGGAAAAAACAGTATATTTCCCAATATTTATAAAATACTAATATAGTAATTATAAACAAAAATAAAAAAAATATTAAAAAAAATTTACGATTATATTTATTTTTCCTTTGTTCGTGCATTTCCTAACTTCTCATACATACAATGTATGATAATGAATAATATGTATGTTTGCAGGCTCGCAAGGATGTGGCTGCCATACAGAAGGACATACAAACAGTGCAAAAGCAGATATCGAGTATCGAGTCGCGCATCGAGAGCAAGCGGAGCGAGCGGCACAACATACTCAGGCAGTGCAAGGTTCGTCGGTTGCAACTTGTATTAATGTAATTTGTAAAAGTGTAGAAGATTAAAAACAATTGTAGTTTAGAAACTTTACCGAACAAGATGTTATTTTGGGGAAGTTCATATTACTAGTTAGTTAATTAGAATGATTTAACATTAAGTGAATGTAGTAATGTGCCGGCGCCGCAGATCGACGACATCAACATCCCGCTGGCGGAGGGCAGCCTGGAGGAGGCGGAGGAGTCGGAGCCGTCGTCGCTGAGCACGGGCGCGCAGGCGCAGCGCGAGGCGCGCGTGCGCGTCGACTACAGCGCCCTCGCCGACGGGCTGCGGGACCTCGACGACCCCGACGACATCAAGCGCAAGGCCGACAAGCTGCAGAAGGCCATCAACTCGCTGCAGAACACCGTCGACAAGATACAGGCGCCCAACATGAGGGTGTGCTCCTTCCTTCCTTCCTTGTGACGTCACATATTCCACGAGAGCTTTTTTTTTATGGGTAAAAATGGTATGGTAACCCCGCCTGCGCTAACGGGATACGCTGGCGGAGCACCAGTGAAGGGTGATAGATGAGAATGAAAACAGGCCAGTTAGCCCATCATGATGAATTTATCAGGAATTAACCATGATAGTTTCCAGGGAGAACCGCGAGGTCGACCTGGTTGGGTATATTGCAAGCAATGGGATTCTCAGTCTCCATTACTAACAATCCCTTTCCCCCCTGGAATATAATATTAGGAAGTTATTTCAAACATTTTCTTATGTTCATGGACAGTGTTTAGTTACGTTACCGTATCACAAATTATTATTGATTGTGATATTGATAAAAAAAAGCGCGCGTGGGATCGAGCGGACGCCAAATGACGTCCCGTTGACGTTAATGACTGATCTTCGGCGCAGTGTGACTGCGAACGTGACCCTATCCTTGACTGTTAAACATTTCGCAGGCGATGCAAAAATTGAACGAGGTCCGCGAGAAAGTGAGCGCGACCAACGAAGCGTTCGTGGCGGCCAGGAAGCGGGCGCACAAGGCTAAACTGGCGTTTGAAAGGGTAATTTATTTTAATAATTCATTATTTATGTATTTGTATATTGTAAACGCAAGTTAATTTTTTTAATATTTTTTAAATTGATGAAAATGGAATGGTAACCCCGCTGCGCTATCAGTATACGCTGTTGGGACACCAGTAAGTCATGATAGACAAGGATGAAGCGGGTCAGTTGGCCCGTCGTGATGAATTCATCAAAAATTAACCACAATCGTTTATAGGCGGAACCATGTAGTGGTTTTGATGGGTGAAAATGGTATGTTAGCCCCGCCTGCGCTAACGGGATACGCTGGCGGAGCACCAGTGAAGGGTGATAGATGAGAATGAAAACAGGCCAGTTAGCCCATCATGGTGGTCTTTTCTATACCGGGACCACACGGCCGTTATATATGGATGCACGAGGCTGAAGCTACGAGTAAGATAATCTTTATTGTTTCCTTCAAAAGATTACAATAGTAAACTTATTATACATATAAACAATTACAAAAAATAATCACAGTGAGAAAACAATGGGCGACCTTATCGCTAAGAGCGATCTCTTGCAGGCAACCTTTGGATAGAGAGGAGTTATTATAAACAATTTGATTGGAGGCACGATGAAGATCCTGTTATTTCTAAATATGGAGATGTGATACATGTAATAATGTAAACATATATTCCTACTTATGATATATATGTGTAAAAAATGTAAATTGATGTTTACATATGGTTACAGGTGAAAAAGGAGCGTCACGACAAGTTCATCGATTGTTTCGACCACGTCGCCAACGAGATCGACGCTATTTATAAGGTACGCAACTAGAGATAGACTCGCAACAGACAGCCGCACGCCACCGGAGACACCGACGACGACTATTCGACGAATGGAATAATAATTTACAAAAATGTAATATGATGTAGATATTATAGTTTGTAGGAAAAACATATCCAACTCCTATGATTCGTTTTGGATTGACTCCTATGATTTGTTTATCCATACACGTTCGGAATATTTGCCCTACATATGTTACAAAGTGTGTTTGTGTGCGCGTGCGCAGGCGCTGGCGATGAACCAGTCTGCGCAAGCGTTCCTGGGCCCCGAGAACCCCGAGGAGCCGTACCTGGACGGCATCAATTACAACTGCGTGGCGCCCGGCAAGCGCTTCCAGCCCATGTCCAACCTTTCCGGCGGTGAGAAGACCGTCGCCGCGCTCGCGCTACTCTTCGCCATACACAGGTACGTGGTGTTGTGGAAGCGGCCTGCTACTGCCTTCACAGCATTATACATTCACTTATAAGGATAAACTCGTCTTTAAATGAAGGTATTATCAATGTAAAGAACAATTAATAGTCTAGGCTTTAGATGACAGGCCTTTGCCATAATCTGAAAAATTACAGGATAATTTAAGACACATTGCACTGTCTAGATGTGTTCGTTGGACAACTGGTAGGAATAATTTTTACACTGTGTTAATATTACTGTCACCAAGCTGATCAGTTGCTTTCATATGGCATTGAAGTGATCAAGTTTTATCTTTTTACACCGTATTTGTGTTCTTTCATTCCTGTAATCCTTTCTGATATGTTTGAGATGAAAAGGATGACACATTTACTTCATTGCCATTATGAATTGTAAATATTACATTAGTATAAAGAACTCTTTTCTACATGTTGAATTTTATAAGAGATAAGGCTGGCTAACCCTCTTACGGATCACGTGCTTAGTTTATTTTTTATTTATTGTTAAACTAAAAACAAATATATAATAAATGATAACTGTACCTGCTCGAATACAGGTCAATACTTATGTTTGTTATGTGTACAGTTTTTAAGAAAAAACTCTCTGCATTCAACCGTGTGGCGTGAAAATATTTTATTTGGAATTTGTTTCTAAAATTTTGCATTAAAATAGTCTTCAAGTGAATAAAAACATTTCTCAATAACCTTCAAGAAAAGAGTATATTCTTTTATAAAAGGCCGGCAGCACACCTGCAATGCCGTTGGTGTTACAACACAGGTACAACTTACAGGTGATCATGGGCGGCGGTAGTCACTTACCATCAAGTGAGCCGCATGCTTGTTTGTCCTCTGTGTTGTAAAAAAATAATCCAATTGTAAAGTTTTTTATTTTTTTTATCTGTCAGATCCCTGTATTCTGTCGGTAATTTATTATATATTTTTGCTGCCATGTAGTAATAAATCTTGTACTGTGTACAGTTACCAGCCGGCGCCGTTTTTCCTGCTGGACGAAATCGATGCGGCCCTAGACAACACAAACATCGGCAAGGTGGCCTCCTATATCCGCTCCAAGAAGGGCTCGCTGCAGACCATCGTGATCTCGCTGAAGGAGGAGTTTTACGGCTGCGCGGACGCACTCGTCGGCATATGTTCCGAGGTGAGGTCGCGGCGCATTTGTAAACAGGACGTTTATGTACAGTCACCAGAGGGAGACTTTGTACAAAAGTCGTTTGCTCGGGTACCTCTGTCCCATTCGTGTTTCAATCATGAAGTAGTTGTGTTTGCTTGGCCATGTTTCGACTTGAATTTGCAGGGTACAGAGACATAACACTTTAGTCCTTAGGAATGAAAACGCGTGGAAGGGTATCATGGGCAAAACAGTATACTCTGTTGTGTTCATGGTACTGCTCATGTCTATAGGCGACGGTTACCACTTTCCATCAGGTGGGCCGTCAGCTTGTTTGCCATTCTAAGTTGTATAAAAAAAAATATTTAATCCCTTAAAATTGTTTACTTCATTTCATACTGTATAATTAAGTTAAAGTGAATGCTGTGAACACCTATAATAGGCATGTGCATTAATATTGTATTGTATTTAATGTTTTTTTTTATACAACTTAGAACGGCAAACAAGCTGACGGCCCACCTGATGGAAAGTGGTAACCGTCGCCTATAGACATGAGCAGTACCATGGACATAACAGAGTATACTGTTTCGCCCATGATACCCCCCATGAGTTGCTATTCCTGAGGACTCAGATGTTATTCCTCTGTACCCTGTAAATTCACGCTATATCCCACCCTTCAAACCGAAACACAGCCAGCCAGCTCTGTTTGTTATATGTGTTTTAATGCAATATGCTGTTGGTGTTCCTATAAATAAATAAATACATTTATTTCTTATTTGCAGCCCGCGGATTGTCTCGTCAGTGACGTCATCACACTCAGCCTCGAGAAATACGACGACTAGAATTTTTTTAAATATTTAGGCTACTCATTCCCCCTCGAGATAACTCTAACAATGACATTCTGTAATACTAAGTGTTAAGTTTATAAGGACTTGGTGATATACAAAAAGTTATTTCACAAAATAATATCTTCTCGGTAAAATAAAAGGTTTTATTTAAATATGTAACTCTTTTATTTACAATAAAATACTTATGTTACATCTTACTCTACAGCTGTTATACAGTTCGAGAGACAATGATGAAAATGTTGTACAGTGCGTCAGTGGGGCTTGCGTGGCCTACTCGTGTATATTGAATAACAATCATTATATAACATTCATAGCTATTATAGTGAAAGATCGATTAGAAATAACTCCGCCATAAGTTAATTAAAGTGGCTAGATTAATTAAAATAGATTTATTTTAACCCTTCTTTGCATAATGGTGGAAATTTCTATCATAACATTGAATGCCCAAAATTATATAAAAGACCAAGTTCACTTTAAGTTGATCGTGTCTGGATACCTTTTTAATGTCCATTGCAAAAAAACAAAACATAGCTGTCAAATTTATTTTTTTAACCATTTCTCCTTTAATTTTTAACATGAATTATATCACCTTGATTTATTTCATTAATAAAAAAATAATGGTATCACCGTTGTTCGTTTCTTAAAATATCAATATTAATATCATGTACTCAGACCTGCAATCTCTTAAAGCAGTGAAACAATCAAGCTTCTAAATCGACGCAATCAGAAGATACGGCCGTTTATATTCCATTTATATCGCATATTTTAACATTCACAAAGGGAATCAAATCCTATTGACCTAGAATCATGGAATTTGGCAAAAAGCAATATCATACAACACAAGTAAAGGAAAAAAAATTGAAAACCGTAAATTTGTAGTTATTTCACAAAAAAAAAATTAATACTTGATTTTGTACGGAACCCTCGTTGCACGAATCCGACTCACACTTGAATCGATTTTTTTTAAATATACAAATACAAATCAAGCACGCGACGTTTATCTCGCGTGCTCGCAAGCCCCAAATGTAATTAATGTAAAGAGAAATGTTCATACTGATGGCGATAGCAGTAACAATCTATATCATATATCGTATATCACTACGAACGATAACGTAACGCGTCTAAACTAAAACTATGACATATTTACATTTAGTAAAGATGGATGGAAAATAAATGTTTTAATCATTAGATTGATTAGAATTGTTTAAAAATATACACTGGACATAATATCAAAAATGACAAAAGGTACCAACTGTTTAAATATTATTATAACCTTAACTAGTGCTGTACTTGTCACTGTGGATGGTATAACATACGTCTCACTTTGTCAAATTTGATATTTTTATAAAATCATAAAAGGGATTTATTTAACTATACAATTAAATTACTGGGCTGCATCTGTTATCACTTATTAATTTAGAAATCGAATCAGCGTTCTGTCGTTTGATCCTGCACCCCTAGATGGATGGCAGACAAATATATGTAGACAGTTGTTCAGGTATATCTTATTCTTTCCTATGATCACGTGGGAAAGAACAAAATATCTTATTCCAGTATTTTTCAATCTTTTTCACGACGCGACCCCCTTATTATGTGAAAATATCTTGCGACCCCCCCCCCCTACCCTTCACGGTTTCGAATGTGTATAAATTTTATTATAGTACAATTATGAAATCCGTACAGTTGTACTTCACAGTTAGGTATCAAGATTAAATAAAATAAATAATACATAATAAAGTATTTAAAACAGACATGTAATTGATGTCTGTTGTAGACACTTTAGTATCTACTTCACTATGTATTACAGATTGCTTGATGTATTTGCGGAACTGTTGGTTGCGACCTCCCGCGACCCCCTTGTAGAGGGCCGGGGACTCACCGAGTGGCGGGTGGCGGGTGGCGGGTGGCGGGTGGCGGGCCGGTCAGTCTGGCGAGCGCGGCGGGTCGGTGCTGAAGTAGGGCGCGGCGTGCGGCTGCAGCAGCGTGCGGCACACGGCGCACACGCGCGCCGGCGCCCGCCGCGGCCCGCTCGCCACGCTGTGCGACGCGCACGCCGCGCAGAAGATGCGCCCGCAGTGCCGGCAGTGCACCTGCACACGCACACCACACAAATACAAATCATTTATTTATTTACCAGAGGGAGACTTTGTACAAAAGTCGATTGCCTGGACCCGAGTCCTCACAAATGGCAACGCATGGGAGGGTATTATGGACGAAAGAGTATACTCTGTTATGTACAGAGTACTGCTCGTGTCTATAGGCGACGGTTACCACTTTCCATCAGGTGGTCCGTCAGCTTGTTTGCCATTCTAAGTTTATACAACTTTAAAAAAAAAATATTGCATGAATGTGGGTGCATACTGTTAAGGCAGTATCTGTAATGTCTCTGCTATGATGTAGAAATAAAAAAAAAAATTGTTTTATCAAATATGGCGTAAAAAAATATACGCAAAATTATATCGGAAAGTCGGCATTTTTAATTTTATATCAACCTCGGATTAAACATTGGTCCTTACGGGTCGGATCGGATTAGTGAAGAATTTTCAGGTTTTCAGATAGTTATTGGTAATATTAGCTATCACTCGACGTCATAATTGGCAGCGGTCATTGTCTGCAAATTTGCGGAAATTAGTAATATGCTTTCGGAGTGAGTTCTGTGTACGCTCTGTTTGTGAGTACATAAATATTTTATATTTTAAAGTGGATAAATAATGTTCAATAACATCAAAGTAGTGAATTCATAGAAGATTTTTATAATATTAAGGAAATAAGATAAACATTTCTTGTTAAAATTATCGATTAATTTTACGGACTTTCAAATTTAGTGGTATAATAATTCCACGAACATTTGAATTTTGTTGTATTATAATTAAAGTTTATTTTTTCTTAGACCGAGAGTTGTCGTTGCGTTCGAAATTTGAAAATTGTACGTATCATAATTTTATGTAGGTTGCATAATAATGTACTCGTAATTATTACTAGACAATGAGAACTTGTTTGTTTGTAGTTACAAAATTTCATTATTTTACGTTTTGTTTTTACTATTCTGCTATCAGAATAGAATTAGCTTTGTTTAACATTAACGAACATGGATTCTATTATTAAATGTCAATACGATTTACATTCATTACAAATAAATATAAATCAAATTTTAAAAAGAGTCCTTGAGAAAGACTCACTAATGAATATATCGAAACACGACTCGAGATAGTAGAGCGTGCGTATACAACGTAGTACAACATGCGTTGTAGTGACTCAGGTAAATAATTCAGGTTATGTAACGGAAGAGGTTTATGATAAGACGGAAGAGCTATATTTAGAGTATAAAAGTGAATTAAAACTAATTTTAAATAATTTTGATAAGAAAGTAAAAACAAATGTAACAGAGGTTTTTTTTTTATATACAACATAGAATGGCAAATAAGCTGACGGCCCACCTAATGGAAAGTGGTAACCGTCGCCTATAGCCATTAGCAGTATAATGGACATAACAGAGTATACTGTTTCGCTCATGATACCCCCTATACGTTGCCATTCCTGAGGACTCGAGTGTTATTCCTCTGTACCCAGTAAATTCACGCCATTTCCCACCCTTCAAACCGAAACACAGCCATGCAAACACAAATGCTTCACGGTTGAAACACGAATGGGACAGAGGTACCCAAGCAATCGACTTTTGTACAAAGTCTCCCTCTGGTAAAATAAAAATACAATAAAAACAATGTCAATAATAATAAGCCAATCGATAAATGATATTGTATGTATCTGATATTTATCATTGTAATAGTCATGCAACGTATAGTAACATTTGGCTGTCAAATATTCTTTTGCTTTTTTCTTAAATACATTTAAATTGTCTATTTCCTTAAATGCCTTCGGGAATTTATTATATATTTTTAGAGACCATACCTAAATACATACATACATATATGTCACACCTGTCTCCCATTAGGGTAGGCAGAATAAATAGAACGCCAAATGCTTCGATTCAAACAAACCTCTTTCGCTTAAACCATACCAAAATAAACTTATGAAATAATGCTGTGACGTGAGGCGTGTGCGTGCGATACAATTTACATATCTACAAATAGATTGTGTAAAGGTCGCCCCAGTTCGAGGCACCCGCGAATGACAAGCGTGGTGTACCTTTTTCTTGTTGGTGTGGAGGGGCGCGTGGCACGAGGGGCACTCGTTCACGTCCTCTTCGTGCTGCCACCGCACCTCCGTGTCCGCCTCGCGGATACGCTGCAGTTGTACCTGCCATGTATCGTTAAAAATTAAAAAAAAAAAATACAACAAATATATTTTACTATGTCATTAACATAGTAAAATATATTTATTGTATAAAACTAAAGTCAAACTGCAGTTGCCAAACGTGGCAACGACTGGCAAAATCTCTTATGGGAGAAGCCTATGCTCAACTGTGGACAGCTAACAGTTTATATGGTACTACGTCAATGCTCTATTTCAAAATTAACTTTTAATCCAAGAGGTTTTCATGTAGCATTTTTTTTCAAAATTCATTTTTTTTTATACTACTTAGAATGGCTAACAAGCTGACGGCCCAGCTGATGGAAAGTGGTAACCGTCGCCTATAGACATGAGCAGTATCATGGACATAACAGAGTATACTGTTTCGCCCATGATACCCCCCATGCGTTGCCATTCCTGAGGACTCAGGTGTTTTTCCCCTGTACCCAGTAAATTCACGCCATATCCCACCCTTCAAACCGAAATACAGCCATGCAAACACAGCTGCTTCACGGTCGAAACACGAATGGGACAGAGGTACCCAAGCAATCGACTTTTGTACAAAGTCTCCCTCTGGTAATATAAATTATTATTATCTTATCAGCTTTAACCTGTCCACTGCTGAACATAAGCCTCCCATTGAGGGAGATTTGCCAGCAGTTGCCTCGCTTGGTAGGCGGATTGGCAACCGCAGTTAGGCTTTACAGATTTTTTAAGAGGGACACCGCTGCCCATCCTTCGCCCTCCCTTGGGCGCTTCTTACTACACCTGTGGGAAAGAAAGGGGTGGCCTATTCTATGCAGGGACCACACGGCTCATGTCTAGAGATTACAGTCTTGATTTCTTCAAAAAGGGTATGTTAAAATTTCTTTATAACTGTAAACTAACTTAACTTGCTAACTAGCAAACGCGCACGTGACAACCCTAGTGCTGCAGGCGTCCAATACGCTATAGACTATAGGATGCGATCACTGCCAATCCTATAAACGTAACTGTGGCTGGACTAACTCAGCTGCCTGCGATTGTGGTACTCCAATACAAGATATTGCTTTTAAGCAAAACTATCACTGAGCTGTAGCCTATTTGGGTCACTGCGACACACTTGGTATATCTTGACATATCTCCAATATTCATTATATTTGAAAAAATGTAAATAATCAGATTGTATAAATTTATTTATTAATTTACATGTGTCATAAATGGCTCAAATAAAAAAAAAAAAAGATATCAGCCATATTGTGCAAGACTACCAATTATGTAAATACAAGGGTAATCCAACAGCCTTGTTCCCATGGAGAATGACTCAATCACTGTGGTGAAGAAAATAATAACAGAACAACTGATATACCATACAATTAAATAAATAAATAGGCTGCAATGACCGTTTACCATCAGGGAGGCTGTATGTTTGTTTTCTAGCTTAATGACAAGAAATACCATTATACCCTTCAATAGTAAGAAATATGTAAGTGGCATATAAAACTCGCCTGCAGCGACTGCGAGAGGCGCACGAAGTCCTGCTGCACCTTCTCGCTGTTATCGAGCTCCTGCTGCAGCACCGACACGCGGCCGCGCGTCTCCTGCACCTCCGCCTGCAGCCGCTTCTGTTCGTGGCACACACGCACACACAAACACACACACACAACGTTATTATTCAGTCATCATATTTTATGCAACTTAGAATGACAAACAAGCGGATGGAAAGTGGTAACCGTCGCCTATAGACATGAGCAGTACCATGGACACAACAGAGTATACTGTTTCGCCCATGATACCCCCCATGCGTTGCCATTCCTGAGGACTCAGGTGTTATTCCTCCGTACCCAGTAAATTCACTGCCACCCTTCAAACCGAAACACAGCCATGCAAACAACTTCTTCACGGTAGAAACACGAATGAGACAGCGGTGCCCAAGCAAACTTTTGTACAAACTCTCCTTCTGGTATTATATGTATATGCTTATATGTAAACCTAACGATAAATACGTTTTCGCTGCCATATGTATGCCACTAGTTGCATTAAATTGAATAATTTATTCTACCAATTATTGTACTAGATATTTGTAATGGTTCTATAACATTTAAAGAGTTAAATATTTGAAGTCTATACACATATAATTTTATGGATTTTTTTATGCAACTTAGAATGACAAACAAGCTGACGCCCCACCTGATGGAAAGTGGTAACCGTCGCCTATAGACATAACAGAGTATACTGTTTCGCCCATGATACCCCCTATGCATTGCCATTCCTGAGCACTCAGGTGTTATACCCGTGTACCCTGTAAATACACTGCCATATTCCACCCTTCAACCTGAAATACAGTCATGCAAACGACTTTTGTACAAAGTCTCCTTCTTTCTTATTTTGATACATTCAAGTTGTACTCATAAATCTAATCACAGTTGAAAACGTGATAAGTTTTTGGTCATAACTCCAATTTGCTTAGTAGATATACGTCTACAGGTAAATAAACTGTCTTAAGGGGGGAAAGGGATTGTTAGCAATGGAGTTTGACAGTCCCATTGCTAGCAATATGCTTTATCAGGTCGACCTCCACGTGGTTTCCCCTGGAAACCATCGTGAACAATTCTTGTTGAATTCATCACAATGGGCTAACTGACCTGTTTCATCCTCATCTATCATCCCTCACTGGGGCCTCGCCGGTGTATACCAATAGCACGGGTGGGATTACCATTCCATTATCCCCCATTAAAAAAACCTGTCTATCTTAGTTTAACATAAATGTAACATGTTTTTTCTCTTTAACATTACTTATTTATATATTAAAGGTCAGTCTCCAAGCAGGCAGCCATGAACGGCTGTGCAAGGTACGGTGCGGTGAGTACCTTATCGTCGAGCAGGCCCTCGATCATGTCGTTGGAGTGGCGCAGCTTGTCGCCGAGCTCCTTCATCTGCTCGCGCTCTGTCTGCAGGCAGTCCAGCTGCTCACTGCGCGCGTGACATGCAACCACACGACACAACATTGCTGTTTCATCTATATCATCAACATCTAGTAACGTGAATTAAGGGAAATACCGCGCCCATCGCAAGGGCGTCACATTTTAAAACAATTTCAAATAGAATTAAGACAAATTTTGAATATGAATAAATTTCATTTATACGATATAGGTATAGTTTCTGACTAATTTATGATTGCAGATTGTAAAAGTTTAATTATTAAATATTTTGTAGAGTTTTGCCAGTAGTTGCCACGCTTGGCAGGCGGGTTGGCAACCGCAGTTAGGCTTTTACATATGTTTTAAGAGGGACACTGCTGCCCATCCCTCTACTAGATGCCTCCTTAGTCGCCTCTTACGACACCCACGGGAAAGGAAGGGGTGGCCCATTCTACGCCGGGACACACACGGCAAATTATTAAATATGAATATATAATATTTAATTGAATTGCAATATATATACTACGCAATATATATACTGTAGCAATTAGACTAAACTTGGCTAAATTGTACCACATTGTTTAAATTAGTTGTTTCCAAGAAATAATATAAGCAAAATGAAAAAAAATTATGAGCTGAAACTGAAGTGTTGCTGGTGGAACAGCGCGGCCTGCTGCAGCAGCTGCGGCCGAGGGGGTCAGGGAGGAGTGGCGGGGCTCACTTGGCGGCCTTGAGGTCTGCGCGCAGGGCGGCGAGCTGCTGCTCCTGCTGGTGGAACAGCGCGGCCTGCTGCAGCAGCTGCGGCCGAGGGGGTCAGGGAGGAGTGGCGGGACTCACTTGGCGGCCTTGAGGTCTGCGCGCAGGGCGGCGAGCTGCTGCTCCTGCTGGTGGAACAGCGCGGCCTGCTGCAGCAGCTGCGGCCGAGGGGGTCAGGGAGGAGTGGCGGGGCTCACTTGGCGGCCTTGAGGTCTGCGCGCAGGGCGGCGAGCTGCTGCTCCTGCTGGTGGAACAGCGCGCCCTGCTGCAGCAGCTGCGGCGGAGGGGGGCAGGGAGGAGTGGCGGGGCTCACTTGGCGGCCTTGAGGTCTGCGCGCAGGGCGGCGAGCTGCTGCTCCTGCTGGTGGAACAGCGCGCCCTGCGGCCGAGGGGGTCAGGGAGGAGTGGCGGGGCTGCGCGCGCGCGCAGGGCGGCGAGCTGCTGCTCCTGCTGGTGGAACAGCGCGCCCTGCTGCAGCAGCTGCGCGCGCAGCCCGCGCTCCGCCTCGGCCGCCTCCTCGCGCCCGATCTGGCAGAAGATCAGCTGCTCGCGCACGCGCAGGATGTGCTCCTGCAGCTCCTGCCAGCCGCAACAAACTATGAATTTAACAAAGCCAGCCAGTGTTCTAAGAATCATAACAGATATAGTTTGCAGGAAATGGCTTAACTGTTCAAGTCAAGCCAGCGCAGTACGTTTTCATGTTTAAAATTGTTAATGTGCAGGTTGCGTAGTGTTTATCACATTTACAATTGATAATATAGTTTAACTATTGATAATTATTTATAGGCGACAGTTATATTTTTTTATTACGTGGCCCATCGGTTTGCTATTTCAAGTAGTTTAAAAATCAAATCGTAGAACCCGCATACTTCATGGTCCTTCAAGCCGGATATGAAACAACGATTTACAGATATTAGGTACATAATATTGAATGATTAAACGCGATTTGTAAAAATATGTCTTTCTAAAGTTTTTTGTGTTAGACAAGTTTTAAACCGAAGTCGTTCTATACGAGTTTTAGCCTACGAGAAGAAATCTACGCCCGTTATTTAAGCAAATAAAATAGGCTTAGATATTTGACAATATTTCACTTTTTTACACGAAGAATATGAAAGTCGCAGTAACCTCGACATTGTCTGGCAAGTCTATAATCTCATTCTGCATCTCGGCCGCCTTCTTCGTGTATTGACCGATCAACATAGCGTTGTCTCTCTCTAAACTGTAACAAAATGTAGCTAGTCAGTAAAGAGTAACTAAACATACTTATCACTTTTATTTTTTGGTTTGTTGCAAGAGATTAGTAGATTAGTAGGAAAATTAGAAAAGAAACAATGATACGCCACCTGGCCCGTCTAATAATAACAGACTATATCTTCCTTTTATGACGATATCCGTACTTCATTTTTCCGTTTTTGATTAATGACTTTGTTCCTGCCCGTAGTGAGACATACAAATTGAGAGTAAAAGCACGTACGTGTCGAGCTTCCGCTGCAGCATCTCGCGGTCGACGGTGAGGTGGGTGACGGTGTGCAAGGCGCGCTGCTGCGCGGCGGCGGCGGTGTCCTCGCGCTCGTGCAGCGCGGCGCGCGCGGCGGCCAGCGCGGCGCCCAGCTCGGCCAGCTCGGCCGCGGACGCCGCGCGCGCCGCCTGCCACGCGCGCACCGTCTCGTCGTGCAGCGACCGCACGCCCTCCAGCTCCTCCGTCGCCTGCGCACCCGCCCACCACAACCACTATTAACACCATCCTACTACCAGAGGAAAGGGATTGTTAGCAATGGAGTTTGACAGCCCCGTTGCTAGCAACATGTCCTATTAGGTCGACCTCGAAACCATCGTGAACAATTCTTGTTGAATTCGTCACGATGGGCTTGCTGACCTGCTTCATCCTCATCTATCATCTCCCACTGGTGCCCCGGCGGTGTGTACCGATAGTGCGGGTGGGGTTACCATTTCATTATATTGACACCCTCCTACTACCTTGTATCCTCGAGATGAAGTAAGTCCTTTATAATAATATTATTACATCTCTTAAGAAATAATGTTTACTCTGTATTTGTTGTTACTTTAATTTTTTCATAAATTTTATATAAAAATTAAAATACACTAGAGCCTGTTGTAGTGCGTGTGCGTGTGCGTGCGTGGTGTGTGGGTCGTACATACCAGTTTGAGCGCGCGGTGGTTTGTTGTGGCGCGTTCGAGAGCCGCTTCCGCGGCCGCCTGCTCTGACACCAGCTGCTTCTCGTAGTTCGCGCACATGTCGCACTGCCGGCTCGTGTCTGCAATGCCGATAGGTATAATATATCTATGTATTGTGGCTACAATATCTATACATTAAATTAGTAATAGATATTGTAAATATTGGTTACTTGATATATAATATAAAAACGAAGAATCTGATCGAAATTGAATATAGATATCCAACCAGTATGGACTGTATCCAAATAGGCGATGAACATATTTTTCACCATAAATGTACAGAGGAATCCAATATATTGTTATCGGGGCGATACCGATATTACCCATGCCCAGTTTGCAATCGACACTAGCAGATTATATACCACAAAAAAAAAACAACGATTCGTAGTTCATATGTTTCGTAGGCATATTACATTTCAAATATTTTAATTTAAAATAATTAGACATGACATCAACACAGGAGCAAACTCTTACAATTATTCCGTAATTAAGTAACATACATAAAAGAAACAAATACAGGCAAATCGAAAACAACGTAACTTTTTAAGAGAATAACAAAATTACTAACCAACATCAGGTTTGTCGCCGCTAGAACTACCCGCTGTAGGACTGCTGGATGTTGCTGATTTTACTTTTTGCTGAAATAATTTTATTACATAAATATACCTACAACGATAAAATAAAAAAAAAAGCTAAGAGAGAAGAAAAAGAAAATAGATTGCCCATTTCATCAGTGACATCATATTAGGGTCCTTTCCGTGTTAGTATGCTTTCCAACAAATAGTTAAAAATATTAGTTTCAATATTGCACTTAGAGAACGAGGACGAGGCCCAGTCTGGTGATTCTGTGACACAAAATATTAACCTAATAAGGTACCAATATTTGACTATTCTTCCTTTCTCGTTGGTGTCGTAAAAGGCGATTAAGGGAACCTATTACTGGAAAAACCTCCAAGGGGGAGGCTTATATTAAGCAGTAGACAGTTAAGGTATGATGATGATGATGAGTAACGTAGCATTTTCTTTTTTTTTATAATTACATACGATTATCTCATCATGAACAACAATAATACAAGGACAACATGGTCCATGAATGCAATCAACCATAAGAGAATGTTCTACTCCCAACGGTTGCCGGCTCATTAAGCACTTGTCTTTTCACATTTTTACACTGACACATTTTCAGAAACAAACTCGATGCATGGTGCATCTGCGTGGTGTGTTTACCAGAGCCTCCTGCAACTGACAGTCGGTGTCACGCAGCTTGCCCTTGAGCACCACAATCTCGTCGTTCAGCGGCTGGATTATGGACCGCATCAGCTCGCTGTCCTCCGCGCCCTGGCGTTACAAAACATAAATATATTAATATACACAATAATATTTGGGCTAAAATCTTCGGCATAATATTATCATGATTTTCTCATTTATGTTTTAGTCTACGAACAACTTTGACTATCTCTTTTTTTAATGGGGGATGCAGAAATATTAACCCCAACTGCGCTATCAGTATACGCTGGCGGGGCACCAGTGAACGCTGATAGATGAGGATGAAGTAGAATCAGTTAACCTATCGTGACGAATTCAAGAATTAACCACTATGGTTTCTATGAGAAACCGCATGGAGATAGAACTGTTATAGTATATTGCTAGCAATGGAGTTACTAAACCCAAATCAATGGAGTAACAATCCCTTTCCCCCAGCTGTGACTGTCAACTCTACTTTGGTCAACTTAAGAATGTACATACATACATATACATATCTGTCACGCCTGTCTCCCATTAGGGTAGGCAGAAACAATGGAACGCCAAATGCTTCGATTCAAACAAACCTCTTTCGCTTCCTCCACATTCATCAATCTTGTCATACACGCTCGTCGGTTACGGGTACTTTTAATTTGGCCCTTCTTCAGCACGTCGCCTATTTGGTCGACATACGTCCGTCTAGGGCGGCCCCTACCGACATCTCCATTCATTCTTGCTCGATAAATCTCTTTCGTAATTCTTCTTTCATCCATCCTCTCCAAATGACCAAACCAACGCAACATTCCTTTTTCGATTTTGGTCGCTACATCGACTTTCAGTCCACACTTCTCTCTAATCACACTTATTTATTAAACGAGAGGCTAGGTATAAAAATGATTGGTTAAAGACTAAGAAATCTTGGACATTGTCTATGTTAGTGAGTTTGTCTATGGAGATGTCACCATAGAATATCTCCCTTATTTATAAAAATGTCAAACCTATTTTAACTATTGCAATTTTTTGTCTTTTTCTTTTATGCTAAATTTTTAATCTGCAAGACAATGACAAAACTTTCTAATACTTAAAACATATTCGTGCTAAGTTTTAGTTTTTATGAATAACAGGGTAAAGTTACAGACAGTTTGTAAAAACTTTAAATTTAAGATGTTTCGTATGTAATCTAAAGGAGTTTAAAGTAAATCTTGTACATAGATTTCTTTGGATGACTTTTAGAATGGCAAACAAGCTAACAGTACACCTGATGGAAAGTGGTAACCGTCGTCTATAGACATGAACAGCACCGTGGACTAAATAAAATATCATAATATGCCCATAACACCCCCCTTCCCACGCGTTGCCATTTCTAAGGACTAGGATGTTATGTATCTGTACCCTGTAATTTCACTGCCATATCATAATCTTCAAACCGGGGGGGAAAGGGATTGTTAGCAATGGAGTTCTACATTGCTAGCAATATGCCCTATCAGGTCGACCTCCACGTGGTTCCCCCTGGAAACCATCGTGAACAATTCTTGTTGAATTCATCACGATGGGCTAACTGACCTGCTTCATCCTCACCTATCATCCTTCACTGGTGGGGCACCAGTGCTTACCGGGGGCCGGTGTATACTAATAGCGCGGGTGGGGTCACCATTCCATTATCACCCATTAAAAAAAAACCTACAAAACAGTCACGAAAGCACAGCTTTTTTACAGTAGAAATACGAATGGGACAGATTAAATTACAACCTTATTTATTAGCACATTGAACACTATTCACCGAGATTAAGGTAAGCAAATGTAATGAATACTTCATTACATTTGCTTACCTTAATCCCGTCAAATTAAAACTGGACTCTATAAGAGAACTGGATTCACAGATGTTACTTACTGTATCAAGAAACGAAAGTGGAGGTGGGCAGGACATATGGTTGGAATGAATAAAGAAAAATGGTCTAAGGATATTACAGAGTGGTGTCCGAGACAATAGAAGAGAAAAAAAGGGAGACAGCGTCGTAGATGGGAAGACGATATCAAAAACATAGCGAGACACACCTGGAAAAGACAAGCGCAGAATCGCATTCAGTGGCGAACTCTAGGGGAGGCCTATGGTATAAGGTAGGCAAATGTAATGAATAACATTACCTTCTTAGCGGGCTGGTCGGCGTCGGCGTCGGCGCCAAGCTTGCGCGCGAGCGAGCGCACGAAAGTGGCCGGCGCCAGCGACACCTCCTGCCACACGCCGCGGGCGGTCATGTCACGCAATGTCACATACATTACTATTGCCTAATACCACTATTTGTACATCAGATAACATTATTTCCTATACAGGACAATTTTTCCACCGGTTGTAAAACTCATTGTCGATTTAATCACCATGACAGATGCTTTTATCGATCGATTTATGGGATCTTTTTCGAAGAGGGCGTAGGTTATTAAAATGCTTTTATTTTAATCAATCAATCAACAAGGGCTTCCCATGCCCGCCAGATGATCTGTGGGCGGGCGAGGTAGGGGCCTCGGGGTATACCCCACTACCCCGGCTTCAACTCCGGAGGGGACGACCTCCGGGTCGCTGGGTTCTTCAGCCGGCATACACTGGTGGTCTGTGTATGTCGGCGTGGTGTCATTAAAATGCTATTATTTATTAAAATGCTTTTATTTTAAACGGGATAAACTTTTCACACCAGAGGGCGCCACCTTCGTACAAATGGTAGTAGTAATTCTCAATATAATCCATAGGAAATAATATAATAAACATATGTAATTAAAAACTATATTGTTTTTTGTTATTACAATACGCAATTTAATGATAGGTTGCCGATAGCAACATAACGTGGTGTTAATTAAAATGCAGATAAAAACAACTATATATCTACACTAATTATATAAAGAGGAAACATTTGTATTTTTGTGTGTACGTATGTTTGTAATGAATAAACTCAAAAACTACTTTGCCGATTTAAAAAAATCTTTCACCATTAGAAAGCTACATTCACCCTGAATAACATAGGCTATGTTTATTGCTAGAAAACATTAGGGGATCCTTACTAAAACTTTAGTAACGTAACTCAAGTTGTAAAAAAAATGCTATAAAATATATTTCGTCGCGTGCGCTGCGGTTACTATTGGTGATAGAACAAAAGTATGTTCTACAATATTGAAGAAAATATCAATAACTACAAAAAACTTCGCGATACTACATGTCCAACTATTATTGTTATGTCACAATATCCACTTTTTAAAATGTTGTAAAAATGTCCACCCGTGCGAAGCCGGGACGGGCCGCAAGTTTAAGATTTACAATTACATAACAGCTACAATTATTTTAAATGTAAAATTGTTTAATTAACAAAAAGTATAAATAAATGTCGAGCCGTGACACGCGTGTTTGCTCCTACAGTCAATCATACACGAATAACGACAGCTGTATGCGATAGCAAACTGTAATAATGTATGCGGCCGTAAACGCAATGAAGCGGCAGTAGAACATGTTAGAGTCGTGCGGTGTGTCGCACGACTTTTTTACCAACTTCAAAAAAAATAAACTCTTTTTTCGAAAAAAGAATAGGTTCTGAATCCGGTATTTTTTTTAATGGGTGATAATGGGATGGCTACCCCGCCTGCGCCATCGGTATATGCTGGCAGGGCACCAGTGAGTAATGATAGATGAAGATGAAAGCAGGTCAGTTAGCCCATTGTGACGAATTCCACTAGAATTAACCACGATGGTTACCAGAGGGAACCGCGTGGAGGTCGACAAAATAAGAAAGAAGGAGACTTTGTACAAAAGTCGTTTGCATAGCTGTATAATAAATGTATATTACTAACAATGGGCTTATTAGACCCCATTACTTACAATCCCTTTCCCCCCTCTGAATTCGGTTGTACTTGTATATAGTTATGTTTGTTATCTTCAAATTTCCACCAGAGGGAGACTTTGTACAAAATTCGATTGCTTGGGGTACTTCTGTCCCATTCGTGTTTCAACCGTGAAGCAGTTGTGTTTGCATGGCTGTGTTTCGGTTTGAAGGGCCGTGAAGGGATATGGCGTGAATTTACAGAGTACAGAGGAATAACACCTGAGTCCTCAGGAATGGCAACGCATTGTCTGTCTAGAATAATTTATTGATTGAGTCAATTTCAAATTTTATATTAGTAGAAGTCTAAAGCTGACTGCAGTATCTACGGTGCAGGTGTTAAGCATGTCCTAGTATTATGAATTCTAATATTTATCAAAAAGCAAGTATGGAAAGATGAAAAATGGCGAGAATTAATATTGACAAAACGAATAAAAATCATTAGTTTGCGGTAAACCTTATATGTAAATGTAAGATGCGCCAGGGTCTCAGATAAGGCGTTCCAGTAAAAATAACTTGTCGTTAACTTAAGGCAGTTAGTTGTAAACGTTTACAGTACATATCATTTCCGACTTTCCGCCGATAACCAGATAGCGTCAGAGACTAAGGTTGTATGTGTTTGTATTTTATAATGCCTTTATACCTTAAGACTAGTTCTAAAGTCACCTTATGAACTCTAGCGTTAGCTATGAGTATACTGTGCCCATGATACTCCCCATGCGTTGCCATTCCTGAGGACTCAGGTGTTATTCCTCTGTACCCTGTAAATTCACGCCATATTCCCACCCTTCAAACCGAAACATAAATATGCAAACAGCAGTGGGACAGAGGTAGCCAAGTAAACGACCTTTGTACAAAGTCTCCCTCTGGTATATATATATATATATATACATATATTCTTTTATATTTATGAATGTACATTATAATCAGCATTTTATGTTATTTATGTATATATTATTTATTTAGTATATAGGTATACATTATTAGTTGTTACTTTCTTTACCTATCCCAATAATGTAGTACCACGTTCGTGATTCCCTGTTCATTCCAACGGTTGACTGGTAGAGAATGCTACTAGCATTAAGACCGCCTTTTGTATCTTTATTTTGATCAGTAAAGTTATTTAAATAAAAAAAAAAAAAACCTAGTATTTACCCGACAAAGTAAACACAAAACTGAATATAATATTTAAAAAATTTCAATATCATAATGTACTCAGATGTAAATAGATTAATGTGAACAAAAAATCCAGTTGTTACCTGTTGCTGCCGTTGCTGATTGAGCTGGTTGAGCAGCTGTTCTAGCTCCAGGTTCTTGGCGCGCAGCCGTCGTAGCTCCTCCGAGCCGGATGACGACGCCTCCAAGGTCTCTGTAGGGTATTCATTTATAAAAACGACAAGAAAGTGACGTTACAGCTCACTGGTTTACAATCCCGCCCCCCTAGACATGAAGCCAACGAATCAGTCGGTGAAATCGTTTCGGGTAGCTCTCACCTGAGACAGAACAAGCAGCGGAACTGGGGGGAAATCGGATTGTTTAGCAATGGAGTTTGACAGCCCCATTGCTAGCAGTGTACCCTGTTGGGTCGACCTCCACGCTTTCCCCCTGGAAACCATCGTGAACAATTCTTGTTGAATTCGTCACGATGGGCTAACTGACCTACTTCATCCTCACCTATCATCCTTCATTGGTGCCCCGCCGGTGTATACCGGTGGCGCGGGTGGGGTTGCCATTCCATTATCATCCAAGCAGAGGAGCTCGGCGTCTTATTTTCTCTCAGACCAGTTTTTTTAATGGGTGAACATAGAATGGTAGCCCGCCCGCGCTGTTGGTATACGCTGTACCCAGCACCGGTAAGAGATGATGGTCCCTCACTGGTGACAGGTGAGTTAGCCCATCGTGACGAATTCAATGAGAATCAACCACGATTCTTTCCAGGGGGAACTGCGTGGAGGTCGACCTGATAGGATATGTTACTAGCAATGGAGCTGCTATATCCCCATTACTAACAATCCCTTCCCCTTCTTATGGACAAGCTAGCGATAATTAGTCTAGGGGGGCTGTATCATTACACTGGAGTCGACGGTTTGATGCATTGACATTAATTTTATTTTATGAATTTTCGATTTATTTTTTTATACTTTTGAGAATGCCAAAGAAGCCAATTTGCTATCTAATGGTATTACCATATTTTTATATCGTTATTTATTTTTGCGTAAAATAACGTTACTAAGTATTACGCGTAGTAAACTGTAATGTCTAGGAATAAAATTTATTAAATTTCACTAAACGATACTCGTTGCATGTCAGAAATGGCTTAATTTATGGAAATAACTACAGAAATAATAAAACCATCCCAATAACGCTACTTGGGGGGAAGGGATTATTAGTAATGGGGAGGTTAGTCTCCATTGCTATCAATATACCCTATCAGGTCGACCTCCACGCGGTTCCCCCTGGAAACTATCGTGACCAATTTATCATTGAAATCGTCACGATGGGCTAACTGACCTGCCTTTTCATCCTCATCTATCACCGCTCACTGGTACCCCGCCAGTGTATACCGATAGCGCAGGCGGGGTTACCATGTCATTTTCATCCATAAAAAAAAGCGCTACTTTGGGCGACTTTAAACTTATTTTATTTGCAATTCACTGTAATGAATTAAATGTAGTACAAGGACCTTCACGTTACAAGGGTCGGTTACGCGCAAGTGGCTACCATATTGGCGTTGCAAACGGTCATGGGCTGGCTGCATGTTTAATTCTTAGATTACTAGTTATAAACACTTTTTTTTTTATTAATTTTTTGAATCAGAACCAAACCTTGTCTGCCCCATAATGAACAAAACATTAGTATATGTTAAAAATACTTCACCATTCACAAGGTAAATATAAACTAATCTGTGACGAGGAAAATGAATAGGAAAAAAATAAATTGCCAATTTATGGGGAGGGCATTGCACGGCGGGGGACAAATACGGGCTAATGTGGGCTGATATGGCGAACATATTACTGTTTATCGCCTTCCATAGTTATCGAAATGATAAAATACATCGAAACGATTTGAAACGAGGTATAAAACTATCGCTAGTTCACAAATTTATATTTAGGTATTATTAAAAAAATAGATTTCAATACAATCTTTGATTTATTTATTCTTTCCACCACAGCCAGTTGTTGAAACACGAATGGGACAGAGGCTTTTTGTACAGTAGATGTAATATTGCACAAGTACAGTTAATCTTTTCTTATTCACACAGACCTGTTACGGATACTTAAAACCACAAGGAACAACTATTAAAATTAAAATCTTTCTACAAATCTATTTTAACTATCAATATTTTGTCAAATTCTTACAAATTGAAAATTTAGTACAAAAAGAAAAAACAAAACAAAAGCCACTTACCATCAGTTATTGTGGTCCCGCTTACCATCATGTGGGCTTGTTTGTTTGCCACCTCAGTGGTATAAAAAAAAAAGGACCGTAACTAGACCCATGTTTAAGGTAGGGCAAACCTACGTACTTTTTGGTAGGGTAGGAGCCATAATTAAATGACTTCTAAAAAGTTATTTTTTTTTTCATTTTAAATTGGGGCATTGTCTGTCAATGCCCTCCCTCCCATCTCATTTTTATGACAATGACGATTTATATACACCTTTCTCTGTATTGATATTAGGGTAGATACTGACCACTGACAAGTAGCTGCAAATTCTGTATCTCCGACTTCTGGTTATGGGCGAGGGTTTGCAGTTGTTGCAGCTCGTCCCGCAGGCCGACCACCTCCGACTCAAGTTGCTGCTTGTCCTGGGATAATTTTCGCATGTCCTCTGCAAGTTTAGTAGTCGTGTTGGTTACATGTATTATTATTTAGCAAGTTAGATAAAAATCCATATAATTGTCTTTCGAGGGTGAAGCAATAAACTGGGTTGTGGTCATTTTAATACTGTGACACACACAAGATACAATCTGTAATGTGATCTCTATTTTTCCTGTTTTTATGCATGTTCATCTAAGTCGTTACATATGTACTGTAGGTAGATGCAAATAAATTGTTTATCGATCCGTCTATATATATCATATCGATAAAATTTGTATGGGAATAATTTTTATTAATGACTATAATGGAGTTGATGAAGCTATTACAAAATATATAAAACAAAAATTACAAACAAATTGAGAACATTTCTGATTTTTTTTTAAAATAATCAATTATTAGTAATAAAGGCAGAGTCGACCACGGTCAGCCTAGGGTTAAAACTAGACAAGGACACAATGTAGAACCGAGCACCCAGATTTGAATATTATATGAATATACCAATTATTACATTATTTTTCCTTTATCCAATAATGCACCACCTACTTATTTCTTGGTTTGCCCAACAGTTGACTGGTAGAGAACACCATCGAGTGTTAAGTCACAAAAACATAGAATTTTACTGTGCATAAAGGTTTCAATAAATAAATAAATTTGAGCTACTTTCCAAAAAAAAATACTGTTTTCTAAATTGTATTGATAAAGGCTGAACTTATCAATAATGCATCAATGTGGTAATTATAATATTAATTTTAGGCCTTCGTTGGTACAATACTCTTAAAAAAGACGACAATTACTTTAATATCATACTGTATAATTTTTAGGATGTTTTAACCAAATCTACAACTTACATATCAACCTCTTCATATAATTTTCAAAACACTGCCAGTTTGTTTACCAATTTACAGGCTACAGATAATAAAGATTATTATTATGTATTTTATTATTTCAGCCATTAGCTGTCCACTGCTGAACATAAGCCTTCCCCATAAAGGGAGTGGCAACCATAGGCTTTTAGAGATGTTTTAAAAGGAATACTACTGCCCATCCCTCGCCCTCCTTTAGTTGCTTCTTAAGACGCCCACAGGTAAAGAAAGGGTAGTCTATTCTATGTTCAGACCACACGGCGGAGGTATACATAGGTTTAATTTAACAAAAGCATGGACATTGGATGAATTCATTGAATCTTGGTTAAGCAACATTACACAGTTAACACAAAGACTTGCCTTCTACCAAAGTAGAATCACATAATTCACCCTCCACCTTATATATTTATTTTTAGTCAGTTTTGACATCAAAATAATTGTAACAATATATTTTTCTAAACAAATAATTATGTAAAAGAATAATAAAACCACTATGAAAATCTTTATAATAAGAATTTAATAGCGTGAGTTTATAATTTTTTATTAGAATTTTAAGTAGAGATGAAACGGATATCCGGTAACTATTCGGCGGCCTTAATACTATCCGGCCGAATACCGTATAACTACTATTTGGCCGTATAGGCATCCCACCAAAAAAAGAAATGTAGATAAAAAAAAATTTTAAGTAATTATTTGCTTTATATAGTTAGTCTTAGTATCACTTAAGAAATATAATCAGTTTTAGTTTTAAATTTTTAATCACACAATAGTAAATGAATGTAATGAATTAGTACTCATACTGCATTAAGGGCAAATTGTAGTGAATAAATTCTAATTTCTCTGCATTGAGAGTTAGCAAGCGGTTTCACTTTTCTTCATAAATAAGGCCAGCCTGAGAAAAGGCTTTCGCTGTATACATTGTTGCAAGGTGTTGAAAGATAGATTTTGGTAAACTTTGTTAAATTTGCATATTGTTTGGCATTAGCTGCCCACCAAGATATGACGGACTGACCAAGACTGATGGATATCTGGCTATTCGACCACATGGTTAGTCGAATATCTGGTTTCTGGCCAAACTGCTATCCATTTCATCTCTAATAATAAGCAGTACACAATTTACTACTATCATAGATAATATTAGTGTAAATTGTCAGATGTTTTGGATTGTAATCTACTTTGTTTAGTGTTGAACTAAAATTTTTCTATTTATGAGCAACTTTTTTTTAATTATAATCTCATTATATTGAGATATTTATGTGCGAGTTTACTTAGATAAGTACACCATGATGTACTTAGATGAAGGAAATGTTTAAAATCAAATAAAAATGTTTGAGAACAGCCTGAAACTAATACTAAAATACTGACAAGTAACAAAATGAACATGTGAATAAATTTATTTGGCCTGCTACTTTCTACATGTGGATTTCTTAAGAAGAAAAACCAACTAAATAGATTACTTTTAGATGGCTTATCAAGAAAGATAGATAGACAATCTTTATTGTTTCCTCCAAAAGATTACAATAGTAAATTTATTATAAATATAAACAATATCAAGATGAAATATACACCACTTTTCTGGAATACCAATGTGAAAACTGCATACAATTTTGTGCAATTGTTTTTGCATGATGTCAGAACAAACATACATACAGACATAATTTCTAAAATATACTTTTGACTTCTATTAAGATCTATTACATATATTTTTTTAATATCTTCTATGTACTAATATTGTCTCATTACAGTTTTATTATCTAAGTTTAAATAATAAAACTGATAAATGTATTGTCTTTACAGACCAAAGAAATAAACATATGAAAAATAAAATAACGGAAATAATATAATTGAGTTAAGCATGTTATATTTGTATATTAACAATACATTCTCTATTTTTTCTGAACTATGCACTACTCTCTACGAACACAACAACTATGGAAAGCAAAACATAGACACTGGCATAGGCATTGGTTATGAGCGATCTGGATGTTAGTGACCTGATGCTGATGCATGCAAGGAACATACAATACAATGGACAAAGTCAACATGCTCCCGAGCACTGCACCATCGGCACGAACCTTCTTTCTGCAAAAATAGCTCTTTCATTTTGGCTCGCTGCACGTTAAATTCCTCCTCTAATTCTCGACGCATTTGGTCCGGGGACGGCGTGATCCGCTCCCCCACCGCCTCGGCTTAAAACAGACAACAACGTAACTACCTCAAAAACGCGGCGGAAGCAAAAATTTGCTGGTCGTAGCGAAAAACACGTACCTTTCGCATTATCCACCGTTTCGCTAGACATCTTCGATTGTCAACCTCGCGGGTAATTATAATATTTAAATTATATTAAGAAACAGGAATTCTTTGATTGTTAACATCATTACAATACACAGGAATAATGATTAATAAATTGTAAAATGGAAAAATACAAATAATAAAAACAATCGTATTAGACAATCACGGAAAATGAGTTTTGACATTTTTGACGTTTACTTGACGTGGCCAATTTGACATTCATCTACGTGACAGACAAAACAAATATCTAGCGTTCAAAGAAAAAATAATATACTAGAATCGTTTCATTAATCTCAACAATTTACATTGGGGTAGGTAGACATTATAAAACATTACAACATTATTTTCATCGATCAGAAAAATGTTGCTAGAGGATGGGATTATTAGTAATGGAGAGCGAATTGCGTTCACCATTGATACCATGTCATGGATAGTGAACTTGAATTATTAAATACTATTGCCGTTTTTTATGACAGTCTGTGGGGGAGGCATATGTTTAGCAGTGAAGAAATAATGTCTGAAATGATATTGATAATGGCTACTTCGTTCAGTTTTTTTTTTAAACAAAATTCAGTTATAGTAATACTACTTGTTGACAACACAGATTTTTATAGATGAAAGTATTTTTATAATTAGTTAAAGGTTTTTTTAAGTTTTTTCATTATGTACAAACAAATTTTTTTTTTTAATCTTTTTATAAAATTAAACAACTAATTACTATTTTTATTCATATAGGTACACGGGGAACGGATTAGTACTAATGATGTCTAAGGGTTCTACTGCTAGTAGAACCTATCAGGTTGACCTCCTCGCGGGTTTTTTTTTTAATGAATGGTAATGGAATGGTAACCCCACCCACGCTATCGATATACATCGCGATTTTTTTTTAATGTGATTCAACAAAAATTGTTCACGATGGTTTCCAGGGGGAACCACGTGGAGGGAGATCTAATAGGGCATATTGCTAGCAATGGGGCTGTCAAACTCCAATGCTTTTCCCCCCTGACCTCCACGCGGTTCTCCCAGGAACCGTGGGTAATTCTTTAATTCATCACGATGGTCTGTTTACTACCCTTTGTTGATAGGTACTGCGTCAGCGTATACCAATAGTGCAGGCGTGGCTAGATTTCATTTTTACCCATTAAAAAACACATATAAATATAGTCAATTATTGACATAAAAAAAAGGTTTTAATTAATTTTTTAACAGTTGTAAATATCGTTCGATGTTTTAGCTGTTTCTCAAACGATTTTAATGAGTCTATGTATATTTTATAATTATAGGTAAGGAGAAGAAGGTAAGAAATAAACCAAAAGCTTTTATATTAAAATAAATAACTTTATTTGGTATAATCTAACTCACATTCAATTTAGCTACTCGTATGTAATTACAAAACAATTTTTATATTAATACTAGTGCGGTAAACTTATCGTACAAGTGATTGTTACCTTTGTCATGACAGTGTTTGTTATCGTCAACATTTACATCACGTCACAGTATATAATATTGAAATAAAACACATATTTATTTCAAATTACTAAGCGCCATCATCTAACATTTAAAGGCACAGACATTATCACAGTTTGATATCTATTTTTAATAGAATTTATAAAGTATATTATATGTATTATTAATATATATATATATATATATATATATATATATATATATATATATATATATATATATATATATATATATATATATATATATATATATATATATATATATATATTTACAAGATAATGAATTTATATAAATGCTATTAACATCATCGTAAATGATAGTGCAATGACGAATAGACACTTTCCTCGCTACTAGATGGCGCTTATAACAGATAATTTAGCTACTGGCCACTAGACGTCGCTAGAAGCCCTGTTTGGCATCCCTGAACTGTCTGCCTTCGGGTCGATCCTCAAGGCACGGTACTTGAACTAAATTGAAATAAATATGGCCCATGAGATGCGACGCGGACGTGTTGGTTGTTTTAAGACAATCGAAGAGCATGTCGTCGCAGGTACAGTGCGACTTGCTGTAGAGCGAGTTGTTGGTGAGGTTGTATCTCTTGGAGAAGGCCCTGACTTTGGTGGGGCAGAGGTCGTGGGTGCGGCAGCAGCGGTCGAGCCGCCGGTCGGCACCCAGATCGTGGTAGTTGGCGGCTATGTCTCCCGTTCCGCACCATTTTGTACCTGAAGAAGGCAGTAATCAAATGAGAATAATGGGGGGATAATGGATTGTTAAAAATGAGGATTAGTAGCCCCATTGTTAGCAATACACCCTGTCAGGTCGATCTCCCCGCGGTTCCCCCTGGAAACTATCGTGTTCTATTCCAAGTGAATTTATCACAATAGGCTAATTGACATGCCTTTTCATCGTCACTTATCATCCCTCACTGGTGTCCTGCTAGCGTATACCGTGAGTGCAGGCGGGATTACCATTCCATTATCATCCATTAAAAAAAATTACAATAATGAATGTAAGCTCTATATAGCGGAATAAAATACAGTTTCCAAAAAAGAGTCTGATTTTTTTTCGATCCGTTGTTGGACGCAGATGGCTTTTACAGCTTCACCGAGCGCGTGTGCAGGGGCGAGTGTGAAAGGCACTCCAAGCTCGCGAGAGGGGAAGCGATGATAAGCGTCAACTCTTACAGATGGACTGCGGTGTGTTCGCCCGAGGGCGCCCTAGTGGCTCGAACCTCAGGGCACTGCACTTCGGCCTCCGTTGAGGGACGGGGGTCGGTATATCGTGGGGGAGTCGCCGCCGTCGACGTTGGCAGACGAGAAGGGCAAGATAGTCTGATACTCTTCGTAATTGTTATTGATAAATGTATGAAAGATAAAGGTTGCAAAGTTCTAAGTTTATTTCAATGGTAAATAATAACGGAGTATTAAGTCATCAGGGAAGATATGCGAACGAACATACATTTCCCCTATTATTATTTCAGCCGACAACTGTCCACTGCTGGACATAAGCCTTTCCCATAAGGGCAGTTTTGCCAATAGTTGCCACGCTTGACAGGCGGGTTGGCAACCGTAATTAGGGTTTTAGATATGTTTTAAGAGGGACGCTACTGCCCATTCTTCTACTATGCTACATTTCTCCTAATGGTACCGCAAACATAGAATAAATGGAGCTTGCTAACTCTTTTAAATATGTTTCTTTCATGGGGGTTTTCATACATGTACCTAGGATACTAAGTCCCTCACCAGGTATGATCCCCTGCAGCAGCGTGAGGGGGCTGCCGCCGAGCAAGCCGGCGTGCGCGCCGCCGGCGTCGAGACGTGCGCGTGCGCCCGCGCCGTCCGCGCGCCACGCCGCGCCGGCGCCGCCGCTCGCCGCCGCTCCTACGCTGCCCTCGTTCTCATCGGACGCTTCCACGCCTTCTACCTGTCACCAAAAGATTTATTTTTTATGTGCTGTATATTGAGAGTTGCAAACAAGTTCTTGAGGGATTGTTAGGAATTGGGACTAGTTACCCAATTACTAGCGCACACAGGGCGTCAGGAATGACTTTCACGTGGCTCCCCTGGAAATTGTTATGCTAAATTACAGGTGTTTTCATCACTGGCCTGCCTTTTTGTTCTTACTTAACATCCTTCACTGGTGTCCCGCCAGCGTATATAGTTAGCGCAGGCGGGGCTACAATTCCATTATTACAACTTAACCGACTTGAATATTTTTTCGTTTTGTTTGTTATAAAATATTAAAAAAAAAAAATCGTTAAAAAAAGATAATATTGTATGAGAATCAATACTCCGGATTACTTTTAATAGATGGCGTTGTAGGTAACACAAAGTTTACCGGGTCATCTAGTTATTAAAATAAAAGTCATTTTAATCTTTGTAAAGTTTTTTTAATAACTATCTAATTATAATTTTATTGCATATAAAATCTTTCATATATAAAACAGACACTAATTAAGTCAAGCAGTTCTCAGGTTTCACTAACACGCTTCTTTCTTTATCATTGTCAAGTCACACAGAGCAATTAAACAGTTCGCGGAGCGAGTAATGGAAGCAATTCTCGGAGCTAGGTGCTTGTGTGGTATTGTCGACTATTGTTTCGTGTCATGTGATCTTTATTCTCACTTAGCGCATTACATTCATTTGCAAAAGAAATGCAGGATTTCTTTTTAATTACTGTATATGTTTGGTGGATTAAATATTAGTATATAGGTAGTTTGTTTTAACAATATTTCATTAAAAGTTAATCATGTTTTGTTCAATTTATCACAGACATACTCTACACATTAAATTAATGGTAACAAATCGAAAAATCGGTTTTTTTTATTTGAATCATTTTTCGGTTAAGTCAATTATACGTTTGTTTATAATTTCCTTAAGTTCTATTTTTTTATACAACTTAGAATGGCAAACAAGCTGACGGCCCACCTGATGGAAAGTGGTAACCGTCGCCTATAGACATGAGCAGTACCATGGACATAACAGAGTATACTGTTTCGCCCATGCATAACAGAGTATACTATCCCGCCAACGTATACCGATAGTGTAAGGATACCATTTGATCTTACTCCGTTAAAAGAAATAAGTAGGTATAATATATCTATAACCTATTTACCTATATTTTACCAGAAGGAGACTTTGTACAAAAGTCGATTGCTTGGGTACCTCTGTCCCATTCGTGTTTCTACCGTGAAGCAGTTGTGTTTGCATGGCTGTGTTTCGGCTTGAAGGATGGGATACGGCGTGAATTTACAGGGTACAGAGGAATAACACCTGAGTCCTCAGGAATGACAACGCATGGGGGGCATCATGGGCGAAACAGTATACTCTGTTATGTCCATGGTACTGCTCATGTCTATAAGCGACGGTTACCACTTTCCATCAGGTGGGTCGTCAGCTTGTTTGCCATTCTAAGTTGTATAAAAAAAGTCTTAGCCTTGATATCTGACACGAGTGGAATTAATTTCACGGTCCATAAATATAATTAAGCGCCTAAAGTATTTATAGTTTTTATTTTTTTTTATATCCACACGAGCAAATTATATATTTATATATAAGTCTCGAATCGATTAATATGTAGCGTGAAGGATGATATATGAAGTTATGTGTACGTATGCAGTACCATGCAGGTATGCGTAGATAAATATTTCGAATGCCAGACTTTGGCCTTAAATTAATTTTAATTCAATTTAATTAAATTCAATAGAGTTTAATCGACTCCGACTAAATTTTGATTTGCAGTTCCTACGTAACATTGAAATACCTATATAACATGAGTTGTTTTTAATGAATGATAATGGAATGGTAACCCCACTCGCGCTATCGGTATACACCGGTGGGACACCAGTGAAGGATGATAGGCGAGGATGAAGCAGGTCAGTTAGCCCATCATGATGAAATCATCAGAAATTAACCATGACAGTTTCCAGGGGGAACCGCGAGAAGGTGGAAGAGGTGGAGGAGGACCATAGCGTTTTCACCCATCAAAAAAAAATTCAAATGGGTCCCTTTAGGACAGATTAAATATTGTATTTAACATTCACATGAATATTTATGCGTGTATTAATACAAGTAAACAAACGAATATTTGACTGACATTAGAATGGTAAAAACAACGACGTTTGACGGCCAATATTAAATAATATATTAGGATGCTAAAATTATACAGGTTTATACACGGTGACGAATACATAATGACTACACGTGGAGAAAAAAAAAAGATTTCCTAATCGTGAACGACGAAGTTAGTAGTTTAGTCACAAACTTAAAAGTGAGTTTTTTTATAAAACTTAGAATGGCAAACAAGCTGACGGCCCACCTGATGGAAAGTGGTAAATTAAATAATTGGAAATTAAACCCAATTGAGTACCTTCTTTTATTTTGAAATCGATTGAAAATAGTAATTAAACATTCAGTTTGGTTCCAATTTAAGGCAAATTGGTTTTATTATTTGTTTTTATTATATATGAAATTATTGTTAAATACATATAATTTTATTTTTATATTATTACTGTATAGCTCTGACATAGAATGGGGTTACCCATTTTTCTTTCCGTAAGTATCGTAAGAGGCGACTGCTCAAGGTATTAGTCAAGAATGAGCAGTAGTATCCCTCTTTAAACATCAGCAAAGCCTAATTACGGTTACCAAATAGCTTGATAAGCGTGACAACTATTGGCAAACCCCCCCCCCCCCCTTTTTGGGGAAGTTCAGTAGTGGACAATTAACAGATGATATGGGTAAGGGTAGGAAAATATGTGTGTATATGAAGAGAATTGTACTTTGTTCTAGTAAACTGCAGTTTAGGCAACAAAGTGCAGAGCTGTTATATATATAAAAGCTATTAAAGCAAACATATGTTTATTTATAGTTATGTAACATATAATTTAACTAAAATAAAATTAATAGTTATCGTGTAATAGTAAATATCCGACTCGAAGTACCAATGATCCTTCGAGCCGGATAACGGCCCACCTGACAGAAAGTGGTAACCGTCGCTTATAGACGTATAATATCAAGAAATACACTGTGACATGCATGGTAACCCCTCATGTGTTGCTATTTTGAGGAATAAGGGTTATACTTTAGATCATATAGGTTCTTTCAGGGTTAGTCACCTGTGCGCGTGTCCGTGGAGTTACCTGCTGGCACTGGCTCATCAGCTTGATCATCTGGTGGAAGGTGACCCCTAGTGGCCGATTGATGCGACTCAACTGCCGAAGGAGCCGGCTCGTGTCATCCTCGTCGCTGGAATCAAATAATAATATATTAATTAATTCAATTTTCATCACATTGAGTTATTTTCTACTACTAACTCTCGTCCACAATTATACTTTGCCGTAACTTCGTATACGTAGAGTTTTGGGACTTGGTAACCATGTTTAGACGGAGTATTAAGATAAAACCTGCGCCATATTTTACGTTAGACTTTAAGGATATAACAGTGAAAACCGCATGAAATTTCGTACAGCAGTTTTCTTATGGTGCCGACATGGAACAGAGACATAGATAGACAAGCGGACAAAAAATCAGAAAATTATTATTTCGGTATCCATTATATGGCTTTCATATATTTTTTTATAACACTGAGGTGGTAAACAAGCATACGACCAACCTGATGGTAAGCGGTTACCGTAAAATTTAATTAAGAAAAATCTGTGTAAGGGGTCATAGATTTCTCTTAAATTAATGTCTTCTATGTACAGACACAGGCTATTTATAGTTTTATTATATATAAAACTATAAATAGCCTGAATATATATATATATATATATATATATATATATATATATATATATATATATATATATATATATATATATATATATATATATATATATATATATATATATATATATATATATATACTCAGCAAGGTCGTAACAAAGTCTCGTAAAAAGAAGGAAGCTCCCAATTAGTTTGTATTTTTTTCTGTATTACGCGACTTTTTTGTTAGCTTTGAATTGTTTTTGGATTTGATTGGATTTAATTCCCTGTTGGTTGTGTTCGTTATGTAAAATTATAAATATTTGTTATACAACAACAGTTGCGTCTGATCATATAGGTGAGAAAAGCAGCAGGATATATGTAATACAAATAGTACTTGGTTTCTATAATAATGAAAATCAGTTTACCAAAAAAAACATGGATCGAAAAACGGCAATAAATTCATCGGTCGATCTATTTACCTGTATTAAATTAGTACGGAAGGTTCGAAATTTCTTGTCGTTTATGAGTTTCTGAATTACGAAATTTCTATCCTAATATATTCCTATAGCATGAGTGTGTAAATATTTTTTTTTAGCCTCCCATTAAGTGCAACTTGTTCCCGGATATTAATTTCCAGATTTTTTAGCTAATTTAATTTCCTTCTAAGTTTTCCTCACTCTTTACTACCACGTTCCCTTCATTCCCCATTTATCATTCCACTTTTTCCCATTTGTCGTAACGATCCTATTGTTTTATTTCAAATTTCCGTAAATTTTTGTCCTCAGTTTGAATCATTTACGTAAATAATTTACGTACGATTAATTACTCCGATTACACTCTATATACAATGCCGTATGTAAAGTCCAAAGTAAAAGGGGGTAGGGGGGAAGGGATTGTTAATAATGGAGATTAAAAATCCCATTGCTAGCAATATACCCAACCAGGTCGAACTCCCCGCGGTTCCCCCTGGAAACTATCTTGGTTAATTCCTGATGAATTCATCATGACGGGCTAACTGGCCTGTTTTCATTTTCATCTATCACCCTTCACTGGTGCTCCGTTAGCGTATCCCGTTAGCGCAGGCGAGGTTACCATCCCATTTTCACCCATCAAAAAAAAAAGTAAAAGGAGTTTCGAAAATCTTAATATTTGTTCATCGATTGTTTGTGTTCATAGCACAATTAAATAAGTTTTGTATGCTAGTAGGTTCTGGTGAAGAGTGTGAAATTTTATGTTCGATCCTTTTTTTAAACAAAATAAAGTTATTTGTATTTGTATCGGCTTTTGATTAACGAACACGTTTGCGCATAAAAAAAAATAGAAAATTGATAAGGAAATCACAATTAATTTAAGCTAAAAAATAGTTTCACATTTGTAATTGTAGTGTTAACTACACATATATGAGACAAAATTGACACCAAATTAATATGCGTTAAAATTATGTAATAGTGGGTTATTGAACTTGTCCCACCGCGGCGAGTGTCACTTTCACCGCGAGACGCCACACGTAACGCATGTAGGTCTGGGACGCCGGACGCGGGACGTAGTACGCGGGACAAGACTTACAGACCTAGTAACTAGATATTTTTTTAATAGGTTAAAATGGTATAGTAACCCTGCGTTATGGGTATACACTGACGGGATATCAGTGAAAAATGACAGGAGAAGATGAAAGCAGGTCGTTTAGCCCATCATGACGAATCTAAGAAGAATTAATTACGATGGTTTCCATAAAGAACCGTTTGGAAGTCTACTAGATAGAGTACTATTAATAATGGGATTGTTAGATCCCATTACTAACAATCCCTTCAAAACTTAAAAGCTGACCGTCCACCTGATGGAAAGTAGCATGATTACATCGCCTATAGACATGAACAGTGCCATGGACATAACAGTTTCACTTTTAGAGACAACTGTTTGGCTCATGATACATTTCACGTTGCCATTCTTGAGGACTAAGATGTTTTACGTCTGGATCTTGTAATTAGTAAATAAATGGATATTTTCAACATATCTACTATTTCTATTGTTTAGGAATGGCACCTAAAACCTCATCTTTATTATATAATAGTGTACATAGAATACCTAACAATCGTACGATGTAGGTAACCTCTATTGGTTGTTATGCAAGCTAAGCACTAAGCTAAGCAAATAACTTAATTCAATTGTGTACTGTCATCGAGTGCAGTAGGTTACAGCAATGCAAGCATTATGGCTTTGTTTACAAGGTTTTTACCTTGGTGACAACTGTCTAAATGCAATATTTTTTTTTTGGCAAACGACTTAAACTTCTATCTCTTTTTTTATACAACTTAGAATGGCAAACAAGCTGACGACCCACCTGATGGAAAGTGATAACCGTCGCCTATAATATACTATAATAACAGAGTATACTGTTTCGCCCATGATACCTCCCATGCGTTGCCATTCCTGAGGACTCAGGTGTTATTCATCTGTACCCTGTAAATTCACGCCATATCACACCCTTCAAACCAAAACATAACCATGTAAACACAACTGCTTTATGGTTGAAACACTAATGGGACAGAGGTACCGAAGTAAACGACTTTTGTACAAAGTCTCTCTCTGGTACATTCTCTAAATTTTGTTCTGTAATTAATTTAAAAAACACGACTGTCTTGTTATACGAGGTCTGTCCGGAAAGTTCGTATAAAAGTGTTCTGGAATGCGAGAAAGAGGAGTGGGGAGGCCAGGTAAGCGCAGGACCCCTTCCTTATGTCCCTAACAATGCTTCAGTTCTGGTCTGACCGCCGTGCGGTGCGAACTGGCTTGTCACGCCATCTGTGAAGTTACCTCTTAACGAAACCCCGTCGGCATGGATCCCGCTTCCGTTGAAGAGCAGCGCGTCGTAATCAAGTTTCTCTCGAAACTCGGCAAGAATGGCCGTGAAAGCAAAGAGTGGAAGACATCCGGGGAACCACGAACAAAAAAATCAAGAAAATCCCGCTCAAATGTCAAACAATGTTGATTGTTTTTTTCGATGTTCGGGGGATTGTCCATCAAGAATTCGTCCCTCCAGGCCAGACAGTTGATGGAAAATTCTACGTCGATGTGCTCAGACGCCTCAAAGCTCGTGTGGCACGAGTTCGTCCAGAATTGGCGCGAGAGGGGCGTTGGATTCTTCACCACGACAATGCCCCTGCCCACACCTCTCTTTAGTTGTCCGTGAGTTTTTGAGTAAAAATTCCATTACGGTGACCGAACACCCCCCTATTCGCCGGATTTGGCCCCGTGTGACTTCTTCTTGTTCCCAAAAACCAAATTGGTACTTCGGGGGCGGCATTTGGGGGACATAAATGAGATAAAAAAAAGCTACGACGGAGCAGCTGAGAAACCTACAACCAGAGGACTTTCAAGGAGCCTTCTCACAGTGGAAACGGCGTTGGCACAAGTGCATTATGTCACAGGGGGAGTACTTTGAAGGGGATAAAATTGATTTACCTGAATAATTGTAAAATAAAATTTTTAAAAAACTTTTATACGTACTTTCCGACAAACCTCGTAAAAGTAACAATTGAAAAAAACATTTCTAGTATCACTCGAAATGATAAAAATTCTAACGAAGAGGGTACTCAAGAGATTGTTAGTAATGGAAACTAAGGCCCCATTGCTAGCAATATACCCAACTAGGTCGACCTCTGCTTGGTCTCCCTTAGAAACCATCGTTCTTAAATGCAGGTGTATTTATCACGATAACTAACTAACAGATCTGGTTTCATCCTCACCTGTCACCCCTCACTGATGTCCTGCCAGCGTATACCGTTAGCGCGAGCTGAGTTATTTAATTATCATCCATTTTAAAAATTAAAAAGTAAGAATTGTAACAATGTTCCTTACATCCAAATCTATTCAGACATTTAGAAATTATAAATACATGAACCTTGAGAATGTTACATTCATTTTTTGGTCTATATTTTCTGAAAAATAGGAGAAATTATTAATAAAATTATTGTATAATAGATGTATGGGTATTCAGTACAGTTGTGTTTCAGTGAGAAAATGTAAGTAAAATAATATATGGATATAACCTTCCTACAGGAATAAATTGCTGAAGCACTTTGTACAACAATCTTATGAACATTAAATTAACTCTAATTGTCATAATATATATATTTTTTTAATTTAATTCGCTCATAATCTTATTTTCCGATATTGCTCACAACTTAGATTACATGTTTATTTTTGTTATTTACTTAAATTTCTTACACTGTATAATTATGTTAAAGTGAATGCTGTGAATACCTATAATAGGCATGTGCATTAATATTGTATTGCATTTAATGTTGTTATATCTATATGTTATAATGCAATATGCTGTTGGTGTTCCTTAAATAAATAAATAAACCTTGTTTGGTTATGTATGTAACTTTATATGTACGAGTATTGTTCAATGAAATGCAAAGCGGTTTGTTGACATATCTTAGCCGCTACCATTTACATATTTGACAGTAGCCTGCGAAGATGATGTCCGTGTAAAGAGTAGTTACTCGAGGCAAGTACCTGCGCCCCCGTAGGGGGGAAGTAGATGACCCTCTCCTACTGATATTTCTGAGTTGTTATCAAATAATGGGGAAATAGCCTTTGTTCATTTGGGTCCAGAGATTGGCTCAGTCAGAGCTTTCTATCGAATCTTTCTATAGACAAAATATTTTTCCTCTAAGATTTTCCATTATAAAATTAATTTCAAAAGGTTTTCCAGTACAGCTAACACAAAATATCAAGTACCATAATTGACTCTAACACGGACTTTAGCAATTATTTACATTGTTAACTATTTGAAGTTAAAATTGTTAATTAAATCGTAATAAAAAAAAAAATATTATTAATGCATAGTGAGTAGCACAATTAGTTAATTGCAAATGTTGCCTAGTTTATAAGTAGCTACTTCCTAAGTTTCATTTCTAATCCTCATGTACTTAAACACCATAAATAAATACAATCGAACAAATTATCATTACCAGAGGGAGACTACAAAAGTCGTTTGCTTGGGCACCTCTGTTTCATTCGTGTTTCTACCGTGAAGCAGTTATGTTTGCGTGGCTGTGTTTCCAACAATCCGTAACCAATACGTAACTATATCCTTTTAGATAAAAATAAAATCCAAATAGGTTCAGAACTGTTTGAGTTATGAGGTAAGAAACATAAAAAAGTAGAACAAAATTGAAAGCCTCCTTCATTTTGTAGTCGATTGAAAATAACAAGGATTTATGGCAGCATTCTTGCAGTAGCTACCTTAAAAGCAAGACGCGTACCACATTCTTTGACATTTTTGACGAAAAATTTGTTATTGCGAATTCAAGACACAATACAATTAGCAATATATCTAATTGGACTATAATTGTCGAGCCGTTGATCGCAATACCACAAACAATATAATACAGTACTAGTGAGAAACTAATGATACGAACAATTTAAAATGGCAGATGTAAAGATTTATTAATGTGAAATAAATTACATTTACAATATAGCGCACGGCCGCCACGCTCTGGTTGCGTTTGTGAACGGGGAATCATTTAGGATGAGTCGCCATTGCATGGCGGTGCACTTGTTACATTATTACGTTCTTCGTGGACTACTTGATTGTAAAACTGTGACATAATCTGAAGGCCTACCATGAAATATTTTCCGAAATTTCGGGGACGAACGAAACAGAAATTTGATGTTAAAATTACATAATACATGCCGTTTAAAATTATTAAAACGTTAAAATATCGTTCCTCTGAACTATTAGGATAGGATTTATGATGTACGAAATGTTAAGCTCCATTTACTGGGTCGATTTCGGTACGCAAAATAATACGAAATTGAGCCCGAAAATTCGGAATTTCATTTCACGGTAGACCACCAGTTCATGTCTATAAGCGACAATTACTGTTTTCTATTCTTTATTATTTTATTCGTTATTGTACACAAACATAATGTTAAGCACTATTCATTTTAAACATCTATTCCTTGGGCTATAAATTTTTCTTTCACCGTGCATTTTTCAATGCCAAAGCGTAGTTGTGCGAGGACACGAGCACAACTATGCTTTAGGGCTGACATTCTGCCATTTTAAAATACCTGAAGAAGATAAAAGTCCTTAAACAGAAAACTATGCTTTGGAATCAACTTCCAGCAGCTGTATTTTCAACCGATACGACCTTCAGGAAAATAGTATATTTCTTTTTAAAAGGCCGACAGAACACCTGCAATTCTGTGTTGTGGGTGCTCATAGGTTGCGGTACTCACTTACTATCAGGTGAGCCGCATGTTA
Organism: Galleria mellonella; assembly: GCF_026898425.1. NCBI lineage: Eukaryota > Metazoa > Arthropoda > Insecta > Lepidoptera > Pyralidae > Galleria > Galleria mellonella. The sequence goes on along the minus strand of NW_026442086.1, from coordinate 8,438,412 downwards.
GTTTGCCCACTGTTTTTTTTAATGGGTGAAAATGGTATGGTAATCTCGCCTGCGCTAACGGGATACGCTGGCGGAGCACCAGTGAAGGGTGATCGATGAGAATGAAAACAGGCCAGTTAGCCCATCATGATGAATTCATCAGGAATTAACCATGATAGTTTCCAGGGGGAACCGCGAGGAGGTCGACCTGGTTGGGTATATTGCTAGCAATGGGATTCTCAGTCTCCATTACTAACAATCCCTTGCCCCCCCTGCCCACTGTGTTGTAGAAAAAAAGGGTAAAAAAAAACAACAACTCCTAATGACAATCTTACATAGACAATAAATTTAAGAAATACGAGTGTTTCAAACAAATTTAACTGATTACACCCTATCAATTACAAAGAAACATTTACAATATTTTCTTTTAAAGAAACAAATTATATGAATTCAGAATTTCTTTCTTTTGTACATCGTTGATAAAGTAATATTGTTGCCTCTACGTTTAAAGAAATGAATTACAAAATTTCTCTTCATACTGTTAGATTTTAATTGGCCCCACAGAGTAAATCTACTCTGTGGTTGGTCGATTCATCATTCATTCGCATACTTAATGTTATTTTTTCTTTATTTTATCGCTAAAAGTTTTATAAGCACACATTATGTTTTAATGTACTAACCACCGGATTAACTTAGTGTATTTTAGTCGAGAAAGCTCGTCTGGTTTCAGGACCATCCGGGAACTTTAGTCATGAGCGAACGTGACGCGAGCGCGTGTCTGAGACCGGATGATTCTGAAACTAGTCGAACTTTGTCGACTAAAACATATCTAAGTTAACCTGGTTGTTATTACTTTAAAATAGCCTTTATTCATATTTAGTTTGTTCATTATATTAAATATTAATATACACGACAAGACATAACGAAAACAAAACGAAAAATTACAATTATACAACTGTGAGCGTCTTGTTGTGGCCTAGTGGTATAACCCTGACTTATAAACTCTAAAGACACGAAATACTTACTTCATGTGTAAATTTAACGCCCCAACTTACTAAAAGATTAAGTGAAGTGACTGATTTAAGTCTGCGCTAAAGGATTTAAATTAATGACAATGAAATTACAAGGTACAGAGACCAGAGGATCAAAAGTCGTTTGCTTTGGCACCTTTGTCCCATCCGAGTTTCTACCGTGAAGCAGTTGTGTTTGCATGGCTGTGTTTCGGTTTGAAGGGTGGGATATTTTTATTAGCAATATTTTAATATTTTTAATATTTCCAAACGGCATGTATTATGTATTTTTAACATCATATTTGTGTTTCGTTTGACTCCGTAATTTCGGAAAACATTTCATGGTAAGCCCTCTGGTTTGGGTTTGTAAAATTTATTTATTGAATTGGGAGGCATTGAATGAACTATCTTCTCTGTGACAATTTTGTATACGAATGGACTTCGGCCTGCGAGGCGGCCACGTTGTTTACTGTCGTAATCCACTCACAAAATATCATTTGTATTCGTCTACAATTTATACAATGACGACATGTTGCAGATTGTTGAATTTATATCATAAATAATAAGTGCCTCACAATAACACCGGCTTCGTATCAACATGTTGGAACAAGGATGAAAGTTACAGACTTTTAAAGTTTCTTACAAAGCATTTTTTTACCTAAAATAACCCATCGAAAATTGAATCCGGAACCTCAATCATTCCTACACACCTAATATCTACCAGTACCGTCATCATCGTGTCCCAACGAGATGACATATTCCTTGGTTTTGTGGAATTAAAATCAATAGGTACAGTATTAAATTAGCTGTTCGTTTACGTTCTGGTCATTATCCATCAAAAAAATTTGCACATATGATGGGAAAGTCCTTGTCACCCCATTGTCAAGCTTGTAATACCATCGATGATGTGCATCATATTCTATTAGAGTGTCGTATTAACACGAAGGAAAGAGAAGAATTCATGCGCCACTTTAACTTAAATAAATTGAATGTTGGTCTTATTCAATCTATGTTAGCTGAACTTAAACCAGAAATTTTTGAACATCTCTGTAAATTATTGATGCATTAATTCTTCTCTTTCCGCGTCTAGGGAAGGTAGATAAAGTTTTGTTTGAGAAATCAGTTCAGGGTACGATAGGACTGATATACCTGAAGAAGGTAAAAGCCCTTAAAATAATATTAAAAAAAAAAACGAGGTCATCTAAAAATAAACCAGGTGTTTGTATCGTGACAATATTAATATGAATCCAAAACAGGAATTAATGAAAGAAAGGAAGATACAAAAAATAACTGCTTAGTATGAGGTGGGCTGTATGTTTATTTGCCACATCAATGGTATAAAAAAATACTATGTATATGTAGATATCTAGAACTTCCTCATAATTAATTTAATTTGAATTGGTATAAAAACAATGAAAAGTCTTACATATAAATATATAATCTTTATTTCTTTAACTAATTTGTAAGCGTCAATTTAGCCTTGACCAACTTTTTTCTCTTGTAAATTGGAAAAGTATGTTTGTGTACTGTGTGCTTCAGATAATTGGAACTGGTTATGCAGAAACTTAGTTATGTTAGGTAATTATGAGATATTCTATAAGGGATGGCTATTTTTTGCATTACTAGATCCAATTGTAACTACACGTATTTAGTTCAACAATAGCAACACTGCGCCGGTGCAAGTCGTTTATCGCGGCGCTTTCTACGCCGTTTTCTCTCGGTGGCGTTCAGGACCTCCATACGGAATGTAGATTATGTGAACTTTTCTTAGAGAGTATTATAAAAAATTGAGGTTAAACTTTGTTATTACATCTGTGGATATATTTAAAATTGTCTCTTAAAAATTAAACAATATGAAATTTTAATCTTTAGCATCAGAACACACAAAACTGTAATAATTAAATAGAAATAAATTTATGCAATTGCCATCTATACAGGTACAAAAGTTGATTGCTTGGCCACCTCTGTCCCATTCGTGTTTCAACCGTGAAGCAGTTGTGTTTGTATGGCTGTGTTTCGGTTTGAAGGGTGGGATATAGCGTGAATTTACTGGGTACAGAGGAATAACACCTGAGTCCTCGGGAATGGCAACGCAAGGGGAGTATCATGGGCGAAACAGTATACTCTGTTATGTCCATGGTACTGCTCATGTCTATAGGCGACGGTTACCACTTACCATCAGGTGGGCCGTCAGCTTGTTTGTCACTCTAAGTTGTATAAAAAAAAAAATTACACCACAAGGTTGTGGGATGGGATAAACTCATCTACTATAGAAGCAGACAATAGGTAAGACTCATCATGGGAACCTGTTCAGGACACATGCCGCTAAGGCATATACTATACAAGACAGGTCTATTTTCGGACACACTGTGAAAAGGGTGCAGTGAGAAATCGGGATCTATGGAGCACTTGATGTGCGATGTATGTGAGTCTGCTGGGAATGACTTATTCGGAGCCAGTAGACTATAGATATCTTAAACCGCTGGATATCAGAAGATTAATACAAAGGATCTATAAAATAATAGACTAAGGCATGGGAAAGCACAAAACACACCGATAGAATCGATTTGTAAGATGATCATTGTAATGATTTCCATCACAATACGTTTCATGTAATAATATTGCTCGTGTTATTTAATGGTAGATAGTCAAAATAGATATTTAAATAAGTACCATTTATTAAAAACAAAAAAGCAATTCGAATTTCTTTTCTGTTTCGAAGAACTTCAAAGCTCGATGCCGACACACTTAGCCATATAGAGTTGTTAACCTTATCTTAGTCGTTTATAAATGCAATATCCAGTCCCAACACAGCCACCTTGTGCTAGTTCGTATCGTTTCGCAAACACCAGCCGAAGATTACCATATTTGTAGATGTGATACGGCCAGCCGTGGATGCGTACCTACCGACCGCAAATTGTAATAAATTGAACAGTTTAAAATCTGCGCACAGTACATTGCCCTTGTAGCCTTGTATTTGAGGCCCTAATACTTTAGCCTTTGATACCTAGAGCCGTTTTAAATGGATGATAAATGTAACAGGAACCTCTCGAGCATATTGTTTGTACCGATAGCGCAGCGCAGCGCAAACAGTACCAGGGAATGATAATACGCAAGGATGAAATCAGGGGATTTAAAATGTCCATTTAAAAAAAAAAAAACTCTCAGAACAATATTAATAGACATCATTACCATCTTCCTGCCCTTATTCCAATCATTATTTGGGGTCGGCGTAAGACGGATTTATCCATATTACTAAAGGATCTGGCTTATAGTTTTACGACCGACCGCCTGCCTGACGTCAACCCTATTTGGGAATGTATTTGTTGGTGGTTTCCGCCACCTACGGTATGGAGGAAAGGATTGAGGAAAAAAGGAAGGTAACGTTGGAAATGCGTAAAAGAAATTAGTAAATGAGAGGAATATAATTATAATAATAATAGAATAACTAGACATACGAATATAATTTTTTTTATACCATGGTGGAAAGCCGTATCTTAGCCTATGCACGTCTGTAACACCAGAAACTTCACGCGCACGTTGCTGACCCTTATGAGACCTTAATACGCTCCTTTTTGAAGAATCGTAGTATTGTTTTCTCATACGCTAGAATCTAAATGTACGCGTACAGTGCAGTTTTAGAGGAGTTTACTACCACGAACACTCTAGCCGTAGAATGAGCTCTCTGCAGAGGTTTCCTTAAAGTCTACAATATGGGGTTCATCAAAAAGAGTGTATTAAGGTTTTTTCAGGATCGGTTACACGTATGTGACTTCACTTTTACAATTTAAACAATTCCACGGACCCTTGTCTAAAAACATTTTAGTTAGGTTCTAAAATTTAGGAAAAGAAAAAAAGGCTTTTTAATATTAAAAAATAAAAAAAATATAACTTTTATTGGTATTATTGGTATATTCTATTTTTGAAATCGTTTAACATGTAAATTATCAAGTACAGTTTGCTCTGCAAAAAAAAATACACTGCCTTGTTAAGAAATGAAGTCTTAAAAAAATATGACGCAGTATCACTCGGGATGATAGAGGATGCTAATGATATATCATACATACAAATCTGTTCGAGTATTCAAAAGTTATGGTGGAATAAAGCTCACATACACACATGAATCCTGAAAAGGTTACACCCCTTTTTTGGGCAGTCGAATGAAAGGATTTTTGCTTTTTTCTCTTAACTTGTCGTATAATCGGTAAATGTGCATGAGTGGGTGACTGTACGCAGGCTCACGTGTTCGCTCCTGCCGCTATATTCGCGAGACTACAATTTGTGGAGCGCTTTACCTCATACGGAACCATTATAGTACCGATAAAAAACATAAATGGAGTTACGAGGGAACTTAGTAGAGGTAGCTCGAAGAGTTATCTGGATCTGAACACGTAAAAACATAACCTGAGCGTTCGTAGGAGAAAACATCTCTGAAACCGCGTTGTACGCGACTCGAAGGCTCTAAGGTACCGGAGTGAACTCTTTGTCGATGGCAAGCTATACGAAGGTAGAAAGTGGCCGTGGGCAATATATGAAATGATTCCTCCAGAGCACAGTCTGTTGTAAAAGCGGTAGAACACGCAGAGTGAAGCAAAATCTCTTCTAAGAATAAAATTAATTCTCGTATTCCGCTATTATACCCGGAGGTATTGGAATAAATAATGTCTGTCTAGGATATTGTAGTATATTTTATTTGTTGCAATCCATTTAGTTGTTTAAGCTTAATTAAATCAAAATATAGTGTCTTGAAGTTAAACGTTTTTCCAATGCTAAGAGCAAATGGAAAGCATGCATAAAACTCACAAAAAATGTAAATTTTGAATTTGGTAATTAAAAAAAGTAAGTAATAAACATCTAACAAAACTACAATTTTGCATGTTTACAATATTTTAAGGAGTTTCATTATTTGAAAGATTTTACGAAATCAAAATTTGAAAAGTATTTTGCAACATGCAAGCGCTATATTGCAAAATTTGTTTTTTAAATATTTCAAAACATGTAGTATATGACAATGTATATATTTTTTTAAGTATTTACAGATATAGGATAGTCTTTTTCCTCTTTGACCTCATCTTTTATCGTTATTCGAGGTTAGCTTTCTTAATAATGCAGTTAAATAAAATATAAATAATCTATACTTATAATAAATATGTAGAGAGGTCAATTCTGTACATGAAATATATTTCCAAAATAACTATCAGCGGGTGATTAGTGATCGATACTGATGACAAAAATGCAATCAGTAAAATTTTTGTCTGTCTATATGTATGTTCATTATAGAAACAAAAAATACTCGACGGATTTTAACGAAACTTGGTACAATTATTCTTCATACTCCTGGGCAGGTTATAGTATACTTTTCATCACGCTGCGATCAATAGGAGCAGAGCAGTGAAGGGAAATGTTGGGAAAACAGGAGAAGTTACTCCATTTTTAAGCTTTCGTCGCGTGTGCAGCCTTAATGGCCACTTTTCAAAATGTAAAAATGTCCACCCTAGTATAGTATGTAATAATCACGTAAATATATGTATCGTAAACTTTTCATTCTTTCGTGTTTGGGTGGTGTGGTGTGGTCATATTTTTTTAATTATTTAGCCTCTATCACTGGAAGATGGGTGTGCGATATTCAATGAAAAACAATAAATAAAAAATAAAAAAATTAAAGGCCGCACGACACGCGTATTGTATATATATATATATATATATATATATATATATATATATATATATATATATATATATATATATATATATATAAACTACAATACTAGTTATAAAATAAATAATTAGACTACAGCAATACTTTGGATTTGAAAGATTTGTACACTTATAATCTGTACATATGTGCAATGATACATGCCATGCTGTTATTAAGCTGAATAAATTTAACAAAAGAATCTATACAAAGTGGATTTGAATTTTATTAAAAGTGAATGTACAAAAGTATCGTTGTTTTAATTTATGTATATGTATGTATATATATATATATATATATATATATATATATATGTATATGTATATATTTCATATGTATTAGTTTATCCATATATATTCAAAGTAATGTTTATGTATTATATGTGCATTTCTTATGTGTATATTATATTTATATTGTATATTGCCTTAATGTGTTACTATAATTGTCACATATTTTTCACCACACCTGCCCTTCATACGCTTTCTGTTTTTACCCAATGGTTAGCTGGTAGAGCATGCTATATGGCATTAAGCTCGCCATTTGTACAAAATTTTATTGTGCAATGAAGAATAAATAAATAAATAAATAAAAGTAGTTAAATGAAACAAATAAATTTTTAAAATAGGACGATGCCGACATATTGCATAGCCCGTCCAGAATCCGCGGCAGCAATTGCTAAATGGGACAATCAGTGACGACCGTGTGCCCCTGTCCGCCGAGCCCCCTCCCCCTCCCTCCCTGTCCCGCCAGACGAGTCATGACTCTTCTAGAACTCGATAGACAGAATATCCTTAACGGTGCACTATACACTTCATAATAGCGAAAGCTTTATGCTCTTTCCTTAACCGACTTCAAAAGGTAGAAGATTCTCAATTCGATTGTATTTTTTGTTTATTACTTCGTAACTCCGTCAGTTCTAAAATGATTTGGGAAATTCTTTTTTATCTTTTTTTTTTTATACAGCTTAGAATGGTAAACAAGCTGACGGTCCACCTGATTGAAAGTGGTAACCGTCGCCTATAGACAGGAGCAGTATCATGGACATAACAGAGTACACTGTTTCGCCCATGATACCCCCCATGCGTTGCCATTCCCGAGGACTCAGGTGTTATTCCTCTGTAACCAGTAAATTCACGCCATATCCCACCCTTCAAACCGAAACACAGCCATGCAAACACAACTGCTTCACGGTAGAAACACGAATGGGACAGAGGTACCCAAGCAATCGACTTTTGTACAAAGTCTCCCTCTGGTAACTGGTAACTGTTAAAAAATATCTGAAAAGATATACTTAGAGATTAGTTCCATAGAAATTTTATTAAATACGGTTCAGTAGTAAACTATAGTAGTAAAAATTAAAGTTTTTAGTTTAAAATAATTGGTTAGGTTACAAATGTTACAATTTAAAAGGCCATTTTTTTCGGACACAATCTTTAATTGTCCAACTTCAAGTGCGTACATAATAATTGGACTTTGGAGTTAGTTTCGCAGAAACAGCCATCTCTTATTAGATGTCCACTAGCCGCCATTATGTGTTATTGACTATATTTTTTTTAATCTACACTAATATTATAAAGAGGAAAGATTTGTATTTTTGTGTGTATGTATGTTTGTAATGAATAAACTCAAAAACTACTTTGCCGATTTAAAAAATACTTTCACCATTAGAAAGCTATATTCACCCTGAGTAACATAGGCTATGTTTATTGCTAGAAAATATTAGGGATCCTTACTAAAACTTTAGTAACGTAACTCTAAGGTTAAAAAAAATGCTATAAAATATATTATATATTATATTAGTGATAGAACAAAAGTATGTTCTACAATATTGAAGAAAAAAACAATAACTACAAAAAACTTCGCGATACTATATGTCCAACTATTATCGTTATGTCACAATAACCACTTTTTAAAATGTTGTAAAAATGTCCACCCGTGCGAAGCCGGGACGGGCCGCTAGTATGATAATAAAATCACAACCTCGCTTGCATCTGTACTACGGGTATTTTTTTTTCTATTTTATTTTTTTATTGGCACATAAAACAGATCACAACCATAAAAAAACTTAAATAATAGTTACATTTGTGATTCGGCTAGGTTATAATCCAATCACATTATGTGCACAGCTCGAGTAATACATGAAAAGCAAACACGTAAAATAATGGGTCGGCATGCTCATGGTATGATTAAGTTACAGAATACCGTACTGGGGAAGAGATTGTTAGTAATGGGGAGGATTGTTCTTATTAAATTTCGTGTATTTGTTAAATCTAGTTTTTGAAAACCTGTAATTGGCTCTTTGTCTTTTACCTTGTAGTTGTTCGATTTCTTAAAAAAATAGTTTTCCATAAAAAAAAACCGATTTCAATTGTGGTAAAATTTAAAAACTAAGATCCTGAACTGATTTTGATGAAATTTCTATGGAATCAATCTATGAGTGTTCTGTTTTCAGATAAAAAATCCAAATCGGTTAACAACTGACGGAGTTATGAAATAACACACATAAAAAAGATAAATCCGAATTTATTACTTCCTTTTTTGAAGTCGGTAGAAAATTAGACGAATTGATAACCTCCTTGCTTGGAAATCACTTCAAAATAAAAATAATATACAGAATAATCAATTAGCTAGCATCTACGAGTATTGTCTACCAGTCATTGCCGTTTGCTGTCTGAGAATTGCTAAATGCTCGTGCTTCTCGTCGCGAACTGAATTCCTGATCACCGGAGCATAACTATAGTAAGCTATGTAAGATTATATTAATTAAATAAATATCAAGAAAATAAAGTTGTAGACAGTGCGTCAGTAAATTAATATTTTTAGATTATATAGATAAAGTGTCTACATACAAATGCTTCGAGAAAAGTAGGTCAACTTTTTCATACAAGCGTGATAAATAATTACGAGTGATTCCTTTATAAATTCTATATATATTTATTTTGTTTTATGAATAAATTATGCATCTTTTTAATGTGAAAAAACTTAGTTTATTTATCAAATAATTAAATATAGATACGTCAAGATACGTTCAGTGCGTAAGTATATAGAACACAGATAAAAAACCGAGTCAGCTAATTTGACAGTTAGCTGACAAAAAATTGACCCGTTTTTGAGACTCGATGCTCTGTCTATATATGATCTAAGTTAATATTATAAGACCTAGTTCCGACGGCATTGGCACAATTGACTCGTGACGGACGGACAGAATGTAACAAGTAGAAAGTCTATTAGCAAGTGTGAAACAGACGGACCAATAAACGCATGTGTTCGCCTTTTACACACATGTCTAGTTGCAATGCCACAGTCGTATATACTTTCCAGTCTATACACAAATAAATTGACTTTATTTTAACAGTGCAAGGCGAAATTTAATTTTTTTTTTCATATAACTTAGAATGGCAACCAAGCTGACGGCCCACCTGATGGAAAGTGGTAACCGTCGCCTATAGACATGAGCAGTACCATGGACATAACAGAGTATACTGTTTCGCCCATGATACCCCCCATGCGTTGCCATTCCTGAGGACGGGTCGACCTGATTGGGTATATTGCTAGCAATGGGATTCTCGGTCTCCATTACTAACAACCCCTTTCCCCCTGGGAGGAATTGTTAGTAATACGGACTAGCAAGGGGGAAAGGTATTGTTAGTAATGAGTAATGAGATGAAACCATAGTGGTTATTTCTTGTTCAAGTGGTCATTACGGGTCAACTGACCTGTCATCATTCTCACCTGTCACCCTTCGTTGGTGCCCCGTCAACGTCTACCGATAGCGTAGGCGGGGTTACCATTCCATTTTGACCCATAAAAAATACGAACTAGCATTCCAATGTCTAATATAAACTATCGGGTCGATGACCTCCACGTGGTCCCCTCTGGAATGCATCATGCTGAATCCCAGGGATATTGATCACAATGGGCTAACAGACCTGCCTTTTCATCATCATCATCCTACATCATTTTCATCATGCCTCACTGGTGCCCCGCTAGGCAATACCGATAGCGAGGGCGCGCAATATTAAAATATTTTTTTAACACGCAGTTCACAAGCTTATCTCAATAAAGTTTATAGGTTAATTTACTTTCATAGTGCTGTGAGTTTTACTAAATATAGTTATTTGCAAAGTTGCTAATCATTACTGCATTACTTCGTTCTAAATATCACAATGTACAACTTAGATTTCGTAGACAACCAACGTTATCTTCTTGTTCTGAAAAATATTGCTTTTTTTATACCACTGAGGTGGCAAATAAGCATACGGCCCACCTGATGGTAAGTGGTTACCGTAGCCTGTGAACATCTGCAATATCAGAGGTCTTACGCGTGCGTTGCCGACCTTCGATTTCGAAGTTGCGAATTTGTATAGGGAAATCTGACAGGGCTTAGGTGGGCTTTTTCCCAGGATCCGCTGCGATCCCGTGCTTTGGAGCCAAAGTGTGTCGTTCACGGGATACAACACACATTTCATCTCTATTTGCATGGCTGTGTTTCGGTTTAAAGGGTGGGATATGGCGTGAATTTACTGGGTATAGAGGAATAACACCCGAGTCCTCGGAAATGGCAACGTATGGGGGGTATCATGGGCGAAACAGTATACTCTGTTATGTCCATGGCACTGCTTATGTCTATAGGCGACGGTCACCACTTTCCATCAGGTGGGCCATCAGCTTGTTTGCCATTCTAAATTGTATAAAAAAATATATATATTTCACATAATACGCTTTCAGAATTGTTATTTCACGAAATAGTCTTGTTTCAAGTAGCCTGCGCCTGTGTCTGCCGGTCGTGATAGGTTAACAATTGGCTTAGCAACTAACAACGTCAATGCATTCTATTGTATTGAACGAGTCGAGAACTTGAGGCATAATGGCGCGACGCTCCAAAGAATACCTATTCGCGGTGTCTAGAGATTCTTGATGTAACTAGATGGTCATGAACTAGACGAATTGAGATAACATTGTAGTTTTTTTAATCGACTTTAAAAAGGAGGGGATTCTTAATTCACATCGATTCAGTCTAAAAGAAATTATAAATAAATTTGAAAACTGTAAGAACACTTGTGCTATATGTAGTGCATAAGACAGTCTGCTTTTTTTACAACACAGGGGGCAAATGAGCGGCTCACCAGATGGTAAGTGACTACCGCCGCCCATGATCACCTACAACACTAAAGGCATTGCAGGTGTACTGCCGGCCTTTTAAAAAGGAATATGCTCTTTTCTTGAAGCTTATGATGTCGTATCGGTTCGGAAATACTGCTGCTGGAAGTTGATTCCAAAGAGTGGGTGTGCGTGGAAGAAAGTGACTTTATAGTTTCCTCCAAAAGATTACAATAGTAAACTTATTATAAATATAAACAATTACTAATTTTAACAATTAATTCATTTTAACTTTAATTACGTCGTCATTTTTATATGTTACGCGAGATATATATATAGGTATATTTTGCTAATTATGCACCAGAATTTGATGACATTGCATGCAATAAATAGAATAAAATACCAATGTAACAATCTTCACCACGTAAAGACAAGTCATTAAGAGTAAATAATTTTATGCGGATGTCTGTTACATCGCTATATGTCAATAACAAATAATGATTTAAAAGTTATAATGATTTTTATCACAATTATGTCTTATGTAACATAAATAGGCAAAGAAATATTGATTTCCATCAGTTAGACCATTGGGTTTAACTGATGGAAAGCTATGACCATCGTCTATGCATCATGCACATTACAGATATACACAATTATTAGGTTTACGACAATTACGCCCCATAAACATCATATAAATTATGGTGGTTAGGTTAGAAAGCATGTTAGGGAAAGCGCAGATGAGCTACGTCTTCTCTATGACTATATCAGTTTTTTTTTTTTTTTCAATTTATTTACTGTCACTTGTTTTGTTTTGGTAAATCGCAATTATGTTTATTTCCAAATTTGAAATATCACTTTGTTATTTGTATTACAGCAAAATCTTTATCCGAGAACTATCGGAAGGTAAAGCTGTATACGAAACGCCTACACCACCAAGGTCGTATAAAAAACTAATTATAATTAAAAAAAAAAATAACTCAGTCTAATATGTAGGAAGTATGATAAATCACCAGAACCACTTACGTGATGGAACAATGCGCCGTGTTGCGTGCGCGCAAATCATTGCCCATTGAATTGTTGTTTACTTATCGAATTATATCGTATACGTTCGCGTGATAATGACTTTCAATGATAGTGATGATAAAGTCTTCAACGACGCCTATTGTGTATTATTACAATAATATTCTGATTGTTTTTCTTCTTCATCTTATTTTATACGCATTATGATATCACGATTGTCTATTGCGTGTAATTTATTACCATTTGTTGAGATTTTTTGCAATTTTGTGACTTATGCAAACCACAAAGTTAACCAGAGGGAGACTTTGTACAAAAGTCGATTGCATGGCCACCTCTGTACAGTTCGTGTTTCAACCATGAAGCAGTTGTGTTTGCTTGGCTGTGTTTCGGTTTGAAAGGTGGGATATGGCGTGAATTTACTGGGTACGGAGGAATAACACCTGAGTCCTCAGGAATGGTAACGCATGGGGGGTATCATGGGCGAAACAGTATACTCTGTTATGTCCATGGTACTGCTCATGTCTATAGGCGACGGTTACCACTTTCCATGAGGTGGGCCGTCAGCTTGTTTGCCATTCTAAGTCGTATAAAAAAATATTGCTAGCAATGTGGCAACTAATTCTCATTACTAATAAAAACTGCCCCCCCCCCCCGTTTTTGAGGGTTTTTCAATTGGATTGTTATGAAATGGTAATTCCGCCTGCACTAACGGTATACATTGGCGAGGCAAGTCAGTTGCCCACCGTGATGAATACACCTTGAAATTAAGCACGATGGCTTCAAGGGGAGACCACGTGGAGGTCGACCTGACAGGATATATTGCTAGTAATGGCATTGGTAGTTCGCATTACTAACAATAATGATAAGTGAGGATGAAAGGCAGGTCAGTTGGCCCATCGTGACGAATTTAACAATAAATCAATCACGATGGTTCCTAGGGGGAACCACGAGGAGGTCGAACTGACAGGATATATTGCTAGCAATGAGGCTACTAATTGTCATTACTAACAATCCCTTCCCCCTCATGTTTTCAAGAGTTAGGGCCCTCCTCTAACTGGAAGGGGGAGGGGCAAGGAATAAAGGTAAGAACATCCAAGCGGGACTTTTAAAACACTTTTAAAATTGTTCAATTACATACAAGTTTGTTGTGTGTCCATATCAATTGATACAGTTATAATTGTCCTTCGCGCGGCATGTTAATGCCAATGGCACACCACACACTATCGATTTTATATTCATAAATAAAATAAACGGTGTATTGATGTCCCAGTAACGTGTGTACTTGCACGTGTACATGGTGATATGAGGCATTTTTTCCGTAACTGACCTTGAAACCTTGAAACGAGGACGCAATTGACTTCTGGACTTTGATGTCATCAAAAACTTTGTCAGTCAATATACATTTTTGATTAACTGTTCAGGGTTTTTTTAATGGCTGATGACGAAACGGTAATCTCGCTATTGGGGAAAGGGATTGTTAGTAATGGAGACTGAGAATCCCATTGCTATTGCTACCCAACTAGGTCGACCTCCTCGCGGTTCCCCCTGGAAACTATCATGGTTAATTCCTGATGAATTCATCATGATGGGCTAACTGGCCTATTTTCATTCTCATCTATCACCCTTCACTGGTGCTCCGCCAGCGTATCCCGTTAGCGCAGGCGGGGTTATCATTCCATTTTCACCCATCAAAAAAAAATGGCAAATGGTGTAGTGGTGGCGAGGCACCAGTGAGGGATGATTAATAACGATGAAAGCAGGTCAGTTAGCCCATCGTGACGAATTCCACTAGAATAAACCACGATGGTTTCCAGGGGGTACCACGTGGAGGTCGACCTGATAGGGTGTATTGCTGGCAATGGGTCAATTAGACCCCATTACTAACAATTTCTGTCTCCCAACTGTACAGGGTTGGAATACATCGACCACAGACCAAATTAATCCAGTTGATGATGTCAGATGCAAGCACCTTGCTGCGAAAATTTCTTATATACTCGTATACGAATAGAAATATGGGCTTGTTGGGGACCTAACTGGACACTGTATCTGATTATTCCAATAGAATTTATGGTCGAGGGATAGGCAGCAGCGTCCCGATTTAAACATCACCCAAGCCTAACTGCGGTTGCCAATCCACCTGCCAAGCGTTGCAACAATTGGAAAACAACTTGGAAATAGGAGGAAGTCTATGTTCAGCTGTGGGCATATGATGATGATGATGTTGATGTACATCATAGTACAACAAACAACCTATGCTGTTTGTTGTACTATGCCGTTTTGGGATGTATCTTGTAAGGACATGGAAACAAGAAAATAAAATAAATAAATAAAAAAATTGATGATCTTAATAGAAATCATAGCCGTAAGCATATTTTATGTAGAGGAATGATAGAATTTAATGTTTTCAGTTCAGTTTAAATAGAATAAGATTGGTCTGATTGTAGGTACTATATTATTTTTTATGAACTAAAATTTAATCCCAACCATCTGGACGAGTGGCGGTCCTCCACCGTGCGTTTTTCAAGGCACTCTCTTCCACGCACAACCACTCTTTGGAATCAACTTTCAGCAGCAGTATTTCCGAACCGATACGACGTCATAACCTTCAAGAAAAGAGCATATTCCTTTTTAAAAGGCCGGCAGCACACTTGAAATGCCGCTGGTGTTGCGGGTGATCATGGGCGGCGGTAGTCACTTACCGTCAGGTGAACCGCGTGCTCGTTTGCCCCTTGTGTTGTAAAAAAAAGAATTCATTTTTCCCTCCCTTTTTTATAAAAGAACTTAGGTTGATCACATTACAATTTTGTCGATACTGATTCAGTTTTTGGAAAAAATAATTAAATTAATATGCAGCATGTCTCGAAAGATATATACGTGAGTAAAGCCTATATAAATAATTATAGCAAACTTTATTTGAAACCCTAGAGAGAAATTACTTGCTCTGCAATACAGTTTTCATCGCTGTACTGAGTTTTAAATTATTCATGACGACCCTCGCGCCGCACTAGTCTTCAAAGGCCAATGCGGAACTTATGCTTATGGTTTTATATATTTTTTATTCAGTACTTTAGATAAAATAAAAAACCAAATAACAAAATATTTTTTGGTTTGCTTTCACCGTGGCGACAGAGTAAGATATGGCGTGAATTTACTGGGTACAGAGGAATAACACCTGAGTCCTCAGGAATGGCAACGCATGGGGGGTATCATGGGCGAAACAGTATACTCTGTTATGTGCATGGTACTGCTCATGTCTGTAGGCGACGGTAACCGCTTTCCATCAGGTGGGCCGTCAGCTTGTTTGCCATTCTAAGTTGTATAAAAAAAACTATCTTTTTCCTTCCAAGATCACTCTTTTGCCTACGAGGAAAACTTAAAAATTGTTTAACTAACGTAGTAACACAGTGTAGGGAGCCTTCGTATATGTAATAGTTCTTTATCAACATGTCGACCGTTAAGTATCCACTGCCGAAGATAGGCCTCCACTATAAGAGAGATTTTTCCAGTAGTTGCTACGCTTGTCAGGTGGGTTGGGCAGTTAGGCTTTAGTTAGGTGATGTTTTAAGAGAGATGCAACTGCCACTTCCTCGACCCTATAAAATTAAGTTCTCTTAGTCACCTCTTACAACACCCACAGGAAAGAAAGGGGATGGTCCACTTCATGTCGGGACCACACGGCAGTTCTTTATACTGATGTGGTAGTAATAACAGGTTAAAATTCTTCCCTTATAGTTTCTTAAAAAAGGTTTGTTCCTATATTACAGTATCACCCATAAATCCAACCAAAACAAATTTATTCTCGTTAGCATCTTGACGGCAGAAATATGTGAGACAATTTTTATAAAATCTCATCCTGGCGAGTTCTTGTTGATATTTCAATACATTTATCATATATACGAGTATACATGGACAAATAACAAAACTTCCCAAAAAATATACTAAAAGAGAACTCCGACGCCATGCAAGTGGAACGATGATGTCAGAACAACATCGCCAAAGATTGAATAATACCAATGGTGGAGATATTATTTCATCTGTGCCGTAAAGTATGCTATCGAAAGTTTGTGACGGTGGCGTCTGTAAACGGCCTGGATACCGCGAACACTTTCATTTAAATTCAACGTGATTTTTTTCGATATGTACTACATTAATATGCAAATATGTAGCAGTCAGTCTGTTGTGTAACGAAGACGGAAACAGTTGATACATGCATGCGGTTACGGTTCGTTAGAAGAGAAAGAGTCTGAATGAATAATCGTTTATGAATACCGATGTATAACGATGATAGACTCGTATAAGACTTTGGCATTCCACTCTCTCATAAGAGAGACTATAGATCATGGGTGGCCAACTGGTCGATCGCGACTATTAGTCAAGTCGATCGTGGCAAGGCAGAAAATATAATAATGCTAATCTAGCAGAAGATGCTCAGATGCAATGCTCACACTAATATAAACAAGTAGTTACTAAGAATAACTTTCAGTTTTATGTTCTCCCTCTTAATAATATAAAAAAAAAAAATACTACCTACAATACTATATAATTGTCTGCTGAACTATGTTGTCTCATTTGTGATTTCAAGAAGTATGTAATTGGTAGATCGCACAGGGTTTCGTTAGTAAACAGTTATCTTGGGTCTAGTAAAGTTGGCCACCCCTAATATAGACAAAAAAAAGTAAAAACTTGTATCAGATGATTCTCTTCCTTTCTCTGATTATTTAATTAACTAGCTTGCTCTTTCGACCAACTACTATGCAAAAACATTATTTCTAATCCAATAAGGCAATTCCAAACCCCTATAAGGTTGTTAATTGAATTAACATTTATGATGGCACAGCTATGGCAATGAATTTACTTTTCTATGATTAAACAATGATACAAATGTTATTGCTATACAAATTTTTAAATAGTTATCAACTCCTTAATGATTCTGCTCTCTTAGTACTTTCTGGGTAATCAGATATAATTTTTTGTTAGAGGAAACACGACTGCTAGAGAGTCTGTCGTAGGATTCTCTCGACTCGAGTGACCAATGCGGCTATTGACATACCAATTAGTGGGGTCGGATCGATTTTGCCAATCGTGTTCCAAATCGTGACGTTCATAGAATCATAGGAGGGGGTTTAGCTAGTAGTTGTCACGCTTGGCAAGTAGATTGGCAACTGCGGTTGGGCTTTGGAAATGTTTCAAGAGGAACGCTGCAGCCCTACCTTCGCAGTCCCTTGGTCGCCTCTTACGACAGCCACGAGAAAGGAAAGGGTGGCCTATTATATTGCCGAGACCACACGGCCACATTGTTTATAATATCATATCATTATTTTTCTATTTTAGGTTTTATTTTCGAAAAGTTCACCATTAGAAAACGTAAGCTTTGCTTTCCTCTAAAATTTACATATCTACTACTGTGATGTCAACCTAATTTAATGCCTTTTGATGGACATATTCTCTCTCTCTCTACCCGCCGTAATATATACTTTTAAAGGATCAAGTGGGGGGAAAGGGATTGTTAGCAATGGAGTTTGACAGCCCCATTGCTAGCAATATGCCTTATTAGGTCGACTTCCACGTGGCTCCCCTTGGAAACTATCGTGAACAATTCTTGTTGAATTCGTCACGATGGGCTAACTGACCTGCTTCATCCTCACCTATCATCCTTCACTGGTGCCCCGCCGGTGTATACCGATAGCGCCGGTGGGGTTACCATTCCATTATCATCCATTAAAAAAAAAGGATCAAGTGAAAGTGAGTTAATGTGTACATTAGCACTTGGCAGCTTAGCGACTAAATATTAATTGGCATACATATAGCATACTACATATAGCATTGAGGTCGTGGCTTACTTATTATCCCGGTCATGCGTACAATGTCGCGGATAGATGACAGGTGAGGATGAAAAGGCAGGTCGTTTTTTTATAGATGATAATGGAATGGTATCCCCGCCTGCGCTATTGACGTACACTGGCGGGGCACCAGTGAAGGCTGACAGGTGAGGGTGAAGGCAGGTCCGTTAGTCCATCGTGAAGAATTCAACGATGAACCAGTCACGACAGTCTCCAGGAGAAACCACGTGGAGGTCGACCTGATAGGGTATATTAATAACAATGAGGACTAATATCGCCATTACTAACAATCCTTTTCTCCAGGCAGGTCAATTAGGTCATCGTAATGAATTCCACTAGAATTAATCAAGACGGTTTCCAAGGGGAACCGCGTGGAGGTCGACCTGATAGGATATAAGGCTAGCAATGGATCTATTAAACCCCATTACTAACAATACCCCCCTATGGTTACAGGTTTGATGCACGCACAATACAAACATTTTGTATGTAAATGTACGCCTACACAAGTGGTAAACGCTAGCATGGTACCAGAGCAAGATTATAGGATAAACTCTGGTCAGATTGTCCAAATCGTGGACAAGTTGACTATGAATTAATTGAAATAAAGAATTTGTTTTTTATACAACTTAGAATGGCAAACAAGCTGACGGTCCACTTGATGGAAAGCGGTAACCGTCACCTATAGACATGAGCAGTATCATGGACATAACAGAGTATACTGTTTCGCCCATGATACCCTCCATGCGTTGCCATTCCCGAGGACTCAGGTGTTATTCCTCTGTACCCTGTAAATTCACTGTCATATCCCACCCTTCAATCCGAAACACAACAATGCAAATATTTTTGTTCAAGTAAGTTTAGATTTAAGCATTTTTTAATAGTCATTTATTTTGTCTTATTTTATTTTATCGTCCAAACACGATAGTTTTATAATCTAGGAGGTACAGAGGTCTTCTTTACAGAAAGCTATGCGTTACACGAGTATAATACACAGTTCCGCTTAGTTTGGCCCGGATTTCTTTACGAGATATTTAATGGAAATCAGTCATTATCGTTCAAAGTGTTAATGAGACCCAGATAAACTTATTTATACTTTCAAATGACTACGATCTGTTATTATTTACGTAATGAACGTGATTAACAAACACACGAAAACACGACGTTACATTTTAATTTATAATTTTTATTAGGTAACTGTTAGCTGTGTATTCCCGGCGTAGAATAGGCCACCCCTTCCTTTCCCGTGGGTGTCGTAAGAGGCGACTAAGGCAGGGTGAAGGTATGGGCAGCAGGGTCCCTCTTAAAAGATTTCCAAAGCTTAACTGCGGTTGCATATTTCATCTGTCAAGCGTGGCAACTATCGGCAAAACCACCACCAGAGGGAGACTTTGTACAAAAGTCGATTGCTTGGGTACCTCTGTCTCATTCGTGTTTCAACCGTGAAGCAGTTGTGTTTGCGTGGCTGTGTTTCGGTTTGAAGGGTGGGATATGGCGTGAATTTAGTGGGTACAGAGGAATAACACCTGAATCCTCAGGAATGGCAACGCATGGGGGTATCATGGGCGAAACAGTATACTCTGTTATGTCCATGGTACTGCTCATGTCTATAGGCGACAGTTACCACTTTCCATCAGGTGGGCCGTCAGCTTGTTTGCCATTCTAAGTTGTATAAAAAAAAATGTGGATTAAGTCAAGTACCAGAGCTAGACTTGCAAAGACGAGACATGGGGGCCTATCATGAAATATTTTCCGAAATTCCGGGGTCAAACGAAACAGAAATTTAATGTTAAAAATACATAATACATGCCGTTTAAAATTATTAAAAATGTTAAAATATCATTCCTCTGGACTATTAGAATAGGATTTATAATGAACAAGATGTTAAACTCCATTTACTGGGCCGATTTCGGTACGAACAAAAACACGAAATTGAGCCCAAAAATTCGGAATTTCATTTCATGGTAGACCACATGGTTACTAATACGTACATAATTATAATATACCGTAGGTACTCGATTGCTAATGCGCCGATTTATCTGACGTGGAGTCATTACCAGCCACTGATGGCTGTGGACATAATTTTTATAATAACTTCATTATGCAATGTAGACTATAGAATATGTAGTGAATAGATTTTTTTTTTTATTTGAGTTACACTAATCGTCGTGACATATAGTAAATACATGTAGTATTTGGGATGGAGAATAGAATAGAATAGAATTTAGCTAACTGTGTACGCTCAAGACAAAAAGCGTTGACCATAAAGTATTTTGTATTTATAATTATTAAGCATAGCAACAATTGAACTAGTTAAAAAGTATAATTTAAACTGCCATTTAGTCTCTGCTTCTATCCGTCCTATGGAATATCTATTACTTCTTAAAATTGTCTATAACAAAAAATACAGTCTATTTGGGCATGTGTGCGTTCGTTTGCCAATTGGATAGTTTCAAGTTTATTTCACTGGATTTGCAGTAAATAACGAATTGTTGTTGTTTTGGATATAATTTTTAATATTGCAACTAAACTATATAAATTTACAATAATTTGAATACATATGAAACGAAGAGGTGACGGTATATAATGCAATTCATTTGTTAACGAACGATGTGAATGTAGCTGTTGATTAGTGGGTCGTCGCAATTTGCCACACACTTCACGTTCCTTTCAGCAACCATAGATTATGCAGTAACACAGTCTACTAATTCATTCAATTTTAAACAGTCTATTGTTTTATTTAACTAACAGTGTATGTACAGCAGTACCTAAATATTACATTGTACTTAATATCAGTATCAACAGTTATACATGCAATAAATAACCTTAGTATACGTAATTAGCAATTAGTAAATAGGTAAATGGGAATATAGGAGAAGGACATAGGCTAATTTTTTTTCCGATCACGTTATCAATGAATCACGAACACAGCTAATATTTGCTAGGTAGGTGCATATTTACTCTATCAACCCAACTTGTGTCTGCCTATGGGTTTTGTAACCTATATTTTTTTGGGATTTCAAGAACCGTGAATCTGATTTTTTTATGTTACTATCACATAATACAGTATCATTGGGAGGAACGAGTGTGTTAGTAATGGGGTTTGACAGCCCCATTGTTGGCAATGTACTCTATTAGGTTGACCTCCACACGATTTCCCCTGGAAACCATCGTGGATAATTATTGATAAATTAATTTTTCATTCTCACCTATCATCCCTCACTGGTGCCCCGCCAGTGTATACCGATAGCACAGGCAGGGTTACCATTCCATTATCATCCCATAAATAAATGCAGTAACACCAGGGGGAATGGATTGTTAGTAATGTGGATTAACAGTTCCATTGCTAGCAACATGCCCTAACAGGTCGACCTCTACGTGGTGGAAACCATTATGCTGAATTCCAGGTATATTCATCATAATAGCCTAAAATGTAATTTAATGTAAATTGGCTTCTCTTGGCCGCGCTTAGCCTCTCATTTGGGCCGTTGTGCGTACGAGTCGTGGCTAGTACAACCAACCTAGCTCCGCTCAGAAGCACAGAAGCTTTCTGGTACCTTCACAGGCCTAACGGAGTGACCTTACCGTTCCGAGGAATTCTAATACAAGGCTGACATATTTTTCAAATATGAAAAATATGTCAGCCTTATATTGTATTTAATATTGTCCGTATTGTGTTTACAAGCAACGACAGGAAGGAAACCAGAAGGAGCCTAAAGAACAAGCTGGAAGAGATAAACTGTGTATAAGTTCCCGCGCACACAATTTTCCGTTGACAGAAATCTGTCTCATCTATATTTTCTACCTAAAGACGTCTTTTTTTTTTAATTAAAAGTACAGGGTATTGAATACTCTGAGGAATTATAATTAAGGTATTTATTACTCTGCCGACCTCTCCTTCAACTTACAATATTACTACCATCCTGTGTGCTGTGTTTTTGACGGTGGGCGCCTGGTGTTGGGACATATCCTGGCTTGCGGAATCATGATTAGCACCGATGCGTGGGTGCATGAATCCTCAATGGCCATCGGTAGTCACAAAAAATTAAATAGTTATGTTTCGCTTAGTGATTTTTTAAGAGTGATTAGATTAGAGATATTTTAAGAGGGACGGTGCTGCCCCATCACTAGAAGCTCCTGGGGGGAAAGGGATTGTTAGTAATGAGGTCTAATAGCCCCATTATTGGCAATATACCCTCACAGGTTGACCTCCACGCGGTTCCCCCTGGAAATCATCATATTTAATTCTTATCGAATTCATCATGGTGGGCCAACTGACCTGCATTCATTCTCACCTATCATCTTTCACTGGTGCCTCGTCGGTGTATACCAATAGCGCGGGTAGGGTTACCAATCCATTTTCACCCATTAAAAAAAACTGCAAGCTCCCTTAGTCGCCTTTTACGACATCCACGGGATAGGAAGAGGTGGCCATTCTATGCCGGGACCACACGGTCAAAGACTAAATAAGTAAATATAGTGTGCAAATAACCTTCTCTTATGGATATATGTATACATTATTACACGTATCACATCTCCATATTTAGAAATAACAGGATCTTCATCGTGCCTCCAATCAGACTGTTTATAATTACTCCTCTCCATCCAAAGGTTGCCTGGAAGAGATCGCTCTTAGCGATAAGGTCGCCCATTGTTTTCTCATTGTGATTATTTCTTGTATATGTTTATATCTAAGTAAAAAAGTAAATGAGAAGAGAACATTAATTAAAATAATAAAGAATAGAAGAGGCAAAATGCTGGGCCACCTTATACGACAAGACGATTTTTTTAAGAGCATAATAGAAGGAAAGATAGAGGGCAAAAGAGGTAGAGGAAGACCGAGGATTAACTACATGGGACAGACAAAGGAAACACTAGGCGTCATGTCGTATAGGGAGATAAAGGATATGGCCTGGGATAGAGCTGGCTGGAGGAAGATGCATGAATTAGTTGCACAAACAAGAGGAAACTCTTAAATGTAAATGAATGTTTATATCTATAATAAGTTTACTATTGTAATCTTTTGGAGGAAACAATAAAGAGTATCTATCTATCTATCTGTCTATAGAGCCCCAGAGCCGTGCAATAGTAAAACATTAAAGGGTAATGATTCATACACCTACAAGTGTTTTGGTAGTCATCAAGCGACCGTACAAGGGCAAGTTCAGCCCAGCCGAGAGTCGATTGCGACATACACACGGACAATGCGGAGCTGCGTATGAATGTCACATGTAATGGTAACTATATAATGGACGGCCGACGCGGCGACGGTTACGTGCACAGCACACATGCTCCTCATCCCACTAATCTACGCTTCGTGTGCTCTGACTGACTAGACAATCGACACACAGCCAAAACTAATAAGTTTAAAAGTAAAAAAAATAACATTTAATATTTTTATTTTATTATTTATTAATTAAATAGAGTACATTGGACCCCGCACTAGGCCAACCAGTATGTCGGAAGTCCATAAGGGATTTTTTTTTGATGGGTGAAAATGGTATGGTGACCCCGCCTGCGCTAACGGGATACGCTGGCGGAGCACCAGTGAAGGGTGATAGATGAGAATGAAAACAGGCCAGTTAGCCCATCATGATGAATTCATCAGGAATTAACCATGATAGTTTCCAGGGGGAACCGCGAGGAGATCGACCTGGTTGAGTATATTGCTAGCAATGGGATTCTCAGTCTCCATTACTAACAATCCCTTCCCCCCTCCATAAGAGATTACCAAGATCTAAGAACAAGAAATTACCTAGAAGGAATGATAACATCAAAACTTCGTAGCAGACTAGTGTATAGAAAATGTTACACGGCAGTATAACCCTACCAAATTCAGATACAACCCGCTTGCATACTGTCTACATAAACTGTGTCGAATATATAATCTAGTAATGTAAAATTTGTCATTGACAAATATTTGACATTTCAGACATTTTCAACATTGGACCTCGCACTAGGCGTCCGTTACAAATAAATCTATGATCAATTAAACTGAAATAAAAATTTATTTCTAATCAATTTAACTAGATATAAAAATGAAATTTGGATTTGTTAAAGCATATAATATTGAGTTAATAAATATATTTATTACACAAACGCGTTTAAATGTCTGAAATAATTTTAATGAAATGATAGCGATACTATGTGTCCAACTATTATCGTTATGTCACAATAACCACTTTTTAAAATGTTGTAGAAATGTGCACCCGTGCGAAGCCGGGACGGGCTCCTAGTAACACTATATTTAAAATACTGTTGTTGACACTGTGAAGTCTATTGCTGTAAAACCGTGATGTATATTGTATAAATATTTTGTAAATGACTGTTTATTACCATAAATAAATAAATAAAATCAATAAGAAACACTTCTAATATTCTAAATAAAGAGATATATAAAAATCATGCTTAAAATTTACAAATATATGAATACCAATACTAGTATTTACTAGATTAAAAATATTTCGATAAGACGGCCACATTAATCAATCAATGACAAAATTATTATGAAATCAATAGGGGAGCAAACGTTATCAGTTGCAAAAGTAATGTCATCTTAATTAGAACAGAACAGCTTAGAATACTGACGAAAAATATTGTCAAATTGTATACCATCTCGTTATATGGGTTAACAATACCGAAGAATGAATACACGAGGAAAATGGACCTGTGTGTTCGAGTATGAAATATCAATACAATACAATAATTGATGGACAGTCACAAGTATTACATGCATGTTCGTATGTAAATCAGTTTGTTTTAAACAAATGACGGATATACAAATATACAATACCAAAACTTAGATTATGTACATAGAGCATAGAGCCTCAGAAATGGGTCAACATTTTGTCAGCTAATTGTCAAATTAGTCGACTCGTTTTTTCTATCAGTATTCTACATACTTACGCATAAAATGCATCTTGACGTATTATTTAATAAATAAAATGAGTGTTTACGCATTAAAAAGATGCAGAATTTATAATACAAAATAAATATTAAAGTTATAAAAGGAATCATTGATAACTATTTATCACGCAAAATTGTATGAAAAAATTTACCCGTTTTTCTTTAAACATTTCTATGGGGACACTCTATCCATATAATTTAAAGTACCAAAACAAACTAGAGAGACATTGCTTTTTGAGCACTTCAGCTCCACTCGTATTTTTGATGAAACAGCTGTACTTACTTGGCTGTGTTTCGGTTTGAAATTTTGAAGGGTGTGTTCTAAAGATTAGCAACAGTTACCACTTTCCGTCAAGGGCAGACAACTTGTTTGCCATTCTAAATTGTACAAAGAAGCATTGTTGGTCAAAATTTCTTATTAAAACATAGAATCGAATCCGGGACGTTTAATATCTTTGCCGAGTTAGCAGCGACGACTGGACCACTTAGAACCGATCGATTTTAAAACCGCGCCTCCACGTAATAATACATAATGATCGGATACATTCGTCTCCTGGCAAATCACTGTGGATGACTCGTGTTACGAAGGTGAACTTGAATATTCGTGATATAGACTGGATACTATTATTACTTGTAAGTATATTCCGCTCTAACTAAAACCTAATACACTGTACTAACAACTACTAGCCTATATATATATAATTAGAGATAATTAATTAAAAAAATTTATATATATATAAAATATATATATATATATATATATATATATATATATATATATATTTAAAGATAAAAAATTTCTTTGAGATAACTGCCAGCTGGTAGGGTGCCTAGGATAGGTACTTGCTGCATTTCCACGCTGAGACTGGATATTATGTTTGTGTTACCAGCACATTAATGCACCGCCTGAAGGTATCCGAGAACTATTCAATATAGTAATTACTGTGGTGAATTGTTTATATTGCATGTTTAATTGATTAATGAAATATTTATTTTTTATAACACAGGGGGCAAACGAGCATGCGGCTCACCTGATGGTAAGTGACTACCGCCGCCTATGGTCACCCACAACACCAACGGCATTGCAGGTGTGCTGCCGGCCTTTTAAAAAGGAATATGCTCTTTTCTTAAAGGTTATGTTGTCGTATCGGTTCGGAAATACTGCTGCTGGAAGTTGATTCCAAAGAGT
Source organism: Galleria mellonella (assembly GCF_026898425.1). Classification (NCBI taxonomy): domain Eukaryota; kingdom Metazoa; phylum Arthropoda; class Insecta; order Lepidoptera; family Pyralidae; genus Galleria; species Galleria mellonella. The sequence continues at coordinate 8,411,676 of NW_026442086.1, read as the reverse complement.
GCTTGTGCGTGGGAGAAAGTGCCTTGAAAAACGCACGGTGGAGGACCGCCACTATATTATTTATACATCTTTTATGTAAATGTGTATCTATATAATACAATTTTATTTTTTTAAACTGGTCACACAGGGTTACACGTTGGGTTCGTTGCACGCGTACGTGTAGCCTAACTTCAGGCTGCAGCTGAAAATCAGTGCTTTTAAGCAAAACTATCGCTGAGCTGTAGCCTATTTTCCTATTATATATGTTAGCCTAGTTTCCATGGGGGACCACGACCTGATAGTGTACAATGCTAGCAATGCGATTGGTAGTTCGCAATTACTAACAATGCCTTCCCCCTCGTTTGAAATTATTTGAAATAAAATTGTCTCACTGCTTCTAGGATACCTACGACCGGTGTTTCCCAATGTGAGTCCCACGCGTCAGGGGGGCAATTTGATAGTTAAGAGGGGGGATTAAAAAATTAACTCGAAGCGATTTTAACGCTCTTGCTCCGAGCCATTTAAATGCAATGCTACGAGTAGATATCGGTGACAAATTTAACAAAAAAAAGTAAATAAAAAAATGCTGTAAATATTTATTAGGTATAATTTCGTTTGACGTTATCAAAACATCAACTGGGCGATTAGAGTCGTCAAGTAAACTTTGTCGGAAAAAATTATGTATGGGGGCATAAACATTTTAAAAACGTTCAAGTGGGGCATGGCACAAAAAAGGTTGAGAAACACTGCCTACGACTATCGCGTGCACTCTGAGATGCAGTGTTTATTTTTCTTGTTTGTTCGGAGAACAGAGCGTGAATTTTTATAAGTAATTCGGTCATTCATAATCTTAGCATTAAAATATGGTCTTTAAAAAAATAATTAAGAAATTAAATTAATTCTCTGAATTAATTTTACGTTTCATTGTTTCTAATTATCATTTTCATATAAGTATGCATTTGGGTTATTGTGCGATTTATAGATCTCTAGCTTTTACATGTGACTTCGTTCACGTGACTGCGATTTGTTCACTGACCGGCATAAAAAGTAGTCTACAATCTTCTCCATACTATATAGTACGTGTATATCAAATTTCATAATAATTGGTTAAGCCGTTAAGGCGTTTTAAGGCAACAAACAGACAAACACTCAAACTCACTTGAATATTTATAATACTAGTAAGGATTTCGTGGACAAACCTAATTAAACCATAGTAGAGGAGAAGGAATTGTTAATAACGGGGATGAGTAGCTCTATTGCTAGCAATACAACCTGTCAGGGCGACCTCCTCGCGGTTCCCTCTTGAAATAATCGTGTTTAATTTCATGTGAATTCATGACGATGGGCTAATTGACCTACCTTACCATCCTCACCAATCATCCCTTACTAGTGCCCCGCCAGTGTATACAGTTAGCGCAGGTGGGGTTACTATTCCATTATCATTAATTTAAAAAAAATATAAAATATAATAAAGTACCTCCTTCTTGAAATAGGTTTATATTTTTGTAACGGTTGCAATTATATATATATATATATATATATATATATATATATATATATATATATATATATATATATATATATATAAAGAACGGTAAAATGAGACGATTGATTACATCAAGTGACTCACTATGTTTCGATGAGCTCGCAGTTGAGGAGCAGCTTGCCGGGGCCCAGTTCCACCACGGCGACCGTCTGGTCGTGGTAGTAGATCATCCGCAGGGTGTCGTTGCTGACGCGGCGGCCCGTGTACGGCTTCACGCCGGCCGCCTCCCGCCGCTCGGCGTCCTCGGAGCGCGCCCCCACGCTGCCGACCAGCCCCGCCAGCGACCACCCCGCCGGGAGACTGAACGAGAACGGCTTAGCACACGCCGACGGTGGCGAGGACACCGCGATGCAAAATATCACCATTAAGGATACCAAAGATTTGAGGAGACCGTCCGCCATGGGCGCACCGCGGGTCAGCGCCTCCCGGGCCGACCGCACCGCGCTAATCAACCGCCGGAATGACATTTTAATGTTTGTATGAGCCGCATTCGTCCATGTCGCGTGCGTGCGTACAGCGCGGTCGTCGCTCGAGGACTGGCGACGGCGAGCCCCGGAGCCGGAGGCCGTGCTTTCTTCGGCGTGACGTCAAGTTCGCGGTCACCGGCGGCGCTGGTTTCACCCGTGCTGCTCCATACTTCCGTCAGGACCGTGCGCCGCGCTGCCACTGCTAAATTGATAGGAATGGCGACTGTGGTTGGCCTTTTAGATATTGTTTAGTTCCGCCCGGCTGCGCGGTGGGCCGGTCTTATGTTTCTAGTAACACATACGGTATGATATCGAAAAAGGACGTGAACATTTTTTCCCGGAGAAATATAGGACGAAGAAGACGTGTTTTGATTAACATTTCATGAAAAATATTTGGTTTCCATTATAGGAACGCTAATGCTTTTGGTCACATTTGTATATTTACTACGACTACATGATGTTTCATGCCGAAGATTGCAACTAGCTGACATATAAGAACTGACCTACATAATACACCTAGTGGCAAGGCAAGAGGTCAGGGGTATCCACCGTAAACTTGAACGGAATATTAATAACACTTCTGGCTACTGAAAAATTTATTATCTAACTACCTACCTTTTACATGTTACAGCGAACGCGTGGATTTTAACAGAAGGAAAACTGATAAAATAGGTCACTTCTAGACTTAGAACTGTGAAAATTGCATCCATTCATTTAATAGTTTTTAAGTGACGCCGATGTTTCGGTATATATAAATTTTAAAATATTGTTTTGGCTTTTTTTTTTATACAACTTAGAATGGCAAACAAGCTGACGGCCCACCTGATGGAAAGTGGTAACCGTCGCCTATAGACATGAGCAGTACCGTGGACATAATAGAATATACTGTTTCGCCCATGATACCCCCCATGCGTTGCCATGGCTCCTATTACTCTTAAATAATCTCCATATATCAATTTTTCCTAAACAGCTCTAAACAAGTTTACGGTGGAAACCCCTAACTACAAAGCAAAAGGCTCTGCCAAAATAAAATTAACAATCTATTTTATTTTTTTCATTGGAAATCAATACTGTTCATATAACTTACTTTAATATGCTACAACTGGGGAAAGGGATTTTTAGTAATGGAGACTGAGAATCTCATTGCTAACAATATACCCAACCAGGTCGACCTCCTCGCGGTTCCCCCTGGAAACTATCATGGTAATTTCCGATGAATTTATCATGATAGGCTAACTGGCCTGTTTTCATTCTCATCTATCACCCTTCACTGGCGCTCCGCCAGCGTATCCCGTTAGCGCAGGCGGGGTTACCATACCGTTTTCACCCATCAAAAAAAAATATGCTACAACTTATTTTGAGCTCCACATTTGCTATAAGTTACCATGTTTTAGTGTAAAAGTAAATACTTTATTATTAAATAAAATATTTATTTTTTTAAAGGCTCTTTTATATACTACAATGAATAAAATATTAATAATATAATGAACTGTTAATTGGCAAATAAATACCAAATAATAGATATATAGAATTTCATGAATTATGTATAAAAATGTTGCATGCCAAACTGGTCGAATGTGTAAGCTACTTATCATTAATTCCATCACATTATGATGTATTTTTTTTAAACAACTTAGAATGGCAAACAAGCTGACGGCCCACCTGATGGAAAGTGATAACCGTCGCCTATAGACATGAGCAGTACCATGGACATAACAGAGTATACTGTTTCGCCCATGATACCCCCATGCGTTGCGATTCCTGAGGACTCAGGTATTATTCCTCTGTACCCAGTAAATTCACGCCATATCCCACACTTCAAACCGAAACACAGCCATGCAAACACAATTGCTTCACGGTTGAAACACGAATGGGACAGAGGTACCCAAGCAATCGACTTTTGTACAAAGTCTCCCTCAATGAAACGTTATTATCATTATAAAATGATTGGCTCACGTTAAAGTCACAATTCAATGGGTAGGATTAAATTTCTCTCATTGTGTATGAATTGTATGATTCAATTAAACACTCTTTGTGTGAGAGATAGTGAAAGTGGCGACTAGGTCATGCACGCCGAAATTCATATAGGTATTACGACAAAACAGGTTTTAATTTCATGTTAGACCAGATTGAATTAATCTGTAAATACAGACGGACGTAGATGCGACTTATTTATTTATTTATTTTATATCTACACTATTTTTACAGGTAAATAAATACTCCTAATGTAATAATTTAACATGTTATTCCTTGTCTTGAGGATTATGGTATTATGTCTCCTTACTTCGTGATTACACTGCTTCTCAAACCGAAACACAGCCTTGCGAGCACAGCTGAGAAACATGAGTGGGACAGAGGTACCCATGCAGAATGTTTGTATAAAGATTCATGCTGGTATATGAAATAGTATTAATATAGTTCTTAACTATTGACATATTTAAGATTATTTAGGGCCTGGTCTAGGGGACCTAGTCACTGAAAAACCAGTCCCAGATAACAGAAATATATCTAGTTTTTTTTTTTATTTTTTTATTTCATGTAACAGCATGAAGTTCTTCAAAAAATATTAAAAGCGTATTAAGGTTTCTTAAGGGTCGCGTGACGTCCCTAGTGTTACAGGCGTCCATAGGTTACAGTAACCCTCAGACGAGCCGTATGCTTGTTTGCCACTGTAGTATGTAGTATAAAAAACTTGCTGCTGCAAGTTTATTGATCCTTTATGCCATTCATTAATTCATGATATAGAAGTAAATAAACGTATATAAAATTTTAAAAATGCCATGAAAAGTGAATAAAAAATATTTTTGTAATAATATTAATAGGTATGTATCTACAAGAGCGCTGATGATTTCGAATGTATATATAGATTATCTACGATGACATGGCACGCCCTTTCAAAATTCAGAGAAATAACTAGTTCGAATTCCTACAGGAATAAATTGCTGAAACACTTTGTACAATAATCTAATAAAAAGTAACTCTAATTATAATATATATATATATATATATATATATATATATATATATATATATATATATATATATATATATATATATATATATTCATATTTGTTAATTTAATTCACTTATAATCGTATTTACTGATATCACTCACAACTCAGGTCACATGTATATTTCCATATCTAATAACGCAACTTTTAAAATATTTGTAATCTAGTATTATTTAATCCCTTAAAATTGTTTATTTCATTTCATACTGTATAATTATGTTAAAGCAAATGCTGTGAATGCTTTTACCAGAGGGAGACTTTGTACAAAAGTCAATTGCTTGGGTACCTCTGTCCCATTCGTGTTTCTACCGTGAAGCAGCTGTTTGCATGACTGTGTTTCGGTTTGAAGGGTGGGATATGGCGTGAATTTACAGGGTACAGAGGAATAACACCTAAGTCCGCAGGAACCATGCGTTGCCAACGCATGGGGGGTATCATGGGTAAAACAGTATACTCTGTTATGTCCATGGTACTGCTCATGTCTATAGGCGACGGTTACCACTTTCCATCAGGTGGGCCGTCAGCTTGTTTGCCATTCTAAGTTGTATAAAAAAAAAGTCACTTGTAATAATTTGACGCCAAAGTGCAAGGAAACCTACATATTCATGAGAAACTTGAAAAATAAAAAAAAAAAATAAAAAATTATATACCCAGTTTATTTTTCAAATATGTATGTACCAAGTTATAATACAGAAATATTAAGACAAGATACAATAAATTGGAATAAGTTTTAATTACGCTTATTTATTGTAACAGAGTACGGTGGCTGGACTCAGGTTCTATACAATTCTAAAACATCTTTAACCCTTCTTTGCATGATTTTTTTGTTTATTACTGAAATAAATCAAGGTGATATAATTCATGTTCAAAATTAAAGGAAAAATGATTAAAAAAAATAAATATGACAGCTATGTTTTTTTTTTCTGCAATGAACATTAAAAAGGTATCCAGACACGATCAAATTAAAGTGAACTTGTTCTTTTAAATAATTTTTGGACATTCAATGTTATGATGGAAATTTCCACCATTATGCAAAGAAGGGCAAATTGTGTAATACTATGTATACTTCAATATGGATATATTTATTACCTCTGTTTATTACAATATAAATATATTATATTTAAACGCAATGAATCAGTTCATTCACAACCTTTGTACAATACACGTAAGCCTATACACAGTTGTACAGTATGATACATTAAACTATACAATAGTAAGAAATCGAATATAAAACTAAACAATATTTAATTAATTACAATTAATATTTCTTCGTATTTACAAAACTGTTATGAAAAATTTAAGAAGAATAATATAGAAATTACAATATATACATTTTATATTAGTATTTGAACAAAATGCTTCATTCGTATCATAGCTACAGGCATGGGTAACATGGATATTGATCGGATACCTATATATTGAGTTATTCTGGGTTCTTCTGCACATTGATGGTGGAAAAAAGGTCATCAACCATTTCGATATCGCCGATATCGGTCGGATATCTATATTTGAATGTGTTAAAAGTCTGTTATCAAATATAATTTTTTGGATAAGAGACTTTGAACATTTTTCTTTTTGATGGGTGAAAATGGTATGGTAACTCCGCCTGCGCTAACGGGATACGCTGGCGGAGCACCAGTGAAGGGTGATAGATGAGAATGAAAACAGGCCATTTAGTCTATCATGATTAAATCATCAGGAATTAACCATGATAGTTTCCAGGGGGAAATACAATTAATATATATATATATATATATATATATATATATATATATATATATATATATATATATATATATATATATATATATTGTAACTAAAACATATTTATTGCTATTACTCATCCCAATCAATATTGGCGTCATTTCTCTAAATATATCTCCCAACTATATTGCTATATATTATATTACCCACCCCTACATAGCTAAAGGTAAGTAAACAAGTCAAACGCACATTATCTCAGAATATCGAACAAACCAGAAGCATACAATGTGTTCGGTTCTGAAGAGCCATCTCCCATCATAACCTAAACAGGGGTCATTTACATACAAAACATGTTTGTAATACATACTCTAAGAGTGACAGTATTTGATTAATCCAGTACAAAAAAAAAAAAACAGTTTTAAAAATCTTGAATCCGCCACTAAAATTAGAATATTGCTCTCACTTTGCGATCACTTGTGAAAAATTATGATATATTTTTTCTTTGTTTTGCTAGTGTCAATTTTATTAGTGTGAAATCGATGTCTTTAGAAAATGCATGAATCTGTAATTGACGTAAATGTAAGATGCAAGCTTTGTGTATTAAATAAATATCTGCGTTTACACTGTTGATGTACCTTTTAAAATTAATAAATGTAATTATAAATTTTGCACATTTTTGTCTATCTTCTTGTGTAGGTGCGTAGCTGATAACGCGCCATCGGTGTGACGGGGATCTTCTTCCCTACCGGCGGGAACAAAGATCACAACCCATTACATGGGGGGGAGGGTAAAAAATCGACAAAAATTGCGTTACATAATATTTGAACGTTCCCCTTCTACTCCAAAATACATTAAAATAAGTCGAAGACGCCTTTTAATACAATGTAAAAACAGTAAGTACTTGTATATTTAGACCTTTCAGTTTGTTCCCTATTCTAGGATTACACTGAAATATAAATCTTAGTATTTAAACTGAGCTGAAATACTCGTGCCACACAGAGCACTAACAATACGACAAATATAAAAAAAACAAGAGTTATTCTAGCGTTTTCTATTGACTAGGTTAAGGGTAAGAAAATTTAGACAATATGTATTTAATATTAGTCTATTCTATTGATATTTTTTTGCTAAGAATCACAATAATTTCATCCCCTAACAAATTATATAGTTCTATATATGAGTTAGCAAACAATTCAAGCGTAACAATTGATTTTGAACTATTATCTAATTTATTTCTTGTTAATTTTTACATTAGCTTGTATTTTTTTTATAAAATGACAATATTAACAAATTGACAGAACTTTAAGAGATAAATAAAATGTCGCTCTTTCTCTTACACATGTAGAAAATAAAGCACTTAAAGTAAAGGCATTTCATTTGGCTGGGGCGTTATCTTTTGTAGAGATAGTAACGTCCCACTTTTTTACAGGCAGAGTTCACTCTCATACACTAATTAGTGTAACAGATCAATTAGAATTTGAACACAGCATTGTAACACACCCCGTTTATTTCCCGTGGGTGTCGTAAGTGACTGAGGGAACTTAAGACGAGGGATGGGCAGCAACGTCCCTCTTAAAACATCACCAAAGTCTACCTGCGGTTGCTAACCTGCTTGCCAAGTTGCAAACCACTTGCGCAAGCTAAGAATGTTGTGGCCAGGATTATCGAGGTTGTTAGGGCAAATTGGGATCGGGTCTTTCTAAAAAGAGGTCAAATTAGGATTGACAACCATAGAGTCGGTGTGAATGGCGGTGTAAAGAGGCCAAAAACGAAATATATAAAAAAATGTTACAATTGTAACTGTTCAACGTAGGAAAAATGTCATGGAAACCAAGTTGAAGGAAGAGAAGATTGAAGAATACTTGAGATCAGATAAATTGTAAATTTTTATTTACAAACTATGTTATATCGTCATAGTCGTAGAATACTGACGGATCTGACAAAGATTACATATAAAGATTCGTCAGTATTCTACGACTATGACGGTATATCCTTCAACTTTTCGAGTTTTTTTTTTATTATAACAAGACGTGTGACTACTCCATCCTGAACGTACACAGAGACGATATAGTCCACGAATACGACCAGCCGAAATGAGAATAACTTACTCTCAATGGTTGACCGCACTATGGTAACTCACTAAGTGCTTTTTCACGCTTCATCTGAAGGATCCAAGGTTATAAGATGAAGAACAAGCTTCACGGGAAAGGCCATTCCAGATAGTTACGTTACGGTTTACGCACGAGTTGCTAAACTTATTTATACACGAGCGCGGACCGTTTACCATGTATTGTTGGAGTCACTAGGCCTATCCTCGTGGTAACATATAGTACCTTTCAGTAACTCCAGTGGTCATCTTTCACTCGCTGGCTGGTGTTCTCCGGCACGTACCCTGGTATCAGCGGTAGACCAGTGCCGACCTTCTTCTGGTACTCCGCGTACTGCGGCCCGAAAAATGCCAGTAACGTCAACTCCTCTGCGTAGACACGCTCTCGAAAGAATGTCCAGGAGGCGAGCGTGTAGACGATAATACAGATCGGATTCAGTAGAATGATCTGTAATCAATAAATAGTAATTTAAAGAATACATTAATCTTACATTATCATTAGGGCCAAATTAAAAGTACCCGTAACCGGCGAGCGTGTATGAAAAGATTGATGAATGTGGAAGAAGCGAAAGAGGTTTGTTAGAATCGAAGCATTTGGCGTTACATTGTTTCTGCCTACCCTAATGGGAGACAGGCGTGACAGATATGTATGTATTAATCTCTATATAGTGAGTATGTATGTATTTATTTATTTATTTATTTATTTAGGCACAGCAACAGTAATACAATTCACATTACATTGACTATAACAAGCTTTATAACTAAGTAATTGTTTTAAAATTGTACACCGTTAAATACTACGCACATCGTTTTTTCTTTATTTTTTTGATGGGTGATAATGGTATGGTAACCCCGCCTGCGCTAACGGGATACGCTGGCGGAGCACCAGTGAAGGGTGATAGATGAGAATGAAAACAGGCCAGTTAGCCCATCATGATGAATTCATCAGGAATTAACCATGATAGTTTCCAGGGAGAACCGCGAGAAGGTCGACCTGGTTGGGTATATTGCTAGCAATAGGATTCTCAGTCTCCATTACTAACAATCCCTTTCCCCCCTACGCACAGCGATAGCTTATACTAGTTTCAATATTATATACAACAACTATAGAAAATGGGAACAATTATATATTAAATTCAGACACTTCTTTTGCCATTTTAAGAAAGGAATTTAAACTATAAGCAAAAATATCCAATTCATTACAATTATTGTTATGTATATGTGTATACTTATCTGTCGCTATGGTTAAATAAGTTGAGTAAATTTTAAGGACTAATATTGTGTGATAAGAAAAAAGGGAAATCAATAAAAAAAAAATGTACATATTATGAATATGATATTGTTTTTAAAATCACTGTTGCAGTTTTAATACTGGCTGTTTTTTAGAAAATGTATCGTTTTTTAAATTTGTTTGGTGACAGTCTCTTATAAAACTTGTACGTCCTCCCATTCGTGTTTCAACCATGAAGCAGTTGTGTTTGCATGGCTGTGTTTCGGTTTGAAGGGTGGGATATGGCGTGAATTTACTGGGTACAGAGGAATAACACCTGAGTCCTCAGGAATGGCAACGCATGGGAAATATCATGGACGAAACAGTATACTCTGTTATGTCCATGCTACTGCTCATGTCTATAGGCGACGGTTACCACTTTCCATCAGGTGGGCCGTCAGCTTGTTTGCCATTCTAAGTAGTATAAAAAAAAAATGTTTTTTCATTAAATTCAAAATATATTATATTACAATCACATTACTACTGCACTCTACTATTTACATCATGTCTGTAGGCGACAGTTACCACTTTCCATCAAGTAAGCTGTCAGTTTGTTTCCCGTTCTAAATTTACTAGTGGGAGCTTTGTACAAAAGTCGATTGCTTGGTTACCTCTGTCCCATTCGTGTTTCAACCGTAAAGCAGCTGTATTTACATGGCTGTGTTTCGATTTGAAGTGTGGGATATGGCGTGCATTTACAGGGTACAGAGGAATAACACCTGAGTCCTCAGGAATGGCAACGCATGGGGGGTATCATGGGGGAAACAGTATACTCTGTTATATCCATGGTACTGCTCATGTTTTTAGGCGACGGTTGCCACTTTCCATCAGGTGGGCCGTCAGTATGTTTGCCATTCTAAGTTGTATAAAAAAAATTGCATAAAAAAATAATCTATGACTATTTTTAATTTTTTTTTAAACTGAAATAAAAAGAAAACATAAAAATATATCTGGAAACAAATATAATGGCATACCTGGGTGCCAATAGACCAGTAGAACCATCCCACATAGCTAGGGTGCCGACAGAGGGCGTACACGCCGTGGGTAACCAGCTGATGGTCAGGCCGCTTGACATACTGCACCTGTCATATATTGCATTGCATATTAACATATAGCTAGAAAAGAAACATGTACAGTTTGCTAAGAACCACCATCTGAATAAGATCCTACAATGAACATAGCCCCCTCTCCACCCCTCATAGACTGCCACAAGGAACGATCATAAGCCACCCGCATCCACTGGCTCCTGCAATGTATTTTAGGTCGTCACTCTATCTAGTGGGGGATCGTCCTACATTACGTTTGCCTGTACAGGGTCGTCACTCTAGATAGAATCTAGACATCTAGATAGAAAAAACCTCAAAATAATGATAGGGACAATAACGGGTCATTGTCCATTAAACAAACATTTATACACAATAGGAGCCACAGACAGCCCTCTATGTCGAGGCTGTATATTAAAAATGAATGTTTACGCTGAAGAAACGGCTGCTCACGTAATCCTGGAATGTGAGGCTGTGGCCCATCAACGTTTAGAAATCCTCGGAACGGTGAGGTCGCTCCGTGAAGCCTGTGAAGAACCCAGGAAGCTTCTGCGCTTCTGGGCGGAGCTAGGTTGGCTGTACTAGCCACGACTCACACGCACAACGGCCCAAATGAGAGGCTAAGTGCGGAAAACAGAGTCTTTCTTACATTACATTACATTACAGGGTCGTCACTCTAGACCCTTTCTTCCCCATTGGTCTGAAACCTGTAGGTATAGAAGATTTTTAGCAGATGTCCATATACTGGATATCTCCAACATCTATTTTCATATGGACCATATGTTAGTTTACCATCCTGTTAGTTACATACATACATACATATCTGTCACGCCTGTCTTCCATTAGGGTAGGCAGAAACAATGGAACGCCAAATGCTTCGATTCAAAACAAACCTCTGTTAGTTGTATATTAAAAATGAATGTTTACTAACATTATAAATAAATGTGAAAGTAAGTTTGTTTGTTACTCTATAGCACCTAATCACTATGAAATTTGATAATACATATACTATGTAAATGAAATAGAGAAGCATATACCGTGGTCAGTAAACATATCTCGGCAATGTGGACAATTTTGCGTGTAATAGCTAGTACTAGTATAAACCTAATGATTATTGTATTTGTACTCACAGTGTGGTTAAAATTGGTCTTAGCAGTAAACATGGCAGACTTCCTGAGCAGCTCGCCACCGACACACATCAGCACACCAACACTGGACAGCCAGAAATAAGTTTTCATTTCTGTAAATGCAAATATCATTGGTCACTATCAAACTGTTTTATATATAAAAAACTTTGACAATTTTTAGCTTAGTAAACAGTCACTTGACACCAAACACCAAAATTTGTATCAATTTCTATTTAGCTGCTAGAATGTATAAATTCTAATTCAGCTGCTGAAAACTATATTGGTAACATGGAATACTGATTCATACCATACATATACATATATATATATATATATATATATATATATATATATATATATATATATATATATATATAAAGAAAATAAAATTGGTATAATTGCAGAATAATTGAGGAAATGTTGTTAATACAAGTTACAATATATTTCAAATGATTAACAATTAAAAAAATATATATAAGTCAAATTAGTTGATACAAAGAGAAATAGGAATGTTGAGATGGCCCAATATTGATAGATATATAATTTATTTGCATTATTTACAGCACAGAAATAATAACAGACATACAAAGTAAAAAGAGATAAAAGAATGCATGTACAAAAAGGAAAACAAAATATAGAAAAAAAAAGTAATATTTTCTTTCATATGTGTGCCATAGTGTCATTATGTGCAGTGTTAAATTAGCAATTAATAAATTTCTTATTTGACAAACTACTTTCTCACTTTAGAATATAAATACAGTGAACACTCTCTATAAGCAACATTCTTTATATTTTATTTATGCTACTCAGCTTAATTAGTAGAAGAAATAAGCAAAAATATTTTCCAGATGGAAATTTTTTGGAAAATATTTTTACTTATTTATTTTTATATGTAGATAAAGATATAAACTTTATATGTGTTCTTTATATCTGTATTTTTATACTCTTTTTTTCCCTATAACTTTTTCCAATAAGATTTTTTTTTATTGAAATTAGTTCAAATGAGTTGCTTATATAGAACATTCACTGTATTACTCCATATGTTACATTGACATAAGTACCTATAAATACAACTGACCTGGATAAAAGTAGAACTCTACAGCCCACTCCATCCAACTGGAAACCGCAGCCACTCCATACTGAACACTGTGGTTTAGTATGAAGGAGTCTATGGACAGAGTTTGGGGGTTTGTGAGCGCCACCGCCACAAACTCTGAGAAGTGGAAGGTGGACAGCACCATGGTGTAGAGGCCAAACACTCGCCAGCCATCTTCAAACATTGCCAGGTAGAGACCAATGGCAAATGAACAGCCGAGGAAAGCTGATCTTACTAATACCTAAAATATAAATATAACTAATATAATAACATGAATAAGCTTAAAAAGGAGTTTGTTTTTTACCTCTCAGTGCCTTAAGGCTATAAATATTATATAAAAGAGTACCAATTATTATAAAATTTTGTATTTACATACTAACTACATAGGATGGTGAATGGATGTTGTAAGAGATGATTAATTAACAGGGCACAATAAATCCACAAAATACAAATACATTTTAAAATAAAACTCTCTAAACTCCAGTTCTCAGGGGAGGATTTATGATTAGCAATAGAATGTTAATGGCCTGTAATTATCAAATATATATGTTTATTGAAATAATAGTGTATAAAATAAACTAGAATTGATAATTTGTAACAAAGTTATAAAACCAACCTCATATGTAAATCCTTTGTAACAATATCTCAAAATGAAGTTAAATAGACAGAAATACAGTGCGGGACCCCAGTACGTGAGGGCCCATAGCTCCGACGTGAATCCGAGTACACTTCCAGAGAAAAATGATACAGTAAATAATGATGCAGAAGAGAAAAAGCATAACAATGCTTGCCGCCCGGCTGAAGACATGTTTTTTTAATTTTAACAAATTACGGTTATATACGAGTCATTTCGTTCATTAATCAAATGAATTTCGTCTTACGGTAAATATTAAAGGTTTTTGGTTCAATAAAATTATAAAAACAAGGGCACAAAAACAGGAAAAAGGGCGAAATAAAATTTTGACAACTATCAATCCTTATTGTATTGGAGTTAACACTGGCACTGCTCTTATTCAAATGTAAATGAATTTATGAAACCATCTAGACGATCAACACAATAAAATAATAAGATTAGAATGTATGTATTGAATTTGTATTACTTTGTGTAAGAGGTCCTTGTCTAACGATAACAATACTCTTCTTTCTACGCATTACCTAACAACTTGTATGTTAAAGTTCTGTTGAAACAATTAATTTTACTTCAAATTTATTAATATTTTATTTTAAATCTACGTTACATTCTCCTTCATTTTGATTTCTTAAAGATGTTCAACAGTGGATAGTTAACGACTTATATAATGATGAATTATTTATAATATGTCTGCTCAAAATATATCAGACATAAAATGTATAAAATCAAATTCAGTGAAAGGTTGCATAATAAATATACAAACTTAGTTTTATGTGAAGTGACGCGGAACTAAAATTATGACAAAACCAATCTTATAGATGCAGGATAGTACCTGAACAAGAGATAAGTTTAGATAAATAACGTCTTATAATCGATCCCAATGATGACAGAAGTAAAGATTTTAAGATGAAAGGCAATTTGTTAACAAATATTTTGGAATAGAATTTAGTTAAGAATTTTAAATTCATTATTTCAATTTATAAATATTCAAATATATATAATATTTGAATACATAAGAAGTTCTTAATCTATGGCAATGATTGACAGCTTAATAGGACTGATGTTAGGACTGACTGCCAGAAAAGTGAGATCATTCCAGACAAATTATCTTTTTGAAGACTAGGCAGCATGGTCTCCGACCTTAGCCTGTTCCAAACGGAACAAACGTACTAAAAAAAAAAAAAATGACTGCCAGAAAAGTGAGATCATAGAAACGTCATTCCCATCAATTTAAATTCATGTTATATTACTACAACATTCAAGGAGCTATAAGAATACTTTTATTGAATTGCAAGACAATGATTTTTTATAATTATTTATTTTTAATTTGATAAATCCACTGGTTTAAGAAAACTCAAGAAAAGATATTTATGAAAATGTACTTACCGGATTTGACAAATGAAATATTGAAGATTATGACAATAATTGAAGCGACATTAGAAAAATAAAATTCCAGACAAATTATCTTTTTGAAGACTAGGCAGCATGGTCTCCGACCTTAGCCTGTTCCAAACGGAACAAACGTACTAAAAAAAAAAAAAAAAATTAAATTCATGTTTATTGTTTTCACGGTTCACTGTTTTTTCATCAATAAACAAAAAATTTGAATTTACATATATTTTTTTCATAATTCCACGTAAAATTGTTAAGTATCATTAAAAATAGTGTTTACAGAAATTTTATTAATAATATTTGCCTAGAATCCTGTTAAAATTTTTATTAACTGACGTAATCAGTCCGTGACAACATCGTCTCGATTAAAATGCACGTTGCTTTCAATATAATTAATTCTCCCCTTTGAATAAGGTTGAAAGTGACCGACGCCCGCCGAGGGTACTTTCAAAAGTGCTGTGCAATTTCCTATGTAATGGGAGTGAGTGGCAATCCATTTAGTTGTTAGGTAGTAGCGCAAGTCAGCGGCCTAACTTGCGAGATCGATTCTGACGTGATGCTCATATAATTGTCGAAATGAACGACCCGTGGGATGTGAAATCGGTGCGGCAGTCCGGCCAGTACATGTCCTGTATGAAGATTAATGGAGTACCTCTATTGCCACCAGTTGTAAGTGATTGAGCTTAATACCAGCGCCTACAGTTTAATTGTTTTGTCCTTTAGTCTATAAGTAAAATAAGATTATTGATGAACAAGCAGATTTTAACAGAATTATTTATATTGAATTAATACCCTTATTTTTTTTAATGGGTAATAATGGCATGGTTACCCTGCCTGCACTATCCGTATATACTGTCAGAGCAACAGTGAAGAGGGAATAGGTGAGGATGAAAGCAGGCCAGTTGGTTTATAATGACAAATTCAGCAGGAATCACCTATATTGGTTTCCAGGGGAACCAAATCAATGTACCCTGATGTATTCCTTGCAGTGGGCTTGTTACACTACATTACTAACAATCTCTTTCCCCCCCAAATACCCATATTTATATGATTTTATATCTATTTTGTATTAATTGTTTCTTCTAAACCTAATTTGAAAAGATCGTGTTTTTGCTTTGGATTCTTAAATAAATAGTTACTTAAAGTATAATCTAAAAAATAGTTGTATATTTTTTCATTTTTCGTTGTATATTTTTGCAAATATTATTGTGGCTATTGTTATATATATATATATATATATATATATATATATATATATATATATATATATATATATATATATATATATATATATATATATATATATATATATGAAAACTAATAGAACTAAAATAATTATTCATCTTTTGCAATGTTTTCTTAGCAGTATATTAGAAAACCCTACTTCTCCATACTTCTGTTTTAAAATATATTTTTGTATTGTACATTTCTTTCTAAATACAAAGTGAAGTAAAAATAATCTGATTTAGGATAACCCTGGACATATATTTTCCTAATTCTGCTACACTCCTTTTCATTTCAACTTTATGAGCCCTGTATTTTATCTTCTTCTAACATATTTTTATCATTTGTTAAATACTATTATTATTATTTATAAGTTGAACAGACACAATAAATGGCTATAATAATATCATTTTTGTGTTTCATTTGGGTAGGTAAAAGCAATAGATTGTCAAATGCACACACCTTTTTTTAGCTCCTCCACATTTATGTCTTAATTCCAATTTTTTTTTATATCCCCACTGGCAAGTTTTTAGCCACTAGATAGTTACAGGGTATGCATAATGTGCAATATATATATATATATATATATATATATATATATATATATATATATATATATATATATTTTTATTTCCATTTTATGAATTTACAGACTTATAGAAGCTATAATTAATATGTCCAATTTGTTATTATTATTACAAGAATTCATAATTATCCTTCTCATGAAAATTTTTACAATAATGAAAATAATTAGATTAAGTCTTCATCTAAAGGTGATATTTTAATATTATTAGTGTATTTTTTATTGTTGAATCTTATACTATAATTTTTTTTTTCCTTTTAGCTGTCAAAAGAATGCAGGAAAGAAATGCAATATTACAAACTGCTTGCAAAAGAAGTTGAAAAGCGCATATCAATTCTCAAACCATATGTACATGACAGTGACTCTGATTCCAGTGATGATAAGACTGATGCCCCTGAGCTTCCCGAATCCGAGCAGAGCTATGATTTGCCTCAAAATGATTTTGATGCTAACATAGAAAAATCATGTGAAAAGTCATTAGAACAATCTTTTGCAGAACAATCTCCTAAATCCCTTCCGATAGTTAATGATTATAATAATAAAAATTCTAATATAATTTCAAGGAAATCACCTGATACTCAATCCCATAATTCAGACACCCAAAAATGTATTATTGATTTTAACCTAAGCATCAATGAAATAGATGCGAATGCTTTAGAGAAAGTAAATAATACAACAGAACGTACTACTCTGATAGATATACCTGAAAGAGATTATAATTCCCCAAATAAAATGGCCCAAAAAGAGTTAATAACTGAATTAGACACAGTGCAAGATAATCGAAATAATATAATAGAAAATATTATGGATTTTAGTTTCAGCATTGATAAAGATATTTTGTTAGATCCATGTCCAAATTTTCCTATGAATCAGGATGGACCATCTTCGTTGAGTTCCAAGAGCTTCACAGGGTCTTTGAATGATCTACATACTGACAGTATGAAGGAATCTCAAATAGGACCAAAATTAACAAGGCAAAGATCTTATACACTGCTAAAACCAAGTCCTCAACTTCTAGCTCATCTAGAAGTGCAGTCACTAAATACAGGTGTTGAAATGAGTTGCATATCTATGAGTGAGTCTTTGTCAAATCTTAGTTCTCCAAATAAAAAGAGGAGAAGCTGGGATCTTGAGTCTGCTAAAGTGAAATGGTCATCAATGGCTGTAGAATTAAACAAGAAAAATGTAACTAATTTGTCTAAAGTCAATGGTATAAACAAAAGTCCAGTGTCTAGACCTACAGCAAAAAAAGTACCACAGGCTTTTCCGGCGCGTACTAAATCTCTAACACAAGAAAAACCACGGCGCAACAGTGTTACCGCCAGATCATTGCCTAAATCAGAACCTGTCCAGAGGAGTGCTAAGAAATCTCAGAGTCCAGTTAGAAATATGACTGCTAGTCGTTCTATTGCTAAAGAGTCTGCCTCACCCAAATCTAATATACAAAAGAATGAAAACATTTCTCCAAAACCTTTAATTTCAGAGTCAGAAGATCCAGCTGCTCGAGTCAAGGAACTGTATGAAAAAATACAAAAACAGCAACTCATCCAAATGGCGAGCCTAGTAGAGAAGCAAAAGCGTGAACAAATGCTTTTACAGCAGGTATTCGAGGAACAAAACAACTTGCTTTATAAGCAGTTGAAGACAATTTGTCCCAAATCTCCTATTGAAGTTAAAGAAGCCTGGGGCGATAAAACCGCTAGCAGCACTGATCGCGGTCCAGTTAGTTTGAGTCAATTGATCAACACTAGGTCTCCAGAGCAGAGTGTGTATGATAGTCCAATGTCTTCCACTCTAACAGAGACTAACAACTACATCAGCCACTGTGATGACGTATTGAAAATGAGCAAAGACATAACTGGCAGTATTAAGAAGCAACAAGTTCAGCATACTCAGAATAGCCAGTCCAGGTCTCAGACCGATGGGAGCAGAACTAGAACACACTCGCCCACTACCAGGAATACATCTCGAAAACTTTTATACGACACGAGTGCGTCGTCAGACCGCGAATATGACGCGATGCTAACCGACCGAACGAACGATACCTTAGCTGATCTCAATGTTACATTCCCCACTGATTGTACAGATGACAGCAATTCATATAATGGCATGGTAATGAACCATCTTTGCGGCACGGAGTTGGCCATGGTACATAAGAGTCCTATTCCTATGACCGCAGCAAATTTCAGGTCAACAGATACTACCATAAGCTGTATGGCGGACACCATACAGAACAATATGGATCGACGATGTAAACCTGTGAAGGATTGTCAGCCAACACCCCAACAGGTATATTCACAATACTTAGGTATTTTATCATTAGGATATTTTTCGTCAAACAACACTCTTTGGTGACTTTATAGTATGTTCTAATTGACGTCATATTTATTTTATTTGTATTATAATTTTATTTATTTTTTGGTACCTATTCTTTAACATTACATGTTTGAGTATTCTTTCATAATGTTCTAAGACTTTTTTTTTTCGTAATTTGTCTTTCGTTTAACACTATGCTTTGCTACTTTCTTGTACTTTTTTGTCTTAACTTTCATTTTCTTGTTCTAACCTTAGTATTGTTAATTCTTTTTACGTCCAACAACTAACTTTACCATCCGACCTACCCAATTGGATTGTACAGGTGTATTCTGAAGTTTTACAAGTTATTTCTGTGTCTGTTATTGTCAATAACCAATGCACACTCTCTGCTCTGTTCTTGCTTTTTTACAATTTTATGTACAATTGAAAATTATAGCGGGCAGCGGCCACGAAAATCGTGGCTCACGCTAAGGGCTACTTGGTACGGCGGCTGATGCGAACGGATCGGGTACAGTCGACGGTGCAGACTATAAAGGACGCGCTGGTGTGCGCGCTGCAACTCCACCAGGACAGGGAGGGCATCCGGGGAGCTGACGTAGACCTCCACAGGCGGCTTATACAGCAGGTGATTGGGAGCTTCGCGGTGTTCGTGGCACGATTCATATATTTCCTCTTTCTACATTTATGTATATTATTTTCTTCTATATTTATGTATTAATTTAATTCTATTAATTTTTATGTAATATTTTTTTCTATTTTAACTTTTAACCAAAATGGCTTTTGTTACTTTTGTGCCTTTCTTTCCAGCTTTATTCAAATAAACAGTTAGTCTTGACCAATATACAGAGAGTTGTTATAATTTGCATAATTTACTGATCTGCATGCATCTGTTGAATTAAATTTGCATGCAAATTAAAATATGAATTGCATGATGTGTCCTTGTAGTCTAAGATTGTAGATTACTTGTAGTTCCATTTACATTTACTTGAAGTGGATATTTCAAAATGGGGCAAATGGTCAAAATTATGTATATTTACTCTTAAGCTTTAGATGTATGTATGACAAAATTTATGGCTTATCCAAAGCCAGGGGACTACAGATATCTTAAACCGCGGGACATCGTTAAGGTAACACAAAGGATCTATGAAATGATGGTATTAGGCAGGGAGAAGCACAAAAGATCCCAATGGGTCGACGTGCATCAGCTTAGCTGACCCCATATGCGAATATAAGATAAGATGACAAAATTTATTAGTGGGTTAGAATGTATGAATAATACAGAAAATCAGAAGGAAACTACAAAATCATGTGCATGATTACCCTTGTTTCACCCATTTCTAGACAGAGCTGTGTGATCTAAATAGGGAAGTTTACGCAAAGCTTTGCGAAGGTGGCGCCACCATCTTACGATATTTTTATTATTATTAATTCAACGGTAAAATTATCCATTGCTGAATATAAGCCTTCCCCATAACGAGAATTTTGCGTTCTTAGTAGCGATGTTTTTTATCTCTTTAGAATATAAAGCAGTATTTTCCAACCTTTTTTGTGCCATGCCTAACTTGAACGTTTCTAAAATGTTTATGCCCCCATACATAATTTTTCCCTTCAAAGTTTACTTGACTACTCTAATCGCCCAGTTGATATTTTGGTAAAGTCAAACGAAATTATACCTAATAAATATTTACAAAATAATAAATTTTTTTATTTACTTTTTGTGTTAAATTCAGCACCAATATCTTCTCGTAGCATTGCATTTAAATGGCTCGGAGCAAGAGGGTTAAAATCGCTTCGAGTCCATTTTTTAATTGCATTTAATCGACTTTTGTACAGAGTCTCCCTCGGTCAAGTCAACCCGCCTGTCAAGCGTGGCAACTACTGGCAAAACCCCCCAATTTGGGAGGGATATGATGCTGATAATTAAAGTCCTGACTGTAATAATGTAGGGGGAAGGGATTGTTAGTAATGAGGATTAGCAATAATATTACTAACAACTCTACTATCTATATTATCTACTCTATCAGGTCGACGTCCTCGCGGTACCCCCTAGAAACCATAGTGATTGGTTCGTTGTTGAATTTGTTACGATGGTCTAACTGACTGCTTTATTTTCACTTATCACCTCTCACTGGTGCCCCGCCGCTGTATACAGATAGCGCAGGCGGGGTTACCACACATAAAAAAAAAAACTGCTATAATGTATCTTGAACTTTTTTAGATCACGGCCGCGTGCTATTCGCTACACGACACGTTTGTGACGAGTACGCCGGCGGAGCGCTGCGCTGTGATCGCGGCTGACCGCGCTCGGCGACGCTCGATCGCCGCTCGGCACACTCCGCCCGTCACTAGGCACCATAGACAAACGTGAGTGAAGTTTTTTTTTTTATTATTTTTGTTTTTAGTTTTTTTTTTCTGGTATTTAATTATTAAGAATATTTTACGGCATGGATTTTTATAAAAATATGTTTCAGTAAAATTATCTCTTAATTTTGGATATAATTTGTTACATGGAATTACAAAAATAAAATTATTTTGTTTATATATATATATATATATATATATATATAAAACTATTATGCCTTAGGAAATCTGTAAAAAATGTCAAATTATCACGATTTGATTGTTTTGTATAAAAAAAAAAAACAAAAATTTTGTAGCTAAATAAAAAATGTGGACTTCCTTATGTGTATGTCCTTTAAAATGAAATAAAATTGAAGTAGATAAAGAATTAGCGGATATTTAGATTTTTTTTTTTAATATTACAGTCTCGTCCAGAAAATAGTTTATTTTAATTACATATGTAAATTTTATATGTGAATAATCCAAAAACAGGGACATAATGTCGCAAAGCCACAGCGGTGTGTTTCCAACGCGCGCAAAGCGTCCCACATCGGGCTCGCTCATGACTCAGTCCAATTATGGTAACACCAAATATTAAAGTTGCCAGCTATTGATATTATTTGCCTGATTATTGGCTTGCCATATGCTTTCGGGCCTTCGCCTTAAATTAACATTTTTTTTATACTTCATCCGTTATGTTATGAAATTATTCATTTTATATATTACTTTTATTTATACAATTTATTTTAACAATTACAGTGTTTTGTCACGTTTGTTCAAATAGAGAAAATAGTGGAAAAGAAAAGGATAGCATACTTCAATAGCTAAAGTATGATTATGAAATTTTTTATGTTTAAATGAACAAGGCCTTTTTTTAATGGGTGATCCTTGCATGGTAACTGCGCCTGCGCTGTTGGGGAACTAACGAGGGATGATAAGGGAGGATCCACCAGTAATTAACTATGATAGTTTCCATACGGAACTGCATGGATATCGATACAGTATTTTTTTGTTATGGATGATAATGGAATGATTACGTCGACTGCACTACTGGTATACGCTGGCAGTACATCGGTGAGGAGTAATATACTCTCCCCCCCCCCCCCAAATAAGGCCCAACCCCGTCTGCGTTGTCGATACATGCTGGAGGTGCACCAGTAAAGGATGGGAAGGTGAGAGTGAAGTCAGGTGTGTTGGCTCATCGTGAGGAATTCATCACGAAGTTTTTTTTTAATGGATAACAGTGGAGTGGTGTTTGCGCTAACGGTACACGCTGGCGGGGCACTAGTAAAGGATGATAGGTGAGAATGAAAAGGCCAGGTCAGTTAGCCCATCGTGACGAGTACACCTGGAATTCAGCACGATGGTTGCCACTAAGGTCTATATGTCCAGGTGAATCTATAAGGTTTACCAAGTATTCTTCTTCATTTGTAGCATGGTATAGAGCAGTACTGCTGCTTTTCATAGGTATACCTCTCTCTTGCTCATCTGGCCTGCTGTCCATGTATCTGAGCTTCCCTGACATTCTCTGTGATATGATACCATTAATTAAAGAATCGGCCAATGTTGTTTTCCCGTGGTCCACACGTGGAGGTCGACCTAGGGTATATTGCTAGCAGGGCCTAGTAGGGCCGACTTATTAGCAATGGCGGCCTAAGTCTCTATCCCTTACAATCCATCTGTACTCATAGAGGTAACGATAAACTGTCACTTATGATTGAATGCAATATTTTGATTGAGAAGAGATTGATTGATTGATATAGGCATGTAGATAGATAGTTGTAATGTAATGTAAATTGGCTTCTCTTTGCCGCGCTTAGCCTCTCATTTGGGCCGTTGTGCGTATGAGTCGTGGCTAGAGACTATAGAGGGCTGTCTGTGGCGGTGGTGTGGTGGTGTATAAATGTTTGTTTAATGGACATGGCTATCATTGTTTTAAAGTTTCTTTTTATCTATCTATCTATCTATCTATCTATATATATATATATATAATAAACGTAGATAGATAGTTTGATTGATTGGTTGGTAATTTGGGGCGAAGCGTTCGATAAAGTACAATGTAATATCAGCTTATCATAGTTCCTATATACGATTTTGTATGTCAACAGTGTGTGGGGCGAGCTTGTATATGAATGTTTAGTTGTGTTTGTGCCAATGATTAACGATGTCGGCTTACTAATTCTATCATTTCATTGTTTATGTCATCTTAGATTGCATGACGACATAGGTTTTTTTTATAATTGTACCCATTTAAAGTTATTTGCATATGTTTCTAGAAATATCTATAGTTCGCATGGTAGATTATAAGGCAGTTCAAATAAAATTTAAATATACAAAAATTTTTGAAATTTCCGTTAATTTCTTAACAATGTCTAAATAGACATCGTTAATTTTTTAACGATGTCTATTTAGATATACATGTGTACATAAATTGTACACATGTATATTCCCGTGTAGTCCCGGTATAGAATAGACCAACCCTCCCTTTCCCGTGGGTGTCGTTAGAATCGAGTAAGGGAGGGCGAGAGACGAGTTCCTCTTAAAACATCTCTAAAGCCTAACTGCGGTTGCCAATCCGCCTGCCAAGCGTGGCAACTATTGGTGAAACCCCCCTAGGGGAAGGCTTATGTGCAGCGGTTGTTTCGAGGCGCCGTGTTGTGTCGAAAAATACCGCAGTCCCTCTGAAGACCCGGATGGAGTCGAAACAATTGTTGGAAATGAAAAGCACAGTAACTTCGTTTATTTCCTTTTGTTCACGCATACAGACTTACAAATATCTATTATAGGATTTATTGTAGACATTTGTATGTACTTGAGAAAAAATCACCACTTTTTTCTATCATTAGAGCATTTTGTTTTAAATTTCAATGCGTCTTTTTTTCTAAGGTTTTGAAACGATAGTGGTATTGTTTTTACTATTTTTACTATTGTTTAGATGATTTTTAAATTAAAATTAAATCTTTGTAATAAATAAATTAATTAACTAAACTTAAATTTAAGCATTTTTGAATAGTTATTTTTTAATAGTTATAATTTTATTTTTTATAATTCCATTTAATTTCCATGCACATTTGGAAGGCAATTTCAAGGTTATGTATTTTAATATATTTACGCTAATAATAAATTTGTCGTGTACAGAGACTTTTAGCGGCGACAAGTGTGGGTCGGCGGTCCGCTCGCGCTATATGCCGAGCCCGCGGCGCCGCCCGTGGCGTTGACATTCACCGCCGCCCCCGCCGCCCGCCTGCTTCCCGCGCTTCTTCGCACACTGCTGGTACAAACACGAACTCTGAACCGTGATTGACTGTTCATCATTGTGAAATGATGCGATGACTGCTTAGGTAAACGTTGGTAACATTAGCATGGGGATATTTTACACTATCAAATGTTTAGTATTACAGCTAGTTTTATTTATACAGCTGGTGATTCGTGCATTTTTAATATCAAAATGTTAAAATTAGTAATTAATGTGTTATTGAAAATATTTAGCATTTATTAGTATATAATTACTAGCTGACCCCGTAAACGTTGTTTTACCACTTATTGCGAAATATAAAAATCGCGATTAAAATACAGGGGTTGATCGTGAAACGATGAAAATTTAAAGTTGTATGTATTTTTCAATGCTAAATCATATTAAAATAAAAATAAAAAGAAATTGTCAAAAAAATAAAAAAAATTTTAGGGGTGGGTCACCCTTATCATTGAGGTGTATTAAAAATAGATGTTGGCCGATTCTCAGACCTACCCGATATGCACACAAAATTTCATAAATATCGGTAAAGCCGTTTCGGAGGAGTTTGGTAACAAACACCGCGACACGAGAATTTTATATATTAGATAAGATAGACAGTTTTAAACTTTTGCGTTCAGTTGCGGATTTGCAGTGTTGGCCGCCCTGGGCCCCCGGCCATGTAGTATGTACCAGCCACCAGTGTCTCAGCACCCATCATGTTGAGTACACAATGACATTTACTTCTTTGCCAACTTTTATCAAAATCGATTCAGAAATTTAATTATTTGCTAGTTTGTAATATTTTCCGAGGTTTCTTTTAGTTGTACGTACCTTGAGTTATTTCTTGTTATAATCAGAGAATTTTTGTCACGATTGGCCGCCTCTAATATCTGGCCGCCTTAGGCCCGGGCCTCCTGGGTCTTACGGCAAATCCGCCATTGTTCACGATGTTTACACATATTTAAATACACAATCGGGACTGTAATGAAAAATTTTGCAGGTAAATTTTATTTTTTATACAACTTAGAATGGCAAACAAGCTGGCGGTCCACCCGATGGAGAGTGGTAACCGTCGCCTATTGACATGAGCAGTACTATGGACATAAAAGAGTATACTGTTTCGCCCATGATACCCCCCATACGTTGCCATTCCTGAGGACTCGGGTGTTATTCCTCTGTACCCAGTAATTTCACGCCATATCCCACCCTTCACACCGAAACACAGCCATGCAAACACAACTGCTTCACGGTTGAAACACGAATGGAACAGAGGTGCCCAAGCAATCGACTTTTGTACAAAGTCTCCCTCTGGTAACATATTTCAATGTCGACGTTTACCTGCAAAATTTATTACCGAACTAAATCCCTATAGTGTATTTAAATATATAATTCTGAAGTTCTAGAATATTCTATATTGCTTAGAAATAAGTAATGAGATTAATCTACTCCTATATTTGTATTTGATTCTAAAATTTTTACAGTGTAATGTATCCCAAGAATATGCATTTACGTTGTTTATTTTTAAAAATTAAAAAGTACATAACTAAGTCACAATTACATAGAAATTACGATGCCTAATAGTACATAACTAATATTATTTATTTATCAAATTGTAAGTATATTTGTTATTTATATATATCTATTCGTTTACATATGTAATTTTAGTATGTATGTATATCAATAATTAGAACACTACCGGATCTTTATATGTAATATTCTGTTTCACTTCCCTATGGTTGACTGTTTGAGAGAATGTGTTTAGCATTAAGTCCGCCATGTACACATATATGTACTAATGAATAAATAAATAAATAAATATATATATATATATATATATATATATATATATATATATATATATATATATATATATATATATATTTGAAATTTTTGTATCTGAAAAACAAAATAGCCTGTTTGTAAATGTATAAATAGAAATGGTCCTACCACATAATCAGTGTCTGCATTATTCGGTTATATTAAGTTTTAACGCTAATATGTGATGCTTTAACATTGTATTTAGGTATCATAATAATTTCACGAATTGATTACAAATTAATATTAAGTATTTATAATACAATAAGTTGTGAATTCATTGTAATAATGATCACTTGCTTCCGAAGCACAAGTGCCTAATTTGTAGCTAATGCACGTTTTTGTAGTCATTTGTCAAATGTCTATGTCTATGCCTTTAAATTGTGATTTTAAATTAATAAATATAGTATTGGAGATTACATTTATAATGTGGCTCAAGTTCAGAATGAGGAATATAGCAAGGGTCTACCATGAAAAGTATTTACGAAGTCGTACGTACGACGGAACAAGTCAAATACCAAAATTTAACCAGAAAATGGCTATTCTAAAATATAAGTGTAATTAGACAGGGTAGAAATAATACTCACACGTATTTGTGAACGTTTGCGGCGAACGCATACGATCGAATTGAAATTTTGTAGTTTTTCGGGTGGAAATTTCAGACTATATTATGTATATACTAGCGGCCCGTACCGGCGTCGCACTGGTGGACATTTTAACATTTTAAAAAGTGGCCATTAAGGCTGCACACGCGACGGACGCTTAAAAATGGAGTAACTTCTCCCGTTTTTCCAACATTTCCCTTCACTGCTCTGCTCCTATTGATCGTAGCGTAATGAAAAGTATACTATAACCTGCCCAGGAGTGTGAAGAATAATTGTACCAAGTTTCGTTAAAATCCGTCGAGTAGTTTTTGTTTCTATAACGAACATACAGACAGACAGAGAAAAATTTTACTGATTGCATTTTGGGCATCAGTATGGATCACTAATCACCCGCTGATAGTTATTTTGGAAATATATTTCATGTACAGAATTGACCTCTCTACAGATTTATTATAGATGGTGATACTGATCTTTAAAGGTTATAATTTGTTATAGCTTTTTAAGAACGATTACAATGTAAAAATGAACGATACATAATCATGGTTGAAAAGTTTAAAATATATTTTCATATGAGAATTACCTTTGTAACAGGTTATGAAAGCATTTTATCATAGGATCTATTTATGTATGAAGCACTTATAAAATATCAAGAATATTATTTTAGTCCCATTGTAAATTACTATAATCATAGCATTATTTCAATTTTCAATTCAATTTATTTTTATTCGCTACAACACAGCATTGTTTTGAATATTTTTACAAATAACAAGAAGATATCATAAGATATAATATAATTTACAGGGATGTTTCGCGACTCCCTGTCGACAAGTTGCGACCTGTATTGTTTCTGCATTGATTTGATTTATTATTGCGTAATCATTATGCACGCAAGGATTAAAGAGTGCAGACGTATTTTATAGTAATTATAATTATTTACCATATACGAAATGCAGCATATTCAACGCCGTACGCAATAGACAAGCGTTTCAGCGGAGATAGCACGCTATGACGGCTTTTCTCATTCTTACGACGTCGTACGTGGCTGATAGAAGCAGCGGGTCTACCATGAAATGAAATTTCGAAATTTCGGACTCAATTTCGTGTTTTTGTTTATACCAAAATCGGATCAATAAATGGAGTTTAACATTTCGTTCGTCATACATCCTATCATAAAAGTCCAAAGGAACAATATTTTAACATTATTAATATTTCCAAACTATTATTATTTTGTATTATGTAATTTTAACATCAAATTTGTGTTTCGTTTGGTTCCGAAATTTCGGAAAACATTTCATGGTAGGCCTACAGAGCTGTATAAGTGTGATCAAAATCGTTCAGCGAAACGCGAATGGAGCTGAATAAGTGTGAGTAGTCCCTTATGAGTATGTATAATTTGCGGTGTTCACCAATTATCATCACAATTATAACATTTCTAGTCACTTCGTTCTCGGTAGGCTACTTTTATCTGTTCATTGGAGATGCTTGAGATTATTAAGAACTGAAGGTTTTTTTTTACTGGACAATTTTTTGTCTATTTAGTTTTCTATTACGACGATTAAATTTCTAAACGCTTATAAAACTTAATTACAAGGTTGTGTTAAAATCTTATAAAGTTTAATTCCAATTTTTGGCAACTGCATGCTAAATACAAAACGGCAATACTATGCAATATGGCAACAATTGATACACATTATTTTCACACGTGTAGATAACTATCAAGTTATGTTTAGGATTTTATAATGGTTCGACTGCAAACTAGGTCCAGGTGACATAGTAGATTGAGAGAATTCAGTTCAGAAATTGGTCTAGATTGAAAACAATATAGAGAAATTGGTTTTATATTGATATTTTTATCTATACGTGTATGTATATGCCTAAATCATGAAATTTCACTTAAACAAGCATCGCAAACGTAATGTCTAAAATTTATAGCAACAATTGTATTTTGTATTATATTTTGTGAGATTGAAACTATATATAATGCCAAACTCATTACGCTTACTTTTAAATATGTTATTCTCTCTATTTGTACTAATTATAATAACTGGATGTCCATTCATTTGTGTCTATGTAGTAAAAGTTTTCCAAAGATTGTTTAGATATATGTAACATTAACAGCTGAATAAAGTGAGACTATACCATAATATTTTTGTTCAAACAATTTTGTACACAATAAACATATTGAGAACAACACGAGGATTTCATTGAAACAAACATCTGCTCAAATTTTTATTTATTATTTCTTTCCATATACAGACCCATCTGATTTGAACATTAAAAATATCCAATAATTTGTTATAAAATCAAATAATTTTCACGAAACAAAAACCTAGCGCGTATGATGAGAGGTGTGGTGTGAGCAAACAATTATACTACTATAAATATATAATATGAAGACGAAAGCGTGTTCTAAAGCACAAATAAAACGTCACACAGGTAACACTATCACTGTACACTGGCGTCCGCAGAGCGGGCCCGCCGCCGTCGCGGCCCTCACGAGCCGAGCCGAGTATAAAACGAGTTTACATCTATCGCGTCCACGATCGCATTAAAAATACCCTTTATTGTGAAATTCGTGTAGAACCATTACGTGGAATGGCAACTGTATAATGCCTTAAATGCTTCAAATGCACCAGACCCGACGTCGCCGCGTCGCCGAATTGAATACGATAAAAAATTTTGGCTCGTGATCTTTCGTACGTCGTTACATATCTTTCTATTAAGGCAATGTATACTTGACGTATGGGACCTCGACATCGTTCCCGTCTTCATCGTTGCAGCACAATTCGAACACTAACGCTTTCACGTGGGGCTCCAGTTTCTTCTTGGACACTTTGGTGACCACCTCAGACATGGGCAGGTTGAGTCTCTCCTGGCGCTTCGCTTTCGGCATGAAGAACGAGTACAACATGCAAACCCCTTGCGACAACATTGTGATCTCGAGTTTGTGTTCGTTTTTGAAGTAGTCTAGGAACTGCTGCAGTGTTATTTCGCCTTTGACCTCGAATCTGTCCCAGAGGGTCCATTTCTTGTCGTAGTAGGTGTTGGTTGGGGCAGCGACGGGTTCGGAGAAGCCGAAGAAGGGTAATGCGAGGTTAACGAAGCCATTCTTGAAGACGTCCAACGTGTTGAAGCCTTGAGCGAGTTTGTACAGTTCGAGGCAGACGAGGCCGGCGACGACTGAGGTGGTGGTGGCGATGGCCGGGATGATCTTACCGGCGATCAGTTTGGAGCGATGCCTGTCTGCCGGCGGTATTTTGTAGTTGGCCGCACGGAGGTTGGACGCGGCCACAATGAAGTCCATGTGGAAGTTGGTGTCGTCATCCTTCTCGAACTCGAGCGGGGTGACCTTGAGGTTGTCGAGCTTGCTCGGCGGTGGCAGCTCGGCGATAATGTTCTTCACCTTGTCCTGGTCCATCTCGTCGTTGTTCTGCTGCAGCTGGGCGTCAGTCACCGCAATCTTTATACCGGATTTGGGACTGAATTCTGGCACCTGGAATTTTTGTTTCAAAATTTACTTTTTATTAATATACTGTTTAAAAATATTAGAGAGCTACTGCATTCAATTATCGACGTTAGCAACAAAGTGAAAAGGTATTTATTATTTATTTATATTATCAACTGGTTAAGCTTTGTAGTCTCCCAATATGCTCAACTAGGAAAGTATCAGTAAAATACCATATAACTACAAATCAATAATAGAAATATTTTTATTTTAAATATTGGAACATAAACCCTCAGTGGTCATCCGACAAAACCCCAGTAAGTTGGGAGGCAAACATGTTTAATTTTAGATACTGAGTCAAAACATAATTCGAGTAATTACAATGCAAGACAGAAAGGAGCTTGCTCGACCAACTCTATTCTTCTAAATGGAACATCAAATGAGTGCTATGTGTTATTTATGAGTGTAGATAGGTAAATACTCTATTATTTCTTCCCAAAAGATTATAGTAGTAAACTTATTATAAACACACACAATCACAAAAAATAATTATATTGAGAAAACAATGGGTCTTATCGTTAAAAGCGATCTCTTTCTAGCAATCTTTAGATATAATAAAAAAACTAGAATTAATGGTAAATTTGGAATTTGTTTATCCTAATAATTAAATAAAATAGAGATGCTGACATATGGTCAGCTGTGTTCAGACAGTATAAAAACAAAATAATGACCTGCACACTGGACGCGATCTGCGCTATGTACTGCCTGTCCACACAGTTCGGTATCCCGTAGACGTGGGCCCTGAGGTTGGCGGCGGCCACCACGTAGTCGAGGTGCAGCTCGTCGCTGGGGTCGAACTCGAGCGGCGCGGGGCAGCGCTTGGGGCCGGACCAGAAGGGCGCGCCGCTGGTGGTGAGCTGGTCGGGCGGGAAGTTGTACAGCAGCTGCTTGATCTGGTTCGAGTACTGCGACTCCCAGTGCAGCCGCGCCCACGACACGCAGTCCGCGAAGTTCAGCGGCCGCTCGTTGATCGCGTGCTGAAAGATAACATAAAAAAATTCTTATTCTTGGAATAAATAGACATGATTAGGCCATAAAAAGTACTTAAAAAATTTTCAAGTTTTTAATAAGTTATAGTAAACATAATTTACATGGTTGTTATGAAGCCTATAGCACTTTCACAATTAACGATAAATCGAACTCCTTTTATATACATGTTACAAATGTTTGCTTACTCCAATAGAATTAATCTAAGGGTTTCTAGATATCCAGAAAGAAAAGAAGATCCAAACTTTGTACAAGTGTCTGCATGGATGCCTATGGGTCCCACTTGGATTTCTGCTGTAATGCAGTTGTATGATGATCCATCACATTTCATGTACAAGTGTGGGGAATGGTATTGACATTCCATGATCCTTAAGGATGTTCTTTGATGTCTGTCTCGTCGTGGACACAATGGAAATTCCATTGTGTCCACATTTTTGAATAAACTCTGATAATAGTTGATAAGTGCGTTTAATTTAATAAAATATTAACAAAAATGTTCTAGCTGGCGTCACAACTGTCCAAGTGAAAACAAGATGGCACAGTACTAGAAACACAACTGTGGACAGTAGAATAATAATAAAAAAGAAATGCCTGCTCGAACAGGCCGAGTACATAATTACAAAATTGTAATTAACAATGTCCATGGTCCTGATCAAGTCTACAGATGACGTTTACTACTATTTATCACGTGGGTTGTCAGCTTAGCTGTCCGTTGCATTAAGGAGATGTGGCAGGCAGTGCACTCACCCGGACGCTGTCGAGCGCGTCGAGCGGCTGGCTGCCGGGCAGGCGCATGGTGCGGTCGAGGAAGTGCGGGTCGCGCAGGTACTGCGCCGCGTGCTCGGCCGCCTGCCGGAACAGGCCCTCGAACTCGTCGCGCGCCCACTGCAGCGTGTGCTCGATGGCGTTCGGGAAGTTCTTCAGCGTGCAGATCGGGATGCTCTTCTCCGGCGGGTCCTGGGACGAGCTGTACGACTCCGTCAGGAACGGGACCACAACCTGCAAAAAAATTATTGTGGTATCGTCAAATACAGCTACTTTTAGTAACCTGCAAAATGGCAATGACCATTTTGTCTGTTGATATACCTTTTGAATGAGCCATGTACACAAATGGTGTGTACTGCAGCTTGCAATTTTAGTTGTTTTAATATGATAGTATTAAACAGTACACCAAGGTATACATAAAGAGTTTTTTTTTCTGCGAACAATATATCTCTCATGTCAGTCTGTTTACTACTGCTTATTGGAGACCTAGCTGATTTGATTGTACATTCAATATTTTACATTGTATGCTCTTTCATAGTTTGTACAGTACAAACTGATAATCTTATGAAATTCAACTTTTTTTTACAAAACAGGGGGGGGGGGGGGCAAACGAGCATGTAATCTTATTAAACTTCAACTTATGTTTGAAAAGTAAAATTTTATAATTTTAATATTTTATATGTCGTAACACATAAAGTTGTAACTTATGCCAAAGATCTAGATATGAACCAGACGTCAAATATTATCCTCCACTGACCGTAGGTGGACTGTGTGAAAGATGATATGCATAAAATAAGAGCAATCCCAGAAATGATAGTTGTCAGGTTTTTTTTTATGCAACTTCGAATGGCAAACAGGACTCCTGGGGACTCAGGTGTTATTCTTCTGTACTTTGTAAATTCACTGTCATATCCCACACTTCAAACCGAAACGCAGCCATGCAAACACAACTGCTTCACGGTAGAAACACGAATGGGACAGAGGTGCCCAAGCAAACAACTTTAGTACAAAGGCTCCCTGTGGTAAATGTGGAATCTGGAATTTATGGAAGTCATACTGCCCAACCCTAAATAAAAGGGGAAAAACAAGGCAATGATGATGAGGATGATGACATTTAGTCGTGAAGCTATATCTTGATGCCATATATATATATATACAA
Organism: Galleria mellonella; assembly: GCF_026898425.1. Classification (NCBI taxonomy): domain Eukaryota; kingdom Metazoa; phylum Arthropoda; class Insecta; order Lepidoptera; family Pyralidae; genus Galleria; species Galleria mellonella. Next base: position 8,377,769 of record NW_026442086.1, on the reverse strand, counting down.
GTTAAAATGGCAAACAAGCTGACGGCCCACTTGATGGAAAGTGGTAACCGTCGCCTATAGACATGAGCAGTACCATGGACATAACAGAGTATACTGTTTCGCCCATGATACCTCCCATGCGTTGCTATTCCTGAGGACTCGGGTGTTATTCCTCTGTACCCAGTAAATTCATGCCATATCCCACCCTTCAATCTGAAACACAGCCATATATTATTGTCTTTTGACAGTGGCATTCCAAACTAAGTACCTGCGTGTTGCCCTTGGTGCCGAGCGTGCCGCTCTCGAGCAGCGGCTTCCTGTAGTAGACGCAGCGGCGGTCCATGTAGATGCGCGCGTCCACGTTGTCGAGCGCGTTGGCGACGCCGTGCAGCGCCTCGAAGAACGCGTCGTCGTACACGGCCTCCGTCTCGGCGCACACGCGGTTCTCCTGCGCGATCACGTTCACCGCCGGGTTCATTTGCTTGATCGCCTGCAACACGAGAACTTCATTTTCAATTGCCCGTATACTCAAAGGGAGAGATCAAAGTTTGAGGATTAGTATGGGATTCCCTTAAAATTGTTGAAACAGTGCGGATAACTCGATAATGGTGGCCGAGTGCTAATTTGGCGTATTTCAGGGTGTTTATTTTCTGGAAGGAGGAGGTGGGGGATTAAGCTCATATAAAAGGAGCATATGTACTCTCAGATATGTACTTTATAGTTGTTAAAAATAAAACATGCACCAGATTCGGATTTTAAATTAGACCTTTGGGAGAAAAGGGATTATTAGTAATGGAGACTGAGAATCCTATTGCTAGCTATATACCCAACCAGGTCGACCTCCTCGCCGTTCTCCCTGGAAACTATCATGGTTAATTCCTTATGAATTCATCATGATGGGCTAACTGGCCTGTTTACATTCTCATCTATCACCCTTCACTGGTGTTTCGCCAGCGTATCCCGTTAGCGCAGGTGGGGTTACCATGCCATTTTCACTCATCAAAAAAAAAAAAAAAAATTAGACCTTTAGGGACATAACTGTGAAAACTGTAACCAATTTGGCGCAGTAGTTATTGCGTGATGCCAGAACAAACAAACAAATATACATACACACAGATAGGCAGATTCTCATCTATCACCCTTCACTGGTGCTCCACCAGTGTATCCCGTTAGCGCAGGCGGAGTTACCATACCATTTTCACTCATCAAAAAAAAATTATTTGTACTTATATTTTTGCTATCAACACATTCATATACATAACACACACTAAAAGCTACAAGCGTCGATTATTGAATTAATATGGACGCCAGCGGCCTTCAACGATAGGTCAACGATACCTGCATTAAACATGTTTTCATTGATTTCTTCGTATTATCAACATACGTTACTCATAAACTAAAGTCGTTATTAGTTTGTTTGTCACTGAACAAAATGTAACAAGAATTAGGGATGGCATAGACTTAAAAAATGTTTTTTTTTTTTCTCAAACATGCTTGGAAAATATGAGCATTGTTTTGACAATCTTCTTCGAGATAAATCAAAATTTAATAAACTCATATCTGTCCTGTAATTTAAAAATGTAATGACCTTTTACTTCGAAACATGCGGTAAACAGGTAACTAATAAAAGGTTTTATTTAAATTTCGAACTGGCTTGCAAATAGAAAACTGTGTATTGAAAAAACAAAAGAACATTATGGCGCGTGAAAAAATATTATTGTTCATTATTCGTCATTGAACTTAAAAAGTAAAATTGTGTTTTTGATTTCCGCGCATTGTTTGAGAAAGTACTATACAAGCCTTGGCCACAACTAGGCATTGATGGACTCACGTACGTATGCCTCGGCTACGCCTCGGCTCACATTTGCACGTTCGTCTATCAATGCCTCAGTTGCTGGCCGCTGCAGTAATTTACTATTTTCCGCACTTCTAGAACTTTATCTCTAGTACCTATCTGTATGAATCTCGAATGTTCACTATTATAAAAAAAATGTCAACAACTACGTTAGTAATTTTGACTGTATTAATACTTATTCTTTTTAATAATTAAAATTAGAAAAAAAAGGTGTCTTCGATAATGATAAAATAAAATGGTATCAACAAAGGAAATTATAGAATTGTGAATGGAATTATAGATATCGATTCGATATATATATATTAGGTTCCTCCGGACACTGATGGCGGAATAAAGGTCATCCACTCATTTCGATATCGCCTATATCGGTCGGATATCTATTTTCGAATATGTATGAATATTTTCTATTCTTTTTTTTATACCACTGAGGTGGCAAACAAGCATACGGCCCACCTGATGGTAAGCGGTTACCGTAGCCTATGAACGCCTGCAATACCAGACGCATTACACACGCGTTGCCGACCCTGAAGAAACTTCTTTACCCCCCTTTTGAAGAACTCCATGCTGTAGTGTCTTGGGAAAACCTCGGCAGGGAGCTCATTCCATAACCTGAGTGTTCGTGGGAGAAAACATCTCTGAAACCGCGTTGTACGCGACCATTTAGGCTGTAAGGTATGAGGGTGAACTCCCTGTCGATGGCGAGCCGTAGGATGATAGAAAGTGGCCGCAGGCATCATATTGAATAATTCCTCTATTGAATTGAATTGAATTGAATATTCTATACTCATATATTACCCACTCCAACTGAATATTGTTGTAATACACTATAATATTAAGTAGGAGATGCTAGTGTCCAGATGTACATTACCTTAGCAGCAGTGCTAGACTTAGGCTTCTGCACGTCGTAAGGTCGGAAGAGGAACTGTCGGTTGAGATTAGACTTCTCAATGAGATCCATGTCGGTGACCGTGATGGCGCCGCCGTCCGCCCCCACGCCGATCATTGCGAAGTTCTTCAGCAGCTCGCAGCCGATCGCACCAGCACCTGGTGGTACAGATATTAAAGTTTACTATTTTATGCAGGAGGGATATTTTATAGATGAAAATAAGATGGTAAACAAAGTCCGTGTTATTGGGAAAAAGGCATAGATTAGTAATAGGATCTAACAGTCCTATTGCTAACAATATACTCTAACAGGTCGACCTCCACGCGGTTCCACCTGGAAAGCACCGTGGTTTTTTTTTGATGGGTGAAAATGGTATAGTAACCCCGCCTGCGCTAACGGGATACGATGGCGGAGCACCAGTGAAAGGTGATAGATGAGAATGAAAACAGGCCAGTTAGCCCATCATGATGAATTCATCAGGGATTAACCATGATAGTTTCCAGGGGGAACCGCAAGGAGGTCGACCTGGTTGGGTATATTGCTAGCAATGGGGTTCTCAGTCTCCATTACTAACAATCCCTTTCCCCCCAACCACCGTGGTTAATTATTGATGAATTCGTCACGACGAGCCCACAGATCTGCTTTCATCTTCAACTATCACCTCTCACTGGTACCTCGCCAGCATAAACCGACAGCGCAGGCGGGGAATCGATTCCATTTTTACCCATTAAATTAAAACTGATTGCTACTTATTGTAACAGTAAAATGACAAGCCAGAATATTTCCTTATAAGTAAGTACATGGACAAACAAATAAATTACCGAGAAATAATCTAAGAGTAGGTAAACGAGTATGCAATTAATGTACTTGATTGCTACAGCGACCGTCGCGTGAAATAATATATTTTCCTTATCAATTTGTAAGAAAATATTGCATTTGCATCTCTATCTTAGACAATGTTCAATTCAATTGAAACCTTAATAAAGTGGGGGAAAGGGATCGTTAGTAATGCGGACTATCAGTCGTATTGCTAGCAATATTCTCCCAAGGTCGACCTCCACGTGGTCTCCCCCTGGAAACCATCGTGCTGAATTCCTGGTGTATCCATCACGATGGGCTAACTGACCTGTCTTTTCATTCTCACTTATCACCCCACACTGGTACTCGGCTAGTGGCTGGTAACCGGCCGTTAGCGCAGCTGGGGTAACCATTCAATTATCATCAATTAAAAAAAACCCCGCCTGCGCTATCGGTATACACCAGCGGGGCACCAGTGAGAGATGATAGGTGAGGATGAAGCAGGTCTGTTAACCCATCGTGACAAATCCAACAAGAACTGTTTAAGATGTACTATTTTCCTGTGTTCTCTCTTCGTTTTCTTTCGTAATTTTTTTTTCTGTTGTATGTGTGCTATTAATATGTGTATGTTATGTATATATTATATATGTATGTGTATGTATGTATCTATATATGTTTGTATATGATAATATTTATATAATAGTGCGCCATCTACTCTTTGTCTTTTTCTCAATGTCCTCTACCCAAAGGTTGTCTGGAAGAGATTGCGTAGCGATAAGGCCGCCTTTTGTATCACTTCTCATTAATATTTACTGTATTTGTTCTCTCTCTTTTACTAGGTGCAATAAAGTGTAAATAAATAAATAAATAAGATGGTTTCCAGGGAGAACCACGTGGAGGTTGACCTAATAGGGCATATTGCTAGCAATGGGGCTGTCAAACTCCATTGCTAACAATCCCTTTTCTCCCAATTTGAATATGTTATTCTGTTACCATTATAAAAAAAAAATTGTGTTATCCACGTGTTGAGCGTTGTCGTAAAATTATTATTATGTTGATAATGAATCAGTAAACAAATTTGTTTTGAGCAATGTGTGTGACGTGGCCGCGTCGGACAGTGACTCGATTCGCGTTGGCGTTATTAGCGAGAGAGCAACGATACGTTCGTCCGACAAAAAAACAATTAATTAAAACTGCAATTAATTTTTCCAACCGACTTTAAAAAAGGAGGTTTCGACTATGTCACATTTTTTGTTTGTTATCTTAGATTACATATTTATATTGTTATACTAGCGTCCTGGCGTCGCACGGGTGGACATTTTTACTTACGGAAGCTTAAAAATGGAGTAACTTCTCCCGTTTTCCCAACATTTCCCTTCACTGCTCTGCTCCTATCGATCGTAGCGTTATGAAAAGTATACTATAACCTGCCCAGGAGTGTGAAGAATAATTGTACAAAGTTTCGTTAAAATCCGTCGAGTAGTTTTTGTTTCTATAACGAACATACAGACAGACAGACAAAAATTTTACTGATTGCATTTTTGGCATCAGTATCGATCACTAATCACCGCCTGATTGTTTTTTGGAAATATATTTCATGTACAGAATTGACCTCTCTACAGATTTATTATGAGTATAGAAATTAAGATTACTATACAAGGAAAGATAGAGGGCAAAAGAGGAAGAGGAAGACCGAGGATTAACTACATGGGACAGACAAAGGAAACACTAGGCGTCATGTCGTATAGGGAGATAAAGGATATGGCCTGGGATAGAGCTGGCTGGAGGAAGATGCACGAATTAGTCGCACCAACACGAGAAAATTCTCAAATGTAAATGAATGTTTATATCTATAATAAATTTACTATTGTAATCTTTTGGAGGAAACAATATAGAGTATCTATCTATCTGTCTGTCTATAGAGCCCCAGAGTCGTGCAGTAGTAAAACATTAAAAGGTAATGATTCATACACCTACAAGTGTTTTGGTAGTCATCAAGCGGCCGTACAAGGGCAAGTTCAGCCCAGCCGAGAGTCGATAGGGAGGTCAAGGATATGGCCTGGGATAGAGCTGGCTGGAAGAAGATGCATGAATTAGTTGCACCGACAAGAGGAAACTCTTAAATGAAAAGAGAGACCTCAGAATACCTTTATTTATAAATCGACTTGGAAAATTATTTTTTATTTAAAAGGATGTATATACTTCCAAACTGGTGCTACAGAAATTTTATCAAAATTGGTTCGAAAACAAACTAGGTTTTGGAATCAAAAGAACTGAATTCGCCACGACTGAAGTTAATGTTTTTTTTTTTTTTGGGGGGTATTACACAACACAAAATATTAGAGACGGTTCCAAAACCGTATGAAGGTACAAAGATTTTGTGCAAAAGTAGTTTTTATTTATTTATTAATGCAGCTACATTGCACATTATGATAAATATCTCAGAAACATTATAAAATCAAATACAACGAAACATGCACCTTGTTTTTTTTTTTAATAGGTGAAAATGGCATGGTCAACCCGCATATACTACCCGCCAAAAAAAGATTGTATTAACTAGACGTTGTTTTAACATGCTGATAAATTCGTTATTTTCTGATTTTTTTTGTATGTTTTGTTTACATGGATAACACACTTTTTTTTTATACAATTTAGAATGGCAAATAAGCTGACGGCCCACCTGATGGAAAGTGGTTACCGTCGCCTATAAACATGAGCATTACCATAGACATAACAGAGTGTACTGTTTCGCCCATGATACCCCCCATGCGTTGCCAATCTTGAGGACTAAGGTGTTTTTTTTTTATGGGTGAAAATGGAATGGTAGGCCTACCTGCGCTAACGGGATACGCTGGCGGAGCACCAGTGAAGAGTGATAGATGAGAATGAAAACAGGCCAGTTACCCCATCATGATGAATTCATCAGGAATTGACTATGATAGTTTCCAGGGAGAACCGCGAGGAGGTCGACCTGGTTGGGTATATTGCTAGCAATAGGATTCTCAGTCTCCATTACTAACAATCCCCCGAACTAAGGTGTTATGCTACTGTAACCTGTCTGTAATTCATTACATTAGAAACACGAATAGGACAGATATAAATATAAATGTCGCATATGTATATTTATACCTATATAAATATGACTCAAAGTTAATCAATATCCATTGTATGAACTTCTATTCATTGTGCTTTACACAATAAAAGAGTTTTTTTTTTTTATAATAATAGAATGGTAATCCTCGTCTGCGCTATAAGTATACACTGACGGGACAACAGTGAAGGATGATAGGTGAGAATGAAAAGGTAGGTCAGTTAGCCCATCGTGATGAGTACATCTGGAATTCAGCAAGATGATTTGACCTGAAAGGGTATATCGTTAGCAATGGGACTTGTAGTCCGCATTACTAACAACTGCCCCCCCACCCCCTCCCCCCTCAATAAAAGTGGGTTAATCTATGTACGTCATATCAATCATTACCTTGATGAGTAATATAGTAATCTATATGTAGGTATTTTAAATACACTATGGAGACTTTACGTGACGCAATTATTATAGAAGACGTTGTTGTCGTGACTACACGTGGTGAAATCGACGTTGAAATGTAGGCAATAAAAATCTGCAGGTCCACCATGAAATAGAATTCCGAATTTTTGGACTTAATTTCGTGTTTTTGTTGGTATCGAAACCGGCTCAGTAAACAAATGGCAAACAGCCATTAAAATAAACAGAAAGTGCAGAAAGACAATGAAACTTACCAACTATGAAGTACTTCAGTTCACCAATTCTTTTCTGAAAATCTCGTCCGAAAACAGCTACTTGTCCATCGTATCTTGATCCGACAGGCTTGCATGACTCTTCGGTAAGTGCTGACCTATCTTTGGGAAGGCACTCAACAGCATCAAGGTATAGCCACTGGACAATGGGATGAAACTTGCCGGAACAGGCTTTCATTACTTCCTGGGCGACTACACCACCAATGGCTGCATTCATGGGATTCAAATCCCCAGATGAAACCTGAATGAGTATAAAAAGTAATATCTAACTATAGATATACAAAATTTAAAAAATCTTCTTGTCTACTTTGTAGATTAATAAACTTATCATCAGAGACACATATATACATACATACTTGTACAACTTACTGAAATCTTTTTTTTTATATAACTTAGAATGGCAAACAAGCTGACGGCGCATCTGATAGAAAGTGGTAACCGTCGCCTATAGACATGAGCAGTACCATGGACATAACAGAGTATACTGTTTCGCCCATGATACCCCTCATGTATTGCCATTCCTGAGGACTCAGGTGTTATTCCTTTGTACCCAGTAAATTTACGCCATATCCCACCCTTCAAACCGAAACAGCCATGCAAACACAGCTGCTTCACGATTGAAACATGAATGGGATAGAGGTACCCAAGCAATCAACTTTTGTACAGTCTCCATCTGAAGCCATTATACACTAAGAGTATAGTGAGTTATATTAATTATTATTATGATTTATGTGGCTACATTAACTCTCTTCATCATCACCATATCAGCTGTTAACTATCCACTGCTAAACACAGGTCTTCCCCATAATGGGGGTTTTACCAGTACTTGCCAGGTAGGCAACCAAAGTTTATTTTTGGTGATCGTTTTAATAGGGATGCTGCTGTTCATCTCTCAACTATTAAATTTCTTAAGTTGTATCTTTCAACATACAAGGGAAAGGAAAAATGGGTGGCCCATTCTATGCCAGAACTACATGACATAGGACATGTATCACAAATATACAGATTAAACAATAATAAAATACTGACCTTACTGAATGTTTCCAAAAGCTCTGTATTCAATTCTATTTCACCATCTTTAAAGATTTCCTGGTCTTTAACTAGAGACTTAGCATAATTAATAAACTTTGCTGCATCAGCATCACACCATGGCTTCGGGAGACTGCCCTCACTTTCCTGGTACTTGTGGAGGGTAGCAAAAGCCACATGCAATTGTTGAGGGTAGTCAAATTTCCCAAAATCTGTGATCACAAACTCTGGATTCTTGAAGGACTCTTTTAGAGGTTTGAAGTTGAGTTTCTTAGGCATCTTGACTTGTGTAACTATGCCGCCCCTCTCATACTTGGAGAAGCTGGTTGTGTCACCAATACTGAAGGTATAAGGACCGAGTACCTTGATTTTTCTGGGCTCACAACCATTTAGTTCAGTCATTCCTTGGACCTACAGGGCAATAAGTATTTAAATTAATAAAATTTAATAAGAGATGTCAATGTTGAGAGTCACAAATGGCTTTAATATTAGAACATTATAAAAATGCATATTAAAAATAGTCATTTCATATAAATTATTTCCAATGTCTCATATTAATATTTTTATCAAATTGGAACAATGTTGTGCTACATACAATTACGGTTTTACATTTCTTAGTTCTTATCAGATTCTTATTACTCTTAACTACTTGTTAACAATATTCATAACTAAAGTTTTCAAGTTTCTAAATATAAAATAAATGAATGCAGAATGATATCAGACTATTATATTACAGAGACTTGTAAAATAGAGTGACTACTTATTAGTACTAAGTATTAATTAAATAAAAATAACACAAACCTCACTGAAAGTAACATAGTCTCCATCCTCAAGACCATGACGAGTGTCGTCCAAACATGTGATAACAGCTTCATACTCATGTGTGATGTCCGCTACCATAGCAGACACGGGGTTCTCACCTGTTACATCCACAACTGAGAACTCAGGACCAAAGTCGCAGAACACTTGAGAGAAGAGACCTCTCGTGTCTGCGATGATCAAGGCAATATTTTTAGAATGAGTGATTGCGGCCACGCGTTCCTGCTCAGCCTGCGACGCTCCCGTCAGTACTACGACACTGAATTTAGAAAGGAACTCCTCAGTCAGAGGTCCCGTGTGCGCCGTAGTCGGCACGTAGTGGTTCAGTTCTGACAACTGTTCGCATGACGCCAGCGCACGATTTTGGCCAATAGTTTTCTCAGACAAGTAGAACTGAGACGACAAGTCAGCGACTGTACAAGTCCGCTCGTCATGTAAAGTGACAGACTTCACACCACCCAAAATCACGTTTTTAGCCACTTCCACACCGAGTCCTCCAAGACCTGAGACCAAAACATCCGAACTCGCCATACGGCGCATGGCATCATGTCCCAGCACATACAGTTGTCTCGAATACAAACTCTCGTCGATTTCATCTTCCACACGCGTTCCATTGTTCGCCATTGCAGAGGAATTGGAACGGGATTCTTCTGTGTTTAGCTTCCGCTTTTTCGCCGGGGGGTCAACGGAATTATCGGCGACTTCAGCACTAGACATCGGGCACGAACGCGCACAATTTTGCCAGAATTTTGCTTTGCGTTTCAACAAGACAATGAAATTAGTCTTCAGATGATGGACATTCGCGGTTCGTGTTCATCAAGCTCGCTTACTCACTGTCTTGAAGTTAGCAACAAGCAACGTGGAAAATAGCTACGGAAATGATATTTCATTTATTTTTTTGTTTTGAAGCAATTTTATAGGTACTCTAATTATAGATTACAAAATGTCTTTCCCAATCTTAGGTAAACTTTTCTTTTTATATATTCTTATCTAAAATGAATATATTGGTGTTGGAGATGATTTTTGAAAAATATATATTTTTTTATTTTTAAATATTTCTTAAAATTGATATTCTAAGTTTTACGGCTCTGAATAAAAGCCCTTTTCAAAGAGAATTTTATTTTTTTATTTTGTTGCTGTGTAACTAATTATGTTTCTAAATGCAAGGAATCAATATATTTAACTAGTTTAACAATATAAGAAACGCCTATTAGGTGTCAAATCAGCACTAAAATGTATGTGCATACTTTAAAGCTGAGCAATAAATATACTGGCTAATTGATTCTAAATATGAAATTTCGTATTGTGACTATAAAACTTTTCTGAACGTTCACATTACTGCCTTATCTAGAAAAGAAGTATTCAATAAATTTTAATGACGATGAATTTATTTTGGATGGTGATCATGTTAAGATTAAATATTTTTGTAATATAACAACATTACTTTGTTGTCATTATTGACAGTTTTGATATTAATGGTTTTTGATTTGATTTGGCCCAAACTTCAGACCAAACAATCCATTTTGTTTCATATGGAAGGACGGCAGTTCGTTTTCTTTCTTTCATAATCTCATTTCAATTCGAGTTTACGACGACGTCGTTGAATACGTTTTGACGTCAAGATATTTTGTTGTCGTACGGGATCGGGAGTGAAGGGAGTTTTAACAGCATGCTTATTGTGTGAAATAGTGATCGTGAAGGATTATTAACATCCTTTTTATTTGTTTGTTTTCAAGTAACTATAAAAAAATGGTTCAGGATTACGTGTCTCCAGTTAGGGTACATAAGTATCCCTTCGAAATGGTGATGGCCGTAAGTATAATATTTAATTATTTAAACAACTGTTAGGACCATGTTTATTTCAAAATGTTATAATAGAACCTTCATCTATGTTAAGAGTGTTTTACTTTTTTGGTTATAAATCTTATTGATATTAAGGCACTGAAGTATTTCTTATTAGTTTCTCTTTAATACCCTTGGTTGTTTCATTTACATGTCAAGTATAATGTATGCTTGTTTAAATATTTGTACACGAGTCTTATTACACATATTTTCAAGGTTGATTACAATACTTGTTTACAGTTGAAAGTAAATTTTTGTATTATTTGTTGTAATTACATTAAATTATATATATTTAACATTTTAATTTTTTTAAACGTATTTTTTTTTTAATAAAATGAATCAAATTTATTTTTTTATTTAAAATAAAATTAAAGCAATAAATATTACCAACACCATCCAATAAGGTGGTGTCCATAAGAAAGACCTTGTGATTTCCATTTAATAATATCAGCATTTTCAATCAACTTCAAAAAAAGGGGAAATTCTAAATTTGGTTCTATTTTTTATGTTTGTCACCTCATAACTGTTAGTTATAAGCCAATTAGATTTTTTTTTATCTGAAAGGATTTACTTTTAGAGTGGTCCCATAGAAATTTTAACAAAATTTATTCAGTAAGGTAAAAAACTAGTTTGTTTAACCAACTGAAGTCGGTTTTTGTGTGATATACAATTTTAGATTATTCATTAAATGCCTTTATCACATCACAAGCTAATAATTATGTATTCAAAAATATAGAATTTAATTATAATTTAATTTTGTGTATTAATAATCAATGAATTATTTTTTTCTGTCTATTCCAAAAAGATACATTTTATAATACTTGGGTTTTTTAATAAAATTTAACTATGAAAGTACAGCTAGCATTATAAGGAAGTAGTAAAAGTATGTGACTAGTGATAAAACAGGTATATTTAATATGTATTGATACTTGTATTGTACAGTTGTGAAACTTTTAATAAATCTACATATAATGAAATACTTTTAAATCCGTATAATGATAGATAAATAGTATTTATATAATAAATCTCCTCTATAACATTGTCTTTATAGATATGAAGACAGATTTAAAGTGTTTGAACACAAGTCATAGCTATACGAATTTTTGCTTTATATATATGTATATAATACTTATACTGATTCCCATACTATATGTGTAGTGTTCTTTCATATGATTTTCATATATCGAACAAAGACTATAGTACTGATATGAGTATCTATTTCTCAATCATGTTTTTGCTGCTAAATATTTGAACTTGATGGCTTTACTTTAATTTAGTACAAAGTCATAATGTCTTAAATCTCAGGAATGGCAATTAATATGGAATACCAATGGCATGAATCATATTCTATGATTCATGCCATTGGTATCCCATAGCTAGTTCATTCTATGATGTCCATAGTGCTGTTCACATGTATAGGTTATCGATACCATATTAAAATAGGTGGGCTGGTAACTTGTTTGATATGTAAAAAACTTAACCCTCTTGTTTATAATAACATCACACATCTTATAAATCTATTTTAATTATATACATTTTTGTTTTTTTTTTTTTATATCAATGAGGTGGCAATCAAGCATATGGCCCACCTGATGGTAAGTGGTTACCGTAGCCTATGAACACCTGCAGTACCAGAGGTATCACACATGTGTTGTTGACCCTAAAGAAACCTCTTTACCCCCCTTTTGAAGACCCCATGCTGTAGGCTCTTGGGAAAACCTCGGCAGGCAGTTCATTCCATAACCTGAGTGTCTTTCTTTTGTGCCAAGTTCAAAATTTAATAGAAACTTACAAAACACTCTAGTAGTTAAAATAGATTTGGAGAAGGTTTTAGTCTTTATGAACCAACTTTAATTGTGACAATAACAATAATAAAATAAAAATAACAATTTTGAAAACTAAACTACTGTACTGCATTTAATAATATTTCTAAATGACCATACTGTGTGTATATTCTTTCAATAAAGAAAGAATTTTCCAAAAAAGAAATAGAGTTATGAAGTAACAAACTTAAAAAAATATGACCAATACAACAACCTCCTTTCTGAAGTTGATTGAAAAAGAACAATCAGCTTATTCTACTACCTTTATAAAGTTGTATTCAAATGAATGTAATCTGTATAGTATTGTATATGGAATTGTAATAAGTAAATAGTTGTTAAAAAAGTTTGGAACTTGATTTATTAAAGTCATCGTCATCGGGTGAACCACATCAAAAAGAAATAAATAAATTACTAAATTTAAATTGACGTTTATTTATTTTACATGTTTAATAAATCTAATACATTTCACAGTATCACACAAAGAAAATAAAATGTAATGATCAGTCCCATTCATGATCCCTACCCGGCCCAAAGGTCCCCATGACACTTGCGGCATTTCCGCGTTGGATTGCCAGAGATATCCTTTGAGCCAGATACTAACCAGAACGGCGATCATGGCCCCTATCCGCAATGCGCATACTCAACTCTTTTAAATTTAAATTAAAGCATTTTTGAATTGTCATTTTTTATGTTTCTACCTCCTATTTGGAATACAATTTTAGCTAAGAAGAAAAGGTAAAAAATTCAGCTTTTGCTCTTCTTAAAATTTGAATTTCATAATACATTGTGATATTGTGTGAGTACAGACTACCAAACAGCACCAGATCATATATTGTGAGATCTTTGTGTACTACAAAAGTGGCCCAGAAATGTTTGATATCAGAGGACAACACTCTTAAGTAATAGTTTGGAATCCTTTGTTTTTACGAAAAACCGACACTCGATGGATCAGCGCGAGAGACGATAAAAGTAGAATTAGATTATATTAAAGGACAGAGAGCATAGAGAGCAAGTGCTGTATTGAAAAAACAACATATAAAATTGTTAGAGAATGCAGTCCAAATGTGAAACAGTCGTAAAATGTTTATAACTTTTTTACGTTATACATTAAACAAAAATTGAGTGAGCAGGGCAACAATGTGGTGTCGCTTCTTTAGTACTCTATAGTCTTCATTTCTATTTTGTCAAAAAGTGGTACCTGGGGTAATGTCGCATTATACAATCGGGGAACATTGTACCGCATTTACGGCGTCACGCCGTCGGTACATTTCTGTAGGTATCCGACCCTAGTAAGACACAAGTCCAACTTCCTAGTTACCTAACTTTACACACAAAATGCGTATTACATTATGCCATAGATTTCCAAACTATTTTGGGCAAGAGACTTCTTTCCTAAAATGAATTTATATCTCAGACCCGAATGACTTTAAAAATCCTATCTCTAGTTTTTTTTTCTATAGATACGAAATATTTACAAAAAAGGGATAAAGAGGTTTTTTCAGGGCCCGCAATGCGTGCGTTCTTCCTGGAATTGTAGGCGTTCAAAGGCTATTTGTAAAGAAAAATTTAAACAGCTTTATTACTGCCATAGAGCATTATCCACGAAATAGAAGATATCCAAATAGGCTGGCATTAAATAGAATTCCAAGGACTACAGTTTAACAAATATATATATATATATATATGAAAATGAATTTTTAATAATATTACAAAATATATATATACACTTTAAGAGCACACTGTACAAATGGCTTTTGGACAAGTATTATTACTCAAGTAAGGATTTGTCGGACTAGAAAATGATTCCACTTTATAAGCACATACATAATATTTTGTCATTAGTATTTAAAAAGTAAATAATTACTATGAATATTAAAATTTTGCATGCCATTGTTTTGGCGAAACACGCCTATATCAAGTTTAATGGATAATTATTTATACAAATTACTTTACTAGTTAGAGTTTCAAATAAGATTTTTTTTTCGTACCGTTTTTGCTGTTGGCCGCAGATGGCCTTTACAGCTTCACCGGGCGCGTGTGCAGGGGCGAGTGCAGAAGGCACTCCAAGCCCGCGAGAGGGGAGCGACGTTAAGCGTCAGCTCTTTCAGATGGACTGCGAATAAGAATTTGTGTTAATTATTAGCAGTCGATTTTAATACCTCGTCGACACTCAAAATCAGTTTTTGTTTATGTCGACTCCTGGGAAACCGATTTCGACCCCAAGTAGTTACATCCTTGGGGTCGAAATAGGTTTCCCACGAGTATAAATATACATTATACACAAGTGTGCACGCGGCCTAAGTACGTTTATTGGTTAAGCCTCGACTCGATACGAACCGGCACGCATGCCTAGTTTGCTAATATTTCCGGTAATATTGGATGTCTACCCATATGTAACACTTTACGCGTTGATTGACCGAGTCACGTGTTTGACTTAAATCACAGTTGTGGTGTATAAACTATATTTAAGGTACACTGTACACATACACTGGCTGCGTGGTCCTGGCATAGAATAGACCACTCCTTTCTTTCCCGTAGGTGTCATAAGAGGCGACTAAGTGAAGGCGAAGGGCAGCAGAGTCCCTCTTAAAACATCTCCAAAGTCTAACTGCAGTTGTCAATCTGCCTACCAAGCGTGGCAGCTACTGGTAAAACCCTCAAGGGGAGGCTTATGTTCAACAGTGGACAGTTAAAGGCTGATATGAACATGATGGTGGTGTACACATGGATTTACATTGAATGAAATGAATTTTACTGTTTACTCTCCCCTAGAAATCATTACAGTTGATTTTTGGTAAATTTGTCACGATGGACTAACTGAAATGACTCCATCGTCATCTGTCAACTCTCATTGGTGGGCGCAGGCAGAGTTACCAATCCATTTTCATCCATTAACAAGTAGATTTTGTTTCATAAAAAAAAAAAAGTTATTTACATAGCAAAATTAGTTATTTTGATTTAAAAGCAAAACTACTTCCTCGAACCGATTTTCATGTAACTTCTGTGAGACCAATCTGAAAGTGTATCTTTTCAGATAAAAAAGTTATAATTTCAAACTGTTTCTAAATGTTGGAGTTCTGAGATAGCATACACAATTCAGAATCTCCGAGAGAGAGAGAAAGGATTTTTGAAGTTGGTTAAAAAAAGGAGTAATATAAAACTTCTGACAATTCTTTTAATTACTTAAAGGCAACAAAGTTGTCCAAGAAGCAGGTGTTCATATCTGAAAACATTTTATTTATCACTAGGATTTACTCACGTGATTGTCCAATATTAATTTTACGATGTCTAAGATTTGTTATTTTGTGGAGTAAAATATTAAATTATTTGACCCCCTCAGATCAGATAACGGCGCAAAATTGCCTTTTTATCTGTGGAATTTAATTACTTGAACTCAGGTTCAATTAGACAGTTAACACGTTATCAGTAGCTTTTCTGGTTACCAGGAAATCAGAATACTGATAAAATGAGACAAGACTAGATCGCGAAACTAATATATTGCTAATTATTGTACACGTGAAAGCGTATAAAGATGTTTGTTAATTAATCTCGCATAAACAAATGTAATTTCAGTTGAGAGAGCCGGAGGAAAGGGATTGTTAGTAATGGGGTCTAACAGCTTCAAGCAAGCAATGTACCCTATCAGGTCGACCTCTAGGAACCATCATGGTTAATTCTTGTTACATTCGACATGATTCAGCCTCTATCTTCTACTGTCATATCTCACTGGTTTTAGCATTCCATTTTTACCTATTAAAAAATCATGTAAGAAGATTGAGCAAGAAGTTCTAGCTGTTGTTCTTTGCAATAAGTTGCATTTTATAAGTTATTAATTTGTGTGAATACAAAATACCAGCACAGGATCAAATTTCCCTTTGTTTGTTTAACCTTCGCCTCCCACGCTTTTACGAGTAAATTCAACGAGAGCTTTTGTACTTTACGTAAATTTTAGCCTTGATGTAATAAAGCCCCTAAAATTATTATATGAAGGATACGCGTTGTGTAAAGACCTATACGGCTTCCACAAAGGGATTTTTTTTTTATGGGAAATAAATGAATATTAATAGTGGTAATTGGAATGGTAACTCTGTTCTGTTCATGTCTATAGGGACGGTTACCACTCTCCATCAAGTGGGCCATTAGCTTGTTTACCATTTTCTAAGTAACATAAAAAATCCTGGTTACTTGATTGGTATTATTTTATTTAAATCCACCACCATTAAAATAATATAAACAACACATCAATAACATGGACTTCCATAAAATGATACCCAATTCTGTAAATGGAATGGTAAAAGTGTCTGTTCCATTTGTACATGCTAATGTGGCATCAGCGAGGGACCACAGGTAAAGATGAAAGCATCATCGTGACGAATTCACCAAGAATTAATCACGATGGTTTCTAATGGGGCTGTTAGAACCTGTTTAATACGATCTCTCCCTCCCATAATGGGAAATTATCCGCGGTCAAAATTCCCGCCATCTGTGCACACTTTTTATTTATTATATTTATTTAATTTATTCACTAGTACAAGACATGTGTACAAGGAGGACTTAATGCTAAGAGCATTAAGCCTTCCCTGTCAAATTTTTTTCTCTCTCAACAACTTGTCAACGCTTTTGGCGTAAAACTTTTTTTTTTAATTTAAAACTTATCAAGATAAATGTTAAGTTACATTCAGAAACGCTCTCTAATGATGATAATATTGACGTTGACGTTGATAGCAGCATAAGTTAATGATAAACCCAATTATAAATATATATTTAACATAAAATTGTAAAATAATACAAAAAGTTGTTTTTAAAATTAAAATGGAATTTTTACTACAATTTGACACCCATCTCAGTATAGTTTTTTTCTTTGTAATGCTTGCCCTCTTTTTATATTTATTTTTCCATTCAAAAATGCTAGACTGGCCATTAGTCTCGCTTAATAATCAAAAGAATATAATACTTAACAGATTGTAAACAAATACTGCTTACAATAGTGTAGGTAGGTCAAAGAAATTTAGCACATACTGCGTGCTTGGATATCACCATTTACCGTTGGCTTTTGTTAGTTTGTTTATGAGAACTAACAGGATAGGATATCTTGCAGTGGAACTAAAGATCTATTATTGGTTATCATTACAAAAGAAAATAGTTCTATGCATGCCACAAACAAGATCCATTTTCCATTGTACTCTGTCACATAAATTGGAGGTTAGCAATTTTCACTCCACATGACCGATTGCATCAATCAATTTCAGCACAGCTGGTACCGATGATTTGAGTTGTCTTTGTGTAAGTCTAAAATATGCCTAAATACTCGGTGTTTAAGTACATTTTTCTTCGGAGTTTTTTTTTGTTAACCTCTCCCGAGATTTGAGTGCGGATGTAAAAGTCATTGACATCTGATTAGAATATCTGTTGACACTGCGTGTTGAAGATTTTTGCCCTTATTATTAAAAACTAATTATAAAACGTGGCTTTGAACGCATGAATTATGATAAGAAGTACGTTGTCTTGATCTAGAAAATCGTCTGTTGGTGTATCAAGTTTAATTGAAATTTGTTCAGCTATTGAAAGGTGATTGTAACACATTTTTAATATTAATAGGATTATAATCTTCTCGACCTTGTTCCATATCTATTTAGGGTTACGGTAATATGTTTTTCTCTTCTATTCATCCCAGTATTCACTTTGCTTAAGTCATATTTCATACCATTTATCCATTTGTTTTTCTATTTAATTAGTAGAATACTAAAATAATGTGCGTACATAATAATTATTTTTTTCCAAAATTGTGCTCACGAAAAAACTGATTTTAATTGCTGCAAAACTAGTTTTTATAATTTTATTTTTAAAAATTAAACTACGAACCGATTTTGATAAAATGTCTATGGGACCAATCTGTAAATATATCCTTTCAAATAAAAAAAAAATCCAAATCAGCTTGTAACTGACGCAGTTATGAGGAAAAAATAAGAAAAAAAATACTAACAAACCAAGTAAACCAATTCAACCGATTTCAAAAAGCAGGACGTTCTTTTGGAAATCCGTTGAAATAGAGGAGGTTTGTATTCGTCTTTTCTGTACCGATATTGATTTTTCTTTTTTGGATACGATATGGTTGGTTAATGTGCGAATTCAATTTTTGATCCGATTTATCAGAATCCGAAAGCCGTTTACATTACACGTGGTGTTAAAGATTCCGATATAACGAACTTATAAAGATCAAAGAACCTTATTCCTCTTTTGAAGGTAGATAAAAATCATTTAAACTTGACACATGGATCGGCACGTGAATAAAATCGAACCGAATTAAACAGCGTTCCTAATAGATACTAATTAGGGACGAAATGTTCCTAATTTGCATGACCCGCTTTTATCTGGTTCATTGTCTTTGGACTGGTTTTTTGTTTCAATTTTGTCTTTTTCAGTTGTTTTATGTTTTGCATTTATAATGAAGTTATTCTCCTCATTAGGTTCCCAATAGGGAAGGCAGAAGGAACCGAGTGCCAGAAGATTTTCTCATCCTTTCAAACATTTCTTGGTTCATCATTTATATAACTCCCATTGTATACTGGGATTATTAGATTAGTATTATTTTCGTCTTTAAGTCTGAACATCGAAAGGTCAACACTAGACTCCCAAATTTCGATCATTTAATTTTTTGGTGATTCGTCGTTTAGAGGTGAAACTTGTGTTGCAATATGGGTGTACACCACGACTTAACAATAGAAGAATGATGACTGATAAAGAAGGTTACAGAGCTTCTATTGATGGTTAAACCTTCACACCAACGTGTTCGTAGTTTGGGCGCCGAACGATTAACACTAGGCTCCGAGCAGCGATCTAATAATTTGTCTGAAGAGGTTTCGTTTAGTGATGAAATACGTGTGGCAAAACGTGCGTGAAAAAAATGGTAGTCGGAGATATGGCTAATATGGAAGGTTGTAGAACTTCTATCAGTAATAGTGGTGATCGAGCTTGTTCACATACATACTAATGGTAGCGGAATTAAACAAAATCATTTAAATCAAATAACCAATTTTCTTTGTATTCTAAATTGGCACGACAGGGAATCGAATCGAAGCCTTGTGACGCAAAGAAATGTGTCTGCCTTGGCGCCATGAAGGTCGTCAAAAAATAACTCCTAATTCAATAAAATATTAGATTGCATGCAAGCAAGTGGAACGCCAGTTTCTATTATATGTATATCTGTTTTGTCATCTTTATAAACCTCGTTGTCAGACAGCATGGCTGTGAGTAAATATCTGTGTTTTTTATATTTTTTATTTTTTTTATTTGGCGCACATAACAGAAGTTTACAAATACAAACTTAAACTATAACATGCAAGTACATTGTATTGATCAGATAAACTTGCCACAACATGTGCACACAGCATGATCTAATAATAAATGCGACTGCAACAAAGCCATTCGGTTACAATTATTAGTGATAAAAATTAAACATAAAAAAGAAAGTTAAATAAAAAAAAAAACAAAATTAATCAGCTTCTAAATATTACATTATTTAAATAATTTTATACAATTGTTTGCGAGATTGATTATAACCGAGTCCAAATATATCAAGGTCATCTTGATGAGCGTCATTACATGATATACACATATTCAAATTCAAATTCAAATTCAAAAATCATTTATTCATGTAGGACATTTTAGCCGCTTATGAACGTCAAATTTCGCTATAGAGTTATTGAAATTGTAATTTGTAAGGTACTCATCTAATTTTTTTTGCTTTATCTGTGTGATTTTAAACTTTCTGTGAAGTTAGTCAAATGTAGAAAATTTTGGTGGTTCCAAAATCCAAGGCCCCGAATAGCGATTTCCATTAACCGAATCAGCAGATCGTATAATTTGTTCGCTCAACTCAAGCCAGTAGTGCTCCATTGTTATATAAAATGGTTTCACTCGTTTTTGTAGATAGTTATGGCAATCATTGAAAGTAAACTGTAAAGGACTTCACTGTTCGAACTACAACAAGTATTATGTATGGTGTCTATAGAAAGACTAGTTTTTAATCACGACTTCGTCCGTGTGATCAACATTAAATGTAGCCTACGTCCTTCATTATCTCGTATAGTATACTAAATTCCTAAAAGTAACAAATTCACTTTCACTTTAATATTAACAAGGATTTTCACCAAGTTGAACCATAAATTGCTACATCTAAATTCCTATCCCATCATTCTCTCCCGTTTATCCAGATCGGATATGTGAAGGTATATTTTAGTGAAATTCTTGGGTAAGGAGTAAGGCATTACATCGTAGCCCTCAAGAATGACAACGGTATGTGGGTTACTGCAGCCGTCTCATTGTATACTGTGATGCCAGCAATTCTGTTCACGTTTGCCGACGACGACGACCACTTTTTATCATGTGGGCTGCTTTGTCGTATAAAATTTTTGGTACATCGAGCCGGATTTCGTGGCTTTTAGCCTTAGGTAATCTCTGTCTATTCCCTGAAGGATCTGCCTCTCTGTCAGATGCATTTGATAAAATATGACAATGTTTTTTCAGACACGCTTTAACGAAAAAAAAATATATGTATCCATAGATATATACCTTGGTCTGATGTGAAAATATACTTTGTATCGTAGTAAGACGCCGGAACGCAGAGTTTATGCAATGTGTTTATATCTAGCCTCATGTGAATGGTATGTATTTGGATTTCGACACGTGTATATATGTATGTACGCGTTTGATCCAAAATACAACTGTGCTAAACATGTATTTTGATGGGAATGTAAACAGTAGGTAGGTATGTGTTAAGGAAAGATTTGTTTAAAACACGTTTTCGGCTCAAGGATACATTTTAATACTGTTATGTGACAGAGATTTATGTATGTTATATTGTTACAACGATTTCGGAATGTTTTCAGTTATTATTCTTCCCTGTGAAGTTGGTTGTAAGCCACGTTGCTTTGTGTGAGATATTGATTTCAAAGTATGTTATACCTATGTCCTTGTAGTTGCAAGGAAAAATAGAAATATGTTCTCCCTTTTAAACAGATTTTCTTCAGAGAAATTCGTCTGATCTTATTTTCTATTTTTTTTATGACAATAAACGTATGAATACAAAATATAATACCTGTTATAGTTTTATACAACAAAAGTTTTTTATTAATTTGGTTATGTTTTGAGATTACGTTGCACTTTTTGAATCAAGTATTCACAATTTTTTTTGTGCTGGTCTCGTATTAATTTTATTACTCTATTTATTCCGTTTAAATTAAAAAATTAAAATAATTTAAATTGTAACGTTTCTAGACTTTGTTTTCGCGTTCTAAATTAAAATCTTTTAAATATATATTATTAAGGGTCCCGAATGGTCTGGAAACTAGTCGATATTTCTTAACTAAAATACACATCAGGTAATCCGGTGTTTATTGCATTAAAATAATTAAGTATATAAAGTGTGTCATCACTACATAGTATAAAAAAAACTCTGTCTGTCCCTATGTATGCTTAGATCTTTAAAATGACGTAACGGATTCTATGTATAATACATGCATAATATAGTAGAGAAACACTGATAAGTTTAGACGTTTCTAATATAATGTTGTAATGTAATTGGGGGCCTGTGGCACTATTTAGTATCAGTACTGCACCCTTGCTAAGCCGGGGCGGGTCGCTAGTAATAGTAGTAGTACGAGGTCTGTCCGGAAAGTGCTGGAATTTTTCCTTAGTCCCTAACAATGCTTCAGATAGAGCCATCTGATTCAACGAGTCGAAGGTTTATATGTAGAATAATACATCTCAGCATAATGATGCTGTGAAGGAACCAACCGTCCACAAGTGGCTAGATTCAGACACAATGTTGATTGTTTTTTTCGATGTTCGGGGGATTGTC
This sequence comes from Galleria mellonella, assembly GCF_026898425.1. Lineage (NCBI taxonomy): Eukaryota > Metazoa > Arthropoda > Insecta > Lepidoptera > Pyralidae > Galleria > Galleria mellonella. The sequence continues at coordinate 8,355,105 of NW_026442086.1, read as the reverse complement.
CATCAAGAATTTTAGGCCAGACAGTTGATGGAAAATTCTACGTCGATGTAATATAATGTTGTAATGTAATTGGACAATGCCCCTGCCCACACCTCTCTTGTTGTCCGTGAGTTTTTGAGTAAAAATTCCATTACGGTGACCGAACACCCCCCTATTCGCCGGATTTGGCCCCGTGTGACTTCTTCTTGTTCCCAAAAACCAAATTGGTACTTCGGGGGCGGCATTTGGGGGACATAAATGAGATAAAAAAAGCTACGACGGGGCAGTGACCACCTACAACCAGAGGACTTTCAGGAGCGGGAAACGGCGTTGGCGTGCATTATGTCACAGGGGGAGTAATAATATAATAATTGTATCTCTCTTTCCGTCGTATATAAAATCTCTCGTCGTTCCTCCGCATCTGTGTGTTCACGTTTCAAGTACTTTTTTGTGGCTCGAAATGTACTTAAAATTTATATAATTGTCGTGACATTTTGTTTTGATAAGTAATTAATTCCAAAGATAGTTGACATTTATTACGGAGTTACTTTTTGTGTGGTTCGTATTTTTTCTCCACTAAAAGATTATTTTTAATACGTCAGTAACGTTTATTGGTTTATTTTATGTATTAATATTATAATAAACGTACCTACACATAACTAAGTAGTTACTGTGTTATTTTTCAAATACGTTACACAATAAGTAATCCAAAACCGGATTCTAAAAATAGATGTTTTGAATGCAAGGACCAGTTTTAGGTTCAATTTTATTATTTGTACAGGCTGTTTAAAGTGTAGGCTAAATTAATATTATGAAGAGGAAAGATTTTATTTTTTTGTTTGTTTGTTATGATTTAAAAAAAAAACTACTCGACCGGTCTAAAACTTTCTTTAACCGTAAGAGAGCTACTTTTACGCTGACCTAGGCTATGTTATATTTACAAAAAAATTAGAGATCCCTAACTACTATTATTATTTAGGATTAACTGTATGTCTGTCTGTATATAAATCTGTACAAATAATATGTACAGTATAAAGCGGAAGAGTTTGTTTGTTTCAATGCGCTAATAATCTTTGGAACTATCCTATCAGTCGGATTTGAAAAATTCTTTTTGCATTTGATAACTTATCTCTTGAGGAAGCTTATAGATATATTTAATATCACGGGCGAAGCCGAGGGTTCCAGCTAGTGAAGTTTAAGGAGCATACTTATATCACCTTCATGGAACGCTCTCGTAATTTAATTAGTCACGCTCACAATGTTCTTTCACTTTACGCCAATTCTTAAAACGGCTCAATTGATTTCAATGATATTTTGTAAATGGGTATTGTATGCTCCAGCATAAGACAGGATAGGTTCTAATAATGAACCTAGTAGTTAGCAGTGGAGATAAAACAACATTTGCATCGTCAGATAATAGTGTATACAAATACTGTGAATATATATGTATATATATATATATCTAGTCCAGTCATAAGTTCTGTTATAAATGAAAATGCATTTGTTTTTAAGAAGTAATGTAATATTACAAAAATTTATACCTACGTACGTAAAGGGTTGAGGTCTTTTTTTTTTAATGGTTGATAATGGAATGGTATCGGTATAATAATATCCTTATCAATGATTTATGAATTTTTAGATGTTTTTTTTTGTAGCGATGCTGTTTATCTTCTCAGGATATAGATAGAGTGTGTTTTGCAAAGCAGATATATCGTTTACGTATGAGTGGGCTACAGCCATACATTCAATGCTGCGGTATTTCTTCATCTAGGACATACCCTTAGTAATTCATATCAATTTGTACGTATACCTAGTTAGATAAAAATGTCTCCCCAAGTTAGTTTAGTAAGTGACCTTTGGTTGAGTGGGATCATCACGAGTTTGGACGCAGACCGAAAACTTTGTTAGGCGGTAACTTTTATGTGTCTCTCGATTGAAACGGATATTTATTTTCACAAGTCTATCCATTTAACCCAAAAGTTTGCACATAAATTTAATAATAGATTAGGTGTGTGTGGTGTGTGGTCCCGGCATAGAATAGGCCACTCCTTCCTTTCCTGTGGGTGTCGTAAGAGCCGACTAACGGAGGGCGAAGTATGGGCAGCAGCATCCCCCTTAAAATATCTCCAAAGTCTAACTGCGGTTGCCAATTCGTCGGCCAAACGTAGCAACTACTGACAAAACCCACCAAGAGAGGAGGCCTATGTTCAGCAGTGGACAGTTAAAGGTTGATTTGATGATAATAATAAAAATCTAGTCATTTGCTCTCTATTTATATCTGCGAAAATTCTTGCTAACATTATGAATGTGAAAGTGAGTTTATCTGTTACCACTTGGCTCTTTGACGACTTATCTAAATGCTATAAAATGTGGTATACACGTGTGGTATACCGTAAGGGTTGAAGAAGGCATAGGTTATTTTTAATCCTGATTACGCGGATAAAGTCGCGGATAAAGACTAGTTTCTTATAAAATATTTTACGATGTCACTTCTTTGTGGTAACTATATAGACAAGAGGGAGAAGCACTTAAGGGTGAGCCTTTGTAAAGTCTTCTCGACTTCCAGGGCTCTGCGGAGTGCACACTTTGAAAATGGCTACTATGGATTAAATCAATTAAATTTTTCGACCGGGATATATTCGTTGACCGGGATAAAAGTAGCCTATGTCTTTCTTCATCCCTTATAGTAAGTAATAAATATTTTTTTTTCTATTCAAGTAAACTTAATTATAAGCATTTTTGAACAGTCATTCTTTAATGAATCTACCGTCCAGTTCAGAATAAAATTTTAGCTAAAAAAAGTGGGAAAGACACTCGGCTCTTGTTATAATTCATAGTCATTGATTAAGCTGTTAAGATGTTAAGATATAATAGACAATAATATGCTTTGTCTATAGAACTAGTTGTACAAATGACCGATTAATACGCTAATCGTTTCGTGACTCTGTTACATGTTAACTACTGCACAAACCGGTTCACTGATATTCACATAACATCTAGTTGTCTTTGTTGTCAGTAAGTCTAGTTTTATCCGGATTGAAGCGGTTATTGTTAATTCATCCTCGTGAGACAATCGATCGTCTACAAGGCAATGTTTCTAAAGTACAGACAGCTCATATACGCCGAGTGCTAAATTGCTCATTTTTGATCGCAGAAAAACTTTGGTGTTGCGTAATAAAATCTGAAACGAAGATAAAGCAGTAAACTCACATATTTCTTTATGTATTTTTTATTAAAGCAAAACCAACAGTTAGAAAATTTCATAATAAAAAAAAAAGAAACATAGAAAACAAAAAGTCAATTATAGGTTTTCGCAAGTAAAAATAAGATTGAACTAATGCACATGACATCGCTAATACTTACAATCAACTAAATTAAACTCAGAGTAACAACATTATAGTAGTACACACATTATAGGGTAGGCAGTTATGCAAAATAAAAAGTTGGAATCACACGCTCCAAGATGAACCATGCAAGACTTTTTTTTATACAACTTAGAATGGCAAACAAGCTGACGGCCCACCTGATGGAAAGTGGTGACCGTCGCCTATAGACATGAGCAGTACCATGGACATAATAGAGTGTACTGTTTCGCCCATGATACCCCCCCATGCCTTGCCATTCCTGAGGACTCAGGTGTTATTCCTCTGTACCCTGTAAATTCACGCCATATCCCACCCTTCAAACCGAAACACAGCCATGCAAACACAACTGCTTCACGATAGAAACACGAATGGGGCAGAGGTATCCAAGCAATCGACTTTTGTACAAAGTCTCCCTCTGGTGAAATTACTTAGCACACGTCTTGCGGATTCTATCTATATGTTTAAATAAACGCTGATCGGGTTATAAAACTGTTCAGATTAGTAACATGGTTTACAATTATATCTGTCTGTCAACAAGAACATATATATGTATTTAATTGACTTTAATCGTAATAAAATTGAAGATCAAGATTCCAGAGTCGCTAGAGCGACGTCATTTTATTAAAGCTAAAATTTATTACCTCAACTTTCCTTTGTGCGAATCAAGTTTTAAAACGTCTGGTAAATATAATATCCCACGGAAAGCGTCTGGCTATAGTAAATATGTATTTTAATGGAGTGTATTCAACATATTAAAAAGCTAGACCATTTTTTTATCTTTACATGCCTGTTATCTGTAACATAATATAATGTATAATGACTAATGCTCAACTTAGTTGATGCCCATTCGTACTACCCTATCATCCGTACGACCCCAGAAGTCATGGTGTTTTAATAAAACAAACGTAGGCATTGTTGCCATATTAGGTTTTTTTTTCGTAATTTTGAATACACTTTTTCTACTCGTAAAATTTTGGAGAAACTAAATTCTTGGAAAAAAGTGAAAGGGACTTGGAGAAATTTGGGTAATTTTGTTTTGACAGTTTTTGTATTTGTACATTTTATACTGGTTTATAGATACAATAAAATATACAATAAAGATAGCAAGACAGGGGATAAACTTAGGAAAGAGCTTTTTTTGAAAATATAATATCGATTTGGAGAAAAAATGCCAAAGACTTTTGGGCAAAAATCAAAATTAGGATCTGGAAAGTCTGGCGTAGGTCTGGTGACCTTTAACATGAATATTTCAATATAGAAACCGAAATCAAATATTACAAGACCAAGAATTTACTTCGCAACAAGCAGGATATTGCTTCGCAAAGATTGTATCTTCAAAGCTACAAAATTAATATGACACCAACATATCGTGTGTACAATAAAGATATATATGAGCGGATTTTCTACAATTTATTTGCTCGGTATTATCTTTTATTGCTATTGATTTGATTTCATCCTGCATTTATATACAGGATGAAATCTGTAGCGTTGTTTTAAGGAGCTATTTACCAGTAAAACTGAATTATTTTCTCAAAGGAACACGGATCGATAAATGATGAAAAATTTTGAGCCCTAACACAGCGCATCAGGGGGAAAGGAATTGTTAGTAATGGAGACTGAGAATCCTATTGCTAGCATTATACGCAACCAGGTCGACCTCCTCGCGGTTCTCCCTGGAAACTATCATGGTTAATTCCTGATGAATTCATCATGATGGGCTAACTGGTCTGTTTTCATTCTCATCTATCACCCTTCACTGGTGCTCCGCCAGCGTATCCCGTTAGCGCAGGCGGGGTTACCATACCATTTTCACTCATCAAAAAAAAAAAAAACGTAGCACATCTAGTGCTTCAGTTAAGCGAAATTTCTGTCTTAATTATAAGACCTAACATAGATAAAGTTTTCGTTTTATGTATGGCAAACGAGGTTGCCTTCGCCTTAGAGTGTCTGTGATTTTTTTAAAAGAACCTACGTCTATTGTAATTAACTGATTAAGTTACAAGCACTACGTTTGGTAGTTACGCGTTAATTACTCATTTCCTTGTAACTCTGGTCTCTCGTAGCAGTCGTAGTAATTGTCGCTTTCTTAACATGTTTCCAGCATTGTAGATAATTAAACTCGTCCATTATTAGTACCTCGTTATATTTTCCTCTTATGGGGAGAAAATCATGGCCAGTAGTGGGACAGTCTGCTTTAACAGTCGTATGTTGAATACTTGGTCTCATCGGCGTTTAGTTAAGAATATTTTTAGTAGAAATCATAAATTTGTCTTTGGACTTGTATCTTCCATCCATATTATTAATTTCCTTAATGGGTAACATTAATTTATACGGATTGGTTATAATAAAATAGTATGATATTATATATTTTTGAAATTATAAATATATTGGTTGACAATTGTTGTTAGATTTTCCTGAGGGATGATAAGGAATGAGAAGGGAAGAGGATATATGAGGAGTTATGTTCGTTTGATTAAGCATAATTATTTCTTCAATATTATTTTTAAATTCAATTTAAATTTTTATTCAAATTCAATATTATTAGTAAAAACAAACATACTATTCCCATTGCTAGCAATATACCCAACCAGGTCGACTTCCTTGCGGTTCTCCCTAGAAACTATCACCTATTCCTGATGAATTCATCATGATGGGCTAACTGGCCTGTTATCATTCTCATCTATCACCCTTCACTGGTGATCTGCCAGCATATGAAAATGGGTTACCATACCATTTTCACCCGTCAAAAAAAAACATACTATTTCCTCTTTTTATTGGACACACTGCCCGCTGGTCATTAATGCTCCTCTCCACTCAGGGTTTGCTGGAAGAGAACTCTTACAGAGTTAAGCTCGCATGTTGTGTATCTTTATTTAAAATAAATTATAATAATGTGTGTAATAAAGTATAAATAAAATAATTTAGTAACAAGCATCTAAACATACAAAAGTCTTTATGAATTTCCATATTTGTGATAATAAAAAGATCATTTAGTCTAGCAATATTAGATAAGAACAGAACTACACACATTGTCTTAATGTTACGAAGTTTATCGTCCTTAATACTAAAGTTGGAATTAATAGTTATTGCCACAATGGGGTCATCTTGTAGAATGTTCAGCTGATAGTGGTGTCGTCGAGTGGACGCATTTAAATTGGCAAGCTAGAATACGATAAAGGGTCAAACGTCTAATTACGTATCAAATCAGAACCAAAACTCAATGTTATCTCGTGACAAGGAGACTGGAGACCCCTTTTTTGGTTGGGCGAATAAATAATGTTTGGTTATTTTCAATGTTGTAATCTTTGATTCTGTTTTCTAATAGTTAATTCCTTATCTCCCGTTCCAGTGTCAGTTATTCATGTACTGACATATCTGATTTATTCATTAAACAAGCCTGTCTGATGAAGTATACACAAAAGTATATATGGATGGTTGAAGACCGCACGGCTTGGAGAGTGACATCCTCATGTAGTCACGACTCTCAGTGACGAGACAACGAGAGAAAGGAATGAAATTCATAGTATATGGAATGCTTTGTAATTCTTTTTATTGTGGGAATTCAGGGATCTTTAATAAACATATTTATCAATTAGGTACCTAATTTTTTTTGTAACTAGAAAGCCAGGTTATATACTTGATACATTTTTGAAAAAAAAAAAGAACAGTTACCGCTGTAGTGCAGCACTAGATAACTGATTATGATTTAAATGGATAAAAAAAAAATGTCCAGTGTCATTCGCGATGAAGTATGGTTTCTAATCATACCACATAGGACCAAATCTATTCAGACATTTAGAAGTTATGAAATAAAGAAACCCACATATATACACACAAACCCTGAAAACATTATGCTCTTTTTTGGGCACACATGTAATAATTGTGATGTGACAACAGCACTACAGAAAGACAAGCTTCCAATTTAATTTTAATAAACAGCATATTTTTTTTTATTTGTTGGGGTGGCAAAGTAGCGGATGATCTACCTGATGGGAAGTGGCTACCGTCGCCCATGAACACTTGCAACACGAGGGGCGAGGACCTGTGCGTTGCTGGCCTTATCAATATTTGTAGATCTTTTTAGGTTTCTAATGATGATTCAGTTGGGTGCGTCGGGGCGAGCCAATTTGCCCCGGATTCAACACCAAGGCGCGACTACCTCTAGCTTTAATATCTTTTATCAATGGCACCACTGTGAAGTTGGGTTATTCTAGGAGTAAAAGAGTTAGCACACAGGCGACCAAGTAAGATTATAGTGTAGACACTATGATTTTATTTAATTGGTTGAGTGCTAATTTTTTTACACTTTGTTTTATGCTTTTTAGAAAAAGCATAAAACTAAGTCTAAAACCTGTCGACACTAGAGGGTGACTTTGTACAAAATCCGTTTGCTTGAGCACCTCTGTCCCATTCGTGTTTTTACCGTGAAGTACTTGTGTTTCCATGGCTATGTTTTAGTTTGAAGGGTGAGATATGGCACTAAATTTACAGGGTACAGAGGAATAACACCTGAGTCCTCAGGAAAGGCAACGTATGGGGAGTATCATGGACGAAACAGTATACTCTGTTATGGCTATGGTACTGCTCATGTCTATGGGCGACGGTTACCACTTTCCATCAGGTGGGATGTCAGCTTGTTTGCCATTCTAAGTTACATAAAAAAAACATAGGGCATTGTCCTGTACACAGGGTATTAGTTTTAATCCATCTCGCTAAGTTAACGGCGTTTCATCATTGGTAGCCAAGAGTTACGCCGGTGTTCACATCCGTTTAATTATAGTTAGTATAATCAACCGGAATCACAATTGAGCGCCGTAATTTGGTGAAATCAGGATCCGATGTGGAAATTGCGAAGTCATTACAATTAATGGTTTTAAAGTCTTTAAAACTCCTTAGTTCTTAGGAATGGCCAAGGATTACCATGGACGTTATAGTCTAGCCCGATGTGGGAATTGCAAAGCTGTTTGGATTAATAGCTTTAAATTCTTTGAAGAGTGCTAAAGAATGAGCGTCACAATGTATTACTGTCTGTATGTGTGCTTCGACTATATCTTGCAGTCTAAGTTTTAGTGAGTACATCACGTCTGTCACATGTGCATGGAACTATTTATGTCTATAGATAAGGATTACCATGTCCCATTAGATGGGTCGTTAGCTTGTTTGCCATTCTCAGTTGTGTAAATGAAATATTATAAAAAAATATTTTTTATTTTATTGTGTAAAGGCAACTTCTTATCTATGAATGTCTAACACTAATATTGGCATCCTATCGTTATAAATAAAAATATTATATACTCTAATCCCTTATAATAAGATTGTAATTAAACGATGTCTATAAGTACATGGGAGATATTTATGAAAAAATGATGTTGAAGGCAATAGAAGCCAAAATATTATTTAGACATTTTATCTATCTTTCTATTTGTGTGTTTGTTCCGTCATGCAAAAACCTACTGCACGAAATTGAACGGGGTTTTCACAGTTGTGTTTTTGACGGTTTAATTTAAAATCTGGCTTACGTATCATCATATTTGTTTTCCTGTCATTGGATGCATTTTCCATTATTTTTATCCTAATATACAGTGGTACAAAGTATAAGAACAATGACATTGATGTTTGTCCGTGTAGCAATGACCTATCCTACTTGCCAATTTTCATGCCCCGACCGTTTCAGCACTACGGTGATAATTGAGCAAGACGTGTTGTTTTTTCTATAATCATGTAGATTTTATCTTTTCAACCGAATATTTCATTGTTTCGACTGTCAGACTGTCAGTTACACTTCATTTGTTCATTATTTGCGTATAATATTATGTTTACTTTCAAAACAGCATAGGCAGAAGTGTCTTGGGCATAAAGATAAAGAAGAGGGTTAAATTAGTAGACATTAAAGAAAAAACTAAATTCGAGAATGTTATCTATACAATAAAAAAAAAATTAATATAGGCAGGACATATTATGCGGAGAAAAATACAAAAATGAACAGCAATTGTAACAGACTGGTACCCTAGAATAGGCCAAAGGAGACAGGGAAGACCATTGACACGATGGGTTAACGATATAAAAGTAGCAGGTGCACTTTGGACAGAATAGAATGGAAGACTCTGGAGGAGGCCTTTGTCTTTGAACAAAAGAGAGAGAGGACAAAGAGCATATTCCTTTTTAAAAGGCTGGAAGCACACTCGCGATGCCGCTGGTGTTGTGGGTGGAACAGTTACTGATTGTATATTAATTATATTGAATTATTATGTTACTTCTTTAATAAAGTCTTATATTATTAATATTATGTTTACTACAAAGGTAATAGTGAACAGATGTCTCTAACTTGAGGATTGCAGTCGAGAGCATATTTAGATATTTGCCACAGCTACGGAACCCCATTAAAACCCTCTGGTGAAGCTCTTTGAAGTACTGAACTCTTAATTTGAGATTATTAAGAGTTGAAACTTCAAAGGGTATATCTGAAACAAGTCTAAATAGTATTTTCTGCGTGTAAGCCCCCATTTCCCCAAGGCTATGTACAGAGATTGCTCTAGTGGCACGCGCCAGGTTTGTTGACCTTATGAAATTCTTAATAATTTTACTAACGACCTGCCCCGGCTTCGCACGAGCAGATATAATACAATCCATGATACTCGTTGATTATACAGCTCTCTGTAAGTGAAAGAGTTTTTGAAATCCATAAGTTTAAGGGTAGAATTATCAGTAATGAGGATTATTGCTAGCAATACACCCTGTTAGGTTGACCTCTTCGCGGTTTCCTCTGGAAACCATCGTGCTTAGTTACAACTGAATTTATCACTATGGGTTAACTGATCTACCTTTTCATGCTCACCTATGTATCACCCCTCACTAGTGCCCACCAGATACCGTTAGTGCAGGCGGGGTCACCATTCCATTATCATCCATTAAAAAAATCCATAAGTCTTTATAAGTTTAACCAATATAAACAAAAAAAAAAAAAATGTTTCTGTTTTTAGAAGTAAAATGAATTTGTTTTATTTGTTACCGTTTGGTGCCTTAACGGCTTATACCATTGACTTCTACCTATATACGTATTTGGGACCAGCGGGTCTACCATGAAATGATATTCCGAAATTTCAGACTCAATTTTGTGTTTTTGTTTATACCAAAATCGGACCAATAAATGGAGTTTAACATTTCGTTCATCATACATCCTATCATAAAAGTGCAAAGGAACAATATTTTAACATTATTAATATTTCCAAACGGCATTTACGAAACATAATATATAGCCTGTATTACTCGCTGCTAATGTAGCTTGCTTTAGGTGAAAGAATTTTTAAAATCACTTGAGTAGTGTTTGAGTTTATTAATTACAAACAAACAAATCTTTCCATTTTATAAAATTACTAGCGGTCCGTCCCAGCTTCGCACGAGTGGATATTTTTAAACTTCGACAAAAAAATGCAATTAAAATCGTCAAAAAATGTTCAATATCGATTACGTCCATTGCGTAGGGAGCTGCTTCATAGATGTGCCCGCCCCCACCTGCCCCTCTCCCGTACCGCTACAATGCCTGGCTAGCTAGCCACGTGGCCGACACGACGCGGGCGGCGCTTGGCGCCTTTTCTATATCTGACTTTTTAACATAATATCTTTCGAATGGAATATATCTACGATTTGAAAAATTCTAAAAGTAATCTGCAGGTATTGAAACAATTTTGAATACAAAAATACACGCGACAGCATTATTTTTTTTTTTTATTTCTATGTCTTATAAAATTCGTAATATCTATTGAATGGAATAGCCGATTTGAATAATTCAAAAAGTAATCTACATAAATTGAAACAATTTTGAAAATATGATTTATTTGGATAAGGATTTAAACAGAAGTATGAATAACATGGTGTAATTTTGGTCGGTATTGCTATCAAATTTTAAAATGTAAAAAGTGGATATTGTGACATAACGTATAGTATCGCCAACTTTTTTATAGTTATTGATATTTTCTTCAATATTGTCGAACATACTTTTGTTCTATGACCAATAGTTTCTGCAGCGCACGCGATAGATATTTTATAGCATTTGTTACAACTTGAGTTACGTTATTAAAGTTTTAGTAAGGATTTTTAATCTTTTCTAGCAAAAAATATAGCCTATGTTACTCAGGGTGAATGTAGCTTTCTAATGGTGAAAGAATATTTAAAATCGTCAAAGTAGTTCTTGAGTTTTTTTTATTTATTTTTTTATACAACCTACAATGGCAAACAAGCTGACGGTCCACCTGATGGAAAGTGGTAACCGTCGCCTATAGATATGAGCAGTACCATGGACATAACAGAGTATACTGTTTCGCCCATGATACCCCCCACCCCATGCATTGCCATTCCTAAAGACTCAGATGTTATTCCTCTGTACGCTGTAAATTCACGCCATATCCCACCCTTCAAACCGAAACACAGCCATGCAAACACAACTGCTTCACGGTTGAAACACGAATGGGACAGAGGTACCCAAGCAATCGACTTTTGTACAAAGTCTTCCTCTGGTCTATTCATTACAAACATATTTACATACAAAAATAAAAATCTTTCCTCTTTATAATATTAGTGTAGAAGTAGTCTATATGTAGAAGGGCATAGATTTCTTTCTAACCCGGTTAGTGAAATCCCGGTCATACGAACGAAGTCGCTGGTAATAGCTAGTTCAATAATATATTGGTAGTGGTAAGTAAAATATAAAAGTAGCGTTCAACGCAATAAATTATTCTCGGTCGAACTAGTCTATTTGGTCCGTTGAAAAATTAACCATTCCCACGTCACAGTTTCGTTCGTTCCACTTAGCGGTGTTATAATGATATAGGGGAGTAATTGGTTTTGTTTCCTAATTCGTACTAATTATTTATTAACTAAGCCACTACTAAAACAAACAGAATAGGAATAGACAGGGAATTCATCCCAGAATGATTCATTCATGTTTCAACCGTAACACATGTGTGAAGGGTGGGATATGGCGTGAATTTACTGGGTACAGAGGAATAACACCTGAGTCCTCAGGAATGGCAACGCATGGGGGATGTCATGGGCGAAACAGTATACTCTGTTATGTCCATGGTACTGCTCATGTCTATACGCGACGGTTACCACTTTCCATTAGGTGGGCCGTCAGCTTGTTTGCCGTTCTAAGTTGTATAAAAAAAAATTCATTCTGGGATGAATTCCTTGTCTATTCATTCAGAACTAGAATATTCACGCACAGTGCGCTTTCAAAGGAGCTTCTTCTCGCGAACACTCAGGTTGTGGCATGAACTTTCAGCCGAGGCTTTCTCAAGAGACTACAGCATGAGGTTCTTCAAAAAGGGCGTATTAAGCTTCCCTAAGGGTCGGCAACGCGCGCGTGACGTCCCTAGTGTTACAGACGACTACGGTAACCTCGTTTACTATCAGACGGGCCGTATGCTTGTTTGCCATTGTAGTAGTATAAAAAAAAGATTCTCATTTCTTTTTTTTATTTGTGGTTATGTTATTAATTATTGTGAGATGTTATTATATGTGAATCGTTTATAATAATTATTTTTATTACCGTGTTGGTTCCACAATTTTGTTGTTCCAGTATGTTATGAAGTAAAATATGTTCTAAATTCAAATATATCCCATCTAATGTGTCTACGAAACGTACTTTAGAGTTATTGTTTTTTGTCATTTTTTTTTGTTAGGTTATCTGGAAGAGATATAAGACCACCTTTTGTACTTCATGTGTGCATGTATGTACTGTTTTGTATTACTCTTTAAGTAGTAATCAATAGATTAAGTAAATAAATAATTAAAACTCATTTTGAACTTTGAGATCATGCTCCTAAGGACCATAGTGTGATATCATCCTTCCTTGTTGCTCTTCCAACCGAAACTCATGTATGCAAGCGTAGCTGCATGGTCATACAGATAGTGTTATTTTTAAATATGTAAAACCATGTTTATTGACGTCGGTTACGACTTTCAATTAGATAAGCTGTCAACTTGTTTGTCATCCTGTTTAGAATGGCAAACAAGCTGACGGCCCACCTGATGGAAAGTGGTAACCGTCGCCTATACACATGAGCAGTACCATGGACATAACAGAATAAATATACTATGATAGTCATAATACTTTTCTTGCGTTTCTATTGCTGTGGACTGTAATGTTAAGCCTTCTAAGTTGAATAAAAAAAAACAATAAAAAAAAATTAAGGTATCTTTGGGATCTTTTTTTTTAATGGTTGATAATAGAATAATAACTCTGCCTGCACTCCTGGTATACGCTGGTGGGGCACCAGTGTGGGATGATAGGTAAGAATGAAAAGGCAGGTGAGTTAACCCATCGTGATGAGTATACTTGGAATTCAGCATGACGATTTCCAGAGAGGACCACGTGAAGGTCGGCCTGACAGAGTATATTGCTAGCAATGGGACTGGTAGTCTGCATTAGTAACCCCCTTCCCCCCCGGTATCTTTAGAGTCGACAACACGCACGTGACACCCCTGGTCTTGCAGGCGTCCGTAGTCTACAGTAACTGATTTTTTATACCACGAAGGTGGCAAACAAGCATACAGCTCGGCTGATGGTAAAATGTCACTGTAACCTATGGATGCATGCAACACTAGGGGTGTCACGTGCGTATTTTGAAGAAACCTTAATATACTCTTTTTGAAGAACCACATACTGTAGTCGTTTACTATCAGACGGGCTGTATGATTATTTGCTACAGTTTTGTGTAAAAAAAAATACTGTATTGCTAGGTATATTTTGTGAGCTAATTAAATACGTATTGATGAATCGATTTTAAAGGTGAAGGCCTCCCAGCAAAGCGACCTGGAAATGGGCGTTATTTTTCCCAAGTATATACATTTTTTATTTTTCCCTGGTTTTATTATTAGATTAATATCTGCTTTTTCATTTCTTATTCTATGCTACTAAACAACAAAGAATATACATACATACATGTATACATATATACAGGCATACATATGTACATACATACATATCTATAAAGATTATTATAAATACCGCATATAATGCACTGCGTCATCTAATACCAAATTTTTCAATTTTTAAAGTTTTTTTTAAATAGATGATAATGGAAAGGTAATTCCGGCATCAATAACGGATGGTAGATGAAGATTAAAATAGGTCAGTTGGTATCTCGTGACATATAGAATAAACTACGATGTTTCCTGGAGAGGACCGCGTGGAGGTCGACTTAACAACGCCTATTAATAATAATCCCTTCTCTCCCAGAGCTTGTATAGTACAAGTAATACTTTAGGTAAAAAATTGTCTAAACTTTGTCTTTGAAAATACATATACGCAGAAAACATTCAGACATATCTCTCTCTTCAGTCGTAAACTCTTGTTAGAGTGGTCGTGGTTTTAATGATGATAGTGGATCGTCGATGAGGCTCTCCTTCGCGACTGAGGTCCTCGCGATGCGTCTCCATCTACTTCTGCTCACAGCCGAGCTAGAGCATTCCACAATAGACTGCTGTGTGGCCGTTTCGATGAGGGCAGTCCATCGCGTTGGTGATCTACACCGAGAATGTTTGCCTTGTACTGACCCTTGGACAATTAGACGTTCCATACAATTTTTATTCCGGATGATGTGGCCGAAGTACTTGAGAATTCAGACTTATATAAACAGAAATATAAATGAACACTAATACTTGTATGGTAGTGTGCATAAAAAAATCGATACAATATAAAAAAACGGTGTGTACAAAAGCAGTTAATAATCCCATTATAAATAGACCGATAATCCTATTTGTGGCTAAATAAGTTACGTTTGACGTAAACCTATTAACAAGAGCGTCATTCATAATCGGCATGGTGTGACACCTGTGGGAGGGTGACCCTGTTCTATAATGTTGTTACGTTATTTTTTGTACGATAAAGGAAGCATTTACATATTTAAAAATTTCGTAGATACAAGAGTTTGAAACGATATAATTTTGAATGTGATATCATGTGTCTATAAGTAATTTTTGATTTGCAACAATCAATTTTTTGCTTTGCAAAAAAAGTTGCATCAATCGCCATAAAATATGCGCACAAATATAGTGAGTAGTAAACCCTGTTGATTGCTAAAATAATTAAGTTGCTACCATCACATAGCCCGTACTTTAGATTTTTGCGTGCTGCGCGGTTTCAGAGATGTCTCCTACCACGAATGCTCAGGTTATAGAAGAGACCAGAGGGAGACTGTACAAAAGTCGATTGCTTGGGTACCTCTGTCCCATTTGTGTTTCAACCGTGAAGCAGTTGTGTTTGCAGCTGTGTTTCGGTTTGAAGGGTGCGATATGGCGTAAATTTACAGGGTACAGAGGAATAACACCTGAATTCTCAGGAATGGCAACGCATGGGGGTCTCATGGGCGAAACAGTACACTCTGTTATGTCCATGGTACTGCTCATGTCTATAGGTGACGGTTACCACTTTCCATCAGGTGGGCAGTCAGCTTGTTTGCCATTCTAAGAGTATAAAAAAAAGCTCCCTGTCGAGGTTTTTCCAAGAGACAACAGCAGGGGATTCTTTAAAAAAGAGATAAAGAGGTTTCTTCAGGGTCGACAACGCGCGCGTAATACCTCTGGTATTGCAGGCGTTCATATTTTAATGTAACCGCTTACCGTTGGGTGGGCCGAATACTTGTTTGCTACGTCAGTGGTATAAAAAAATAAAAATCAACTTAATATTGTCGATGTAATTGTGTCATTGTCATAAAAAAAAAATTAGGCAAATCGAGTACCTCCTTTGTCCCTGAAAAAATGGGCTGTTGAACATGTCTAATAGCCTTCCGAGGAGATACGGCGCGTTATTAAATTAATTACCTCTTATAATATGAAGCGAAGAGCCTCACTAGCCATTATCGGAAATCAATAGACTTGCTTGCATGCCGTCTAGGGAATTGAAAATATCATAGAAACAAGCACCAGTAATTTATACTGCGTGAATATACTTTTTTTCCTAATCCATAAATTTTTTTATTACAAGTAAACTTAGGTATGCAGTCTGTAATAGTAGAGATGAATTTGTATGGTACAGAGGAATATCACATTAGTCCTCAGGAATGGCAACGCATAGGGGGGGGGGGGGGTTTCATGGACGAAACAGTATACTGTAGTATATTATGTCCATGCTACTGCTCATGTCTATAGGCTATATATATATATCAGTTGGTTGGTCCGTCAACTTGTTTGCCATTCTAAGTTGCATAAAAAAACATTGTTCGTTGACTCGTTCTAATAGCAACACGGGAGGGGGGAAAAGAATGGTTAGCAATGGAGTTTGACAGCCCCATTGCTAGCAATATACCTTATTAGGTCGACCTCCACGTGGTTTCCCCTGGAAACCATTATGGACAGTTCTTATTGAATTCGTCACGATTGGCTAACTGACCTGCTTCATCCTCACCTATCATTCTTCACTGGTGCCCCGCCGGTGTATACTGATAGCGCTGGTGGGGTTATCATTCCATTATCATCTATTTAAAAAAATAGCAACACGGGAAGGTTCAAATATCTTTGTTTTATTAGATTTTGGCAGTGCCATTATATGCGGGTAACACGAGCGTGTAAGTCGTATATATCTCTCGTGTCTATTTTTAACTTCTTGTTTTCATACCTTAAAGGAATCGGAAAGGCCAATTTTCGAATGAGGAAAAAAAGCTCATAGCAAACTGTAACCTGACAACGTTACGACTTCCCACAACTTCAAATGGCTAATGGTTTGAGAGTTAAAATATGTGGGATTAACTTGTAGGGTAAAACTATCCGTTCGTTGTAAGCTTTTACTGCTTTGTTTACACAGTGAAACAAACAATCTACCCATGCTATAGAAGTTTAATAATATGTCTGATTTTGAGTCTAAAATCAAATTTTAGTATGTATGTATATCAATAATTAGTAGCACCGCATTCGAGCATTCTGACATTTCCATATGGTTGACTGGGAGAGAATACTTTTGACATTAAGTCCGCTAAAAAATGAAAATAGCTTAACTGCGGTTGCCAATCCGCCTGCCAAGCGTGGTAACTATTAGCAAAATGAAGCTTATGTTCAGCAGATGGATTTTTTGGTGTTAAGATCTCATAACTAACAATCCCTTTCCCCCCCCCCCCTCAGCAGTGGACTGTTTAAGACTGATGTGATGATGGTGATGAAATAAATGGTTGACATGCTATGGTTCGATTCAACGCTGACGGTTGATCGCTGGCTAGTGTCGAAATCGAGTCGATTTCATGTCCGTTGGCGGTGCGCCGAAGGTCGGCGTATCAAACGCACTCCTTTTACTTTCCTAATAGTAGAAGCTCTGCCGATTTCCATTGAATTCATTACTGGTAATAAGTTTGGGTCGTGTGTCTTTTTGCATTAGTTTTTAACCAACTTATTTTATTTTTTAATTGGTATTATAAATGACAGAGTATTGAGGTAATAAATATAAAAAAAATATACATAACAGTATCGAAAATCTCCCTTTTTTACTCGGTTAAAAATTCATTATATTCATGGGTTGATCCTAAAAGTGTCTCCCGTTTGTTTTTCTCTTGGAGAAGAATAAAGTATTTAATCCCACGCTGTTCTAAATATAAAATATTATTTTGCAATTTCGTGAATTCTTGATACAATGTTATTTATTCGTGTTTTAAGGGAAGTGCTTAATGGAGGAGAGGATTTTTTTTATTTGGTCCACTTCATCCTCCATTGTGTGTGTGAGGTGTGGTGAGACTCTCTCTCTTTATTTGATACTAGCAATCCGTTTCGACATTGCCCGGTAAGAAATATTGTAAAATATTAAATTTATTAACGTACAAGAGTTTAATATTGTACTTACCAATCGTAAATGTATCTAAATAATGTGCAACCCGTATTAAATTTATTTAATGAAGTAAACTGAGGAACAATCGCGGATAGTAATTTCGTTTTATTATCGTTTCAACCTGTTTCCCCTGGTGGTAATAGGTCTCCCCCAATGCCTTCTAACAACAACACAAAGGTTGTCTGGAAGAGATTGCTTAGCAATAAGGCCGCTTTTTGTATCAACTTATTAATATTTACTGTATTTATTATTGTTTTTTTACTTGGTGCAATAAAGTGTATAAAATAGATAAATAAATAAACATATGAGAACCCCCGGTTTTCACACTGGCGCTACACATTATTGGTCCTTATTATTGGGGAGTTTATGCCCATAAGTCACTATGCTGGGCAAACGGATTGGTAGCTGGAATTATTGGAAGGATTATTAAGTGGAATTTTGAAAGGATTGTTAGAGTTTAGGGAAAAGGGACAGGATGTCACTATGTGGGAGGATGTGGGATACAATAGCCACTGTGCTTACCTCGGGCGCGTATCAGTATTTATCAGAAAGACGAAACCTCTGAAGAAGAAACTTTGTTTTATACAACTTATTAAACACGACGTATTTTGCTTTATCTTGCTAACATAATAAAACTGTAACTACACAATGTCTGTCTATAATAGATCTCTATGTATTAAATCTCATTGAAAAATGCATATGAGGGATCTTAATAAGAGCAACAAAAGACAAATTATTTGGACTTTTTGTTCGTCTCTTTGTATCTACATTTGTTCTAAACGATTTGTTCAAAAACTACTGCACGCACAAATTGAATTTGGTATTCGAGATAGTGTTTCTGAAGGGTTACTTCAATTCTGGTGCATGTTATGTGACAGTAGTTACTAGTGTTGCCAGGTCCGATTTGTTTTAAATCGGTACATGAGGTCAAAAAAATCGGGATTTAAGGTTGCAGATCGGGACAGTATACAAAAAAAAATGGGGTTTTAACTCTGGGCTCAATTTATTGCGTAATAAACTACTAGTGCAAGTATAGTATTATATTAATTACCTAAATAAATATAATAAAAAAAATATCACATAACAAGTAATCAGTCTTGCTGGACTAGTAGAAATTATACAATAAAAACGTAATTTGAATTTTTTTTTTATACAACTTATAATGGCAAACAAGCTGACGGCGCACCTGATGGAAAGTGGTAACCGTCGCCTATAGACATGAGCAGTACCATATACATAACAGAGTGTACTGTTTCGCCCATGATACCCCCCATGTGTTGCCATTCCTGAGGACTCGGGTGTTATTCTTCTGTACCCTGTAAATTCACGCCATATCCTACCCTTCAAACCGAAACACAGCCATGCAAACACGACTGCTTCACGGTAGAAACACGAATGAGATAGAAGTACCCAAGCAATCGACTTTTGTACAAAGTCTCCCTCTGGTGAGTTGAATGAATGTAAATATACATAATACCTAGTAATATACGTAGCGTAAATGTAATTTATTTATGAAAAACCTTTTTCATTTTTTGATTAATCGGGGTTAACATTTAGCGTCCCGATCAGGTACAAATCGGGAGGCGTCCTCAGATCCCTGAAAATCGGGACGTCTCGCGTAAATCGGGAAACCTAGCAACACTAGTGGTTACTTACTTTCAAAATTCATTTAGAGAGAGTAAATTGAACGCGGTAAATTGAATCCTATAAATGAGATTTGGTAAGACAGTGCATATTAAGCTCGCCTAATTAATATTATTTCAGAACAAACTGTATTTTATATATTAACTATTATAATTATATAAAACTGTATTTAAGAAATTGCATATATTGTTGGTGTTTCGGTTTGAAGGGTGGGATATGCCAGTGAATTTACAGGATACACAGGAGTTACACCTGAGTCCTCAGGAATGGCAACGTATGGGTGCTGTCGTGGGTGAAACATTATACTCTGTTATGTCCATGGTACTGCTCATGTTTATAGGCGACGGTTACCACTTTCCATTAGGTGGGCCCTTAGTTTTTTTGCCTTTTTAAGTTGAATAAAAAAAAATATTAAAGTATTATTCTAGCAACTTTATTGCAGCGGATATAAAATATTTCCTGTAGCTTCGAATTGTTCGCAGTCCGCACGTGTAATTTTGTTTGTAGATGTTTTGTTGACGTGTTTGCATCTAAACGGATGTCGGATGCGAACAGATTACGCCCACTGTCTGTTTCATTAGATAAAAATGGCGGGAACCGATAAAGTCACGGCCATTTCACACTGTCAAACGGATTAGGTTGCGAAAATGTCTCCGACGACGGCTTTGTATGGAAGTGGTTTATTAAAGTTAATTTTTTACTATAGAGTCGTTTTATTGGCTTCTTATTTATTAAACAAGTATGATAAGAAGCCTGTTTATTTTATACACTGGGATGAGGGTGGATTTTAAGTTACAGAGATAGTTGTTGTATCAGCCTTTAATTGTCCACTACTGAATGTACTCTGTTTTTTATACAACTTAGAATGGCAAACAAGCTGACGGCCCACCTGATGGAAAGTGGTAACCGTCGCCTATAGATACGAGCAGTACCATGGACATAACAGAGTATACTGTTTCGCCCATCATACCCCCCCATGCGTTGCACTTCCTGAGAACTCGGGTGTTATGTCTCTGTACCCTGTAAATTCACGCCATATCCCACCCTTCAAACCGAAACACAGCCACGCAAACATAACTGCTTTACGATTGAAACACGAATGGCACAGAGGTGCCCAAGCAAACGACTTTTGTACAAAGTCTCCCACTGGTCTATAAGGGAGGGTTTGCCAGTAGTTGCCACATTTGACAGGCTGGTTAACAGCCGTAGTATGGCTTTTGGTGATGTTTTAGGAGGGACACTGCTGCCCATCCCTCAACCAAAAGCTCTCTAATAGAGACCGTGTTAATTATTATTTTTTAAGATAAGTATTGATTACCGAAAAGAATAACAATTTCAATTAAATTGACATTTAGCCTTATTAATGCTGTAACTAAAACATGTTAAAACATTACTAAAATCTAACTGCGTTTGCCAACCCGCCTGCCAAGCGTGGCAACTACTGGCAGAACCCCCTTTATGAGGAACCCCTCTTACGTTCAGCAGTGGACAGTAAACTGCTGATATGACGATGATGATAAATGTGAAAGTATGTTATCTCTTAAAGTCTTTACGGCTCAACCAATCGTCATGAAATTTGGTGTAACACATAGTAATTGGCATGGACGAATGTCGGTGGTAAATACTAGTCATTAATATTTTATAATAATACTATTTGTCTACGAGCGAACGAGCGGTAGATTAAAAAAAATGTAATGACTTTTCAAAAGTGCTTCAATGTAAGTTTATTTGAATAAACGATTTCCATTCTTATTCTATTCTACATATTTTATGCAATTGTATCTTTCTTTGTAAGGGCCAATAAAGAATTTTCGTTCATTCATTCCGTAAACAGGCACAATGTCTACAGCCTATTATCGACTATCTTCCCTTAACTGAAGGACGTTACCATTAGCCTATTCATTATTTCAGACTATTTATATTGCCAGACTGACTGGCGCCTTTGTACCTACATTTTTTTGCATTTGCGTTGTATGTACGTAAATCTTAAACACTTTTTCTACTCCTATCGTTCTTTGTTCCCCTGTTCATATATTACATTCTGTAGAAGAAAAATAATAGTAATTAGTTGTATTTAAATTCTGTCATCGTCATCATTACAATCAATCCTCCACTGTTGAACAGATCTTCCTCATATTATGCCATAAATTACGATCCTGCACCTCTTGCATCCAATTCTTTAAAACAACTTTGAGCACACATTTGAGCTCATCATTCCATCTCATGTGGATTCGCTCCACACTACGCTGGTCTGCATGCGGACAATCGAGAACCTTTCCGCCCTTCTATTACAACACAGAGAAGAAACTCCCATTATAAACACACCGTAGGTAATTAGGTATTTTATGTAAATTCCTCGACGTAAATCAGAGGCACGCGAGATACTAATGTACTAAAGATCGCGTAATAGTACGCTAATAGTTGCTACGCACGAATTCAGTTATTCTTGGTATTAGAGGATTCTTGGTACTGGAGATTCACCTTGAATTCTATTTCCATTCAGTTTAGACTAATTACTTTTCACTACAGTTTACTACCATCGTAACTTTTAAGGCTAGCGCTAAATCGAGCTGCTAATTGCTAGCAATGTATCCTGTCAGGTCTACCTTCTCGAGTTTCTCTCTAGAAAACATCGTGGTTGATTCCAGGAAAAATCGTTACAATGGACCGACTGATCTGACTTTATTCTTACTTATTATCCTTCACTAGTACCCCGCAAGTGTATACCGATAACACAGATAGGGTTACCATTCCTATTTCGTTTCCTAAAAATACATTGGGCGTATCTTCGATCGTCGATCCTCGACAGCGTCTGTTTGGCGTGCATATGATTGCACAAACGGAAGCGAACGTATCACAGCGTTTCGTCGACATAATAACCGATCTGCTGTAATAGCAAATTTTATGTAGTTTGATTGGTATTCCTTCATGGATCATCAGTGACTGAATAATTCCAATAATTGGGACCCTTATAGTTTTTTGTATTTGCCCAAGTTATATGTCTTTGCACTGTATCTTTTAAAACTTATCTCAGATCTTCATAAAATACGAGACGAGATTTTTTAGTGGTTCCCCCTGTAATATGCGAAATAATTGTTGTTCATGGGATCCTATAAAATAAATTCTAAGATCAGAACTTGCTTTTCTTTTTTTATTTGATGCTACCTTCGAATAAGGCTTAATAAACTAGAAACTTTTTTCACCAAGTCAAAGAACACAATTGGAAAATTTGTTTACTTGGAGGTAAATTGTAATGTAAAAATATATCAGTAACAAACTGCAAAGCGTTCACAATATTCATTTCATGAGAACTGAATACATGTTCGGAAGTCGCTTGACGTGTTTGTGGCACGTCAGAGCGATCCAATACAATAGTTGCTGCCACGCAGACGCAGCACAAAGTAAACAACGAAGACCTGACGGCCTATTCCGAGATGCTTTATTGTTGTATTCTCGTTTCGAGTGTAGATAACGCAAGTTGGCTACGCTATCTATTCTATTATGATCTATTTAAAGTGTACGCATTGCTTTGATAGTTTTTACTTGGGTATTTGAATGTACATACAATGTTTAGGGTTTTTAATTCATTCACTCCACTTTAAACGTCTACTGCTGAATAGAGATCTCCTCCACAGATTGCCATAAGGAATGGTCCTGAGCCATCTGCATTCACTAACTCTCTGCAATGTATATGAGGTTATCGCTTCACCTATTGGATGGTTGTCATACACTACGTTTGTCTGTAGGGGGTTGCCACTCAATAACTTCTCCATCACTTGTTAATTCTTCAAGCTATGTGACTATATAGCATTGCGACTTCAGCTTATTTATTCTTGCAGCTATGTCGGTCACTTTGGTTTCTTTGTAGATACCTTCATTTAGGATTCTATCACGGAAAGAAACTGCGAGCATAGCCCTCTCCATAGTATGCTGATTTACTTGAAACTTATACATACATACGTAAGTTGGGAAAATATATCAATATAATTTCATGATCGGTTTGTAGGAAGTTTTTTATGCTATTGAATAGAAATTGATTAATTTCAGCAAACTATAACTGAGTCAGTTTTCCAGATATAGAAAATGTGACATTTTACATTGTTTCTACAATGTCATCTATTTTTTAACTATGTCAACAATCAAGCAGTCAGTAAAAGAATAGTCTGATGCAAATCAAATGTAAATTACAATTTAGCTGATTCAAATCGAAGTACGTTGATATTAAAACATTTTCAATAAGTTGTTCAGACAGATATAAGAAAAGGACAAAATATTTGTATAATTAATTAATGTGCTGGTTTTATATATATATATATATATATATATATATATATATATATATATATATATATATATATATATATATATATATATATATATATATATATATATATATATCATCATCATCATCATCATCTTCCTACCCTTATCCCTAAGGGTAGGAATCCTTAAGGGTAGGAAGATGATGATGATGATGATATATATATATAGATAGATACGTTTTATTGTTTTTTGACATTCTATTCTATTAGAAATGTTCATCGCATCACTGCATACACTGATAATCCAATAGTTTATAGGTATAATTTGGTAGTTTTGTTTTTGTACCTTATTTTGTGTGTAGTTTTTACAGTTCATTAACATTCTTTTTACATTAGAAATCAACATATGCTGTTTCATCTCTGTATTATAATGTTACTGTTGTATTCTATTAGTAAAAGTCTTGTTTGTAATCTTTTGATAAACCAAATAAATAAATATATCAACTAACAAACAAAACTGTCGAAACTAGAACCTTGAAATTTTGTAAATAGGTTTTTTTTTATATAGCGTAGGTGAATTGTAAGAAAGAGGTTTGGAATATTCAAACACTAAATGGGTTAAACTTCCAAAATCCCCCGTACGAAGTCGCAAACAAAAGCTCACTCACACATGTAATACATTAATTGTCTTCCTAACCCTTGTAAATAATAACGAGGCATTTCTAGATACAGCGATACTGTAATGTTGTTTGTTAACCTCCAACGGGATAAAACACGTTCTAATATAGCTATATATCATATTAATGTTATATTTGAAACAATATTTACATATACAATGTAAATAAATGTTCTCTATCTAGCTTACAAGGTATTTACATCGTTTTAATATACATGTTTACCTCTAACTTTATATCATATAAGGGTTAGATGTGAGCTCGGTGGCCTTTCGCTCTATTTCTAGACGTAAGCACTATTAGGAGTATAGGCTTCTGGGTTATAATAAGCTGCGTATAATTATGACGGTTTATTTTTATTCTGGGTGTGATTTATCGATTGATATGAGGATGTCCAGATTTTACCAGAGGGAGACTTTGTACAAGAGTCATTTGCCAGTTAACCCATCATGACGAATTCAATAATTACGGTGGTTTCTAGATGAAATCGCGTGAAGATCGACGGTATGGTATTATGAGAAATGGCAGTAAGCCACAGCCGTGACGCCTACTACACCAAGCCCGATAGAACATAACAACCATAGTAAACTACGATAATTGAAATGTAATGTATTTTGTTTCAGGCATACGAGAGACGGTTTCCGAGCTGCCCGCAGATCCCTGTGGTGATCGAGTGCGCCATTACGGATGATAGCTGGTCTTCCGATGACTCGCAAAGGCATACCACCAGGCGTTGTCAGTTGAATGTAGAAGCGCCGTATTTGTTAAAAAAGGTAAGGACAATCATGGGTACTGTCTGGCTACATCTTGGTATTATATATCGATTTACTTATATGTTACTATTATTTTATTATTTCGGTCGTTAATTGTCCACTGCTGGACATAAGTTTTCCCCATAAGGGAAGTTTTGCCAGTAGTTGCCATGTTTGGCAGGCGGGTTGGCAACCGCAGTTAGGCTTTTAGAGATGTTTTATGAGGGACGCCGCTGCTCATCCCTCGTCCTTCCTTAGTCGCCTCTTACGACACCCACGTAAAAGGAAGGGGTGGCCCATTCTGTGCCGGGGCACACACATGTATCTGCTTTGAAAAAGTAATACGTGATTTGTTTTGATTTGGACGGCAATAAGTAAGCCAGCCCAATTTCTAACCGAATAGACTTCACGAATGACTAATATCTTAGAGATTTAGCTTTACTGTGATTTGTAAAATGGGTTACAGATTTATTCTAATTATATTTCCAATAGGCACTCAGCTTGGTTGGTGAAGATTCAGGCCATTGAATATTCCGAAATTTTTGTACGTTAATTTAAACTTATATTTCGGATAACTGCGGAATTTAACTTTGCCAGAAGTGTACATCTCAAATATTCCAATATTCTCGGCTTTCAAATTCCAATACACATCTGGTAATCGAATTGTGAAGTTACAGCAAATGGTCTATTTTATTTTATTTACTACACCAGAGATAGACTTTGTACGAAAGTCGTTTGCTTAGGTACCTCTGTCTCATTCGTGTTTCTACCGTGAAGCAGTTGTGTTTGCATGCTGTGTTTTGGTTTGAAGGGTGGGATATGGCGTAAATTTACTGGATACAGAGGACTAACACCTGAGTCCTTAGGAATGGCATCGTATGAGGGGTTTCATGGGTGAAACAGTATATTATGTCCATGGTACTGCTCATGTCTATAGCCGACGGTTACCACTTTCCATCAGGTGGGCCGTCAGCTTGTTTGCCATTCTAAGTTGTATATAAAAAAAGATAACTAGGAAATATACATACCTGGAAAAAGTTTTCATCATCATCACTGCTGAACGTAGGTCTCCCATCATAAGAAGGGATTCGCCAGTAGTTGCCACGCTTGGCAATTTGGTTATCTACCGCAGTTAGGCTTTGGTGATTTTTAAGAGGGATGCTGCTGTCCATCCCTTAACCATTAAGTTCCTTTAGTCGTCTCTTATTTTATTCACGGGAAAGGTAGAGGTAAAAGTTAACTACGTCTTATAAAGACTTACTGTTTTGTTGCAGATGATTGGAGTAGACTACATCTACTTCATTCAAAAGAACCACTTAGACTTGAAGAACAGGGTGCTCGAGATCGAGGCAACTAATGAGACTTTCTCCACGAGGGTGGGGGTCGTGGAGAAGTGTCGGTATTACGTGAGTATTGTCTTACTTTTTGCCACCAACTTAGCACTGTGGGAATTAACCTAGTTAGTTCTAGCTAGGATACTGATCAGAGGGAGTCTGTACAAGAGTCGTTTGCTTCGGTACCTCTGCCCCATTCGTGTTTCAACCATGAAGTAGTTTTGTTCGCATGGCTGTGTTTCAGTTTGAAGGGTGGGATATGGTAATGAATTTACAGGGTACATAGGAATGACACCTGAGTACTCAGGAATGGCAACGCATGGGGGGTATCATGGGCGAAACAGTATACTCTGTTATGTCTATGGTACTGCTCATGTCTATAGGCGACGGTTACTACTTTCTATCAGGTGAGCCGTCAGCTTGTTTGCCATTTTAAGTTGTATAAAAAAATACTGATCGATAGACATTAAGGATTTTGCAATTTAGATATTTGTGTATATTTAGATTACTTCCAATTCTTCAAAAACATAATCATTTGCATGTTCACCTGATTTCCAAAGAAGTGGCAGTGACTAATTGAAGCATTTTTTTATTTTATCATCGTCATCATACCAGCCGTTAACAGTCCACTGCTGAACAAGGGCCTCCTCATATTTGGAGGGTTTTGCCAGTAGTTGCCACGCTTGGCAGACGTATTGGCAATAGCAGTCAGTTTTTGATAATGTTTAAGAGAGACGCTGTTGCTCATTCCTCGATCATTAAGTTCTCCCAGTCGTCTCTTACGACATCCACGGGAAAGGAAGGGGTAGCGTATTCGATGCTGTGGGACCACACGGCAATTCTTTCATTTTCCTTCATTCCTTCATCTATGTGTCAGTAAACGTCTTAGAACGCGAAACCTCAGAATTTTGGTTAAGTCAAAGTTTGAAATGAATTTACTTTGCTAGAATGTAGGTAGTTTTCGATGAAAGAGGTTTACATTTTCCATATACATTCTGCCTCTATGTCGGCGTGCAAATTGTTAACTATGTCAGAAATTTACATCTATTCTACGAGTACATTAAATTTCTTTTCATTAGTTATATAAATTAATACATACATAATTTATTATAGTAAATAGAAAATAAAACTTAAGAGCAAAAGTACCAATTACATATCCAGTATAGGTTGTCAGGTACGTTTGTTTTAAAGGTTGTCTTGACAGATATCGATGTCCTGAAAGATTTTATGACATTGTTTTGACACAAAATCTCAAAATTTGTAATCTTTGTAGTCTATGAGGTTTATTCCCATGTAGGTTCCGTATAAATTTTATTATTAATAGAGTGGACAGAAAACCTGCTAGTCCTTCTCTATTAGTCTAAGTATTACGTTATCTGTGGTCCGGTGTTTGATAACGGCTAACACGAACGCCTATTTATAATATTCTACTCATATTAGAATAGCTACTATGTTGTGTTTAAGTGGTTGTTTTTCCTTATCATGGTATATGCGCGGCGGCTCCACACGTGCCCACCGACTACTTCCTTGATCACATTGCTCATGAACTCACGAGATAATGTTAATTAATATGTAAGAAGTTTGTTTCTTTGTAACATTTTATTGTGTAGTACAATCGTACATTATATGAGGCTTTCAATAGTTGAAGACATGAAGGTGATATGCCCGTGTTTTCGGATTTTTGTTTTTATATGTGTGTATGGATGCTCCGTTAACTATTCCGCAGATTAATAGGTTACAGATGCAATAAAATCTTAAGAATTTATTTATTTATATATTATATATCGTCATAGAATACTGACAATAATTGAAATTATAATTTTTCCAAGTTTCTTTGTGAATTTAATTTTTACAGCTATATATATATATATATATATATATATATATATGTGTGTATATATATATATATATATATATATATATATGTGTATATATATATATATATATATATATATATGTAGTGACAATTGACAAAAGTATTCGAAGGCAAAGGAAAACAAAACATAAATATTGAAGATACCGGCAAAGGGATAAAGGAATATTATTCAATACTGGTAACATTTTGTTATTCCTTTTCACGGAATCTTTTTTATATCCATCTTTAATATATAGGTCTCGTGTCGGAATAAATTCGTTCACGATAAATTCCGAAACCGTTCAACTGATTTAAATGAAATTCTGTTGTGTAAAAAATGTACTCGATAGATAGCGGTAGAGGGGCAAAACAATAATAGCCTGATCAAATAGTTAGTGTGTATCAAGATGAAAATCGATCTTTGGCATCCTTTTTTTTTATGTGTTCGCTAACTTTTTTTTCTTCTTTTTTTTTAATTTACGTTTTATTTGTGATTTTTGTTTTTGCCAATGCCATAAAATCTAAACAAGTTATCTACTATTATAATTATAACTAAACAATACTACTTACTAATTCACTTAAGCACAAAGCAATTTTGGTAATAGGAACTATCTAACTTGAAACCTAAAACCTTATTGTGTCAAGAGTAATCCTCAAATCAAGCGAATTTAGTAAGAAGAAGGTTATCGATTCAGTTGTTTTTTTTTTTTATTGAGATATGAGGTAACACCTTAAAATTTATTTATTTAACACTTTATTACACCAATATTACAGGATTTGTTGAACAATTCTCAATAATTATAGTGTAGTGCAAAAGGCGGTCTTTTTTTTATACAACTTAGAATGGCAAACAAGCTGACGGTCCACCTGATGGAAAGTGATAACCGTCACCTATAGACATGAGCAGTACCATGGACATAACAGAGTATACTGTTTCGCCCATAATACCCCCCATGCGTTGCTGAGGACTCAGGTGTTATTCCTCTGTACCCAGTAATTTCACGCCATATTCCATCCTTCAAACCGAAACACTTTTGTACAAAGTCTCCCTCTGGTCTTATTGCTAAGCAATTTCTTCCAGACAACCTTTGGGTAGAAAGAAAGAATAAATAGGTAGGTGGCGCCTTAAAATAAAATTGATTTGTAAAAATAATATAAAAATAATAAATATCTGTGTAAGCACAATCATTTTTTTTTTATTATTATTTTAAGTGATTTTACCTTCTTCAGGTATATCAGCCTTATCGTACCCTGAACTGATTTCTCAAACAAAACTTTATCTACTTTCCCTAGACGCGGAAAGAGAAGAATTAATGGGCGTCAATAATTTACAGGAATGTTAAAAAATCATATACATACATAAAGATATATATAAATACAAATACATTCAAATATACAACACTAAAATACATATATGACACAAATAAATCTGGTAGGAAATAGGGAGGGCTGAGTGGTAACCTCATAATCCTGTCAATTATAAACCGATTGGGATTTTGTTTTTATCCGATAAGCTATGGTCCTGTAGAAATTTTATCAAAATCGATTCAGTAATTTTTTAATTGAAATTAATAGTTTTGTCACAAATGAAGTAAATTCTTTTTGCGAAATCTTTTTCTTTTACTTCAGCTACAGCAAAAGTACTTTATAGTCTTGCTTTAATATGGCTCTTCTTCCTGCCTTCCTACATTACTTTAGATTGTGTCAAAGGATTTGCTAATTAAGATAGGGATTAATACTTAATCCGTTTATAATGGTAATTAGCAAATCCTTCGTAATGTTAATCTATGCTCAAGACAAGGATTTGGGACGTTAAAAAACTCACTTTACATGAATCATAATGTTTAACAATATGATAACAATATGATTCTATACAAATATACATTCATCATCATCATCAACATCATGTCAGCCTTTAAATGCCCACTGCTGAACATTAGCCTCCCTCTGGGGGGGTTTTACCAGTAGTTGCTACGCTTGGCAGGCGGATTGGCAACCACAGATATTTTTTAATGGGTGATAATGGAATCTCTCAAATCTCGTAGACTGCACTGTGACATGTGCGCAGCTGTTTACACCTTAAACGTACGTTGCGAGCTTTTGTTTACCTAACACTTACAAGACTCTGAGAGACATTTTTTTAATGGGTGATAATGGAATGATAACCCCACCCGCGTTATCGGTATACACCGGCGGGGCACCAGTGAAGAATGGGCTAATTGACCTGCCTTTATCCTTTTCTATCATCTCTCACTGGCGCATCGCTTTCACATTAGTGAAATTATAGTAGGCATACTACGACTCGTAAACTTGTCCAAAAGTTGACACAAACCTGGTAAATTATTATAGTTTTTTTTTATACCACTGAGGTGGCAAACATGCATACGGCCCACCTGATGGTAAGCGGTTACCGTAGCCTATGAACGCCTGCAATACCAGAGGTATTACTTTACCCCCCTTTTGAAGAACCTCATGCTGTAGTCTCTTGGGAAAACGTCGGCAGGGAGCTAATTCCATAACCTGAGTGTTCGTGGGAGAAAGCATCTCTGAAACCGCGTTGTACGCGACCATTTAGGCTGTAAGGTATGAGGGTGAACTTCCTGTCGATGGCGAGCCGTACGATGATAGAAAGTGGCCGCAGGCATCATATTGAATAATTCCTCTGAGCACAATCCGTTGTATAAGCGGTAGAACACGTAGAGTGAAGCAAAATCTCTCCTAAGACTTAAGGGTTCGATACCGCTTGCAAGCCTGGGATCATCGACAATTCTCATAGCTCGTTCTCATAGTTTACATAAATGATAGCGTTAATTTCCGTCTCCTCGTCTCCCTTAAGAGTGGTTCGCTGTAACTAAGTACTTAACCTCTCAAGTGGCCGTGTTTCCAGTAATAAAGGCGGTACAGTGGAAATATAGCCACTTCTCCGCGCCGTAATTCAATAAAACAAGACAAACTCCAGACACGCCTGTCACGTTATCTACATAATGACAATTAGCTTCCATTTCACTAATAAATGTTTATGGGGGAGAGAGGGGAGGGAATTGTTAGTAATGGGTTCTAATAGCCCCATTCATATTAGTTTAACTGTCCACTGCTGAACATAAGCCTCTCGGAGGGTTTTGTCAGTAGTTGCCACGCTTGGCAGGCGAGTTGGCAACCGCAGTCATGTTTTAGAGATGTTTTAAGACGATGCTGGCCATCTCTCACCCTCCCTTAGTCGTATTATTAATTCTATGTAATTTGGGGCTTAGTCGGCTCTTACGGCACCCATGGGATAGGAGGGGGTGGCCTATTCTTTGCCATTTGCCATTACTAGTAATATATCCTATCAGGTCGACCTCCACATGGTTCCTCTTCGAAACCATCTAGGTTAATTCTAGTCAAATTCTACACGATGGACCAACTGACCCGCCTTCGTCTTAACCTATCATCTACCAGTTGAGTCTATTCCATTGTCATAAAAAAAAATGTGTATTAAATATTATGCGCATTTTTATTTTATCTATTTTCTATTGTTTGTTTTGTTTTAATCTCTTTTGTTCTTGTTTTGTGCGCTACTGTGTGGGCCGCATGCTTCTTTGATTAAATTATTTCTTTATTCTTTCTTTCTATACATTTTTTTTTTATTTTATACAATAATCTACAGCTCTTAAAAAATAACTTACATACTAAGTCTCTTATGAATACATAATGACGGATTTTATTTATACAAACAAAAATTATATTTCCAAAACGAGGTAGGCAAGTTAGAGTAATATAAGTATGCAAGTAATATATGCGCATGTATGAAAGAAACCATATATAATAATGAGTGTGCATAAAGTTAAGTTAATTGATATATAAAATAATTAAAATCCATGTTGCTAAAGTTCAGATATTGACAGCAACGATTAAATAATACAAATTCATGGTCACCAATTGTGAAGAGGTGAATAAATGTTATTAATTTTATACGTGAGTGTGCTCAGTTTAGGTGCCTATCCTATGTCTATCTTCACGCTAAATCCTTTTCGGGGTTGGCTGAGAGAACTGAATGCCAAAGAACTCTATTCTTACCTAGTGGTAGTTAGGTAAATTTTTTGTTTTATAAGCCAGTAATTTAATCATAACTAAGCAATAATAAAAAAAGAAATCTAAATTTTCGATTCGAAAAATTTTCACATTGAAAAGGCATTGTCACAGCCGTTACTGTTCTTTATTGTAATCTTGATAATTTATTCACGAAATCAGAAAGTGTGCCTGTCAAAGTAAATTATGCCTTTCTGATGATAGCCCATTTATTTTTAATTATCTACTTTCCCGTATCATTTTTCTTTCAAGTATTCATTCGGGACCGCCCACTGTTTCTTAAAATAACATCCTGATTGTTTTATATCAATATTTTTTTTTTCATGACGATTATATTCGATTATATTTATTTTCACGAGCCTATCCATATAATCCTTCTTTGCATGATTTTTTTTTATCGGTGAAATAAATCAAGGTAAAGGAAAAATGGTTAAAAAAGTAAATTTGACAACTATGTTTTGGTTTTTGCAATGTATATTAAAAAGGTATCCAGACACGATCAACTTAAAGTGAACTTGGTCTTTTATATAATTTTTGGGCATTCAATGTTATGATGGAAATTTCCACCATTATGCAAAAAAGGGTTAACCCAAAAGTTTGCATGTAAATGTAATAAAAGTAGCCGTGTGGTCCCGGCATAGAATAGGCCACCCCGTTCCTTTCTCGTGGGTGTCGTAAGAGGCGACTAAGGGAGGGCGAGGGATTGGCAGCAGCGTCCCTCTTGAAACATCTCTAAAGCTTAACTGCGGTTGCCAATCCACCTGCCAAGCATGGCAACTACTAGAAAAACCCCAAAGGGAAGCTTATATAATATATAATATGATGATAGCATATTTAATTTTTGAAATTTCCAAATCGGTATGCGTCCTTTTAAAAAAAATATATAATTTTATATATTAAAGTATGTTATGCCGCATTTTTTATTTTTACAGTTGTTCTCCCTCGTTGTAATTCCCAGCCACCTCTCAATCCTGTGATTGTTTTTCCTTCTCGTGAAAAGATAATATAGCGTTCAAATGTTTATAGATTGTTTCATTAGAGGATTTATTATATACCGTAAAGCTAGGAATCTAGGCTACCGGTAAATTACAAAATAGTTTTTTTTATACATTTACATACATTTGTTACCAAACTCCTCCGAAACGGCTTTACCGATTTTTATGAAATATTGTGTGCATATTGGGTAGGTCTCAGAATCGGCCAACATCTATTTTTTATACCCCTCAATAAAAAGGGTGACCCTCAAATTTTCACCATTTTACGATCAACGCCTGTTAATCGCGATTTTTATATTTCGCAATACGGTTGCAAGACGGCAATCGAATATAATAATTGTAGTAGGATAAATTTTCATGTATAGTTCCCGAAATAATGTATATGGTAAAACAACGTATATATATACATATATATGCAAATGAATTATTAGATTTTTTTACTTTTACATTTATAAGTTAAGACAGTAAGGACAAGGACAGTGTGTCCTTGCATTCAGGAATCATAAATATTAGACTGAAAATTTGGATAGTGAAATTTTTTACTTAGAGTACGTATTGTAATTTGTGATGTAATTATATCAATAAACTGACTAATAAACTAAAAAGACTAATAAACTGAAAAGGTCGTCACAGTATATTTATTCTGTAAAGGCCCTGGAGCTGTTCATGTCTATAGGCGACAGTTACCACTTTCCGTTAGGTAGTTGTTTGCCGTCAGCTTGTTTGCCGTATGCTGTTGTATAAAAAATAATTATATCGCGACAGGTACACCCCGAGAACTCGGAGTGGACGTGCTTCGAACAGAGCGCGACCCTCGACGTGAAGAACTTCTTCGGTCTGGAGAACACGGTGGAGAAGATAGCCATGAAACAGTACGCGGCGAATATTGCCAAAGGTCAGTTTCTTTCACCTTTCTTTGTATATATTACAACTAGTTTTTGTTCTCGTGACCAGAGGTCGTATATGAACCCTTATTTCCAGGCGGATAACGGCGTAAATTGAACTGCCTTGCTAATTCATATTTTTTTTAATGGATGATAATGGAATGGTTACCCCGCCTGCGCCTAACGGTATACACCGGCCGGGCACCAGTGAGGGATGATAGGTGAGGATAAAGCGGGTCACTTGGCCTATCGTGACTAACAATATAACAATCACAATAGTTTCCAGGGGAAACCGCGTGGAGGTCGACCTAATAGGGCATATTGCTAGCAATGGGTTTGTTAATTTCCATTACTATCAATCCCCTCTCCCCCCTGCTAATTCATATTATGAACGCTATAAACCAGCCAGTCAGCGGTCACGTGACAGTTGAACGACACTTGCCCCCAGGGTTTATCTATTGGCCGGGATAAAATTTTATATATAAAAATTCGTGTCACGGTGTCTGTGGTCGAAGTCTTTCGAAACGGCTCGACCGATTTTTATGCATTTCTTTATGTATATTTGGTAGGTATTGAAATAGGTTGTAAAGTGTATTTTATACCGCTAAGTTATTAGGGTGGTTCTGTCCAGAAAAAAATTATGTGGCAGAAAATCGTTTGCTGGAACAGTATATGTCTTTCTTTAACCTCAAATTTACTTGAATGTTAAACTACATTATGTTTGATTAGCGCCGTTAATATATGGTAGCAAAATGGGAATGGCCATTAAATGTTATAATAGGGGGGAAAGGGATTGTAAGTAATGGAGACTGGGTATCCCATTGTTAGCAATATACCCAACCAGGTCGACCTCCTCACGGTTTCTCCTGGAAACTATCATGGTTAATTCCTAATGAATTCATCATGATGGGCTAACTGGCCTGTTTTCATTCTCATCTATCGCCCTTCACTGGTGCTCCGCCAGCGTATCCCGTTAGCGCAGGCGGGGTTACCATAGCATTTTCACACATCAAACAAAAATGTTATAATAAGCTCTCTATACTCTAAACGTTTACTTGAATGACAAGCGTGCACGGTGTTAGTCGAACATGCACGGGCTTTTTAATGGCCATGCAATTTTAGACATAGTACATTTAAATAAATAACACATAATGTTAACAGAGATTTAAAAGAGTAACTGTTGAGTTTCTTGCGGGCTCTTCTCAACAGATAGCAACCTTCCGAACCCTGCAGTAGATTAAAAAACAAATGACGATTTAAAAGTGCTCGTAAACGAGTCTATTTAAATAAAGATGATATGAATTTGAATTTCAAATAAACAAAAAAAAAAATTATGTTATTAAGCAAAAAATTTTCCTACAATTTTATAAGTACTTTACACGGATAAATATTATAATAACTCTTTAACAAAAACAGCGAAACAACATCAAAGGAACTGAAAAACAATAAATAAAATTGTATTTTTTTTTTTGTGTAGATCAAAGAACTTTTACCTTTACCTCTTCGATAATGTTAATATTGTAGCGAAATAAAAATTATGTAATAAAACAAGCCCGTGTAAGTATAAAAGTGTTCTCACTGAAGATAAAGTAATAAATAAATAGTCTTAATTGAGTAAGCTCCTCGTCTAATCGGATCAGTTTTCTGTTGGGGCCAAATAAACTTTTAGTTTTGTTTGTGTGGCACCGAAGTTATATTTGTTTCCATATATTCTTATAGTTTTTAGACCAAAATGGGACGGTAATCCTGCCTGCAGTATTTGTAAACGCTGGTATAGTTCTACTGATGGAGGATAGGTAAAGACGAAGCCAGGTCAGTTAGCTCATCGCGATTAATTCGTGTTAACCATGTTGGCTTGGGGGGGGGGGGGGGGGTTAGTAATGCGGACTATCAGTTCCATTGCTAGCAATATACCCTATCAGGTCGAGCTCCACGTAGTCCCTCCTGAAAACCATCGGGCTGTATCAGGTGTATTCATCACGATGGATTATCTGACCTGCCTTTTCATTTTCACCTATCATCCCTCACTGGTTCTCTGCCAGCGTATACCGATAGCGCAAGCGGGGATATCATTCCATTATCATCCATTAAAAAAAACCACGTTGGGTCCTAGCGAGGACCATGCAGAGACCCATCTAAATAACCTTACTATTGTTATATATGTGAAAGGAAGTTTGTTTGTTACTTCTTGGCGCCTTAACAGCTAAACCAAGACTTTTGTACAAAGTACTTTAATACAAAAAGAGACTTTGTACAAAAGTCGTTTACTTGGGTACCTCTGTCCCATTCGTGTTTCTACCGTGAAGCTGTTGTGTTCGCATGGCTGTGTTTCGGTTTGAAGGGTGGAATATGGTAGTGAATTTACAGGGTACAGACGAATAATACCTGAGTCCTCAGTAATGGCAACGCATGGGAGCAACCATGATTCATGGTATTGCTCATGTCTATGGGCGACGGTTACCACTTTCCATCAGGTGGGTCGTCAGCTTGTTTGCCATTCTAAGTTGCATAAAAAAAACTATTATAAAATTCGTTTTGTGAACATATTCCACTCACGCGAATGAAATTGTGGGTAGAAGCAAGTACCTTATATTGTAAGGCTTGTCTTCTCCTTTACCCTTGATATCTATTAGGTTAAATTTTTCTTGTTAATATTTGAGTTTGTCGAATGCCCTTGTCAGCATTTTGTGATATCTAAAATGTCGTTTGTCCATCTACCAGGCAAGGAATTAATCGAGTCATTCATGCTGGAAGTCCACGCGGACGGTATCAAGGAACTCAAGCCGTGGAAGGTGGACACACCGGGCCACAACGCTGAACTGCGGCGGATCGTGTCTCGCGGTGCCGAGCCCATGTCGCCGACCGCTGTCACCGAACCCAAGAGACATTCACAACCTGGTAAGTTAAAACATATTACTCCTCTCTATCCAAATGTTGCCTGGAAGAAATCGCTTGTAGCTACAAAGCTGCACATTGATTTCTCACTGTGATCATTTCTTGTAATTGTTTATATTTATAATAAGGTTACTACTGTAATCTTTTGGAGGAAACAATAAAGAGTAATCTATCTATCTATCTATCTTTTGGTATAACATAAATGTAATCTAATAAGTACTATACGTTTAGTTCAATGACATGATATCGTTTGATTTTCGTCTCGATATGGAAGGGTACAAAAAATATATGCAATTTTATTATCTTAGACATTGTTAATTTTTTCAATGTTAAATCGTCTTTGTACATCTACATATGTTTAGTTTCTCTATTTGGTCACGACCTACCGTAAAATCGTTCGATGTCGTGCTGTGCTACGGTAATATATATATATATATATATATATATATATATATATATATATATATATATATATATATATATATATATATATATATATATATATATATATATATATATAGGTACGGACAGGGGTGTTATTCCATAAATACATTTACATTGTTCAGAATATATTTACATTGTTTTCGATTTTATTATTTGACACTGACTTCACCTTGAACTATTGAGTTTGCATTATTGCTGCTCGAATTGTCCATAATGCGTTTTGCAATTTAAATTAATGTATTTTATTAGAATTCCGTATTAAAGGGGTTCTTATATCCCTATTGGTAAGATTTTTATGGCTGATAATGAAATGGTAACCCCGCCTGCGATATCGGTATACACTGGCGGGACTCCAGTGTGAATGAAAGTAGGTCAGTTAGTCCATTGTGACGAATTCAGTGAGACTTAATAACAATGGTTTCCAGGGGGAACTGCGTGGAGGTCGACCTGATAGATTATATTGCTAGCAATAGGGCCATTACACTCGGTTATTAACAATCCCTTTCCCCCTATTGGGAGGGTTGAATTTACTCCCGTGTTCGTCCAATTTAAATTTTGAGACAGTTGAAGTTTGGGCAATTAAAAAAAAAACTGATTGTTGCGAGTAACCCTTGTAGGCACACGTTTGGTAAATTTTAATCATCAACATATTAGTCTTTAACTGTCCACTGCTGGACATAAGCTTCCCCCTTTACTTTGGGGTTGCCAGTAGATGCCACGTTTAGCAGGCGGATTGGCAAGCGCAGTTAGGCATTAGAGTTGTTTTATAAAGGACGCTGCTGTCCATCCTTCGCCCTCTCTTAGTCGCCTCTAATGACTCCTACGGGAAAGCAAGGGGTGGCCTATTCTATGCCGGGACCACAAGAGAAAAATTCAAATATTGTTAATTTAATATATTATTTTTTATATATTTGTTTTTAACTCATAAATATAAATATACCTCATAACGAGAGGTTTAAACAACTTCAGATCAGGGGTAACGCGATCGTCGCAAATGAATATTTACTGCTTCTGCGCCGAGGGATTTATACATTTTATATGAGGACGCTTCTTGTTGCAATACGATGAGATTTTGGGATTGTCCTTCAGACGCCAAGTAGAGATTTAAAGGCTTCAGTATCTGAATCAGTTAAGCCGGTGTCTTATTATACAGGGTGATATCGATGTTAGCACAATTTTAAGGGAGCGTTCTATCAGTGAGTCTGAATATTTTTACTACACTCCTCGCAAAAATTAAGGGAACATAAAAATTTTTGAAATTTTTGGGTGATTTTCAACAGGCTGTATTTCAGTGAAAAATAATCGTACAGGAAATTTAAAAAAAGGGTTTTGAAGCTTGAAAACTCTAGTTTTCAGATTTTTTGGTGAAAAAATATTTTGAGCTCCGGTTTCCATGCAATTCTTAAACAAAGCTGAAAATAATTTTTTTCTAAATTTTCTAGGTTTCGTTTTTTACTCTATGGGCATGGAAAAATTTTTTCGAGCTACTCCATTGTATAGGTCTCTTAGCGTGTTTATTCAGCTTCAAAAATCGCTTTGGATGGCTAAATTACGACCATTTGTCTCCGAGATATCGAACTTTGAATGCAAAAGCATCCTTTTCCATTCAACTGCTAATATCTCTGGAACTACTGGTCGCACAGCAAGCGGGCGCCGAGTTTCTTTATCTGAATAAAATTTCCAATTAAGCACAGTCAAGAGTTAGTGAAGAAAAAATTTTTTTCCACCTCTAACATTGAATTGAAAAAAGTGGAAAAAAGTGACTTTTTCTCTTTTTTGGTTACTTGGCTGTATCTTCGCTAATATGGGCGGGAAAGCTAAGGTTTGAGGAAAATTTTACAGTCTATTGTTCCTTAAAGAACCCACTAACTCCCTGGAGCGATCAGTTCAACGGTTTTTCCCGGACCAATTGATTGAAATTTTGGAAAAAATAAGGGAACAAGGTTTTTGTCCCTTAAACTCACCCTAATCCATTCAAAAATCAATAATTTCATTTGTTTTTCACTTTTTACTCAATTTTTTGTTTTTTAAAAATTCATTATCAAAAAAAAAATCGAAAAAAATCAAGAAAATTTTATGCAGATAAAGAAACTCGGCGCCCGCTTGCTGTGCGACCAGTAGTTCCAGAGATATTAGCAGTTGAATGGAAAAGGATGCTTTTGCATTCAAAGTTCGATATCTCGGAGACAAATGGTCGTAATTGAGCCATCCAAAGCGATTTTTGAAGCTGAATAAACACGCTAAGAGACCTATACAATGGAGTAGCTCGAAAAAATTTTTCCATGCCCATAGGGTGAAAAACGAAACCTAGAAAATTTAGAAAAAATTTATTTTCAGCTTTGTTTAAGAATTGCATGGAAACCGGAGCTCAAAAATTTTTTTCACTAAAAAATCTGAAAACTAGAGTTTTCAAGCTTCAAAACCCTTTTTTTAAATTTCCTGTACGATTATTTTTCACTGTAATACAGCCTGTTGAAAATCACCCAAAAATTTCAAAAATTTTTATGTTCCCTTAATTTTTGCGAGGAGTGTATATATTTTATTTTATATATTATATATCTGTCTATTCTATTCAAGTTCAAATTCTATTATATGCTATATATCTATCAAGACCAGACCGAGGAGAACAGACAGACGACGACAGAGGCCCTACTGAGCCTCTAGACAAATGGAGTGAGTTATCTGGTGTTGCTATCTCATTCTATCTCACAGACTCGCTAGCGATGTCGATTCCATTGACAAATTTGCTTGCCACTTGTCTAGAGGGCCTGCGTTCTTGTCGGTGGAGCTCTTGCCACTCACTATGATTTTCAGCGAGTCTCTTCACCTCTTGATACGATACGACACCGACTCCTTCCTTGATCTACCTGATGTAACTATATCTTGGTCTCCCACTTCCCCTCCTTCCTTCTATTATAATGTTCGTAAGTTCCTCGTGTCCTATCAAGTGTCCTAATATTTTCTCCCATCTGACCTCATAGTTCTTATAATTTGTCTCTTTTCTTTAACCCTAGATAGGACCTCCTTATTATTAATTCGATCTTTACAGTTAATTTTCTCCATTCTTCTTTAGCACTATATTTCAAAGACTCAGATCTATAGTATCCCAAATTGCGTTTATATTTTTTTTTTTAATTATTAATTACTGACGTAATGCATAATGCAGGTACGTAAATTTTAGACTAATTGAAATCCTCTACCTTTTGGAAATTGGTAAAAAGCAACCCTTTTGTAGAAAGCGACCGCCTGACCTGCCAACTGCTAACTGGGCCATCGTAAACATTCATCAATTAGTGATCAATCAATGAATACAATGCGAAAAGGAGTCGCCATTGAGCAATCGTGGCCTGGAGCGCACGTGACGATGGTCTGTCGATGGCATAAGAATAAATAGACTCGGTACAAATAATAGTCGTGTTTGTGAAGTACCAATTTTTTCCTTACCAGGTTTGTTACAAATTTATTTTTTACACTCGCGAGTGTACGGGACGCTTCCTCTAACTGTGTTGCTTGCAATGTGTCGTTAAAGCGTTTCAGTGAATTTAAATTAACGCCAGTGTCGGTTCTATCTGAATTTTTATTCTTTTGTCAATGGTTTACTCTGTATGGGAGTTCCCTTTAAGTAGACAGCGGGATATGAATATTCAATGTATTTGAAACATGTCATTAATTCGTTACTTATTCGGACAGCTGTGCGACACAACACTTGCATATGAATTGTTTATTAAAAAGCAAGTTCGATCAGGCCAGAAAAATAATTACTGGTATTATTATAAAATGTGAAAGTAAGTTTTTTGGCAGCTTATGGTTCAAGGATACGAAATTTAATGACATTTCGTATTTGGTAGTGCCGTTTGGTTCCGGCATGAAATTGGCCACCCCCTCCTTTCCTGTGGGTGTCGTAAGAGGCGACTAAGGGATTTTCATGGGTGAGGGATGGGCAGCAGAAATAACACGCCTAGCTGCGGTTACCATCACGTCTACCAAGCGTGGCATCTAGCAAAACCCTCAATAGGGAGAGGTCTCTGTTCAGCAGTGGACAGTTGATGCCTGATATGATGGTGGAAAAGGACATAGAGCAATTTTTATTCTGGTCAATCAATATATTACTAGTTATTTGTCAAAATTCGCGTGTGAAATACTAGTGATGGTAGGCTCGCATCTATTATTATGTTGAATTCAAACATACTCGGCTTCTCTACAAGTTGATAGCAAAACAAATGAGTTTTGCCATTATGTTGAAAGGATCTGTCGACCTCTTTACTCCTTTTTTGAAGAACTCCAACTGACCTGATTTCAGCCCCATCTATCATTTCTCATTTGTACCCTGTCATCAATGATAGCGTAGACGGGGTTATATATTCCACTATTGTATTCCATTATCATTAAAAAAAAAAAAAACTATATCTATATCAAACATGAGACTGAGAATTCCATTGCTAGCAATATACCCAACCAGATCGACCTCGCGGTTCCCCCTAGAAACTATCATGCTTTAATTCCTGATGAATTCATCATGATGGGCTAACTGGCCTGTTTTCATTTTCATCGATCACCCTTCACTGGTGTTCCGCCGGCGTATCCCGTTAGCGTAGGCGGGGATACCATACCATTTTCACCCATCAAAAAGAAAAATCCTTTTTACTACACCCAATAATCATTACCTCACCCGTGCCATTTGTCTCCAGGCACTTCCTTCGACAGCGACCTAGTTCCTTCTCGATCCGCAAAAAGCATTAAATGTAACAAACGAGCTGTCCTCAAATTGCAAGTCGCTGGTGCTTCACACTCGAGCCGGTTCCGGCCAAACCTGCCAAGCACCACTAGTCTAACCAAAACAACGAAAGCAAGCCAAATCTTTAACCGTAGCAAACGCAAAAATGACGGATCTCCTACGGAATTAAAGAAGATGGCCAGTTTAGCTAAGAGTCGCTCTAGGTTTTTTGACCCAGAATCCAAGAATTCCAAAACGGATGACTGCAGAAAAAGAACAAATCGTGCTAGTCTATTTTGTCTGAGTTCAGATAACTCGCTGAATATAAGAGATTTCAAATCGTGTAACTGTCAGCCGGTCCAAACGGGGATTATTGAGGTACTGACGAGGCGAGATAATGTAGTGTTGTTCCTTTTCCTGATGATAATCATCCTGGTGTTGTCGATACTGTTGTTATTCTTTCTTGTACAAAAAAGACGATAGTTTTGACAAGTGTAAATATAATGTTTTTATGTTTTTCTTTCTTTTTTTATTTTTTTTTAATGCGAAGAAACAAAAGAATTTGGATCGTCTCTAAAGTTACGTGGTTACGTCTATATGTTTGTAGCTTAACCCAAGGTAAAAAGGTCGGTTTTTTAAAATACTCGGATTATTAGGTCTAGTGAAGTTACCATCTCGGTTTTTGTCCAGTATTCCTGACGGTTTTGGTCCAAATTGGTTCAGTAATTATGCGAATTTATTGATTATAGAAAAACCGACTTGACTTTTGTCAGGATCAAAAAGGGAATAAAGTCTTTTGATTAAAAAAGAATCGTCGACAGCTATCACTTCCAATCAGGTGTATAAAATGGTTGTATAAAAAAATATTGCCATTTAAAAAAAAAACAATAGTTGTTCAAATATAACGTATATGGAGGTAGGTCTTACATACATATATTAAGAAAGCAGTGAACCGAGGAAAAATATATTTCCTTGTTTATTCATGGGGTCATAAAATACGCTATTATACTAAAAGGTATATTGTGTACACGACAATTCCTCCGCCATCCTGCCTAGGGTTCAGTATGAATATTAATAGCTTGATTCACAAGTATATAATAAACATGCCAACTTTAGGTTTTACAGCTAGCTAGCTATAAAATGCATTACGCATTTACGATGTTACTTTTAGGTTTTGCAAATTATTTAACTATTTATTATTATTAACGACAGGTCTTCGCACGGTTTTTTTTTAAACAAAATAAAGTAACTCTTGTTACTGGCTGATAATGTAGCTTTCTTTAAGTGAAAGAATTAT
Organism: Galleria mellonella; assembly: GCF_026898425.1. Classification (NCBI taxonomy): domain Eukaryota; kingdom Metazoa; phylum Arthropoda; class Insecta; order Lepidoptera; family Pyralidae; genus Galleria; species Galleria mellonella. Next base: position 8,311,134 of record NW_026442086.1, on the reverse strand, counting down.
TAAAAAAATGTTATTTTATTTTGTTTATATTTTGTTAAACAAACCATATCAGGTCTTACTTCTTTATCATATTAGTTTAAATTTCAGTGACAAACAATGTGCTTTAGAGGCTTCTCTTTTAATCTCTTCGAAGTGTTCAAAATATTTGTTTAAAATTATCTATAGATATATAGACATAAAATTATTAATACGCACATTTTTAAAGTGGAAGTTCGTAAAGAAAGAAAAAAAAAAACAGAGGGAGACTTTGTACAAAAGTCGATTGCTGGGGTACCTCTGTCCCATTCGTGTTTCAACCGTGAAGCAGTTGTGTTTGCATGGCTGTGTTTCGGTTTGAAGGGTGGGATATGGCGTGAATTTACTGGGTACAGAGGAATAACATCTGAGTCCTCGGGAATGGCAACGCAGGGGGGGTATCATAGGCGAAACAGTATACTCTGTTATGTCAACGGTACTGCTCATGTCTATAGGCGACTGTTATCACTTTCCATCAGGTGGACCGTCAGCTTGTTTGCCATTCTAAATTGTATAAAAAAAAATTATAATAATAAAGGCGAAAGTTTGTAACGATCAATTAATGGATGTTTGTTACTCTTTCACGCAAAAATTTCTAAACGGATTTTAATACAATTTGGTATACGGGTAGGTTATATACCAACTTAACATGTAGATTACTTTATATGCTGATTTACGCGGGTGAAAACATAGCGTTCAACTAGTAACAATTATAATTATTTAAAAATAAATTTTTAACCAACGTAAAGCCCTGTACATACTCGTAGAATAGTTCCTAAGCTAGATTAACATATATACTCGTGACATTTCAATGGTTTGAAAACCCAATGTATTGAAAAACGAAAAAACACCCCTGTGTTGATCTCATGTTAACTTTATGATGATCGAACTTGGCGTTTTTCCTCACGGAACAAACAACTGCATGTCCGCATTCAAAATTATTCTAAATCTTTTTTAAAATAATTTAGTTTTTTTTTCCAACAAGGGTATATCAAGGTTTCTTTAGGGTTTTTTTTTAATGGGTGATAATGGAATGGTGACCCCACCCGCGCTAGCGGTATACACCGGCGGGGCACCAGTGAGGGATGATAGATGAGGATGAAGCAGGTCAGTTAGCCCATCGTGACGAATTCAACAAGAATTGTTCACAATGGTTTCCAGGGGGAACCACGTGGAGGTCGACCTGATAGGGCATATTGCTAGCAATGTCGAACTCCATTGCTAACAATCCCTTTACCCGGTTTCTTTAGGGTTGGCAATGCGTACATTTAGTGTTGCAGGCGTCCATAGGCTGCAATGACCGTTTACCATCAGATGAGCTGTATGCCAGTTTATCATCGATTAAAATAAAAAATAAAAAAAACTAGTGTCTACGATATATCTCTTTGTTCGTCTGAACGTTTTATTCGTTTTTAAAATAAGAAATAATATATTAATACTTCTGTTTTTTGGGGTGTAAAATGTACTTGTTTGTGAAATGGATGGTTGGGTACGCCCATATTAAAAGCATTTTATTTATTAGGGTTTGTTGGATGGTTCGTGTGGGTGTAACGTGGTCCGCCCACTCTCGTCACCCGCCCTGTCCCTGCCCCGTGACGTCACCATCCACATACGTCCACGCAGTAAAAGATTACAATTTTATATTTAAAATAAAGCTGATGGTCCACCTGATGGAAAGTGGTAACCGTCGCCTATAGACATGAACTGTAGCATGCTCATTAGAGAATACGACGTTGATTCTCATGGCATTTTCGTTCATACGTTGCCATTCTCGAGGACTAAGTTTGTTTTATTTTATGGGTGATAAGCGATAATGGGATGGTAATCCACTGGTGCGATCCGTGCACGTTGGCGGGGCACCAGTGAGAAGATGATAGGTGAGAATGAAGGCAGGTCAGTTTTTTTTTTATACAACTTAGAATGGCAAACAAGCTGACGGTCCACCTGATAGAAAGTGATAACCGTCGCCTATAGACATGAGCAGTACCATGGACATAACAGAGTATACTGTTTCGCCCATGAAACCCCCCATACGTTGCCATTCCTGAGGACTCAGGTGTTATTCCTCTGTATCCTGTAAATTCACTACCATATCCCACCTTTCAAACCGAAACACAGCCATGCAAAGACAACTGCTTCACGGTTGAAACACGAATGGGACAGAGGTACCCAAGCAATCGACTTTTGTACAAAGTCTCCCTCTGGTAATGGTATGTTGTAACGATTTCTACAAGATTTATTGACAATGGTCACTAGGGTGAATCGTGTGGAGGTCAATCAGATATGGTATTGCTAGCAATGGGTTGTTAGACCCCATTACCAACAATTCCCTTTCCCCCCGAACTAAGGTGTTATCTCTCTGTACCTTTTAATTTGATTATCGTATCTCGCACTTCAAACTGAAGCAGTTTCGTAAGTCTAGCTGTCTAGCAACAGGACAGAGTTAGTGTACGATCTTTTTAACCGATTTTAAAAAGGAATCCCTTCCCCCCCTATTATTAGCCGTTAAGACTTCGTAACTAAATGCAAATACTAATAAAATAATGGTAATGAAGTCAACTGTTTGAGCGACCTCGTGGTAATGTCTGCGGTGAATTTTACTATGTAAAATATTATAAATTTATTCATGGCGACGTCTCCATAGTGTTTGTCCCCGCGATTTTCCAGCACCGCGTCTATTATGGAGGATTTGAGAAATATGATTATATTTGAAATAGCTTTTTTATACTACACTTACTATGTTCAGCGGAATTGCTCGTGTGACTTAAATATTTATACAAACTTCAATGGACAAATTTATTTGTAAGTGTATATATGGCGGACTTAACAATAGCGTCCTCTATCAGTAAACCATAGACCCAGTAGTAGTAATTTAATTTATCCCACTCAGGGAATGGCAAAGGTACTGAGGCATACAGCCTAATCTTCAGTAATGTATTTTCTATAATCGGGTTATAACAAGACGGAGTCGCCATATCTTCTTCATTAGTTACAAAATACTTATAAGCTTTAAAAAGTCTTTGTTTAATAAATCTCCAAAGCTAGCTGAGACAAATTCAAAAAAAGGCATATAACATAAGTAGTAGTACATTTAAGCAGTTCTTGAATTGAAGGCGGGATAGTCTGATATATATTCTGTAAATTATCAACGAGTATAATTCTATTGTAGAGAATTAAATAGATATGTAATATTTAAGGTTAAAAAAAAATGTTTCATAGACTCAGTATAACGTACTTACGTCCTTTATGTAAATCTAAACCTTGTCTTTCTTACATGTGTCTTTCCAAGTTGTACTTCCGTTGCATAGACATAGTATGACTACTTATTTCCTATATCTTTGACTTGCATACTTTTCATAATGTATCCATAGACAAATGCGGGTTTCGCTTGTATTTTAAACATAGATTCAGGATAATATTCTCTTTCTACGTTAAGAACAAGGAATTATATAGAAGGAGTGATAAAATAAAAACAGTAAATCATATGGTTGCCTCCTTTCTTCTTATGCAAATATAATTAGTAAAAAGAGGACGAAAGATACAGTATCTCCAACTGTTGTCATTTTTCTCAATTCATAGAAGGCAGGCTTATTTGTCAATGATAAAGTTTACATTACTATATTATATATTCGACACAGTTTATGAAGATAGTATGCAAGCAGGTTGTATGTGAATTTGGTAGGGTTATACGGCCGTATAACATTTTCTATACACTAGCTCTTTGCTATGAATTGACAATTTTATCACTCCTTTTATATAATTTCTTGTTCTTAGCGCTTTTATAATTTATAACCATAGATATTGGTACATAGTAATTCATCTGAGCTTATAACAGAGTAATGTTGGAATTATTTTTTTCTAAAGAGGCGATAGTTATGAAAAAATTGAGAAATATTGATCTAGGCTAAGAATTAATGTGGTCTATAAAATTTTATTACATTAGTTTAGCTATTTAATCGTAATTGAGTAACACATATAAACAATCTAACATCTTTATGAATTTTCAAATTTATATTTTTTTTTAATGGGTGATAATGGAATTTTTACCCCGCCTGTGCTATCGGTATACACTAGCGAGGTAATAGTTAAGGATGATAAATGAAGATGAAGTAGGTCAGTTAGCACATCGTGACGAATCAACAAGAATTGTTCACGATGGTTTCCAGGGGGAACCACGTGGAGGTCGACCTAATAGGGCATATTGCTAGCAATGGGGCTGTCAAACTCCATTGCTAAAAATCCCTTTTCCCCCTTTCAAATTTACATTAGTAGAACTAATTGTTGCCCGCATCTTCGTCTGAACGAACACTTATCTTTGGGTAATGTAGAAATGTTTTTCTACTGACGGATAGTTTTGTAAACAAAGTTTCTGTTGTTTGTCAGGGCGTGACGTCATACAAGACGCTATGACAGTTCTTAGTGTTTTGGCGTGAAATTTAAATGGGTTCAATAAAAATGTAAAAAAATGTAATTCATTATAAGGATTCTTTCACCTATAGAAGGCTACTGTCAACGGGTACAGGGTATTTTATTTTCAATAAGTCAGCGGGAAGAGTTGGTCACCAGTACATAATAAAATAATTTGTGAAACAGTACTAAAGCCAAAAATATAAAATTCAAACTAACAGCATATATTCTGTCCAACCTTGCTTACCATACGGTAGAATATTAATGTCGACTATCACAAAATGTAAATTAGCCAATTATTTGAGAACGACATGTAAAGCGTACCATACAAGCCTGGGAGATTTGAGTGGTACTAAAAATTCTTATATTTTTGCATGTGTTTGCATGGTAGTAAAAAATGTATAATAGGTAATATATATATATCCTCCTCCGAAACGGCTTTACCGATATTTATGAAATTTTGTGTGCATATTGGGTAGGTCTGAGAATCGGCCAACATCTATTTTTCATACCCCTCAATGATAAGGGTGACCCACCCCAAAATATTTATTTTTTTATTTTTTTGACATATTTTTTTATTTTTATTTTATTATAATTTAGCATTGAAAAATACATACTACTTTAAATTTTCATCGTTTTACGATCAACCCCTGTATTTTAATTGCGATTTTTATATTTCGCAATAAGTGGTAACACAACGTTTACGGGATCAGCTAGTATATATACCATATATGTGTGTGTGTGGCCGTTTAGTTATATATATATATATATATATATATATATATATATAACTAAGACGCCACAGGCATGCACCGAGCCAAGGTTCCAAAATCAACACCCCTCTGTGCGTGGGTGGTTGAAAACGGCTTTATTGATCAGTTAGTACTGGTGACCTTTACACGTACTTGTAGTACCGCAGTCCGCAATGTGCATATCGTGGCCAACTCATACAAGTGTCTGATGACACGACCTAGAACTTCGAATGTTGCCAATATTGTCTTGTTATGCTTATATAATAATTGCTCTTGAATTTTCTTAGAGGTATCTTATTTATATAATAAGATTGCAAATAAACGATGTCTATACATGGGAGATTATGTAGTATATAGAGAAATTATATATATATATGTTTGTGTATTTGTATACCTCGATAGATGAGGTTGATCATAGAGGACTTATATTGTTTTATCGTCCATTGTTATGTACTGTTATCTATGTATTACCAAATAAATAAATTAAAAAAAAAGAAATATGGTACAGGGGTCCAAATAAGAATTTTTAGAGATTTTGTCAGTCTGTCAGTATGTATGTATGTTTGTTCCTCTATAACGCAAAAATTATTCCACCAAATTGGATGCGATTTTCACAGTCGTGTTCTTGCAGGTTTAACTTAAAATCCAGAGTATGTTTCATTTTGATAGTTATCTGACAATGGTCTATTTTCATCGAGTTTCCTACTTCAGAAATCTATGCCAACAAAGGACCAAAAGCTAGTTAAATATAGACGTAACAAAGCTACACTATTATTGTGTTTGTATGGCTGTATTTCGGTTTGAAGGCTGGGATATGGCAATGAATTTACAGGGTACAGAGGAATAACACCTGAGTCCTCAGGAATGGCAACGCATGGGGGGTATCATAGGCGAAACTGTATGTATGTGTACTGTAATGTCCATGGTACTGCTCATGTCTGTAGGCGACGGTTACTATTTTCCATCAGGTGGGCCGTCAGCTTGTTTGCAATTCTAAGTTGCATAAAAAAGTATTTATTTCTGGGCAAATATTACATTGGTATAATGATTGAAGTACAAGAGTGTGGCGCCAGAGGATGGCATGCAAAATATGTATTTATAAGTAATAATAGAAATGAAAGTCAATCACTGAATATATTCAAGTGTAGATTAAAAGAGCATCTTCTGTCCACATAAACTTATTATGTCTATGTATGTATATATACGTATTTTGTAAGTGAAGAGACATTTTATTTTTATGTATATATGTATATGTATTATTATATACAGATATGTATGTATTTTGATTTTAATTATTTGAATTACTTTGTATATATGTCAATATATTTATTATTTCCTAATAGAAACAACTATACTGTTTCCTTCTATTATTGTACGCACACTGCCCGCTGGTAATTAATGCTCCTCTCCACTCAGGGTTTGCTGGAAGAGAACTCTTACAGAGTTAAGCTCGCCTGTTGTACATCCTTATTTAATATATATTATATGTTTGTAATTGTTTGTGTACAATAAAGAATAAATAAATAAAATAGATTCTATATAAAAAACTTAAATAAGAAATTAAAAAAGTCCTAAAATATTTGACTTCATATTTACATAAGGTTTTTAAGTCAACCAATAGATAGTTTCTGAACTGAATTCAACTGAATTCTCTCGTATTTTATTTTACATGTACAATTTTATTACAAGTATATATCAGGAAAAAAACTAAATAAAAGTCCCATGTCACAATATTTGTTCACGGTGATCTCCGAAACCGCTGAACCGAATTGACTTGAACCACTTCTAATCTGTGACACATGACAGTTTACGAGCCTCTCGTATGATTGATCAAAGATTTCGGTTGATGCTTTGGTTGCCAATTTATTGATTGTATTGTTTTTGGTCGAGTAGCCGCCATCTTGTAATTACATTCTTTTTGCATTGTCATGCTTAAATTATTAAATAAAATTAACAATTTATTATTTTTATTTTACAAATAAATAGTTTCCAAATGGAGTAAAATGTGTCTTGTTTACTTCAACTTGAAAAAAGATAGTTGTTATCTTGATAAGAGAAAATGCGAGGACATTATTTCTTATTTCTCAAGTTGGTGGTGATAAAAGGCAAAACTACGTTTGCCGGAGAGAAAGGGATTATTAGTAATGATGATCTAACAGCCTCTTTGCTAGCAATATTCTTTATCAGGTCGACATTCACGCGGTTCCTCCTAGAAATCATCTTGGTTAATTATTTATGAATTCGTCAACATGGGTCAACTGACTTGAATTTAATCTCATTTATCATTTTTCAATGGTGCCTCGTCAGTGTACACATGTATATCGATAACCCAGGCGGGGTTACCATTCTATTACCATCCGTTTAAAAAAATACAAATCCACTTTCAGTGCGAAGTGCTTCTTGAAGTCAAAGGGTTCTTAAAAATGAATCATATTAAGATTCGTGTAAAGTGTCCTTTTTAATCCACTAGCGTAAATTTGCTAATTGCCTTTTCGCCACATTTGCGGTCATTTTCCATTGTGAAGCCTAGTTTGGTTAATAAAGGTTTAATTAATTATTACATAAACTAAATGCAAATTAAAATGTGGTTTGCCAGTGACCCAGCTGCCAACGTGTCGACCCTGACCTCCGGCAACTTACACAAAGTTCCATAATGCTTTGACATGAACATTCATGTAGCACTATGCCGCTATATTTGCTCTTTTCGTTTTAACTAAATTTATATAGCGTACAATATTACGCAATACAAACAATATTGAACCTTGTGTTCATACCCTTTAGATATTCATATGCATTGTCCCGCATAGCAGTGAATCGGAACTTGCCATTTCAGGAATGGCAAATGAAATGCAACCTTGTGGAATGTGGAAATAACTTGGAATGGCGAAGTAATTCTATATAGCTGCAAGGTTACATATCCAATGAGCGTTGTTGTTCATTGGGCATTGTTAACTCGACCGGCCTGGTTCGTTCATTGATTCGAGGATCCCGTGGGATTTACGGCAAACTGGGTTCTATTGTCGACTCTGAGAGGTTTTTGCCTGAATTGAACAGTATGAATGAAATGTACATAATTTGTTTTATGTGTTTGTATTTGATAGTTAGATTAAATAATTGTAGTAAAAGATAAAACTGTCTAGGAAAATAACTCTAAGGTGAATATTAATTGTAGTGTAAATAAAGTATTTATAGGATTCCGTACAATAAAAGCAAAGATGCTTTGACGTCCTCATCCGTCTGGCCAAAGTCCTAGTGCTCTATATAAAAGTGAATGCTATCTACTTCAAGAAGTTCAAAAATGGAACTCGAAAAGTGGAGCTGATGTGTCTTATCATAATATCATCATCGTCATCATATCAGCCTTTAACTGTCCACTGCTGAACATAAGCCTCTCCCTTAGGGGGATCTGCCAGTAGTTGCAACACTTGGCAGGCGGATTGGCAGCCACAGTTAGGATTTGGTGATGTTTTAAAAGGGACGCTGCTCCATGCCCATCCTTCGACTGTTAAGTTCCCTTAGTCGCCTCTTACGACATCCACGGGAAAGGAAAGGTTGGCTTATTCTATGCGGAAACCATACGGTAACTTACATATATGCTAATACTATAAAGAGGAAACATTTGATTGTTTGTTTTTAATAGATAAACTCAAAAACTTTTTAACTGAAGTTAAAATGTCGCCTATAGAAAGCTACTTTATCAGCGAGTGACATAAGTTATATATTATTTATTATATATCAGAGATGTTTTCTCCCACGAACACTCAGGTTATGGAATGAGCTCACTGCCGAGGTTTTCCCAAGAGACTACAACATGGGGTTCTTCAAAAGGGGAGTAAAGATGTTTCTTCAGGGTTGGCAACGCGCGCGAAATACCTTTGGTATTGCAGGCGTTCATAGGCTACAGTGACCGCTTACCATCAGGTGGGCCATATGCTTGTTTGCCACGTCAGTGGTATATAAAAAAAAATGTTTTGGAAATTATATTTACCCATGCGAAGCTGGGTCGGATCGTTGTTTATGATATAAAAATCTCTGATCGGATACGCAAGGGAAGCACAATAAAAGAAATCGACTCCATAACTAACAGAGGATAATATTTTTATAAGCGAAAAATCTCAGCGAGAGTTCTAGAATCGCTCCAACTAGGTATCAAGGTTGGGATCGCAATAAATTGCGAATACGAGCCGGGAAAGCGACAGACGTGAAAATCGAACGTATCATAATCTTTGATCGGCCGTAACCCACAGATGTTGCAGCCCATTTAAAATTCCAGTCATGTGCTGTGTTAAATTTGCGTAATAATTTATTCTGTCAGCATTAACCGTCCTTTGTCAAGGAGCCTTAATGATAATTCTTTATTTCAGCCATCAAATTTGTAAATATAATATGCATTAATATGCACGGTAAAATCGGAGTGATTAGCGTCTTTTGATGGAAGTCTGTCCCATTCGTGTTTCAACCGTGAAGCAGTTGTGTTTGCATGGCTGTGTTTTGGTTTGAAAGGTGGGGTATGGCGTGAATTTACTGGTTACAGAGGATTAACACCTGATTCCTCAGAAATAGCAACACATGGGGGGTATCATGGGCGCAGTATACTCTGTTATGTCCATGGTACTGCTCATATCTATAGGCGACGGTTACCACTTTCTATCAGGTGGACCGTCAGTTTGTTTGCCATTCAAAGTCGAAAAAAGAGTGTTGGTTCGATGAGTGAAAAATCAAGTTGGATCAATATTTTTTGTCGTTTTAATAAAAAAATAAATAGAACACTGAAAATGGTAGTGATAATTTCGACTACTTTTTACATATTCACACAGCGTAGTGTCGTGTCTCAACTATCCGTCCCCGGAATATTGGAAACCGATTCTCTCCGTTAAAAATACTTTGCCACTAAAGTGGATTAGTCGATAAAAGGACCGCGTACTGTCAGCTTGAATTAATTAAAGTTGATGCGCGGGCGAGGCTTCATCCGAAACCGGAGTCTAAAATTTATGGCCGTGAATCTTCGCAGCATCCTGGTGAAATTTATTACGATGGCCCCACTGACTGGCTATTTATCATAAAACATTAGTAGTCCGTCAACGTTAACCAATATCACAGGCCGGGATACCATTCTATTTCCATCGTTTAATAGGAAAATTTTCGTAACATCACCTCGAATTGTGAATCTCTCACCGTACACACCGTGCATTGTGGACCTCTGATGGTCTATAAATCATAGGTAACATCATTAATCATTTTTAACACTAATTACGCAGAGTTATCACTTACAAGGTTCAGTTTCTTTAAAAAACATTTTACTAATTCATAAAGGATAAAGCGAGTTACAAAGCAGCCATGGTTATTTATTAAAAATGTTCAATTTACAAAGATTTATCTTTCGAATTCTCGCGCAGCGGTTGACAGTTTCATGTAGTCTTTTTGTCTTATAATTCTTGGTGACGTTGCTATTTTTGAATGGACTACCAAGGGTATCAATTTAGATAGCTACAGTATATCTGTAGCTATCTAAATTGACGATTTAGTAAATCTATAATAGCTGTAAGTCGTAATTAATTTTTTAACGAACTTCAAATAGAAGGAAGATCCAAATTCGCTTCTATATATGGTAACTCCGTCAGTTGTAAACCGATTTGGGTTTTTTTTTATTTGAAAAGATATACTTATAGATTGGTGCCTTAGAAATTTTATTAAAAACGGTCCAGTAGTTTAGTTTTTGAATCAGAACAACTGGTTTTTCTACAATTGAGGTCGTTTTTTTTTTGTAACACAATTTAAATTATTTTCAAGCGTGCTTACTTCGTCTATTATACGTTTTTAGTTTTAACATGCTGTAACTTTATAACTACGTATATCGTTGCTCCATCTACATGTAGGTTTTCCTACACTGCGTTTATCGGTTTGCGGTTTTTGTTATACTATGAGATCACTCCACACCATAGACCATGGTCGATCAATGTTTCCACTTCAGAATAATGTGATTCTTCAGAATTTCATTATACCAGAGGAATAGACATCTATTTCTCTGGTTCTCTGGCGCGATCACTTGTGATTAAGGTATGTTAAAGAATTCATATTATTAAGAAGTAAAATGGCCATTAACTGCGTTCCTATCTTTGGTTCTGTGGCGATTTACATAAAGTTTATGATTAACTTCTCAAATTAAAAATAATGCTTTCGGTCACAAGTTTTTTTTTTTTATTACACGTAATGAATAACATGTAGATCTTCATCATCGTCACAGCATTTAAATATCCACTGCTGATCATATACCTCCTATATAAGAGAGCTTTTGCCAGTAGTTGCTACACTTTGCAGACGGGTTGGTAATCCCAGTTAGGCTTTGGTGATGTAAAACATTACTAAAGTCTAACTAAAAGAGGGACACTGCTGTCCATCCTTCGACCATTACATGCCCTTTAGTCACCTCTTACGACAGCCACAGGACAGGAAGCAGTGGCCCATTTTATGTGGGGACCACACTGCTTAGAATATGCTGAATATGGCAACAAATGTATACAATCTTTTTAAACTCTGATGTTTCATAAATAATGGGGTTTTTACCGACATTCGATCCCTATGTAGTATATAAAAGTGGACCAATATATACGAGTAGCGCGGAACTTGTCGTATTTCAGGAAATTAAACTTGTGCGACTTCTAAATGAAATTCACTTTATTTTAGTATGCTTGTTTATGCGATGGACATTTCTGATACAAGGGAACTATGTAAAATATATGGTATCCTGCGAAGCCTTTTTCAAAAATAATAACAAATATGTTCACGGAAATAAACCCTTATAAGGGGTAGTTTAATAGATAGCCCTTGTAGGACGACCCCCCACTAGATGGGGTGACGACCTGAAATGTATTGCAGGGAGTCAGTGAATGCAGGTAGCTTAGACTTGTTTTTTTTATTAATGTTCTATATACTTACGTATACAATGTACGTTAACGTATCTATATTTAATTATTTAATAAATAAAATGCATTTTTGCGCATTAAAAAGGTGCAGAATTTATAAGACAAAATAAATATCGAAGTTATAAGGGAATCACTCATAGCTATTAATCACGCAAAATTGTATGATATATTCGACCCGCTTTTCTAGAAGCATTTATATGAAGACACTCCATCTTTATAATCTTAGATTATATCTAAGTTTCATACATACATACTAATACATATTTATTATATTTACCAACTAAAATTTAAACTTGACCTTAGGAATCACAATATGTAATAAAATAATAAAATATAATTACTGGCCACATTTTAAATAATTTATTGCCATTCTGTGAAAGTAGACATGTTTACAAGGTTATATATGCAAGTTCAGATACGATATATATATATATATATATCGGGTAAAAACTATAAAAGTAGTAAAGTGTTTAAATGGGTCTGTCTTTTCTTCAAAGTTAAACTACTTGTTTAACCGCTAACGAATGTTGAAACTACCCTTTTAACTCGGTTCAGTGCGACCGTGACCTCAGTTAAAATATCCGCGGTAAAACGACGTGGTGAAATAAGATTATATAGTTAGTCGTTAGCCGGTTTCTTTCACTCGCTAAATTATTTATCAACTAGCTTTACCCGCGACTTCGTCTACGTGATTGGGATGAAAATGTCTTTCTTCATGATAGGTACTCTGTACTCCGTAAAATAGACAGTAAGTTCGCTTTAAAGTCACGAAGTTTTTAACTAATGTGGCTTTTATAGAACACTACCCTACTTTTGTATTGTAACAAAAAGTTTTTTGGTTTTAAAAAAGGTTATAAAAAAAGGTGACCGAATTACTTAACTAGAAACCTGGGTTGGAAATATTTGAATTTAGAATACGGAATATTATGTCTACAAATAGATTTTGTTCCATGGTAAACAGTTTTTTGCTCTTTTCTCTGTCTTTTTGCAGTTTTAATGAATGAATGAATAAAAACTCTATTGTTAACCTCTAATTAATATTAAAGTCTAGTTATGAGTGTTTCCATTATAGCTTTTATATTTACTTTGTTTTATAATTTTTGCTTTTTTTTATTGCGTAAAAACTCGTTTTTTTTTATTAAATAGTTAAATATAGATACGTCAAGATACACTGTGTGTGTAAGTATATAGAACACTGATAAAAAACGAGTTAGCTAATTTGACAATTAGCTGACAAAAAGTTGACCCGTTTTTTAAACTCGATGTCCTATCTGTACAATCTAAGGATAACACCTTTGGAAGCATTAACCGCTCAACCAAAAATCACTTTCACATTTTTAATATTAGTCTTAAGGAAGGTTTAATGAACTATGACTAGATATTTTTGGATAGCAATCTATGTGTGAAAAATAAATGCTCAAAATTTTAAACTAGGTAGGTGGTATGGTAACCCCGCCTGCGCTAACGGGATACGCTGTACTAGGTAGGTAGGTAACTCATGTTTTGAGGAAGTTATACTCACATGGTACTATTTTTTTATGCAACTTAGAATGGCAATGAACAAGCTGACGGCCCACTTCATAGAAAATGGTAACCATCGCCTATAGACATGAGCAGTACCATGGACATAACAGAGTATACTGTTTCGCCCATGATACCTCCCATGCGTTGCCATTCCTGAGGACTCAGGTGTTATTCCTCTGTATTATATATATATATATATATATATATATATATATATATATATATAAGTATATATTTCAATTGTTTCAGACCAGTACACGCTGGACAGCGATTATATAAAGCGGTACCTGGGCGAGCTGACGCCCATGCAGGAGTCCAGGCTCCTGCAGCTCAGGAAGCTGATCGCCGACTTACAGAAGGGGAAGGTAAGGAAATTTTAATATTGTGTTGTAGTTTGGTATATCATTTCTCTATTTGCTTCGGGAATTTTAATGTAAATGAATTATAAGTACTTCTGTAACATCTTTCAAGAAAAGGTTGAAAACATTTTCTTCCTCTTGAGTTATATTTTTTTTATTTTTCTAACTGAACTGTCAAATTTTAAAATCATTAAACGAAATTTCTAATGTAAGTAGTGTATTAATTTATTTTAAATTTATTATATAAGTAGGTAGGTATTATATTTATTTATAGTATATGTATTTATGTAATATTTTATTATATATTTTAATATTTAAGTGTATATTTGTTTATGTATTAATAGTTGTAGCACTTCAACTGCCCGCTAACGAAATGCTTTCTCACTGTATCGGGTTGACTGGAAGAGATCTCTGTGCAGAGATAAGTCCACCCTTGCTCACAACATTTATAAATGCATTATATTATATTTAGCTTACAAGTGCAATAAAGTATATACATAAAATATTAAATACTCTGGCGGCATGGATTTTTAATGGATGATAATGGAATGGTAACTCCGTCTGCATTATCGGTGCATATTGGCGAAGCACCAGTGGAGGATGATAGATGAGAATGACAGCAGGTCAGTCAGTCCATCATAAGATATATTGCTAGCAATGGGACATTTAGACCCATAGCGCTGTGTTTCTTTCTAGTAAATGACGATTTATTATTTTAGCCGTTAACTGTCCACTGCTGGACATAAGCCTTCCCCATAGGGGGGGTTTTGCCAATAGTTGCCACGCTTGGCAGGCGGGTTGGTAACCGCAGTTAGGCTTTTAGAGATGTTTTAAGAGAGACGCTGCTGCCCATCCCTCGCCCTCCATTAGTCGCCTCTTACGACACCCACGGGAAATTTAGGGGCTTATTCTATGCCGGGGCACACACGTTGCCGATTACCAGAGTAAAAAATATTTCAGGTGCCGAGTGACACCACCCTGCTACGCTTTCTGCGCGCCCGCGATTTCAACGTGGAGAAGGCGCGAGAGATGCTCTCGCAATCGCTGCTCTGGCGGAAGAAACACCAGGTGGACAGGATCCTCTCGGAGTACGAGACGCCTGACGTCGTGAAGCAATACTTCCCTGGCGGGTGGCATCATCATGACAAGGGTACCTATTTGCAAACATGTTTTTTAAATAATAAACTAGTTTTATTTTCTTCATAATACCAGTAGTATTATCTATTTTATATTTAACTAGCGACCCGCCCCGGCTTCGCGCGGGGTACACATTACATGACGTCACATTAGAAAATATTAAAAAAAAAAAATATATATATATATATATATATATATATATATATATATATATATATATATATATATATATATATATATATATATATATATATATATATATATATATATATATATATATATATATTATGGCTTCTGCCCTACAAAAAAGTTCTTTTGCCTTACCTTAAACTTGGGTCTAGCTACGGCCCTTCTTTGCCATGTCCATGCCACTACTTTGGTTGCATTGCCATCTTGATTGTGAAGAAGTGAGAAGGTTTTTTTTAATGGGTGATAATGAAATGACCGCTCCGTCTGCGGTAACGGTATACGCTGGCGGAACACCAGTGAGGGATAATAGGGGATGATGACAGCAGGTTAGTTAGCCCATCGTGACAAATTGCACTAGAATTAACTACGATGGTTTCCATGGTGAACCACGTGGAGGTCGACATGACAAGGCGTATTGCTAGCAATGGGGCAGTAAGACCCCAAGTGAGAAAGTATTAGCTATATTAATATTTATGAATGATTGCAGACGGACGTCCGCTATACATTCTTCGACTTGGCCAGATGGATGTCAAGGGATTGCTCAAATCGGTCGGCGAAGACGGCCTCTTGAAGTTGGTAAGTGTTAAACAATTTGTCCCCATTTTATGAATAAAATAAAAGTTTTAAAATGGTCTATAGACGTTTATAACACCAAAGACATTATTAGAACGTTTATAATCCTTATGAATATGAAGATCTTGATTCACAGTTTCCATTACTTCCACAGTTCAAATTTTTTTTTGTAATGTTGCTATGGTAAAAAGCTGACGGTCTACCTGAAAGAAAATAGTAATCTTTGTGTAGGAATCAAATTGCATTTGATTTATAATTTTAATTTATTTTTAATCTTGCAAATATAGATAGCAATGCGAAGAGTTTTTGTGGTTAATGAAAGAAGAGCAGACACCCGGTGACAGTGTTGCCACATTTACAGTAGTGTTTTCATATAAAAAATTCTTTTAAAATTTTCTTTTTTTTATACAACTTAGAATGGCAAACAAGCTGACGGCCCACCTGATGGAAAGTGGTAACCGTCGCCAATAGACATGAGTAGTACCATAGACATAACAGAGTATACTGTTTCGCCCATGATATCACCCATGCGTTGCCATTCCTGAGGACTCAGGTGTTATTCCTCTGTACCCAGTAAATTCACGCTATATCCCACCCTTCAAACCGAAACACAGCCATGCAAACATAACTGCTTCACGGTTGAAACACGAATGGGACAGAGGTACCCAAGCAATCGACTTTTGTACAAAGTCTCCCTCTGGTAATTATATATTAAGATGAAATATGAGTGAATATAATTTTTGTTTATAACACGAACAGTACCATGGATATCATGGAATACACTGTGATATCCATGGTACTTCACGTGTCCACTTACATTGCCATGGTGTTACGCCTCCGTACCCCGTATTTTCACTGCTACACTAAACTCTTGAAATTAAAATAAGAAGTACACGAGTGTGCTCAAATCAATATAATTCGCAGACCCTTCACGTGTGTGAAGAAGGCCTCAAACTGCTAGAAGAGGCGACGCGCTCGTCCGAGCACGCGGTGCACTCGTGGTGCCTGCTGGTGGACCTGGACGGGCTCAACATGCGCCACCTGTGGCGGCCGGGCGTGCGCGCGCTGCTGCGCATCATCCAGATCGTGGAGGCCAACTACCCGGAGACCATGGGCCGGGTGCTCATAGTCAGGGCGCCCAGGGTCTTCCCGATACTGTGGACTATTGTTAGCACGTTCATCGGTGAGTTGACGTTCGTTCGATCCTAAAAATTTAAATTTCATATACGTATTTACATTTATAAGGTATAAGATCCACTCAAGATTTATTTATTTATAGGATTACCAATATAAGATACAGCGAAGCATTTCAATACAATACACTGGCAGATTGGATCTAACTGTTCCTACATTTATAGGCAACCACAGCATGCCTTGTGGTTGGTAAACACTAAATATGGAATTAAATTATTAAATGTCATTAAATAAATAGAGATATTAACAAATTGTGATTAAATTATTTTATATTATAAATAAATTTAATGTAACGGCGAGGTACGTAAATTTTTTTATTTGGTTCCGTCAAAAATGATGGATACGGATACAGATCTCTCTCTCTCTCTCTATCTCTCTCTCTCTCTCTCTCTCTCTCTCTCTTTCTCTATCTCTCTCTCTCTCGGATATCACTAGATTATACCACGACTAAAGCATGTTTAAAAGGATTATTCACTTAATTAGTGACTTAGTTTGAAATTTAAATTGTAGTTTTAATTTTATTTGACATTTCTATTATTTTTATTATTTATAATAGCTTTATTGACTGCTTATAATGCATGAGCAAAGTGTGCACTTGGTACTAGTAGTGATTTATTATATAATGCAGTAAATAATTGAAAATTAAATATATAATGTGCCTGTATAAAATGGCCTATCTGTAGATAAATTCAATAATTAATATTTGCATGCCATTTGATGTGGCGAAACACAATGGACATCTTATAAACTTCACAAATGAAACACCTTTTCTACAATGTTTCTAGCAAATAAATTTAATTTAATTTAATTTCAATTGGTTAAGAAGAAGTATTGAAATGTAATTTTTTTTTTTTTTTTTTTTTTTTTTTTTTTTTTTTTTTTTTTTTTTTTTTTTTTACAACATATGGGGCAAACGAACATGCGGCTCACCTGATGGTAAGTGACTACCGCCGCCCATGATCACCCACAACACCTACGGCATTGCAGGTGTGCTGCCGGCCTTTTAAAAAGGAATATGCTCTTTTCTTGAAGGTTATGTTGTCGTATCGGTTCGGAAATACTGCTGCTGGAAGTTGATTCCAAAGAGTGGTTGTGCGTGGGAGAAAGTGCCTTGAAAAACGCACGGTGGAGGACCGCCACTTGTCCAGATGATTGGGATGAAATTTTAGTTTATGGCGGGTTGTACGATGGTGAAAATCTGCAGCAGGTATCAATCCGAACAATTCTTCAGAGCACTCCCCATGATAAATTCGGTAGAAAATGCACAGAGATGCAACATCTCTACGCAGTTCCAGTGGGTCGAGCCGGACAGTAAGACGCCGATCGTCAACAATTCGAGCTGCCCGACTTTGAATGCGGTCTAACGGAAGGAGTTAGTACTGTGGCGCTCCTGCCCACAGGTGAGAACAGTATTCCATGTGTGGCCTCACTTGAGCTTTATATAGTTTCAGGCGGTTTTCTGGCGTGAAATACCGTCTCACCCTATTGAGCACCCCCAACTTTTTGGAAGCTATCTTAGCTTTTTCCTCCAGATGACCGCAAAACTGGACGTCGCTAGATATATCGACGCCAAGAATCCCCAGACTCGACTTATTATCGAGGGAAGTGCCCCGAAAGTAAGGAGATACGACAAACGGTGTCTTTTTTGCGGTGAACGCGCAGACTTGAATTTCAAAATATTGAAACGTTCAAGAGAATAGCATATTCTTTCTTAAAAGGCCGGCAGCACACCTGAAGTTTTTCTGATGTTGCGGACAGGTGGCGGTAGTCACTTACCATCAGGTGTGCTGCATGCTCGTTTGCCCCCCTCCCCCGGCCCTCCTATCACCGTTATCGTCTTCTTGCCCCTATCCTAGGTATTTGGGCTCGGCGTAGTATGATTTTATTCATTTTAATCAAGGTTTTGTTTTTTTAGTTTTATGACCGAATTGACTCGTTTGCCCGTTTGTCCGTTTGCCCTCGTGTGTATATATAGGTATAAAGTAAAATAATTACGAACAATTTATGTTTCAGACGAAAATACACGAAGTAAATTCCTATTTTACGGCGGTAAAGACTACCTGCAGCCGGGCGGTCTTCTCGACTACATACCCAAGGATCTGATACCGGACTTCCTCGGTGGACCTTGCAAGGTAATTCACGCTGTGTCATTCATGAACCTATATAATTATAGATTAAAAATTCATCTATTTTGGAAGGGTTTAAATTATCGTTAAGTTTTCATGCAAAATAAATGTTAAATTACAATTTTGTGATTTATTTTTATTATTATTTAAAAATATCCAGTCTTTATATAGTATTGAAATTAAGTGCTTTTAAAAATTAAATAAAATACATTTTGCATTGATTATAAAAAAAATAAATTGGTATTTGAAGTGTCAGTTACAACATTTATATACAAAAAAAAATTGATAAATGACCAAATTATAGATAGATAGATGACATTTATTACCATTACTAAGAAATTAAAACAACAAAAAGGAAAAAAAAAATAATTAATGTTGCTGGTAATAGGAGCCGCCTCAGCTATTGATATATATGTACAGCTCCAGCGAGATGTACCTATATAGCGCTGATTTTCAGGCGACAAATATGCGAGATATATAATAGCGAGATGTACCTATATAGCGCTGATTTTCAATTACATGTTAGTATTCTATTTTTGTGGCAAAATGTTCAATTGAATGAATGAAATGAATGAAAACTCTTGTATTGTTCGCATCAAGGAAAAGTACGATTATTATACGAATATATCAGGTATTGCTGTATATTTCCTCTATTCAATAATGCATAGCCTATTTATTTCTCTGTTCGCCCAATGGTCGACTGGTAGAGAACACCGTCCGGTGTTAAGTCCACCAAATGTACATACAATTCTACTGTGCATTAAAGTTTAAATAATTAAATTAATTAAACAAGTCGTGAAACAAGTCTAGCTTTAAGTTCTTTTGTACCATATTTTCTTTTAGTCAATAAAGTTATTTAATAAATAAATAAATAAATAAAATGTGTATATAAAAATAATTATTAATTAATCATGTTGTAACTTGTTTCCATTGTTACTCACGGCAGACGGACATTGTTGACGCGTCGTTGTTCGTGCCGCAACAATATTACTATTACGTACGGCTGGACATTTATATTTGTGTTTAGTACACGTGTACTTGATAATGTCGGTCCCACAATGTGCTATTGATACGTAAACGTCTATCACAGTGTTTTTCAAACTCTATCACGGCGTGACCCCATTAGTATTTTGCCACTCCCCTACTCTCCTAATCTGTATATATTTTATTACATTAAAAATATCAAATCTGCACATTTTTATTTATATTCATAGTTAGGCATTATGTATTACAATAAATAATAATGAAGCGTCTAAAACAGATATCGATTATTTTATGACACTGTTGATTTCTACGGTTTTTGCCCACCGCGACTCCTTGTCGTTGTTTGGGGGACCCATTAAGGGGTTGCGACCCACACTTTGAAAAACACTGGTCTATCGAACTTGTTAGAAATCTGTTTGTTGACTCTTAAATAATTTATATGACACATTTTGAATTTCTAAATCGTATTGTGGCGGGTGATGTGCCGAGTGAAGATAACTCGAGTACTCACTCGAATATTTCATAGGTGTTTGAGTATTCGAGTCTTAGTGGGTAGAATTCGTATAATATCCGAATATAGGTTTAGGATACTTGCGATTTCGAACAATTGTTTCTACCGTGAAACAGTTGTGTTTGCATGGCTGTGTTTCGGTTTGAACGGTGGGATATGGCAGTGAATTTACAGGGTACAGAAGAATAATACCTGAGTCCTCAGGAATAGCAACACATGGGGGTATCATGGGCGAAACAGTATACTCTGTTATTTCCATGGTACTGCTCATGTCTACAGGCGACGGTTACCACTTTCCATCAGGTGGGCCGTCAGCTTGTTTGTCATTCTAAGTTGTATAAAAAAAGTACTAATCGCGTTGTTATTGATAGATATTATATTTCTGTATCATCTTTTCATGGTTTAAATGTGGTTATAAGAGAATTGTTCATTATTTTATATGGATTTTTATTTATATACTAGCTGACCCCGCAAACGTTGTTTTGCCATATACATTATTTCTTGAAAATAGTTTTTTTTAGGGGTGGCTTACCCTTATCATTGAGGGGTATGAAAAATAGATGTTGGCCGATTCTCAGACCTACCCAATATGCACATATAATTTCATGAAAATCGGTAAAGCCGTTTCGGAGGATTTTGCTAACAAACACAATGACACGAGAATTTTATATATTAGATATTTGTATATATTTTATATAATTGTTTATTAGCATAAATTGTAATATTTTTTTTTTTAATAGAACTATTATTATAGTTAATTCTGTTTGTTTTCAAGGAAAACAAATATGATTTTAAACAAGTTCGAAACACAAATCACTAATGATAGCAGTATTATTTAGATAAATACATTATTCATATATACAAAGGTCTAAAAAATGTATGTCACTAACTTTAATACCTAATTGTGACCGTCTACTGTCAGCCAAGGTGCAATTGTCCTCGCTCACTATAAATATTTAGTTAATTATGCACAATATTGTCACATAAACTGTTACACAATGCTACTTAGACGGACTGCAGACAGAATTATTTAAAAGACTACCTCTTACCCGCGACTTTGTCCGAGGTATGTTTATTGACCGGGATAAAATGTAGCCTATATCCTTCTCTGTTATATATGGTATGTGTATATTAAATTTTACAATGATTGGATACGTCGTTAAAGCGAAAAGAGGTAACAAATTAGCAAACTCGCTTTCACATTTGTAAAATTTGTAGGGATTGTGACACACTGAGGGGGTGAGGGCAGGTCCAGAGAGGGGCAGCGGTGTGATCATACTGTATGGATTAGTACTGTTACTACTAATATTTACCCTGTGATAACATTCATTTAATTTTCAATTATTGTAATCATTAAGATTGTGTTGAAAAAAAAATCGACTTTAATTGTGGCAACCAGTTATTTTTATTTAAAAACCAAACCACTGAATCGATTTTGATAACATTTCTATGAAACTAATCTGTAACTATATCCTTTCACATAAAACAAAAAAATAATTTCCCAATCGGTTTACAATTAAGTTATGAAGTAGCAAACTTAAAAAAAAATACATCGGAATTGATATATCTTTTTTGAAGTCGGTTAAAAAAGAATGACTAGTCCCTATCTACATAATTATGTTAATAACAATTATTCATATTTAAATATATTCTAGGTCACGGGAGTTGCCAGCTATCGGACTGTTTGCGTGTCCGTCTAGGTTCGCGATACTAGGCCAGTAATATAATATATTCACATACGTAATGTTGCTCATATTTTATGTATGTCTCGAAATTCGTGTCATTTACAAGTATTATCACAATAAATATTACGTACCGAAGGACGCTATATTGTTACTAACCACGCTAAAACGCTAACCTTCAGTATTTATGTTTGTCATTAAATATATAGTTGCATATATAAATATTAATAAGGCAAGGGGTAAACATATACTCTTTATTGTTACCTCTAAAAGATTACAGTAGTAAACATAGCAAAAATACCACTCCTTCTTCGTTGTCTATGCCTCGTAGATGTTTACTTGAGTGCTACATGCTTTTACTGAGAAGTACAGGGCAGCGTCTTTATAAAACTATAAACAATTATAAATTTTTTTTTAAAGACACATACGGGACTTAACGTGATGTAAAAGTTTTAAATAGTACCTATATATCCGTTTGTTTGTTGTCGACGTTTCGACGTGGTTTGCACCACGACGTTAAGTCCCGATTGTGTATTTAAAAATATGTGTAAACAACGCAAAAGTTTAAAATTAATTATTTCATATAGATATGAATATTACATACCATATTTGGTAAGTACAGTGGCGTCGATTCTGAACAGCCATTATCTTAAACTATTTCCAATTTAAATTTGATAATTCAGTGAAAACGTTTCGCGTCGTGCCGTTAAAAACTAAATATAGTTCTAACTTAAATCTGTTATACGAGTACAGTTAGATTATAATAGTCACTGTTAACTAAGTTTTCGTTGGAAGACTAAAATTATAATTTTACAGATAGAGAGTTGCACTTCAGATTTGACGCCAGTGTCCAAAATTTCTAAAATACACATGCTAACTTTTATAATATTCAGCAAACTTCAAACTGATGAGAAAACTTATACATTGGGTTATGGGAAACAGAGGTTAAATGCATAAAGTTTCATATTAACAATTACTTGATAATAATTTTGATTTACAATATTCTAGAGTTTCGTGCACGAAGGCGGACTGGTCCCGAAGAACTTGTACGTGGCCGGTGTATTCACTGAGCGGGACGGTGACCCGCTGAGCGAGGACAGCGTGTACCGATGCGTCAGTCTCGGCAAGGGACAGGTATGTTTGTCACACATGTTCTTTGCTCTGTCTTGTTGGGGTCACATTTTTTTATCCAGTAATCGTAGCAACAAGGCCGGGTATAACTTTTTGCTTTCGAGTCTATGAGGTAAAATAAGATAGGAAAGTAGTACGTCTCATTCTAACTCATAAACTTGTTGTCAATGTCACCAGTAAAACTGAAATTTTGTATTAAATTATTTTAAATATAAACGATTATTGATATTAAAAGCTAGCTCATCATCATCATCAGCATATCAAGGCTTCCCCCTATTGGCGGGTTTTGCCAGTAGTTGCCACGCTTGGCAGGCCGGTTGGCAACCGCAGTTAGACTTTGGAGATGTTTAAGGAGGGACGCTGCTGCCCATCTCTCGTCCTCCCTTAGTCCTCAATTACGACATTCACGGAAAAGGAAGGGGTGGCCTATTCTATACCGGGACCACATGATACACGAAAGCTATTGATCTATCTAGTAATAAATATATTTTAAAAAATTAAAAATTCTTCGCTTTTTTTTATTTTGTGTACCGTTAAATTGTAAAAAAATGTGTTTAATAATGCAGGAAGTGTTTCTCATGACGTAACTCGTGGTTGACAGTTGCACGAGGTGATCGTGGTGAACCGCGACCCGCAGAGCGTGCTCACGTGGGACTTCGACGTGCTGCGGCACGACATCGCCTTCACCGTGTACCGCAGCGACCACGAGCTCGACCACCAACGCGACGACGACGACAACTCCGCTGGTAAACATTTATTTTATTTTGCACTTTATTGCACCATTTATAGAATAGTAAATACAGTAACTATTAATGTGAAGTGACACAAAAGGCTACCTTATTGTTAGGCAATCTCTTCCAGACAACGTTAAGTTAGAGGACATTGAGAAAAGTAAAAAAAAAAGACAAAGTGTAGGTGGCGCTTTATCTGTATTCTATACTTATATTAAATCTGTAGAGAGGTCAATTCTATACATGAAATATATTTCCAAAATAACTATCAGCGGGTGATTAGTGATCAATACTGATGACAAAAATGCAATCAGTAAAATTTTTGTCTGTCTGTCTGTCTGTATGTTCGTTATAGAAACAAAAACTACTCGACGGATTTTAACGAAACTTGGTACATACTCCTGGGCAAGTTATAATGTACTTTTCATCACGCTACGATCAATAGGAGCAGAGCAGTGAAGGAAAATGTTGGGAAAACGGGAGGAGTTACTCTATTTTTAAGCTTCCGTCGCGTGTGTGCAGCCTTAATGGCCACTTTTTTAAATGTAAAAATGTCCACCCGTGCGACGCCAGGACGGTCCGCTTGTTATATATAAACTAATAAAACAAACATATATACATTTTGAATTTGTATGATAAAATGTGTGAACTTAAATTGAATAAAGAGTGAGCGAGTGGTAATGTGAAAAAGAGTTTGTTTGTTTGTTACCTTTTAGTGCCTTATCGGTTTTACCGATTACTATGGAACTTGTTATATATACATGGCATATAGTGGATGGAGAAGGATATACGTTACTGGTTTACCAGAGGGAGACTTTGTACAAAAGTCGATTGCTTGGGTACCTCTGTCCCATTCGTGTTTGAACCGTGAAGCTGTTGTGTTTGCATGGCTGCGTTTCGGTTTGAAGGGTGAGATATGACGTGAATTTACAGGGTACAGAGGAATAACACCTGAAAACTCTCAACAGATGACAACTTTTCCGAAGTTTGCAGTAGATTAAAAAAATACGATTTAATAGTGATTGTTAAGAAGTCTATTTGCATAAAGATGTTTTGAATTTGAATGGGCGGTATTAATGATGAAACATAACTCTAATGTGGAAGAAGCGAAAGAGGTTTGTTTGAATCGAAGCATTTAGCGTTCCATTGTTTCTGCCTACCCTAATGGGAGACAGGCGTGACAGATATATATATATATATATATATATATATATATATATATATATATATATATATATATATATAACTCTAGTATATATATTCTTTATTGCACAAAAACATACAGTAACAACAATAAGTTAATAACAATGTTAGCAAAGGCGAACTTATCTCTAAAAGAGATTTAGTAGTGCCTGGAGACAAATGGCACGGGTGAGGTAATGATAATTATTATAGGTGTAGTAAAAAGAATATAGGTTTTTCTTTTTGCTGGGTGAAAATGGTATGGTAACCCCGCCTACGCTAACGGGATACGCCGGCGGAACACCAGTGAAGGGTGATAGATGAGAATGAAAACAGGCCAGTTAGCCCATCATGATGAATTCATCAGTAATTGACCATGATAGTTTCCAGGGGGAACTGCGAGGAGGTCGACCTAGTTGTCTTAGTCTCCATTACTAACAATCCCTTTCCCCCCACTGGACTGATTAGATCGGTACTGGTTAGTGTGGATGGTCTTTAAAGTGTGAGGAATTGGTATGTGACGCGCTGTGAGCCGATGTGTGGTGCAGCAGGTCTGTGCGTGGGCGTGGGCGGCGGCGAGGAGGCGGCCGCGCGGTCGCTGCTGGAGCGGCGCGGCTGGCGCGAGGGCCACCACTACCACCGCGTCGAGCCCACCCTCGTCTGCCACGACGGCGAGAGCATACAGGTGACACCGCGCATACACTAAATCAGCCTTTCCCAACGTGGGCGATAACGCCCCTTTGTGGTCGCTGCAGGCCTAAAGGGGGCGGTAAGAGACCCAGAAAAAAAAAAGCGTTGTGTAGAGGCTGGGGGGGGGGGGGTGATTTGTTGCTCTTGAAGTAATAGCGGTTTTTAAGTAGGTGAGAAAATGGGGGTGCTAAAAAATAATTTATTCTCAAAGTGGACAGTAGACAAAATAAGTTTGGGAATCCCTGCACTAAATCATTGCCAGTTACTCACGAATCCCTCACCAATGGTAAACACGAAAAATAACTGTCTACTGTAGAACATAAGACTCCCCCATAAGCGGAAGTTTCGCCAATAGTTGCCACGCTTGGCAGGCCAGTTGACCGCCTGTCGAGCGTGTTAAAAACCACAGTTACACTCTGATGATGTTTTGCGAGGGACGCTGCTGCCAATCTCTCCATCATTAAGTTCCCTTACTCGCCTCTTACGACACCCACAGGATAAGTATCATGGATATTGCAGTGAATACTGTGTCCATCACGCTGTTCATGTCTATAAGTGAAGATTATTGACCACTTTTCATCAGCTGTCATGTTATGTCACACCAGGGCTCGCATGTGATGATGGAATCCGGCAGCTACGTGCTGCAGTGGCGCTGTGAGCTCTTGGATACCACACACCGCGCCGCCCAGCTTGTCTACTTCCACGAGACGCTCGCCAGCCACCATTACAAGTATGTGCCTGTTCATTTCCTGCAATTATTGGTAGCAGAGCATTAACAATGGATGATTGGATGAATATAATGGAAGAATGGAGTTATAGCCGTGTAAGCACTATCAAGTGATTATGGCTTGTACCGCTGTGACATTATTTGCTATAGAAGTGTAATATCATAATAATAGAAGTGGAATGTCACTGTATTCTGTGATATCTCCATGGACATGACCAGAATGATGAATGGCGACACAGATGTCGTTTTTGTCTGTTGATATAGATTTTGTTTTGTGGGATAAAAATGGAATAGTAAATCTGCTTGCTGTCAGTGATGGATAATGGGTGAAGATGAATTCGGATTTGTTTAATGCGATGAATCAATTAATTACGATGGTTTCCATCACTATACGATAGTGACCATGCAGGAATCGACTTAATAAGGGTATATTGTTAGCTATAAGGTTGATAGTTCCCATTACTAATAATACTTTCCTCTCTAGAAGTGACGGTTACCACTTTTCATCAGGTAAACAGTCAATTTAGTAATCCAAGTTATGTAAATATGGGTGTACCTCGTTACGCAGGGGTTCGATGTCAAGCCTGCAATCTGGCACCAGTGGCTTCTCTTGCCTCAGCGGCAAGTCTGCGGCGAGCTCGTGCCCCTCGCGGTGATGGCCTCCGTTGGCGCACGCGCCGCACCCGCCGCTCTCGTCACACTCGCCACACTCACCACACTCGCCACATTCGTCACCCTCGCCACCGTCGGCTCCGTCGCCGCCGCTCTACAGCTAAGCTTCAACATCTCGGCTGTAACTTGTTACTAATTGAGGACTACGTAAGTAACTATGCAGAATTCTTAGTGCGAATTTTCAAATAAACTCTATCTCTACTATCGATAATAGAATAATCGAAGGTTAAAACGTGATAGTTCACGATTGGTCGTTTGTAACATTATCCTAACTTTGTGCAAGTCAAAGTGTAGTGTTTGGGTGATTCTAAATCCCGGATCGTAAAGTAATATAATTTAAGTAAACTCGCACTAAGCACTCAGAGCTCAAGCTAATAATATTCAGATAACTTCATGCGTGTCTCTTACGTATCCATCGGTGTGTGGACACAGGATAGCAGGGAATGAAAGAGCATAGAATGGTGTCTTCTATACTCTATAATTTTGTTATTCTGTATGAGTCGCACAAGAAATTAACTGAGTTTATTGTACACACTCACACACATACAATGCGGCGATGTGTGTGTGAGATTAGTTTGTGACGTCATCAAATTTTAGATAGGCATGAACCAACGTTCATTCCTGTCTTTATAAATGTAATTCAGATCTAAAATTGTCTCAAACAAAATATTAAGAATCTCTATTGCCATGCTTTGAAGAACTTGAAGAAATATATATATATATATATATATATATATATATATATATATATATATATATATATATATATGAAGTAAAAAGATGTATTATAAAAATAGAGTTTGGCGTTACTGAAATTATTCATATTACCTATTTAATTCTAAAAAGGTTTTAATAACATAATAAATATGTTGTGAACAATTTATTTTAGAAATTGTCAAACAAACAGTAGCAAACTAGTATACGTCCCGCCTGATAGTAAACGGTTACCGTAGCCTAAAGTCTATAGTTGATCGTATTTTTTATGTACGGAATAAATTGAGAGTAACACTGTATTTTCAATTCTGATACATTGAACTCAATAATTTAGTTGGTTTATATTGTCATACTATGATTTTAATTTACTAAAATTTATAAATAATGTGAGAACTGTGCTCTTATGTATATCAAGAATTGATACCGTGAAATTAATTTATAAGATGAAGTAATATTACGAGATGTGTTGATTACTTTACATGAAACATTGTTATGACTCTCGTTATGTATTTATAATTTTTACAATTTATTTATTTATTATTATTTTTTTAAGTAAGTAAATATATTGTAGAAATTAGAAATAGTTCTCGTATAAGATCTGATTTGAAAAACAAAGCGATGTTTCAATCGATTCTAAATACGACGTTGTTAGTACCGCTTTGTTTTTTTATTGTAACTTCGTGTCAAATTAAAATTTGTTTAAGAAATTCTTTTTTTTTTTTTTTTTAATGAATGAGTTTTTAACTTAGTTCTTAGGCGTGAATAATATATAGCAATATGTATATATTAGTACAATGACGAATATGTTAAAACTCTGATGTCTTAACAATGTTATTGGATAAAACAGATTTATAATATATTCGAAAATAGATATTCGACCGATATGGATGGGCGATATCGAAATGGGCGATGACTTTTCCCGCAAATCAGTGTCCATTGTGACCCAATATCGAATAGATATCGAATCGGTATCCATATTACCAACGCCTATTAATTCTATCAAGGATTACGACTTTTATTTGAGGAATCAAATCTTGGATTAGGAAGAATTCAATTTATATATGAGATTTTTCAGGATTTCTCAATTTAGAATTATTTTTAAAATCATTTGTGAAATATATGTAACGCATTATTTGGCGTATTTTTATTTAAAATGAAAAATAATGTGAAAATGTTATTCATTGAAATACGTATTTTACAAGTTACTTTTTCATCTAGATTTAATCGTAAACTAGTAGGAGCGTTTCTTTAAATCAATTCCTAAAAAAAAAAATAGTAAAAATTTAGTATCGATCGCGTATAGAGATTAGTACAGCATTTGGCGCCTTGTATGACTCGTATCTTATGATATTTGTCTCCTATTTACAATAGCGTAAGGTTTAAATTTGAACGACCACGGTCTCGTATCATTCTTACCCCTCAATTCTTCCGGCTTTTGTGATAATAGTTCGTTTTCATTAGAAAGAGACATTTGATCATCGAATAAACATCGTATGGTCAGACAGTACAGTGGTTTTAACGTATGAAACTGTTGTGGAATCGTATAATGTTTTTGCTGGTCGCTAGCGATTGTTAGGTACGCATTTTTGAATTAAAATAACTGTTATATGAATAATTATTTGAATCTAGTATGAAATTTAAATTAAGAGTCAAAAATAATATTTCTTTCTTTTCTAATATTTTTTTTTCTTTTCTGGCAACAATAATAATGTAGTTGATTAATTTTTTTTTATAGTAAAAAGAAAGGTTTCTTTTTTTACAATATTTTCATAATTATTTTTGTCAAAATTGAAGTGAGTTCTCGTAAGAAATATTAAATTAAATTCACTATAAAGTATGATGTAAAAAGAAACATTAGAATTTAAACTAGTTTTTTGGCAACTTTAAGTGGAACGATGATTCGAACATATACAATGTCAAGTAGAACGCTACAATTCAACATAGATGTAGAGTTAACATATATTTGATTCCTCCTGGCATAAAATATTTACTAACGCCTAGGGAAATCAAATTTGTCCTTGTATAAATAAACGTAAATACAACTCGTGTGGAATAGCAATTGAAAACTATATTGTATACTAATAATAACAAAGTCTATTTTTCACTATCTAATAAAATATATTTAATAGAGATTAAAGTATACTTACGTACTGAAATCACTCGCAAACAATTCTATAACTTGTTGTGTATATTTGATCAAATATTTGCATAGACTTTTGCCTGCTTTTTAAATAGTTTTTAGTTATAAGTCGTAGAAGGATACGTAAGTTTGACCAATATACTGAGGGCCTACCATGAAATATTTTCCGAAATTTCGGGCACGAACGAAACAGAAATTTGATGTTAAAATTACATAATATATGCCATTTGAAATTATTAAAAATGTTAAAATATCGTTCCCCTGAACTATTAGGATAGGATTTATGATGTACGAAATGTTAAGCTCCATTTAGTGGGTCGATATCGGTACGAATAAAAACGCGAAATTGAGCGCGAAAATTCAGAATTTCATTTCATAGTAGACCACCTGTTTTTAAATAAAATTATTTGACTTAAGCATCGACTATATATTTTGCTACTGTGCTATGTTATAGATAGCGTCAGAAATTTTAATAATTATCAATTCCCTTTAAACAAAAATCACAGTCGTTGATGGTAATTTGTATGCAGCCATATTTGATGTGCTGTTTAAGTTTTTATATGAACACGGAAAGATGGCGCTGAATGGTTTTTTTTTTCATCTCCGGATATTTGTCATGATGATGACCAACACTGCATACATTGTTGGATATGTTTTATATAAAAATAGTTAATTTATTTAATTTTGTCCTAGAATTTGTTTAAAATTAGCGCCATCTACCTTTATTTTGTAGTTTGAATTCTGATAATTGTTTTTTTTTCCCACTAGAGTCATCTATTGCAAATTCTTGGCGGAAACACTACAACGCCTATTTACTTTGGTAAAATATATAGTCTCTGACCTAAGTGTGACGGTTACCACTTTCCATCAGGTGGGCCGTCAGCTTATTTGCCATTCTAAGTTGTATAAAAAAAAATTGGTATAATGTTGGTCAAACATGTGTCCTATATTGGCCAAACATAAATGCCAAATGTCCAATGTATGCGAGTGACAAAGTAGTATGGCGTCGGCGCGGCCAGTCGTGTATTGCTCAGGGTACCGTATGTTTTAAGCGAATACAAACATGTTGGGTACAAACATTTGTCTAAGGAATGTCGGAGTTAGATCAGGTGCCCGTATATAAATGGCATATTTAGTTATTCCATATAATTTAATAGAATTTATGTTCCTTAATTTTCTTTTAAGAATATTGTAGTGATTCTCTAAAAACATTATTAGCATCATAATATCAGCCGCTAACTGTTAATTTGAGCGCGAGGGGGGGGGGGGTTGCCAGTGATTCCTGTGAGGCTATGGCAATGTTTTAAGAGGGAAGGGTTGACCTATTCTTTGCCAGGACCTCAGCGGCAGATTCTCTAAAGTATGAGATATAAAATAATCCTTTCCTGAATTTCTGTGTCGATATAAAGATAATACTAGTAGTATTATGTAATCCGTGCTTTAATTATTTGAGTGTTTAATATACACAACGCCATCTAGTCTTAAATTCGGCAAACCTACGTCCGTGTTATTTTGTAAATCGAATCATTTGTATATGGGCTCTGATCTAATATCCCTGCAGTTCGTGTGTCACCAAGTTATACAACTATATAATAAAATGTCATATTTCTATACATATGTTTGTGTACGTTTCACAACTTACATGTTATGTACATATTTTGAAAACATTTTCAATTTATATGATTAAGACCTTTTCTTTTTCTTACAATTAGATAAGGATAGTGCGCACAAAACCCCATCATGTATATGTAGTGATAGAAGTAAGCCAACAAGCTTTATCACTTGGTGATACACCTAGTTTACGTAAGCACAGTGCGTAACGGTGGTACCTCAATATTTGAGAATGTATAAGTGTCACGATTTAGTCATTTTATTTAGATGTAAGCTGAGACTGGCTCGAAATCTACTGTCCTGCTCTAACACACGTACTATGCGATCTGCAATAGTCGCAATCTTAGCTTAAATCTGAATAGATATAAGTGAAAATAAATATCGCTTATTTTTTCAATATGAGTATATATATATGTACATATATCAAAGTTGCTGCTTTCTATATTTACAGTTATCACAACTGTCAGGCAAACATTGTCAAACTGTATGTGTAATGTGTATTATTGTTTCGGCTCGCATAACATTGTATTTTTTTTTTTTGATGGGTGAAAATGGTATGGTAGCCCCGCCTGCGCTAACGGGATACGCTGGCGGAGCACCAGTGAAGGGTGATAGATGAGAATGAAAACAGGCCAGTTAGCCCATCATGATGAATCCACCAGGAATTAACTATGATAGTTTCCAGGGGGAACCGCGAGGAGGTCGACCTGGTTGGGTATATTGCTAGTAATGGGATTCTCAGTCTCCATTACTAACAATCCCTTTCCCCCCCATAACATTGTATTTACGTAACACACAAGTTTCATTTGTAATAAATATGTCTTTCACCATCGAGTCGATAAGTATTGAAGTACCAGTAGGACTGGATTTAATTCAAAAAAAAAAAATTACTACCTAAAATGTGTCTAACAATACTTGATAAATAAAAATGTGTAAAATAACACTGTGGGTCCCCAAAGTTATCGCAATGTAATAATAAATTCACACATCATTACTGTTTTGTCAGATTTACAATCGGACTCCCATAATCCTACAATTTTATATATATATATAAAAAAATAAGAATTTTTTTATAATTACGCATTTGAGATCTATACTCTAGTGTCGAAAACGATTTTTGGATTAGCTATTTTCCATAAAACTTACACATATTTTATAGAATGTAATGAAATGACATTAAAGTGAACGAAAAAATAAGGCAACTTAAACGCTTGCTATTATATGTGCGTAACTAGTATTACGGTGAAGTTCACAGACTGATGAGAGTTCGGAGAGGTTTTTTGGATGATGAGATGAAGATGGAATGGAACCCCGCCTGCGTTATCAATATACCCTGGCGGGGCACCAGCGAGACGTGATAAATGAGAATGAAAGCAGGTCAGTTGGCCCATCGTGACGAATTTAACAAGTGGCATGATGGTTGCCAAGAGAGATCATGTGGAGGTCGACCTGATATTACTAGCTTTACCCCTTGAGCCCAGTTCATACGACACTCTAACATGTACTGTTCAGAGTACAATAAGGCTGGTATACCTGAAGAAGGTAAAAGCCCTTAAAAATTAAAAAAGAAATCTATTACCTTTCCCTCCGAGTTCGCAGAAATAAATTCTAACAAGACAAGTAACTAAAATATGTTTTTTAGTTTTAGACAATCACTGCGGACTAAACTATTAAGACGCCCCTGTCTTATGGTGGAAATCTTGTTTTATTTATTTGTTTTGTTAGATTTTTACCATTGTGAACACGTCCCAACTAATATATGCACATGTGTCTCGTGATGAACGGAAACGTGTCCGCCTAACGCGGCCGAGCGACGAGGACGCGACTTGTCAATGCAATATGGAACTTGTTCCGAGTTGTGAGTAGGCTCATATTCCTTAGTATATACACTTATCATAATAAATCAATTATTTTTCAATTAACGTTAGAGTGCTCGACGCTGAATTAAAAAAAGCAATTTAACAGCAACAAGTGCATTCAAATGTAACTTTGTTATTTTTCTACAATATTTGTACACAGTGCTGTGTATTAGCGAATAATTTTTTTTTTAAGCATTTTATGTTTTTATTAAGCATTTTTTTTATTTTTCGTATCACTCTACTTAATATTTATCGTAACATGTTGTAGTGTAATTGTGAAATCGTGTATCTTGGAGGTACAGAGAAACGTAGAAATATCTATGTGAATTTAGATAGAAACAAATTATATAGTTTTATTGCCATTCAAGGAATTGTTAAAGCTTAGAGGTTTGATTGAAAAGTAGGTCTAATTTCACGATAGTTTTTATTCTTTTAACTTTAAGTATCAATGTACTTTTTTTTTTCTAAATATAATAAAACCATTGTGCAATAATATATTTAATACGAATATTTTATTTATTAAAAATTATCAAATTTTACATTTAAGTAATTAAGAGACCCTCTTGGACTGAAATTGTCGTGGTAATTTTATGTCCAGTCCGAATATGGCGATTTGATTGATTTTCTACCTTACGTAAAATGATATTGATAAGAGACATAATATTCTGGATTGTAAATTGAAAAGAAATAGGTTTTCTGTTGTCGAGAAAGCCCGCCGTATCGAGAGGGGTCTCTTAATCGGAATTTCAATAGAATAGTTACAAAATATGGACTCTACAATAGGACTTAACACCAATAAAAATATAATTTTCGAAATAGGCGTAGTGTACGTCTATCTCGAATTTTTTTTATATGTTATATAATTATTTGTCACTGCTTTTAAGTACTATTTCTTAAATAAACTTTTTTTTTTTAATTTATTATTAAAAATAGCTACAATTTTAATTGAGAAAACAGAGAAGAAGAATCTCTAAAGAGGATTAAATTAAGGTATCCTTTATAGTGCACAGTCTGAGCCTAAAGCGATACAGTACACAGTAAATCCATACTCATGTCTATTTTTAATTTCTATTCTGTCCAAAGTACTACCTAATTGATCTGTTTTTTTTTTTCGAATATATTCTTCAATGCAGTTTGTATTATAATTAATACCTAATAGTCCTCAGGAATGGCAACGCATGGGGGGGTATCATGGGCGAAACAGTATACTCTGTTATGTCCATAGTACTGCTCATGTCTATAAGCGACGGTTACTACTGTCCATCAGGTGGGCCGTCAGCTGGTTTGCCATTCTAAGTTGTATAAAAAAAAACCTACTAATTTTGAAAATATAAATAGCCGTCTCAATTTTTTCATTTTTTTTAAATGCTACAAGTACAGTATATAATAATATTTCACTATACGTATAGTGAAATATTTTTTATTTGGGCAAATTATCATTACTTTTTTTTTCTTTTTCTAATCGCTTGCTAAAATGAGTAGTGATGTGATTTATGCTTAAATCGATGGATGTGATGATCATTTTGGTATAAATTATTTTGTGTATATAATATTACATTTGCAGCTGTAGGTTTGTAAAAGAGCCATGCAATTCATGTCTCTTCCAAACTACTATCATACACATTATATTTTAAAGTGAGAAAAACTAGTATTGACTTACATGTGCTTTAGTCGAGAATGCTTGACTAGTTTTAAAATTAGTCGAGTATATTCGTTAAAAAAAAAGTCAATTCGGTGTTCTTAAATTAAAATACTATTATACAATTTAGCCCACTTTAAGGTCTTATTATGGCAACAAATAATTGTGAATAGGTTATACCATTTTTTTTGAAGTTTGAAAAATGTTTCACTCAGTAAAATCTTAATTATTTAATGATTAATCCACTATCGTTGTACCTATGTACAAATAAAATCATGTGAATTATATTTATTTTAATTTGTTATAAGATCAGTTGTTTCCACTGCATCGGAGTCGTGTTGTGAGTATCAAGCAATTTAGTATTTAGTAACTAGTTATGTTGCAAACTGAGGGCCTACCATGAAATATTTTCCGAATTTTCGGGCACGTACGAAACAGAAATTTGATGTTAAAATTATATAATACATGCCGTTTAATATTATTAAAAATGTTAAAATATCGTTCTTCTAGACTATTAGTATAGGATTTATGATAAATGAATTGTTAAACTCCATTTACTGGAACGATTTCGGTACGAACAGAAACACGAAATTGAGTCCGAAAATTCGGAATTTCATTTCATGGTAGACCTGAACACAGCACTTCGAAAGTTTCTTAGTATGTATTTATTAAATATTTTTTTTTTATCTTCAAATTATAGAAATTATGGTGCTTATATTGTCTACATGTGTCATCAGCTGTATATCATTACACCATAACAGATAGTTACGGTAACGGGGTGAGCAGAAAGAATTTAGGTCTATAGACTTTGTTTTTATATATTTATTGAATTATAGAAAAAAGTTTTTAAGTATACAATTAAAGTTATTTTTAGTAGATGTGTACGTGGACATTGTTTGTTGTAAGCGAACATTTATATATGTTTGTTTTGTAATCAACATCTATGAAACTTTTGCGTTGTGTTGTGTAATTTAATAATATTTTATAATTAGAATAATTCTCGGATTTGGCCCTAATGATAGGCATGTTATTTATTTAGGAACACATTTTAAGAACAATAAACTTAACGCTAGTAGAATTTATTGAATATTGAAATAAAAATCTCAACAAAATATACTTGTTTCTTTTTTTTTCTCAATCCTATTTTTTTTATACAACTTAGAATGGCAAACAAGCTGACGGTCCATCTCATTGAAAGTGGTAACCGTCGCCTACAGACATGAGCAGTACCATGAACATAACAGAGTATACTGTTTCGCCCATGATACCCCCCATGCGTCGCTATTCCTGAGGACTCAGGTGTTATTCCTCTGTACTCAGTAAATTCACTGCCTTATCCCACCCTTCAAACCGAAACACAGCCATGCAAACACAACTGCTTCACGGTTGAAACACGAATGGGACAGAGGTACCCAAGCAATCGACTTTTGTACAAAGTCTCCCTCTGATAAAACTGGTATTTTGTACTGCACTCATGAAATAACAAATAGGAATTAAGATTGAGATCAGTTTGCAATAGTTTGTATTAGCAAGTTGCACTGATATGCATCTATCAGAACAATATTTAATCTTTATATGGCTAGTATTGCAATTCAAAAGTGTGGTATGTTTCAATTCTAATATCGATTTATTGGAATTCATTTCAAGAGGAATCCCATAGATGGCGTGTTACTTAGTATGTTATTCTAAATTGCATAAAAAATAAATAAATAATAATATTTAAATTGAAAAATAATAAATGGTAACCATGCAATTATCCTTGTTTCTTAATGGCATCGATTGCGTTCACCATTGCATTGCAATGTGTAAACCATAACAAGTCGCGTATAAAACCCGAAAGCTCGATAAGAGTTGCACAATTGTAATAGGAAAATTATTTTCCATTTATGCATTGTTGGCATAATAATAAGCAATAAAAGACCAGGTTCGATTCCTGGTAATTGGTTATAACGTGTTTTTCCAGGTTAGGTTTTATTTTTTTAGTACGTTTGTTCCGTTATGGAACAGGCTAAGGTCGGAGACCATGCTGCCTAGTCTTCAATATGATAATTTGTCTGGAATTTTTCCAGCTTAAGTTTTATTTTGTTCTACTTTTTTTTTCTGTTTTACTCATATCAATGTTGTTATTGTTTTAAAATTCGTTCAAAATGGACAGGCAAAGACCATGGTCCATACAGCCTAGTCATAAGTTATTATTTCTTCATAAATGGGTATATACATACGTATAAAAATTATTTCATACGTATTTTATATTAATCTTAATAGGAGTTGTAACTGCAGATTTTCACCATCGTACAACCCGCCATAAATTAAAATTTCATCCCAACCATCTGGACGAGTGGCGGTCCTTCACCGTGCGTTTTTCAAGGCACTTTCTCCCACGCACAACCACTCTTTGGAATCAACCATCAAAATTTTCACCCATCAAAAAAAATATCCTAAGAACAAGGGGAAAGGGATTGTTAGTAATGGGGTCTAATTGCCCCATTGCTACCAATATAACCTATCAGGTCGACCTCCACGTGGTTCTCCCAAGAAACCATCTTGGTCAATTCTATTGCAATTTATCACGATGGGTTAACTGACCTGGTTTCATCCTTATCTATCATCCCTCACTGGTGTCCCATCAGCGTATACCGTTAGCGTAGACGGGGTTACCATTCCGTTATCATCTATTACAAAAAAAAAATACCTTAAGAGCAAGGACTCCAATATTAAAACGATAATACCGCCATCTTGTATTAGGTACTTTATTTTTATTGGCCATAGCAGGCGAGTTGGTCGTCGGCCATTTTTATAGCCGCGCGCCGTACTTCAGTTTCCAGTTGAAGTCTTTTATGGCGTTGATAAGGGCAACGGATAATTTTACGCCATGAAATTGTTGTTTTATAATGAATAGAATCTACTGTTTTGCTTATGGATGTTTCTAGAATCATAGTTAAATACATACCGTCTAGATACTAAAACGCAATTACTTGGCAAATCCATCGAAAATTCGTAACAATGTTTATTGTTAAATTAACTATATTTGATTTTTTTTTATACAACTTAGAATGTCAAACAAGCTGACGGCCCACCTGATGGAAAGTGGTAACCGTCGCCTATAGACATGAACAGTACCGTGGACATAACAGAGTATACTGTTTCGCCCATGATACCCCCCATGCGTTGCCATTCCTGAGGACTCAGGTGTTATTCCTCTGTACCCTGTAAATTCACTGCCATATCCTACCTTTCAAACCGAAATACAGCCATGCAAATACTACTGCTTCACGGTTGAAACACGAATGGGACAAAGGTACCCAAGTAATCGACTTTTGTACAAAGTCTCCCTCTGGGAATATACATGATTGATATAGCACAAAGCTATTTTTTATAGGATATTAATTAAATGGTAACCCCGTTAGTGTTATTTGTATATGTTGGAGAGAGAGGGGTGACAAATGGATGAAAGATGAAATAATGAGCACATTGGTACGAAACATACTAAACTTCAATTAAATGTTTTTTTTACGGGATTTATACCTTCTTTAAGTATTTTTTTTTATCCTAGTCCACACCCCATCTGTTTTTTGCACTACTTCACACCTGACTTTCTTCAAAAAATTGTGAAACCAACTTATATGCAGTACAAAAAAACCCGTCAATATCTTTCACTACTACTGTTGGGGAGTTAAAAAAATTCATAGGAATTCTTTTGTTCATGTCAGTGGAGCATTTCCCTAGTGCACGCTCATACGGATAATAATAAACATCTTCCGCGAGACCATTCCGATCACGATCGCCTTCATAAGATTCGGCCTGTGATAGAACAGCTAAATACGACATTTTCATACACCAGCGTTATGCTTACAGATTTGAGGTCTATTCTGCGAGAGATGATGGGTTAGAATGAAAACAGGTCGGTTAACTCATATTGGCGAATTTCACAAGAATGAACCACGATGGTTTCAATAATAAAGTCGTCACTCTTTTATCGACTTACGTTGGCGCCGAGCCTGAAGAACTACATGGAGGTCGAATTGTTTGGCCTTATAGGGTCCGCAACATCCGCTCCCGTCAAAAGATGTGCGCGTAGATGGATTCGAACATTGGCCTGTATTTGCCAATCGATTACGGTGCAAAATGCCCAATGCTGGCAACCAAATGTAATGTACTTGTGTCTAAATCAGAGACCAAAGATTTTCCATTACTGATAATTTCCTCTTTCCCCGGGTACATTATTTCACTGATGTAGATACATCAGTAAGTTTTTTGAATAAAAATATATTATTGAGAAAAAAAATATTTTTTTCTTTATTTTTCAATCTATGTTTAATTATCTATCTGTTACAATTTATTGTATTTAAAAAGGAAAAATCATGCATTTAAGGGTTAACGGTACACGCTGACGGGGCATCAGTGAGGGATGATACGTGACAAAGAAAAGGCAGGTCAGTTAGCCCATCGTGATGAATTAATTTGGAATTCAGCACGATGGTTTCCAGGGGGGACCACGGGGAGGTTTACCTGTTAAGGTATATTGTTAGCCATGACTTAGCTGTTGGACCCCATTACTCCCTTATAATCCCTTCCCCCCTCTTCAGGTACATCAGCCTTATCGTATCCTGAATTGATTTCTCGAATAAGGTTTTATCTACTTCCCCCATTCACGGAAAGAGAGGAATTAATGGGTGTTAATAATTTACAGAGATGTTAAACCATTTCTGATTTGTGTTCAATTCATATAGATTGAATAAGACCAATATTGGAGTCCATTATTGAGTAGATATGAGTAATTTAAAAACTGGTCGCCACGTATTATGTGCTTAGCATAGTTTCAAGTGGTTTAACGGTTGTTTTATATCGCGGCCTAGTTATGGCCCATAGTTGTGTACCTACATGGTTTACGAGCGTACCTATTGTTTCCAATCGGTACCCACTGTATGCAAACTCGGAAATTTAATGAATTAATACAATTTATACTGTTTTTTTTTTTTATTAAATGATAATGGAATAGTAATCCCGCTTGCGTTAACGGTGTAAGCTGATAGGACACCAGTGGAGGATGATAGGCAAGAGTGGAAAGGCAGGTCAGTTTTTTTAAATGGAATACACTGGCGGGGCACCAGGAGGCACTAGTGAGGGATGATAAAAGGTAGGTCAGTTAGGCCATCATGACGAATTCAACGATACATTAGTCACGGTGGTTTCCAGGGGGAACCGCGTGGAGTTCGACCTGATAGGGTATATTGATAGCAATGGGGACTAACCTCCCATTACTAACAATCCTTTCGCCCTAGGCAGGTCAGTTTTTTTTTAATGGGTGAAAATGGCATAATAACCTCGC
This sequence comes from Galleria mellonella, assembly GCF_026898425.1. Lineage (NCBI taxonomy): Eukaryota > Metazoa > Arthropoda > Insecta > Lepidoptera > Pyralidae > Galleria > Galleria mellonella. Next base: position 8,270,333 of record NW_026442086.1, on the reverse strand, counting down.
TTGCGCTGTCGGTATACCTGGTGGGGTATCAGTGAGGGGTGATTGGTGAGGATGAAAAGGCAGGTCAGTTAGCCCATCGTGACGAATTCAACGATAAAAGAGTCACGGTGGTTTTCAGGGGGAACCGTGTGGAGTTCGACCTGCTAGAGTATATTGATAGCAATGGGGACTAACCTCCCATTACTAACAATCCCTTCCCCTCCGGGCAGGTCAGTTAGCCCATCATGACAAATACATCTGGAATTCAAAACGATGGTTTTCAGGGGGACCACGTGGAGGTCGATCTGACGGGATGGCACCAGCAGTCTGCATTACTAACAATCCCTTCCCCCCCTTCTGTTGTATGTTCTTGTATCAGCCATTAAGTGTTCACTGCTATCCATATAAGGAGGATTTTGCCAATAGTTGCTACGCGGATTGGCAACTGCAGTTTGACTTTTGCTAATGTTTTAAGAGGGACGCTGCCTTTTTTTATGCAACTTAAAATGGCAAACAAGCTGACGGCCCACCTGATGGAAAGTGATAACCGTCGCCTATAGACATGAGCAGTATCATGGACATAACAGAGTATACTGTTTCGCCCATGATACCCCCCATGTGTTGCCATTCCTGAGGACTCGAATGTTATTTCTCTGTACCCTGTAAATTCACTGCCATATCCCACCCTTCAAACCGAAACACAGCCATGCAAACACAACTGCTTTACGGTGGAAACACGAATGGGACAGAGGTACTCGAGCAAACGACTTTTGTACAAAGTCTCCCTCTGGAGTATAACAATGCGACCTTCGCATTGTTATAAGTTAAGTTTCCAGGAGTGACAAAATTCACAAGGGTGTAACATTTACATTTATAGGCGATAAAAAAAAATATTATTAATATTTCAAACGTTAACTGGCCACTGCTGGATATAAGCTTTCTCCATAAGAAGAGTTTTGCCAGTAGTTGCCATGCTTGGCAGGCGGATTAGCAACCGCAGTTAGGCTTTTAGAGATGTTTTAAGAGGGACGCTGCTGCCCATCCCTCGCCCTCCATTAGTCGCCTATTACGACACCCACGGGAAAGGAAGGGGTGGCCCGTTCTATGCCGGGACACACACGGCAAGATAAAAAAATACCATTACGTAATTGCTAACTGATAGTTACCATACGCGGTACATTTATCTATTTCGACTTTTTAGCAAATACCTGTAAAAATAGGCCTCCGGCTTTCTACCTATATTAATTTCAAAAAGCGTATATTCGTTACAAAGTTGCGTCGCCCGAAACAAAGAACGACAAATACTCTTCATAACTTCACGAACTACGTTCGTATTGGAGAAATAAAATTATTTTAGATATTATTTTATCTATCTATGTTATACGATCACGCCAAGTCCCTTGCGGGATAGGCAGAGAACAGTCATAGTTCGATATGTTTACAACTTTTGCTTCATCCACTTTCATAATTAGACTCATGCTTATGTTCCGGGGACTCATGATTCCTCTATCAGATCCTAAATCATGAAGGATTTACGGTCTATTTCAGGGGTTCCCAAACTTATTTTGTCTACTGCCCACTTTGAGAATAAATTATTTTTTAGCGCCATTTTTCCACCTACTTAAAGGCCACTATTACTTCAAGAGCAACAAATCACCCCCCCCCCAGCCTCTACACAACGCCCCTATTTTTTTCTAGGTCTCTTACCGCCCCTCTTTAGACCTGCAGCGCCCACACGTGGGCGTTATCGCCCACTTTGGGAAAGGCTGATCTATTTGATCATAATAGGTCACTCTAGGTTTCTCCCAGTACATAGGCTGGAAAGAGATTTTTAGTAATGGGGGTTAATTGTCCCATTGCTAGCAATATACCCTATCAGGTACATGTCCATGCGGTCCCTTAAGACTATCGTGATTAATTCTTGGTGGATTCGTCACGTTTCGATTGACCTGACTTCGTCCTCACCTGTTATCTCTCACTGGTATTTTTTTTTTATACAACTTAGAATGGCAAACACGCTGACGGCCCACCTGATGGAAAGTGGTAACCGTCGCCTATACACATGAGCAGTACCATTGACATAACAGAGTATACTGTTTCGCCCATGATACCCCTATGCGTTGCTATTCCTGAGGACTCAGGTGTTATTCCTCTGTAGCCAGTAAATTCACGCCATATCCCACCCTTAAAACCGAAACACAGCCATGTAAACACAACTGCTTAACGGTTGAAACACGAATGGGACAGAAGTACCCAAGCAATCGACTTTTGTACGAAGTCTCCGCGTCAGCCTCAGCGTGTACAAATAATGCAGGCAGAGTCGCTATTCCATTTTCATCTGATAAAAAATATCTTCCTCGGTACCCGCGTTTTTTTTAATGGGTGATAATGTAATAGTAACCCCGCTGGAGCTATCGGTATACACTGGCGGGGCACCAGTGGTAAACAGGTCAGTTAGCCCATCATGATGAATTCAACAAGAATTGTTTACGATGGTTTCCACGTGGAGGGCGATCTAATAGGGCATATTGCTAGCAATGGGGCTGTCAAACTTCATTGCTAACAATCCCTTCCTCCCCTTCAAAGGGTGCTAGGGTAATGTGTATAAAGTGTATTATAACCAATGGGTATCACTCACGTGTCCTCTGGTTAGGATTAGCGACGCTGATACGAACGGTGACGGTGACCACGCGCCGGTGAAATGTGACGCCAAACGACACGAGCCGGGGCGAACAAACTAGCTTGTGACCATAGTTTGCTCATACCGCTCGGGTTGTCTTATTGTCACAGGGCTTTGTCACAAGGTGTTGTTTGGTGTATATTGAATATTGTACAGCGAGGTGCGCGTGCGCTTGCACAGCTAAAATACGACTGGCTTGGAAAAATATATTGCTATTTGCACAAGTGTTTTCTGAAACAATCGTTAAGAAGTTTTCTACTATTACCTACATCATGTCGCCGCTTTAACTGCCAATATGGAGATTATGTGAAAGTCTAAAATCTACTTTTTTTTTTTAATTTTATATTGAAGAAAGGTTCTTGAGTGGTGACCTCGTACTAGGATTTGATAAGTGAAAATGGTATGGTAACCCTGCCTGCGCTAACGGGATATGCTGGCGGAGCACCAGTGAAGGGTGACAAATGAGAGTGAAAACAGGCCAGTTAGCCCATCATGATAAATTCATCAGAAATTAACCATGATAGTTTCCAGGGGGTTGGGTATATTGCTAGCAATGGGATTTTAGTCTCCATTACTAACGATCCCTTTCCCCCCAGCGACTTCGTACTAGCAAACGCAGTATAGGACGACCCCCCACTAGATGGAGTAAAGACCTTAAATGCATTTCAAGGCGTCAGTGGATGCAGACGACTCAGGACCGTCCCATATGGTGTCTATGGGGGAGGCCTATGTCCAGCAGTGGACGGATAATGGCTGAGATGATGGTGACTACATAATATGTAGTTTCTTCATTCATCAATATCAGCCGTTGACTGTTCAGTGTTGAACGCCTCCTCATAAGGTGGTTTAGCTAGAATTTGCCGCGCTTGGTGGCGGGATTTTTTTTTTAATAGGTGTGAACCTATATATGCATAGGTGGAATTGTAACCGCACCCGCGCGGGGGAAAAGGGGTAGCAATGAAGTTTAACAGCCCCCATTGCCAGCGATATGCCCTATCAGGTCAACCTCCACGTGGTTCCTGGAAACCATCGTGAACAATTCTTGTGGAATTCGTCACGATGGGCTAACTGACCTGCTTTATCTTCATCTATCATCCTTCACTGGTGCCCCGCCGGTGTATACCGATAGCGCAGGCGGGGTTACCATTCCATTATCATCCATTAAAAATATGTTTGTTTAGTTTACAGTGTCTAGTGTCAAGTAGTGAGTAACCAAATTTCCAGAGCAGACAATACTTAATTTATATAAATAAAAAATAATTCCAGAGGGACACTTTGTACAAAAGTCGATTGCTTGGGTACCTCTGTCCCATTCGTGTTTCAACCGTGAAGCAGCTGTGTTTGCATGGCTGTGTTTCGATTGGAAGGGTGGGATATGGCGTGAATTTACGGGGTACAGAGGAATAACACCTGAGTCCTCAGGAATGGCAACGCATGAGGGGTATAATGGGCGAAACAGTATACTCTGTTATGTCCATGGTACTGCTCATCTCTATAGGCGACGGTTACCACTTTCCATCAGGTCACATTTCTATTCTAAGTTGTATAAAAAAAAAGTATGAAAATGTAATGGTAACCTCGTCTCTGCTGTTGGTTTCCATAAGCGGGACATTCATATGCGATGACGGATGAGAGTGACAACAGGTCGACTGACTAGTCGATCATAAGTAATTCACCAAGAAATAACTAATGTGGTTTTCGGGGCGGAGACGGGGGGGGGGGGCATGTGGAGATCGTTATAATGCAGTCTATTAATAGCGAAATATGAATAGATAAATAGGGATTATTAGTATTGCGGACTACCAGTCCCATTGCTAGCAATATACCCTGTCAGGTCGACCTCCACGTGGTCCCCTCTGAATTCCATGTTTAATTATCAGACCTGTCTTTCTATTCTCACCCATCATCCCTCACTGGTGCCCCGCCAGCGTATACCGTTAGCGCAGGTGGGGTTACCATTCTATTATCATCCATTAAAAAAAAATTTATGTCTAGGCGTTTTGAAAATAGTCTAAGTTGTCGAATTACTGCGGCACAGGTAAACACAAGTGTAAGCAGCCACTGCCGACCCACATAGTGGCTGATCGGCGTTTATCACTGTTGATAAACTTTACTGCTGGCCCTTACGGATAAGGTATGCCGTGAAATCGGCGCGCGCGCATTAATTACTACCACTGCACCACGGTGCAGCGAAGTGATTGCTTTTTTATGCATCTTAGAGTACCAAACGAGCTGACAGCCCACCTGATGGAAAGTGGTAACCGTCGCCTATAGACATGAGCGGTGCCATGGACATAACAGAGTATACTGTGTCACCCATGATACCTTCATACGTTGCCATTCCTGAGGATTAAGGTATAATACCTTTCTCCTCTGTCTTCTGTAATTCCATTAGTATATCCTTTAAATCGAAATATAGCCATGCAAACAATTGCTTCATAGTACAAATACGAATGGGACAGAAGTACCCAAGCAGACGACTTTTGTACAAGGTCCCACTCTGGTAAATATAATATAATATCTAAAATAATTCCCGTCAGCCTTTAACTGCCCGCTGCTGAACGTAGGCCTCACCTATAAGGGAGGTTTTGCCAGTAGTTGCCTCGTTTGACAGGCGAGTTGGCAACTGTAGTAAGGCTTTGGTAATGTTTTAAGAAGGACGCTGCTGCCCATCCTTCAACTATTAATTTCCTTTACTCCTAGTATAATAGCAGTATACCCAACCAGGTCGACCTCCTCGCGGTTCCCCCTGGAAACTATCATGGTTAATTCCTGATGAATTCATCATGATGGGCTAACTGGCCTGTTTTCATTTTCATCTGTCACCCTTCACTGGTGCTTAGCCGCCAGCGTATCCCGTTAGCGCAGGCGGGGTTACCATAACATTTTCACCCATTGAAAAAAAAATGCATACCAAACAATGTTATATTAAAAATGTTTTGAAAACAAAATGAAAAATCGTGTATTTATAAGCAGTTCCTTTCCATCAGGTGGTAACCATCGCCTACAGACATGAGCAGTACCATAAACATAACAAAGAATACTGTTTCGTCCATGCGTTGCCATTCTTGAGAACCTTGATACCTGCTGCTGATTTTCACCATCGTACTACCCGCCATAAACTAAAGTTTCATCCCAACCATCTGGAAGAGCGGCGGTCTTCTACCATGCGCTTTTCAAATCACTTTCTTCCGCGCACAACCACTCTTTGGAATTAATTTCCAGCAGCAGTATTTCCGAACCGATATGACAACATAACCTTCAAGAAAAGAGCATATTTCTTTTTAAAAGGCCGGCAGCACACCTGCAATGCCGTTGGTGTTGTGGGTGATCATGGGTGGCGGTAGTCACTTACCATCAGGTGAGCCGTATGCTCGTTTATTCCGTGTTGTAAAAAAAAAAGAACTCAGGCATTAATCTTCTGTACCCTGTAAATTCACTGCCATATCTCACCTTTTAAACCGAAACATAGCTATGCAAACAACTGTTTCATGGTAAAAACACGAATGGGAGAGAGGTGTCTTAGCAAAAAACTTTTGTACAAATTCAAATTCAAATTCAAAAATCATTTATTCATGTAGGACATTTTAGCCGCTTATGAACGTCAAATTTTTACATTATAATTTTATATTTTCCCTACCGTCCAGTTCGGTATATAGATCCAATTGAGAAGAAATTGAATTACTTTTTTTTTAAAGCCAGTTTATTTACAATGTATATTTATATAGGTGTCTATGTCTAACATTAAATGAAAATTCAGTGCATGAACAACTATTGCCATGCACACTCGTCATTCAAGTAATCGTTTAGTGAGTAATAGGCTTTGCTCAGTAAATATGATTTAACAGATGTTTTGAATTTATTTAAGGGTAATTCCAACATATCCTTTGGTATCTTATTGTAAATTTTTATACCTATTCCCATAAAAGACCTATTAACTTTTTCTAAACGATACTTGGGGACAAAAAATCTAGTATTAATATTATGAATATTGCTGTTTTTTGGAAATAAGTCAAGATTTTTATGAACATATAGAATATTTGAATATATAAATTGAGAAGCAACGGTGAGAATATTTGCCTCTTTGAATTTCTCTATTAATGAGTCAAGACTATTCATACAGTAGATCGATCGAACTGCACGTTTTTGTAATAAGAATATATTCTTAATATCTGCCGCTTTTCCCCATAGTAATATTCCATAAGAGAGTAAACTATGAAAATAACTAAAATAGACTAATCTAGCAGTATCAGTATCAGTGTACTGTCTAACTTTACGCACGGCAAAAGCTGCTGAACTTAGTTTCGCTGCAAGGCTTTGAATTTGTGCACCCCATTGTGTTTTATTATCTAGTGTGATTCCTAGAAAGACAGTAGATTCTATAAATTCGAGATATTCGTCATTTAATTTAATATTGCAATTAGTATTAAAACTTTTAGATAGAGAGAAATTAACACATTTTGTTTTTTTAGCGTTTAACATAAGATTGTTAGTTGTAAACCAGTGCAGGAGACGCCGCAAAGCACTATTTACATCGTCATAATTATTAGTCATTCTATTAACTTTAAAAATCAATGAAGTATCGTCTGCAAACAATACTATGCCGCATCTATCCTGCATGGCATATGAGATCATTAATGTAAACTAGGAATAAAAATGGACCGAGAATAGATCCTTGAGGTACACCCATTTGCACAAGTGACCCGTCAGATGTAGCGTTGCTAATCTTCACTTTCTGTATTCTATCAGATAGATAAGATTTTATTAAATTTAAAGCATTGTCTTTGACGCCATAAAAAGCAAGTTTTTTTTTAGCAATGTATTATGATCAACGCAATCAAAAGCCTTAGAAAGGTCACAAAAAACACCTATCACATCCATTTTAGTTTCCCATGCAGCAAATACGTGTCTAAGCAACTCTGCACCTGCGTCTGTAGTTGAACGACCTTTGGAAAAACCGAATTGACTATTGTGGATTAAATTATTTAAATTGAAATAACTGACAAGTTGCATAAGGATTATTTTTTCAAAAATTTTACTGAGTGCTGGGAGTATGGATATAGGTCTATAATTTATTGGGTCACTCCTATCTCCAGATTTAAAAAGCGGTATGATTTTACTAATTTTCATTATGTTAGGTACAAAGTCTTCCTCTGGTGTATTTAGAATATAGCAAATATATAATTTATTACTTGTTCTAGTACAAGATTTCTAACATTTAAAATTATTTTTTGATTTGCGCCTGATATTTTGGTAAAGCAAAGTGTTGCAAAAATGTAAAACTATTTTGTCAGGCGTTATAGTACAAGAGACTAATATGAATCGGCCGCATTGTGCTTTGTTTAATATTATTGAGGCAAATGTATAAAAGAGTTTGCAAAGAAAGTAATTATAAATAGACATTACTATTTTTTAATTATATATATTTAACTTTAAAGTTAACTTGTAGATATGTATAACAATAATAGTGTAGTGCTTACTACCCATCGATTGTTATCGATATTTTTTGTATTGATTTTTCAAACTAAATGTTTAATTTTATAAATTAAATAGATGTAATTCTTAGTAATTGTTAATATGTACGTAATAATGTTTAAATAAAAAAAACCGTACTAAACACATTTTAGTTTCTATTACGAACTCTTTGTTATAATATTATTTAAATAAGGCACAACAATTTGTTATATGTATATGTAGATTAAGTTCTGGCCATTATTCATGTATTGATAAAATATAGAGGTCAGGTCAGTCAGTTGTGCATTACAGAGTGACCATTGACCATTCGAACCGAAGCACCGACCGACGCTATCAATGCCCAACTCGAACAGAGCGAATGACAGAAATCTCAAACGGGAATACCGGATACCGTCGAGCGCTTGACAAACTCTCCACATCTCTTTCCTCGCAATAGTCACTGGTGCGAATATCTCTCATTCTATCCTTCTCGCTCCACAGTGTGGCAGTGGCAACGTTTGCTCACTGTAACTATAGGTGTAGTGTAGAGCTACACACACAGTGGTGGTGTTCATCCACTTTTGTGTTGTACTGTAGTTTTGCCAAGTTGGAGTCGTTCGGAATTAGACTCGCTACATGTGTTTTGTAGTGCGGGAAATGTCAAAGTGCTGTGAACGGTGCCGATTTTGAGTGGTCGCGAAGTGGTCGCAAGTGATTTCTTTTTGTTTAACAGGGGAAAATGCACCGCCCCCCGGCGGAGCGGCGGCGGCGCGCGAACTCAGCATTTTTTAGATTCCGATAGACTTCGAAAGTTGTTCGTACTTATTTGAAATTTTATACAATTTGTGTTTTGTGTTAATAATACTGAAGGAAAGTGATATTTGAAAGTGGCATCGGGTGAAAATGAGAAATATCCGTTTATGTTTGTTCGACGTGAGTATTTTATGGGCTATTAAAATATTTTACTCCGATTCCATTATTTCACAACGTTTCAATAAATCATAATATTATTTTCCTTGTATGATTTGTTTACTATCCACTGGGTACGCTTGCTGTGTTGATTCTTGGAAATCGTGTTATAGCCTGGCTGGCTAAATATTAAAATAATTTAATAATAATTTGGAAAAATGTTTGCACACAGTTTTTTTTTTGCAGTCGAACAAAGATCTGGCATGGGCCCAGCCAGATCTCGTCATTGAACATGCCATTTGATTACGTTTAAATTTTTTAATCTCCGCCAATTTACACTATTACTTATCTCTTACAACCCATCAGATTATTTTCAGAAATCTAAATATCTCAAAAGTTAAATAAAACCGAATCAAAATAAAAATTCAATTCAGGCACGAAATTAATATTTTTATTTTATTTACATCGTATCACTTAGTTTAAACCTATTTAGTTAATAAACTCAATTTGGTCAACGCATTTCCATTGCTATTCAGCGTGGAAATGCAGCAAGTATCCTAGGCACCCTACCAGCTGGCAGTGATCTCACAGAAATTTTTTATCTTTAAATATTTTTTTAAATTTTTAATTACTTTTTCTTGTTATTTGTAAATAAATATTTAGGATAATATTTCATTAATATAATGTACTTATACAACTTATATAAATTGACAAAATAATAAAATAACATATAGAAAAACTACCTATTCTTTATTCTTGTTTTTGTTTACAAATATATTGATTGCAGGTACATATATAAATTATACTATAACGTAAATATTAACGTCGCTTGCTAATTGATGCAATCAGCATTTATATCTGGGAAAACCCAGTTTATTTACAAAAAAAAATAATAATACGTAATTGCAATGCGAATGCATACATTTTGTCAACAAGTAAAACAAAGAGTTTTCACAAACGAAAATGAGAACAAGATATCTATAATCGTGACATTCATAAATGTATTAGTTAAAAGTGGTTAAGATATTAACTGAAACTAAAAATAGATAGATACCACAATATTTAATATGTAACCTACATCAAACATAGCATAATGACTTCATTATTGTGTAGGTACTGCAGCTAAAAATAGATCTGGGATTAATGATATCTGTGGCTAATTTACTATACGCAACAAGCGCCACGGTATTTTGTATTTAATTTTCTTTGTGTTTATGGCGCGGCATTATTATATTATGCATGTTATTACGCACAATGGATTACCTGTAATAATTTATAATCTAACGTTTGTATGATTTCATATACATAAACGGAGTTTTAGTTAACAAAACGAAGCAATTGTAAGCGTTGATTGAATTGATTTATCCAACGGGAACGTATTTCAGGACTTTTTTTTAATGGATGAAAATGAAATGGTAACCCCACATGCGCGGGGGGAAAGGGATTGTTAGTAATGGAGACTGAGAATCCCATTGCTAGCAATATACCCAACCAGGTCGACCTCCTCGCGGTTCCCCCTGGAAACTATCATGGTTAATTCCTGATGAGTTCATCATGATGGGCTAACTGGCCTGTTTTCATTCTCATCTATCAGCCTTCACTGGTGCTCCGCCAGCGTATCCCGTTAGCGCAGGCGGAGTTACCATACCATTTTCACCCATCAAAAAAAAAACCCACCTGCGCTATCAATACCTATACGCCGGCGGGGCACCAATGAGGGACGATAGGTGAGAATTTATTTATTTAATACTAAAATACACAGCTTGCAAAAACAACTTACATGCCAAGTCTCTTATAAATACAGTCAATATCGGATTTTAATTATACAAATAGGGGGGAAAAGGATTGTTAGCAATGGAGTTTGACAGCCCGATTGCTAGCAATATACCTTATTAGGTCGACCTCCACGTGGTTCCCCCTGGAAACCATCGTGAACAATTCTCGTTGAATTCGTCACGATGGGCTAACTGACCTACTTCATCCTCACCTATCATCCTTCACTGGTGCCCCGCCGGTGTATACCGATGACGCGGGTGGGGTTACCATTCCATTATCATCCATTAAAAAAAAATATACAAACGAAAAATATAATTCTAAAGTAGGCAAGTTAGAGTGGGTGAATGAAAGCAGGTCCGCTGGCCCATCATGACGATTTCATCAATAATTAGCCACGATGGTTTCCAGGAGGAACCGTGTGGAGGTAGACCTGATTGGTATATTGCTAGCAATGGGGCAGTTTGACTCCATTACTAACAATCCCTTTCCCCCCACTTCATGACGTCAAAACATTTTGTATAGTGTAAGAAATATATTCAAACATTTATAGTGCATTTTTTTTTATTCTAGTTGGAGCAATTAATTCATGTATTATTCTCAAACTAGTTCTGTTATGCAATTTTATAATATAGTGGAAATATAAAGGTAAAATGAAACATCTAAATTACTTCACTAAAGATTACATACGTATCTAAATTATCTTCTTTATCTATATTATTTATAATCATGTGGAACGTCTACAGAAGTCTCCCTGTCTATTCACATAATATTTTACTTGTATATTAATATTTAATGGCGAACTGCACGATCGAGCCCTGTGATCGATATCTGTCAGACAAGTTCCAATGAACCCAAATTCAATGGGCTTCCATTGTTTTATTTTACATTTTTTTTTTCACATCCACCGGTTTCAACTATAGATCAGTGCCATTTAATTGTTATTCTGCTTTAAATATAGTTTTGTTTTTAGTTATAAGACATATAAACGCTCATAAAAAGATATCACTATGCAAATAATAATTGAGAAATATTTATAGACAAATGTTTGAATATTTGAAGATGGTTTATCAATGTTACGTAAGCGATTCTTTTTCTGCAGGGAAAAACGTTACTACAATGGTTTATACATACTACGAAGTCAAACACATAAAGATAGCAAAGCACTATTTCTGAATATTCGCATATACTTACCAAAATATTAAGGTCTTACTTTTAAATCATTAAAGTATGGGTTACTCTTTGAGGCTTTTCTTGCTATGTTAAGGTATTAAGCACAAAAAGTACATTATGCAGGCTGTCAATTGACATTATCCAGCATTTTTTATGTAACTTAGAATGGCAAACAAGCTGACGGCCCATCTGATGGTAAGTGGTAACCGTCGCCTATAGACATGAGCAGTACCATGGACATAACAGAGTATACTGTTTCGATCATGATACCCTCCATTCGTTGTCATTTGTGAGGACCCAGGTGTTATTCCTCTGTACCCAGTAACTTTACATAGTCAGTAAAGTAACACAGTCATGCAAACACACTACTGTCACAGTAGAAACACGAATGGGATAGAGGTGCCCAAACAAACGACTTTTGTCTGGTGAATTTGACATATGAATTTCATTTTGACCAGTCATTATAATTATTGTGTGTTGCTAACCAATTTTTCGGCAAGTTCAAGTTACCAACCGAGCGAATAAATTACATAATATAAAGCCTTTGTAACAGAGTAAAAAAAGAATATAAAGGAATGATATAAAGAACACTCAGGATCGCCCGCGGTGAGGTGCCGAACTCAGGACGCATTAATTTTAGGCTATTTTGTTCTCAAATTCCCGTTTGATTCTTTTCGTCAGTTGCTTTACATAGATTATATTATTCATTAAAAAAAAAAAAAAACAAAATCTAGAAATTGCCAAGCAATAAGCTAATATTCATTAATAAAAGAATGATGAAATATAATAAAACATTATATCAAAAGGACTGATTGTGAAATAAAGTCATTTTTAGACTACAATAATTTATTTATAGAAAATACCTTTGTAGTAACTAGAAATTTGACTAGAAAGCCATGTTTTTTCTTTTTACAGAAATAAATACCATCATCAATGATCGTATTAATCACGATTGGTTTTCTCAGAGGGAGATTTTGTACAAAAGTCGTTTGTTTGGGTACCTATGTCCCATTCGTGTTTCTACCGTGAAGCAGTTGTGTTTGCATGGCAGTGTTACGGTTTGAAGGGTGGGATATGGCGTGAATTTACAGGGTACAGAGGAATAACACCTGAGTCCTCAGGAATGCCAACGCATAGGGGGTATCATGGGCGAAACAGTATACTCTGTTATGTCCATGGTACTGCTCATGTCTATAGGCGACGGTTACCACTTTCCATCAGGTGGGCCGTCAGCTTGGTTGCCATTCTAAGTTAAAATCATTTCATCATCATTTCATCAGCCGAACAAGGCATAGAAACATCGGAATAGGAAAAATATTTGCAAAGGAGTTGCAAACTTTTTAGTTATCTTAAACATTTTATTTTTATTGTATTTTTATACTTTTTTGTTTTGTACAATTGTCACTTTGCACTTTATCGTTGTCGCAGTCTGTCTTCCGTAGTTTTTTTTATTAAAATAACAATATTTTCCTTTGAACCAATTGTTTAATTACATCTAACTCATTAATATACAGTCCATAATGTCGTTCACATTTTTGGTCCTACGAGATCGAGTTCGCAAAAAAACACATACTTGATTTGTAGAGTACGTCAGAGTTATTCTTTCGCAGGCTTGACCATTAGATTCATCAGTAACTTTCTATGCTACATCGTAAAACAATACAATATTTCTAATCGTGATTTAAATGACGTGACTTAGATATATACGTGTTTAAATATAGAGTTTTACTTATCTATGCCTAGATATAACTTCTCGGTATACAGTAGCATAATCCTTAGATATAATGTTTAAGCTTGTTGAAATAAATAATTGAGCAAAATCGTCGAGAAGTTTGCCTTAGTTTCTATCTTACTTGGGCCTGTTCCACTGGATGGAACGTGTGAAAGATGATATGGCCAGAATGGGGCTAATTGCGGAAATGACTGCAAATATAAAAGAGTGGAAGAGAAAAACATATCACGATGAGTTCGAAAAATTATTGGGATAAGGGTAGGAATATGGTGATCTATTCTAGAGGCGGCCAATCGGTCGATCGCGACTATTTTTTTAAAGGATGATAATGGAATGGTAACCCCACCCGCGCTATCAGTATACACCGGCGGGGCACCAGTGAAGGATGATAGGTGAGGATAAAGCAGCTCAGTTAGCCCATCGTGATGAATTCAACAAGAATTGTTCACAATGGTTTCCAGGGGGAATCACGTAGAGGTTGACCTAATAGGGCATATTGCTAGCAATGGGGCTGTCAAACTCCATTGCTAACAATCCCTTTCCCCCCAATCGCGACTATTAGTCCAGTCGGTCGTGGCAAGGCAAAAAATATAATATTTTGCTAATCTAGCGGAATATGATCAGACGCAATGCTCACACTAATATAAATAAGTAATTACTAAGAATCATTTTCAGTTTTATGTTTTCCCTCTTAATAAAATAAAAAAAAAAAACTACAATACTACATAATTGTGTACTGAATTATGTCGTTTCATTTGTGATTGCAAGAAGTATGTAATTGGTAGATCGCACAGGGTTTCGTCAGTAAACAGTAGATCTTGGATCTAGTCAAGTCAGCCATTCCTGGTCTATCCAATACGATATGGTAAAGTTATTTAGATGAACAAACAAACAATGATATAGCTATCACTGTTAGAAGTTTGAAGCAGCTGTGTTTGCATGGCTGTGTTTCGGTTTGAAGGGTGGGATATGGCGTGAATTTACTGGGTACAGAGGAATGATACCTGAGTCCTCAGGAATGGCAACGCATGGGAGGTATCATGGACGGAACAGTATACTCTGTTATGTCCATGGTACTGCTCATATCTATAGGCGACGGTTACCATTTTCTATCAGGTGGGCCGTCAGCTTGTTTACCATTCTAAGTTGTATAAAAAAAAATATTATGCTAGTAATATTATTTTGATTTTATCTGCATTAATTTAAAAGAAAGTTTAGTTAGATAGATAGATAAACACTTTATTTGAGCCATTTATGACACACGTAAATTTACAAATGAGTTTATACAATCAAATTATATACACTTTTTTAAAATATACAACAAAAAAAAAGTTTAAATTTCATATTTTTATATGGTACTCGGAATGGCAAAGAACGTTACAAATAAAGCTGACGGCCCACCTGATTGAAAGTGGTGACCGTTTTCTATAAACATAATGCATGTCACAGAAGCGCTGATGTCCATTTTATATACGTTTAATATTCAAGAAAATGGCTACTATATATAGTGTTTATTGTTCCACAATCGTATTATTATTAAAGGAAAAAAAAAACATTCGTAATGTCGACGACTTTCGCAATAAATTTATTTTGTAAGACCTATATATAGAAGTGATAGGTCATTAGATCTGTATTAGGCGGGAGTGATTTATACGTAATATAAAAGAAGGCGATATACCTAGGAGGGAGACTTTGTACAAAAGTCGATTGCTTGGGTACCTCTGTCCCATTCGTGTTTCTACCGTGAAACAGTTGTGTTAGCATGGCTGTGTTTCGGTTTAAACGGTGGGATATGGCGTGAATTTACAGGGTACAGAGAAATAACACCTGAGTCCTCAGGAATGGCAACGCATGGGGGGTATCATGGGCGAAACAGTATACTCTGTTATGTCCATGGTACTGCTCATGTCTATAGGTGACGGTTACCACTTTCCATCAGGTGGGCCGTCAGCTTGTTTGCCATTCTAAGTTGTATAAAAAAATAAAAAAAAATATTTAATGTTAAATTAATATTAGTGGACATTAATCTAAATCTATCTGGACATTACAGAGTTGTTTTAGGGTTTTTTTTTTTATTATAAATAACTGGTGACTGTTATAATAATGAAGTCGAGGCTGTTATCAATAGTTTTAAGTCGATTGTCGATATACGAATAGATTTTTACCGTTATCATCAGGTCTAATTCAATTCTGTTCACAATGGCTTTAAAAAGAAATACGAAGATAGTCTATGGTCTTATTTTATCTTTTAAAATACGACTTTATCTTTTAATATAAGTAAATATTAGTTATATAAAGTTAGTATAAAGTTTAAATTTTTTTTAGCAGACCTTATGGTCTAATCGAAACTCAGACATCATGATAACTTATTTATTTATTTATTAATACAAAATCCACAGCTTTTAAAATGTATAATATTTTAGAGTTATTAAAAAAAAAGTAACGACTTTCGTAAATGGCCTTATTTTATCTTTTTTATCGATTAGACCATAATGTCTGCTAAAAAAATCTAAACTATTGATTTTTTAATTATTTTTGTTAAAGTAATGTTCATTAAAATACTATTATGTATTTATTTTTTGTATAAGATTTCAAATATATTTTATATATTATTTATTGCACCATAAAACTTGTACAAGTGGCGAGCCTAATGCTACATGGCGTATTTTTTTTTGATAGGTAAAAATGGTATGGTAACCCCGCCTGCGCTAACGGGATACGCTGGCGGAGCACCAGTGAAGGGTGATAGATGAGAATGAAAACAGACCAGTTAACCAATCATGATGAATTCATCAGAAATTAACCATGATAGTTTCCAGGGAGAACCGCGAGGAAGTCGACCTGGTTGGGTATATTGCTAGCAATAAGGTTCTCAGTCTCCATTACTAACAATCCCTTTCCCCCCGTACATGGCGTATTATATATTAAATATTTTCGTTTTCTAAATACACGTTCCAATTAACGGGTTTCTAAATTTACTACTTTAGTCTTTACTTAGCAAATGTTTATTAATTAAACTAACATTTATTGAAAGGTAGATACCAATACGTCCTTCGATATCTTTATTAGGCATGTACGATTTAATGTCCATACCCATAAAATACCTATTAACTTTACTATTAACCTAATAGAAGCGAGGGTGCGGAACCTCTTGATTAGGTATTATGTTGGTTTAATTAGTCCGTTTCTGCATACAAACATACGGGTTTTTTTTTACAGATAGATGTCATTTACTACTTCTGTAGGTACATTGGTCGATCCTGTGTTTATTAATTTCTTTAGAATCAGCATCAATTTTTAAAGATTAATCTTCTCAATCCTATTTTAAAGATTGAGCTGAGATTTCAAAGTATAATTTGAATGCTTGTTTAAATTTAGAAAATTAATTACGAGATAAGAAAAGATTAAAAACTTAAGTTTTAAATTTACAAAAGTACTTATTTGAATTTAGAACGCGGAATTTTGTCTCTATCATTCACAAGTGGATTTCGCTTCGGATCAAGCATTTTTTTCTTTGATCTTCAAACGTATTCAATCCAAAAGCATAAGATCAATACGGAGTAAGCAGGTTGGGAAAGCACTAGTTATTCGATGGATTGTACACATAACAATAATTTACTTTTACCAGAGGGAGACTTTGTACAAAAGTCGTTTGCTTGGTCACCTCTGTCTCATTCGTGTTTCAACCGTAAAGCAGTTGTGTTTGCATGGCTGTGTTTCTGTTTGAAGGGTGGGATATGGCAGTGAATTTACAGGGTACAGAGGAATAACACCTGAGTCCTCAGGAATGGCAACGCATGGGGGGAACAGTATTATGGGCGAAACAGTATACTCTGTTATGTCCATGGTACTGCTCATGTCTATCGGCGACGGTTACCACTTTCCACCAGGTAAGCTGTTAGCTTGTTTGCCATTCTAAGTTGTATAATTAAAAACAATTTAATAGAATCGTATACAATTGTGTTTGAAGTGTCTACGTTTGCACTGCGCTCAATTCGATGGCACAATTCTTAGAATATCTAACATTAGTATTAACCTATAGTTTGCATTATTAATATTTTTTTTTTAATGAATAATAATAAAATGGTAACTCAGCCTGCGCTAACGGTATACGCTGGCGGGGCACCAGTGATAGATGACAGGTGAGAATGAGAAGGCAGGTCAGTTAGCCCATCGTGGTGAATGCATCTGTAATTTAACATGATGGTTTCCAGGGGGGACCACGTGGAGGTCGACCTGATGAAGTACATTGCTAGCAATGGGACTGGTAGTTCTCATTACTAACAATCTCTCCCCCTCTCTTAATAAATATTGACCCCTCTTAGGTTAATAATAGCGTTTCTTTCCTTTCAAATGACAACCGGTCGTTCTATTTTACGACTTCAACAATCAAGTTCTAAAGATGTTCGCTTGCTAATTAGTTAAAAAGTTAATTAATGTGTATGGTGGACTAAATACCTACACAATTATTGATTATGTATAACTATATAATATTTAGACGTAAACTAATTAAATAATTAGTCTATAGTTATTAAATAACGCTAATTAATTACACTTAATTAGTTATATAAATAAATAATAATAAATAAACGTAATAGTATTGATATTTTAAATGGGAAAGTTTGTTTGTTATTGTATGTTTATTATTGTGGTATTTTTTAATGGATGAAAATGAAATCGCAACCTCGCTTACTCTAATGGGGCATCAGTGAGGTATGATAGGTGAGAATGAAGAATTAACCTCGATGTTTTTTTTTATGGGTAAAAATGGTATCTTAACCCCGCCTGCGCTAACGGGTTAAGCTGGCGAAGCACCAGTGAAGGGTGATCGATGAGAATGGAAACAGGCCAGTTAGCCAGGCCATCATGATGAATTTATCAGGAATTAACCATGATAGTTTCCAGGGGGAACGGCGAGGAGATCGACCTGTTAAAGTGGTATAGAGGGTAGGACATAGTCTTACCATAGACAAGATTGTAAATTAGTAGATAGGATTTTTTATATACTAATTAAAATAATTAAAAGGCACCATGAGAAATATTTTAGTATATACTTAGAATTAAAATAAATTTAAAATTAAAAGTTAATTATTAATTACATTTTAAATTATATATATTCTACTTATTGAATAATAAAATAATAATGAGTTTATTATTTTATTATAGTATATATATATATATATATATATATATATATATATATATATATATATATATATATATATTATATGATATTTATTTATTTAAACTTCAATCCATAGTGAAACTATGTACATACGGCGGTCTTAATACCAGATGGTGTTCTCTACCAGTCAACCATTGGGTAAACAGAGAAATAAATAGGCGATGCATTATTGAATTGAGGAAATATAAAAAGTAATACTTATTTTTTATTTTTGTTGAATTCGTCACGATGGGCTAACTGACCTGCTTCATCCTCACCTATCATCCTCCACTGGTGCCTCACCGGTGTATACTGATAGCGCGGGTGGGGTTACCATTCCATTATCATCCATTAAAAAAAAACATCTGTTTATGTCTAAACAAAAGAAAGTTTATCCCATAAAATATAGAAGAACATATATTATTAAATAAAAGACTTCGCATTACTAATTTCTTACCTAAATTGGAATGAGGCAATAAATTAGAATAACAACTAAAGGATTTGTTTTGATAAATAAAACATCTTCTGAAATAAAAACGAAATGCTGTACTTGCAGACTTTGATCGTCGACTTTGGTATATAAATTTGGCAAATAATTATAAATAAACATTATTACCTTTAGACAAAATTTTGTTAGGTCCTATTTAGATAGACAGTGTTTTAAATTATTTTTATGGTAACATCGTAAATACCTTAATATAGGCACCCATTCAGAATACAGTGTGTTTCGATAGATTTATTTCCTTTACATTATTAACATACAAACATAGATACATTACATATAAACATAGATTTATTTCCTTTACATTATTATTGTAAAAAAAAAAAAAAAACTGTTGACATAAGACAATTTTATGGACATTATTCCAGACAAATTATCATATTGAAGACTAGGCAGCATGGTCTCCGACCTTAGCCTGTTCCACAATGGAATAAACGTACTAAAAAAAAAATTATGGACATTTTTTTACAAAAGAACATTTATATTTCCCTATGACTAAATTCAAATGTACTCATCTCTTAGTAGTTTCAGCATGACTAAACAATTACGTATAACCACAAAAATGAATTAACTAAAAGATATTCTTGTTAGGATGACAATATTACACCATAGATATAGAATACACGGTGACAGGTATCCCTCATACGTTATCAATCAACGTGACAGCAATGAGCAGTTATGCCTTCGGATCCTGTTATTTACTGCCAACTTTCAAACCATAGCAGGTACAGTTGCGTGGCGGCAGAAACACGAGTGGTACATCTCTGCATTGTCTATGCCACGTCTGGTGTGAAGAAAAGTTAATGAAAATTTAAACAAATTAATAATAATTGTAAAATTAATTAATTTATTTGACAATTATTATATAATATTTATTATATAAGTAGGTAGGTATTATATATGTTTATAGTATATGTATTTATGTATGTAATATTTTATTTTATTGTACATTTGTTTATGTATTCTAAATACAGTTGTAACACTTCAGCTGCCAGCTAACGATATGCTTTCTCACTGTATTGGGTTGACTGGAAGAGATCTCTCTCAGTAAGTCCACCCTTGCTTACAATATTTATAAATGCATTATATTATATGTCATTTACAAGTGCAATAAAGAATATATATATATATATATATATATATATATATATATATATATATATATATATATATATTTATCCATAGATGCCACGCTTGACGCTGCTGCCGGTCCCTCGACCTTGAAATTGTACTAGTATGATACTACATACATAATATATATTTCATTTGAGAACATTGTAATGGAGACTCGTCTTATAATTCCGTTTATTATAACTATATAAACCTTATATTTGATAACAGAATAACAGCTGATAAGTATACGTGACGACAATCAACCTTCAACGAAAATAAATCATCTGAATAATGTTAGAACGTTGATGTTGACTATTTTCAGAACACAGTCTAAGGTTTATTTGTTTTTATTTATTTATTTTATTTATTTATGGCAACAAACAGTCATTTACAAAATAATTAACAACAATATACATTACAGTTTTAGAACAATAGACATAACCAGAGGGAGACTTTGTACAAAAGTCGATTGCTTGGGTACCTCTGTCACATTCGTGTTTCAACTGCGAAGCAGTTGTGTTTGCATGGCTGTGTTTCAGTTTGTAGGGTGGGATATGGCGTGAATTTACTAGGTACAGAGGATTAACACCTGAGTCCTCAGGAATGTCAACGCATTGGGGGGTATCATGGGCGAAACAGTATACTCTGTTATGTTCACGGTACTGCTCATGTCTATAGGCGACGGTTACTACTTTCCATAAGGTGGGCCGTCAGCATGTTTGCCATTCTAAGTTGTATAAAAAAAAAGTGCCAATAATAGTATTTTAAAGACATAGAGATAATTATTTATGAAGTCCCATGGAAACACGCATGAAATTTAGCAAATTTAGTGGTAGATAAAATGTTATTTGATTGAATTCGGTCCTAGAAGATTCTTAGAGGTCGCAGGATTTACTATGAAACCGAATTCCGAAGTTTCGTAGCCCAATTTAGTTCGATATCGAAATTGGAGCCGTGAGCGGGAAGTGATTCGTTTATTTTTATTTATTTATACTTTATTGTATCTATACCTCTATACCTCTCTTTACGATTGTTTACCATGTAATTGTATTACCAAATCATTGCTGTGGATGTGTGAACTGCAGCAATATAAATTTTATTTATAATTGTTACTAAATTGTTAATAAATTGTTACAAATTTTATGCATTCTGATTTTGTTTTTGTTTTGATTTTTTAAATTTTTTGTACATGTATCTTTTTTTATCTTTTTTTCACTGTGCATTTGTGTCTGTCGCTGTTTGTGTGCTGTAAGTGATGCAAATAAATTATCTATCTATCTATTTATCTATCTTATATATTAATCAACCTGATTTTATGGACATTTATTGTTATATTAATAGGATCTTACTTAAAATAAACATAGAACAATACAACTACTAGCCTATATATATATAATTAGAGATAAGTTATTAAAAATTAAAAAAAATATATATATAAACTTATTGTTATAGTTTCTTTGATAGATTGCATTAGAATTATAATTTTTGTTTGTATAATTCAAATCCGTTATTGGCTGTATTTATAATAGATTGAAGCATGTATTGTATTGTACATATTTTTTAAGAGTTGTGGATTTTTGTATTAAATAAATAAAATAAAAGATTGTACTCAAAAAATTACATTGTTGTTATAATTTATATAGTTTATTTTCGTAAGTCATAGAGCAAAATGCCATAAAATTGTATCATAATTTGGTTCGATCTAATCTCATTTAATCAATATAATTACATGCAACAAAATTACGGTTCTATTGGTACCTATATATAGGACCGTAATCATATATATATATTGCTAATAACAGGACATATTGCTAGCAATAGAATTGGAACATACGTTTTTATACTCCAAAAATTGATTAGCGAAACTCGAAATAAATTTAAGTAAAATCATAGTTTTTTTTTTATTTAGTATCACTGTTCATTCCATCATTACGAGAAATATATATTTATATATATATATATATATATATCTGTCACGCCTGTCTGCCATGAGGTTAGGCAGAAACAATTGAACGCCAAATGCTTCGATTCAAACAAACCTCTTTCGCTTATATATATATATATGATTACGGTATGATTGTCCGTATTATCACGATGTATCGATTGACCGATATAAAAATAGCCTATGTCCATATTCATCTGAAATTCCACGCTAATGCTAAGATCGGTGGAAAACATTCACGTGCGGTCGAAGGCACGGGAAACAGCTAGCATCTAAATAATATTTAATAAACACGTTCACGATATTACAATACATGGCACGAACGAAACGGCATTGCAAATATTTTGCATTATTGAGCAATTTGTATATGTTGCAGTCAAAACTCTTCACCAGTCAAAAGTATTGACTAGCAAAATCAGTGAAAAGTATTTTTGATCGTATCGTCATCATCACAGGTGTTCTTGCCCGCCTTGTTGTGCAGGCGGGCGAGGTAGGGGCCTCGGGGTAAACCCCTCTACCCCGGCTGCATCTCCGGAGGCAACTACCTCCGGGTCGCTGGGTTCTTGAGCCGGCATACACTGGTGGTCTGTGTATGCCGGCGTGGTGTCTTTTTTGATCGTATGCTTTAGTTCAGCCTATCCAAAAGTGGGCGGTTAGAGACACAGAAAAAAATGGGGGTTTTGTGTAGTGTAGAGGCTTGGGGGGTTATTTGTTGATCTTGAAGTAAAAATGGTTTTTAAGTAAGTGAAAAAATGAGGGCGCTAAAAAATAAATTATTCTCAAAGTGGGCAGTAGACAAAATAAGTTTGCGAACCCCTGCTTTATTCAATAATACCTACTTTTGACTAAAACAATAATTAAAAGTACCTAATCTGACCCAAATGGGGGGGAAAGGGATTGTTAGTAATGGAGTTTGACAGCCCCATTGCTAGCAATATGCCTTATTAGGTCGACCTCCACGTGGTTCCCCCTAGAAACCATCGTGAACAATTCTTGTTGAATTCGTCACGATGGGCTAACTGACCTACTTCATCCTCACCTATCATCCTTCATTGGTGCCCCGCCGGTGTATTACTGGGTAACTGCTAATAGTGTTACTATTAGCAGTTAAAACCACTTTTGACCAACCTGTTAAGTCAAAAGTACTTTTATCTGATTTTGCTAGTCAATAGTACTTTTGACTGGTTAAGAGTTTTGCCTGCAACATATACAGTAATGCATTCCACAACCGATTCCGTCCACACGGAGACGGTGTCCAATGACCAAGCTGTACAATTGCGTTAGCCAACGCGAACGACTCGATTGAATTATCTCGTTCACTCCTTGACCGGAGCGGAGGCCATCCAGCCATCCAATCTGTCTCCCCATCGTTTGTCGGCTACAATTCAATTGTGTCTTAATTGTTATTTTTACACTCGGCGTTTTATGACTTTATTATTAATGAGTGACAATTTAATGGCCTACCTATACAATATAGATGCTCAGTAATACATTGTAAAACTTCGGAGAGAGCCTGCAGATCTGTAGTACAGGTTTCGACCTAGTTCAGACTCCGGACTCTCACAAGGATAAAAATATTAAGTTAAAAATATTAAGAATTATTTATTTTAACTATAACATTTGAGTCGATCGGTACACACGTGTGACTGTAACTACTAATGAACTGTCAGTTTTCTCATATTGGGTTTGCTGGAAGAAATCTCTATTGGAGATAAGCTCGCCTCTGTGCACTATTATGTTTGTTTTTACATTTTAATAACCTTTTGTGTGCAATAAAGAGTAATAAAATTATATACCTTGTATTTCACTTATAAATTTATATTATACTATAGGTATACGTTGGTGGGACACCAGTGAGAGGTGACAGAGTGAGGATATGGGGATAAAATGAAATGGATCGTAAGTTATACTTATTATATATATATATATATATATATATATATATATATATATATATATATATATATATATATATATATATATATATATATATATATGTGAAGTTATAGTTGTATATTAAATAATTATTTGGGTAGGTAAGTATATGTATGTATATTTATATATATTTATGGATGTATGTCCTGAGTCCTCAGGAATGGCAACGCATGGGGGGTATCATGGGCGAAACAGTATACTCTGTTATGTCCATGTTACTGCTCATGTCTATAGGCGACGGTTACCACTTTCCATCAGGTGGGCCGTCAGCTTGTTTGCCATTCTAAGTTGTATAAAAAAAAAAAATGGCGCGTTACGAGTATAATCAGCACCAATGTGTTATTTGTATATTTTTACAATACGATAAATGTGTAAATTTGATTTCACAAATGTGCTTTGTAAAGTGGCTTTCACTTATTTATTATTTACAGTTTCTAGGTACCGGTTAAGGTACAATAATGACTCACTAGCTACACACCTAAAAATGGTAGAAATATGATGTTAAAATGAAATAAAAATATTTATTTAACGCGTATCAATAACAATTACAACTAAATCATAAACAATTATAAACTTAAAGAAACAGGAAATACAAAAATAAATTTATACCTAATTAGGAATTATGCGACAGTGTGCGTACAATAAAATAAGGAAACAGTATGGTTTATGATTTTTGTATAATCTAAATTTAAATTGTTATAAAAAACCAAAAACTAATTGTATACTTAGAGTTTTTAAATTCATCTAATTGTCGCTTCACAGTTTAATCATAGCACCTGCGATTGTCTCTTGCTTCGACTTTAACAATGACAATTGAAATTGTCACCACATTGACAAATAATTTAAAACGGACAGAATGACAAAAAATTAAATAAGTTGGCTAATGTTTGTCATTCGCGCGGAAGTGTATGCAAATGTTATTGTGGTGCTAATAAGCGCCATCTCCGGGTTTCATTTTTGGCGCGCTTGTAACATACTCGTATACCTTTTTTTGTTATGGAATTGAGGACACGTAAAATAACGACTAATATTAGATATGTTAGAATCTTATATCTTACGAAAATTAATTTTTTTTTATACCTCTCCTACAGGTTTTTTTTTTATCTAAAAAGCGTTTTTAAATAAAAAAAAGTTGATGCGCGAAAACAATAAGACGCGTGACGTTTTAGTTGTATTTATGACGCTTTCTAAGCGTATTTTAGAGGGGCACTATTCTTAATCTATGAATTGGAACGTATATAATTATTTTTAAAACGTGACGTTGCTCAATTTTTTTTTAGTACGTTTGTTCCGTTGTGGAACAGGCTAAGGTCGGAGACCATGCTGCCTAGTCTTCAATATGATAATTTGTCTGGAATGTGACGTTGCTCAATCATAGCTGTCATAGATTAAAAATAGTAATGAACGTTTCAATTCTTCGATAATCGACAGATAAAAAAGTTACAATTTTATTTTTATAAATAAAAACAATTACAATTTATCGTAATGAAAAAATTTTTTATAATTATTGTTTAGCCATAAGTTATGATGTTGAATTTATTACATATTCCATTGTTTCAATTATTAAATAGTCAATTTTCTATGCTTTAAAAAAATAGCGCCAATTTCCTACGTGTTGTGGCAAGGGTACAAACTAAGTACACTAAGGGTAGAAACTACCCCTCAAGGGTAGTTTCTAACAAACATTACATACCGACAGCTTCATACAAGCAGCCATAAATAATCGAGTTCAGTGTGTGCATATAAATAACCACTTGTTTAGCAAACAGGGTGGAACCAAGGAATGACTTTGTAAACAGTTTGGAAGAATTGGCCGCACGCTGAGTCAATTACGTTATAATTTAGTGGAGTTACTGACGCACGGTGGATAGAAAAACAATAAATTATGTGGTCTAACGTCTCTATTTGGGGGGAAAGGAATTGTTAGTAATGAAGCCTAACTGTCCCAATGCTAGCAATATACTTCATCAGGGCGAACACCACGTGGTTTCCCCTGGAAACCATAGTAGTTAATAATTGCTGAATACATCACGATGAGTCAACTAATTTGCTTTCATTCTCACCTATCATCCCTCACTGGTGCCAGCTAGCGTAGGTATACTGATAGCGTAGGGGGTCACTATTTCATTTTCAACCATTAAAAAATTGAGAAAAGAAATTAAAAAATTGAGATAGAGAATTATTATTACTAATGGTTAATTGAGGCTAAAGTTCTCATACTCTACCAGGCCGACCACCAAGCGGTTCTCCCTAGAAACTATTGTAATTTATTATTATCAAATTCGATGCGATGGACCAACTGATTTGACTTCATTCTCACCTATCACCCCTCACTGGTGCCCCGCCGGTGTATACCGATAGCGCGGTTGGGGTTACCATTCCATTATCACCTATAAGAAAAAAAGCACCCTTTGAAGAGGATATTCAGTCAGCGAGACTACACGTTTACTCTAAAAAAATATTGTTCATAAATAACAATAAATGTTGAGGCTCCAACTAACACAGCGCATTCGGGGGAAAAGGGATTGTTAGTAATGGATATATTTTAAATTTTCTTTCATTCAAATGTAAAACGTCATCTGGAAGTTTATTATAAAAACGTATACAGTTCCCCATGAAAGATGTACTGACTTTTCTAAGGCGATAACAAGGAGCATTCAATTTGTTTTTATTTCTTGTATTGAAATTATTTGTGTCACTGTTATTTTTAAAAAGATTTATATATTTACGTATATACTATTTCATTGCCACCTATAATACCCTTCCACTTCTCTTTGCTATGTACAATGAATAATAAGCTAATAGTAATAAGTATGTAAATATTTATATACTTAAATCATCATCATCATCAATCTATATAAATACATTACACGTGTAAATTTATGTGATAAAAATTTTATACGTGCTAGATTTAGCTCACAAATTCTAGCTTGAAATTTTAAAAATACGTAACTAGTTCTAGTTGGGGGGAAAGGGATTGTTAGTAATGGAGACTGAGAATCCCATTGCTAGCAATATGATGACGATAAAGGCAGATTAGTTGGTCCACCGTTACAATCGTAACCCATGTTTTTTTTTAAAGACGTTCCATTGGTGTATATTTTTCTCAAAAAAAAAAATAAAGATTTTTATTACATTATTTTTAAAATATATATTTCTTTTTTTTTATACAACTTAGAATGGAAAACAAGCTGACGGCCCACCTGATGAAAAGTGGTAACCGTCGCCTATAGACATGAGCAGTACCATGGACATAACAGAGTATACTGTTTCGTCCATGATACCCCCCATACGTTGCCATTCCTGAGGACTCAGGTGTTATTCCTCTGTACCCAGTAAATTCACGCCATATCCCACCCTTCAAACCGAAACACAGCTATGCAAACACAACTGCTTCACGGTTGAAACACGAATGGGATAGAGGTACCCAAGCAATTGACTTTTGTACAAAGTCTCCCTCTGGTAAATTTCTCCTTAATACACAACACTGGTATATTTAATGGACTTAGGTACTGTTTGTTTTTTTTATTTCTGTATCTCAAGTTTATTTTTAGTGTTTAGGTGATATGAAATCCTTATGTTACTGTTAACGTATTATTTCTTATCATTACGTGTAAATATAACAGTTCCAAGTAGAGTCAATGTTTGTACGCGCCCGCGCAGCCGACGTGTTGACACACTCGTGACCGACATACTTCAGCGCTTGGTGCCCACTAGTGTGGCCTGGGTAGGCCTAGTATATGACGTGACCACACTTGCATTCAGTATTTTCGACATTCGCCTATTAGGTTGAAGGTCGACAATACCTTATTAAAGGTGGGGGGAGAAGGGATTGTTAGTAATGGAGACTGAGAATCCCATTGCTAGCAATATACCAAACCAGGTCGACCTCCTCGCGGTTCCTCCTTGAAACTATCATGATAAATTCCAGATGAATTCATCATGATGGGCTAAATGGCCTGTTTTCATCCTCATCGATCACCCTTCACTAGTACCCCGCCAGCGTATCCCGTTAGCGCAGGCGGGGATACCATTCCATTTTCATCCAATAAAAAAGAAACTTATTAAAGGCAGAATTATAATCGGTATTCTCGTAGAAAGAAGGAAAAATGAAAACATTTCTTCATCATCATCATCATATAGCCGTTATCTGCCTATAGTTGAACATAGAACTCGCCCATAAATTGTCATAAGCAGCAGTCCTGAGCCACATGCATCCAATAACTTGCTGTAACGCATTTGAGGTCGTTACTCCATCTAGTGGGGGTCATCCTATAACGCGTTTACCCGTACGGAAGCTCCAGAACCTTTCTTCCCTATCGGTTATCGGTTCCTCAAGATAGTGACGATTTCATTGCCACTTTAGCTTATTTATAGTTTTGGGGTATGTCGGCCACTTTAGTTCTTATGCGGATATTCTGATTTCGGATTTTATCAAGCAAAAAAAAACTAAGCTAACTAACTAAAAAAACTAAACTAACTAAAAAAAAAAAAAAAAAAAACGAGTATAGCCCTCTTTATAGCTCGCTGAGTAATTTGGAGTTTTTGCTTTGAATACGGGCAATCGTGTAGGACCATATTTCGGTTCCATAGATCATCACGGGCAATACGAGTACACACTGGTTAAAGACTTTCGTCTTTAAACTTTGAAGTATTTGAAATATCGGGTATCCAGGTGTACTCATTACGATGAACACTGACATACCTGACATTTCACTCTCATCTCTCATCTCTCAATGGTGCCCCGCCAGAGTATACCGTTAGCTCAAAGTTACCATTCCATCATTATATATATATAAGTGATTATTTCTATCAGTCGTCTAGTTCTATAGTACAAGCTTTGCTGAAAATGTGAATAGAGGGCGCTGTAGATATCTAAGGATGTGTATTTATTTATATTATATTATCAGTACCATTCTTTCAGACTTTCGGTACAGTATAAAACTTACTTTTTACTTTTAACTCTCCATCTAGATGTACATAATAATAACATAACTCACTAGCGATCCACCCCAGCTTCGCACGGATAGAGAATTTAAAATACAGTAAATGTTACTCGCGAACAATTTAGCTTTTTACAGGTGAAAGTATTTTTAGAATCAGTTAACTTTTTTTTTTATTAACCGTTACAATAAAAAAATCGACTCT
This sequence comes from Galleria mellonella, assembly GCF_026898425.1. Taxonomy (NCBI): domain Eukaryota; kingdom Metazoa; phylum Arthropoda; class Insecta; order Lepidoptera; family Pyralidae; genus Galleria; species Galleria mellonella. The sequence goes on along the minus strand of NW_026442086.1, from coordinate 8,240,829 downwards.
TTAATTTAGACTCCAATCTTAGATCATATATAGATAGAGCATGGAGCCTTAAAAACGGGTCAACTTTTTGTCAGCTAATTGTCAAATTACCTGACTCGTGTTTTTTATTAATACTCTATATACTTACGCACACAATGTATCTTGACGTATCTTATATTTAATTATTTAATAAATAAAATGAATCTTTGCGTATTAAAAAGGCGCAGAATTTATAAGACAAAATAAATATAGAAGTTATAAGGGAATCACTCATGTCTATTTATGACGTAGAATTGTATGAAAAAGTTGACCCGCTTTTCACGAAGCATTTGTATGGAGACACTGTATCTATATAATCTAAGGTTCTACAGGGTTCCAATATGAAATGTTTAGACAAAAGGAGTAAAGAAAAAGGAATTTGGTATAAAACAATCCAGTCTCAGCCTCCAAAGATACCGTGGTTCATAAACTTAAAAGCAAATAGAAATTTCGTTGTTACAACTCTCAGATTGCGCTCAGGACATTATCCAAATGCAAAATTCGCTTTTCTTATGAAAAAAGTTAATAATCCGAATTGTGATGTTTGTAACACATTGGATGATGTTCACCATATGATATCTGAATGTACGAAATACAAAACACAAAGGCGAGTATTGATACAGAAATATAGTCTCAATAGACAGGAGATTGGTTTATTTTCAAATATACTCGCAGAGCCACATTCCGGAATGGCAAAATCTTTAATTACTATATTTTTGTATCAATAATTCCTTTTATCAAAATAGACTACTAAGATATTATGTATTGTCTATTTATGTATATATACAATATTTTAAGTATGTGAGGTATTTTATAAAATTAGGGTATGATGAGGCTGACATATCCTTATAGGATAAAAGCCTATAAATAAAAAAGATTTAAAAAAGGTTCCAATATATATTACTACACGCCAAAATTCCAAGGCATGCCTGACCATTATCGTTATTATTATTGTTTGGTGTTTATATTTGTCGTTTAAAATTATTTCGTATTCCATGCTGGACACGTCCACCTGTCGAATTTGAATCATTACCAGTCTATTGTTCGACGATCGCTCAGTGCCCGAGAATACCACGGTTAACACTTCCATCTAACAATTTGAATTGCAGTATTGTCCCAAATGGTAGTAAACACTGAAGTAATATTGCTTTATCGTGTACCTACACCTCTAAAGATACTAACGACATTATTTTCAGTAATAGTGTTTGAAAAACTGAAAAAATTTATATATAAAATTTCTTTCTTATTGTTTAAACTACGCTATATAAGGAAGCTATTTGCAAAATTTCAAGATTTTGCAGTAAGCGATTTCGGTTGTGTTGACATATGGATCAATTAGTTAGTCACTCAGCATTATGTTGAAAGATAGATTAAAATGAATGATAGAATGAACGAACGAATGAATGATTGCATGGAAGAATGAATTAATAGATATTTACTCACAAGAAACATGACAAGTTTATAGATGTTAACAATAGGTTAGGTTAGGTTCACGTATTTCACCATAATTGAGCATACAAAAATAAAAAATCTAAAAGGTGTAAATGTAGATTAAATGACTTATTAAAACAATTACTGCACTGTTTTATCTCTTTCTTTCACATTACATTCCCAATTTGAAAGAAAGTGACAAAACAGTGTAATAGTCAATATAGGTTTCTAGAAGGATTTAGTTCTTATGAATTAGGGGTTAGTCAATTAAATTGACATTTGGTTGTTTCAATTTGACACATTTTTTTTTTTAATAAGTCAAACCGCGCTATTTATTCAGTATTGCAAGTAATTAGATTACATTTCCCAAACTAAGCCGATTTTTAAATTAGAATAGGGAACAATTTCTTCTGATATTATACAAATGTCTGCATTGGTTATAAATTAATACACATGTACTAATTAAAATAACGACAATTTTCAATAATTTTATGTCATTTTTGTTTTTCGGTTTGTTTAACCTTATGATATAATTTTTTCCATATACTGAATAGTAAGTTTACATTATGGTAACCCTATTCAGGCAAACATGGATATAGAAGTTGACGCGGGACAATGAAAAGATTGTTGTGTTCTTTGAATATTATTTGTAAAAAAAAAATAATTTTCGAGTTACGATCCTCTTATACATGACGCTGGCAGAAATAAATGGTCGTAAAAATGGCGACTGATTGCCATTAAGAAAAAGAAGATGGAGACGCTTTGTCTATATAATCGAAGATGTATGCAAAATAGCTAAAATCTACTGTTTTAGTTGAACAATATTTCAAATATTACCTTCTTTTTTTATGCTACCTCGAATGTCAAAAAAGGTGACGGCCCACCTAATGGAAAGTGGTAACCGTCGCCTATAGACACTGTTTTGCCCATAATATCTTCCATGTGTTGCCATTCCTGAGGAGTCAGGTATTATTCCTCTGTACCCTGTAATTTCACACCATATCCCACCCTTTAAACCGAAACAGCCATGCAAACAACTGCTTCACGGTAGAAACACGAATTGGACAGAGGTGTTCAAGCAAACGACTTTTGTACAAAGTGTCCCTCTAGTCTGGATGATATATTTTGCTGCTGGATATATATAGATAGATATAGATAGGACGCTTCTCGATACTCACTGAAACGGTAATGGACTCCGCGCAGACGATGTCGCGGACAACAGTTAGTTCTATTACCTATATATTTCATGAGCCTTATTTACTTTTCCATTATCGCATTTCGCACGCAGCCACGCACCGTTAGTAGTTGTAGTACCTAGTAAACATGATGTCAACGTACTTACAACCTAGATGGCAGTATGTCAACATAAACATCACTCCTGGATCTGAAAACGCTCTGTTTATTTATTTGTAATGCTAATTAATTAGCATTCCACTATTGGACATGGTTCCGTGTGATCCAGGCATAGAAAGGATCACCGTTTCTTTTCCTGTGTGTGTCGTAAGAGACAGGAGAGAGGGGGGAAAGGGATTGTTAGTAATGGGGTCAAATAGCCCCATTACTAGCAATATACCCTGTCAGGTCGACCTCCACTTGGCTCCCCCTGGAAACCATCGAGGCTAATTCTAGTTGAATTCGTCAGGATGGGCTAACTGACCTGCTTTCATCCTCATTAGTCATCTATCACTGGTGCCCCGCCATTGTATATCGATAGCACAGACGGGGTTACCATACTATTATCACCCATTAAAAAATCCCGCTTGCGCTATCGATATACCATACACTTTTGGGGCATCAGTGAGGGATGATAGGTGAAGATGAAGCAGGTCAGTTAGCCCACCGTGACGAATGTAATAAGAAATCAATCACGATGGTTTCCAGGAGGAACCACGAGGAGGTCGACCTGACAGAGTATATTGCTAGCAATGGGGCTACTAATCCCCATTACTAACAATGCCTTCTCACCGTGGGGAAAAATGTTAGGACACTTGATACGACACGACGAACTTATGAACATTATAATAGAAGGTAGGAAGGAAGGGGGAGATTAAGATATAGTTACATCAGGCAGATCAAGGAAAGAGTTGGTGTCGTGTCGTATCGAGAGGTGAAGAGACTCGCTGAAAATCGTAGTGAGTGGCAAGAGCTCCACCGACAAGAGCACAGCTCTTAAATAGGTAATGGAGTCTATTAAAATTTTGTCACACTACCGACCTCTGTAATTCGATACGCTAAATTACAAACATGTTAATTACATTTTGTTTGTAATTTTTTTTTAAATATTTATGGCTTGGTTGCAGGACTTTTAAGTCGTGTCATATTTTACATAAGTTTATTGGAGGGCACTTTACATACATAGGTATTAATTAAAACTTTTTGAATGTATTTTGAATGTAAAATAGGATTCATACATACATACATACATGTCTGTTACACCTGTCTCCCATTAGGGTAGGATCCGAACGACTTCTCATAAAAAAATAACTATTCAAAAAAGTTTATAATAAAATTTACTTGATTAAAAAATGTTTTTGTTTTTATTTTATTTAAAAAATCGAATTTCTACGAAATATTTCGTGTATATTTGCTATACTTGTTAAATGAACTAAACATGAATCAGTAACATTCTGTTTTAATGTAATCAGATCGAGAAAGCTAACTAGTTTCGGGACCAGTATGGGACTTAATCTTGAACGACTGCGACGTGATCGCGAACCTGTCTGCGCTCTGTAAAATTCTGATTCAGCGTTCAATGCTTTTGTTGATGACATCATTTTGACATTACAAATTATATATTTATATTACTTGTATTATGATATGATGCCTGCGGCCATTTTCTATCATCGCACGACTCGCCATCGACAGGGAGTCCACCCTCATACCTTACAGCCTAAATGGTTGCGTACAACGCGGTTTCAGAGATGTTTTCTCCCACGAACGCTCAGGTTATGAAATGAGCTCCCTGCCGAGGTTTTCCTAAGAGACTACAGCATGGGGTTCATCAAAAGGGGGGTAAAGAAGTTTCTTCAGGGTCGGCAACGCGCGCGTAATTCCTCTGGTATTGCAGGCATTTATAGGCTACGGTAACCTCTTACCATAAGGTGGGCGGTATGCTTGTTTGCCACCTCAGTGGTATTATGAGTGATTATTGTCACATGGTTTTTATTCAATACACATAAAACGCATCGATATACGAGAAGTTTTAAATTATCTATAAGTTATTTATTTTTATACTAATGTGCTTAGTATTAGATTAAAAATAAATAATTAATCAAAAATGTGCATCATCTCTATTAATTTATTTATCAATCTATATTAATTTATTTATTTAATTATTAATTAATTAATAATTAAATAAATAAATAAATATCTTAATTTATTTATCAATAATTAACGTCAAGGTATTAATTTATTTATTTATTTATTTATTTTTTATTGCACAACAATAGCTTTGTACAAGTGGCGAGCTTATCAGCACGGTATCATGTAAGGAAACATAATCATCTGTAAGAACAATGTAACTTATGAATGCAATCAATATTTTAATTATATAAATATATAATAAATAAATGAAAATAAATAAATAAATAATAGTGGATATAATATGAATTACGATTATAGAATGTTGGTATTTATTATCCATACCAGAGGGAGACTTTGTACAAAAGTCGATTGCTTGGGTACCTCTGTCCCACTCGTGTTTCAACCGTGAAGCAGTTGTGTTTGCATGGCTGTGTTTCGGTTTGAAGGGTGGGATATGGCGTGAATTTACTGGGTACAGAGGAATAACACCTGAGTCCTCAGGAATGGCAACGCATGGGGAGTATCATTGGCGAAACAGTATACTCTGTTATGTCCATGGTACTGCTCATGTCTATAGGCGACGGTTACCACTTTCCATCAGGTGGGCCGTCAGCTTGTTTGCCATTCTAAGTTGTATAAAAAAAAAAATCCATTCTGTTGATTAACTAATCTACAACTGCATTAGAGAATGTGCAATGTGAACTCAAATGCGCTTAGTGCAACTATTTATGTAATGCTATTTCCGTAAGCAGTTCTTGACAAGTCTCATTCACTGCATTATTAAATGGTTACCGCGAAACTGTTGCAATTATTGTCATTAATATTTCTTGACGTTTTAATATCATCAAAACCGAATGGATGGGGGGGGGGGGGGAGGGATTGTAAGTAATGTAGTACATATATTATAATATATAATATACATGTTGTTGTAATCATCGATTCATTTCTTGTCATTAGTGTTTCTTTCTAGTCACAACCTATGTACACCGGCGGTCATGTGGTGGGCGTCACTTTGTTGACTGTCCGTAAAAGCGCCGGCAAGCTAATTACAAAACAAACATTGAATTTACATCAATCTTGACTTCTTGAGACATTCGCGCGAGAATGCGAAGAGACTCAGTACTGGATATGTTGGCTGAAGAATAATTTAAAACTGTATCTCACAAAATAAAACAGACTTTAATAGAGATGCAACCAGTTATTTCGGTTTAAAAACTACTCGTAAACTATTAAATCGATTTTGATAAAATTTCTATTGGACTAATCTGAAAGTATGGCCTTCCAGCTAAAAAAAGACTGCGATGCGATTGCAGTCTGTTTTGCAGAACTAAGAACAAGGAATTACATAAAAGGAATGATAAAATAAAAACTGTAAATCACATGGTTACCTCCTTTCTTCTTATGCAAATATAATAAGTAAAAAGAGGACGAAAGATACACATTCAGTTGCTATTCTTCCCAGTTCATAGCTGGCTAGTGTATAAAAAAAAATGTTTGATATGTCAAATATTGGTCAATAAAAAAATTTACATTACTAGATTATATATTCGACATAGTTTATGTAGAAAGTATGCAAGCAGGTTGTATCTGAATTTGGTTGGGTTATACGGCCGTATAACATTTTCTATGCACTACCTCTCTGCTATGAATTGACAATTTTATCACTCCTTGAAGTTTAGAACTTCGCAAAGGTAGACGCAGTGGATTATAAGATCATTCATGCACTCTGAAGCGTTTAACTTAATAATTAAAAAAGAGATAAAATTTAAACAACTTTATTTTCTATGTCTCAAAATCAACAAGGACAGTAGTCATGGAAACTAGAACTAATTTACCAAGATAAGTCACATCACTAACATAGATCAAGTAATAGTATTTATGATCTCAAAAATACCTATCTATTACACTCCCCCTCACGACGAACTTGAACCCTAAGCACAAGTTTGAGTGACTCCTATCTTCTTGAGCAGTTTTAATAACCTTGGTTGTGGTAATGCTTTGGTCAGAAGATCTGCTTCCATATTTTCTGTGTCCTTATACTTAATGGCCACTAATTTCTTTTGTATGCAATCTCTTATAAAATGTTCTCTTATACTGATGTGTTTCGATCTCTTTCCAGTTATCAAATTGTTAGCTAATTTCTGTGCGGCCAGATTATCATTATAGATCGTAACACTCTCTTGAAATACTCCAATGTCTTCTAACAAGTGTTTTAGGTGTAGAGCTTCCTTCGCTGCTTCCGTCATTGCCATATACTCGGCTTCTGCAGTTGATAAAGCTACCACTCTCTGTTTCTTTGTTTCGTAGCTAATTAGACCGCCACCATATTTAAAAATATAACCGGTGTAAGAACGACGATCTACAGTGCACGCTGCCCAATCTGCATCGGTCATACCAATAAGAGGCATTCCAGATTTCTTGTATCTTATACAAACGCTTTTCGTCCCCTTCAGATAACGAATTATTCTTTTAGCTGCTTGCCAGTGATTTTTACCATAACAATTATTGTATTGACTTAAATAACTCACTGCAAACATTATATCCGGTCTTGTTGCTATTGCTAGATACATCAACGATCCAATAAGTTTTTGATATGGATAGTCATTCTTTACTTCTTCATTCTCATTTTTCTCTAATTTTAATCCTATTTCCATTGGTGTAGATACAGGCTTACATTCTCCCATGTTAAACTTTTCTATTAAATTTTCAATATAATTTTCTTGCGATAAAATCATCTCTCCCCCTACATGGGTGAATCGTATGCCCAAGCAATGATGTAGAGAACCCATATCTCTCAAATCAAATGCTTGTTGTAATTGCAATTTTACTTCTTTCAGTAATTTATCTGATTTGTATCCTAGTATCAAATCATCAACATAAATATTTGCAAAAAGTTTTTCTTTTTCTTTCTCCAAAATATACAGACAAGGATCTGCTGTAGCATTTCTAAAACCAATTTCCAACAATTTTTTATGTAATTTTAAAAACCATTGCCTTCCTGCCTGTTTTAATCCATATATAGCTTTATTTAATTTACAAATTCCCTCATTTTTGTATTTGTTTATATCTTCTAGCATTTCTTTTGCTTTTCTTACTAATTCTTTATCTTTTCCATTTAATATAATAATATTTAAATATTTATCAAGATTTTTCGGCTTCTTCATATATATTTGTTCGTCTATGTCACCGTTTAAAAACGCGGTGCACACATCTAATTGACATAATTTCATATCATTTTCCATTGCATGCGCAATTAATAGTCTCACTGTACTTAACTTCGCTACTGGCGCAAACGTTTCGGTATAATCAATTCCTTCTTTTTGATTAAAACCACGTGCTACTAATCTCGCCTTTCTCCTATCTATTTCTCCTAGTTCATTGTATTTATATTTAAGAATCATTTTGCTATCAATTACATTTTTACTCTCGTTTATATTTACAACTTTCCAGGTATTATTTTTAAGATGAGATTCTATTTCGCTTATTATTGCTTCTTCCCATTCATCACTATTCTTATTTATTTCACAGAAAAATATTTGTTCTACATCCATTTGATAATCCTGATGCCATGCTGGTGGTTTTCTTTGTCGCTTTTCATCACTGGAAGTAGTGGTTTCAATTTCATGATCAGTTGATACTTCATTTTCTGTTTCTGCAGGTACATTTATGACTATTTCATCAACTTTCGTTTCTTGTTCTGATTCATAAAATTCATGTCTATTCAAATCTTTTAAATCTTCTTCTTTGGGAATTAATTGTTTCTGTTCGTCTTTATTTTTATTTTCATTAAACATTTTATTTAGTACTTTGACATCTCTGCTAATAAGTATTTTTTCAGAATTTGGGTTGAATATTCGATAAGCCTTGTGATTTTCTGAATATCCTACAAATATTCCTACAGTTGCTCTAGATTCAAATTTTCCGTTTCTTTTTCCTTTATTTAGAACAAATGCCTTAGATCCAAAAATATGTAAATGTCTTACAGATGGAATTCTATTTACCCATTTCTCAAATGGAGTCGCATTATCAATACTGCTACAAGGACTACGGTTTGCCAGATAATTAGCTGTATTAACTGCTTCAGCCCAAAAATCTTCTGTCATATTAGCGTCTATCAGCATACACCTAGCTTTATCAAGTAAAGTCCGATTTTTTCTTTCTGCCAAACCATTTTGCTCTGGCGTGTACGGTGCTGACAATCTTCTTTTAATGCCATTATCTTTTAAGTACTTGTCAAATTCGTGATTTATATACTCTGTCCCATTATCACTTTGTAAATATATTATCTTTTGCTTAGTAAATCTTTCAACCTCATTTTTATATTCTCTAAATTTTGATAGAGCTTCATCCTTAGTTTTCATAGTATATATTCTTGTATATCTTGAGTAATCATCAGTGAAAGTGATGAAGTACTTGGAACCTTTCTTTGATGGTTGTCTCATAGGACCACATACATCAGTATGCACAATTTGTAGTCTCTCATTTGTTCGTTCCTCATTTTTAGATATTTTAAATGGTAGTTTTGTTGCCTTACCTTTAACACAAACTTCGCAGTCTCGAATTGTGTCATTTTTATCAAATTCCAGACCGTTTATATTTCTTTTATTAAGAGCTATTTTCATTTGCCCCTCGTTCAGATGAGCTAGTTTTCTATGCCATTCCAGCATATTGGTTGTTTTGCAGTAATTAACATTTTCTTTGTTATTTTCTTTCACATAGTATAATCCATCCTCATTTCTGAAAGCCCTCAATAGAATAGTACCATCTCGCATGACAGTTGCGTTATTCCTTTGAAACAGGACTGTTGCTCCTTTATCTGTCAATTTTCCTACTGATATTAAATTTGTAGTTAAAGTTGGTATATATAATGTTTCTGTCAGTTGTAAGTCTGGTTGTTCCTTTATATTAAGTTTTGCTGTACCACGGCCTTCAATTTGAGCTGTACAATTTTCTGAAGCTAATTTTATGGATTTATTGTCTCCTTTTTCTATATTGCGAAATCTTTGTATTTCGTGTGTCATATGTGACGTACAACCACTATCTAAACACCAACTATCTAGTTTTTCTTTATTATTATTTGTATTCAGACATGTCTCTTCCGCACAATATAGGTTCATATCTCTTTTGTTATAGACTTTTGATCGGCATTCCTTAGCTTTATGTCCTTTCCTGTGACATTTATAACATTCTATACTCATTTTCTTATTTTTTCGATACTGTTTACTGTATAGTACTTCTTGTTCATAGTTTTGGTCACTTGTACTAGCCATGTTTTTTCTTGCTTCTGCTTCTTCGATAATTTTAACTCTTAAATTATCTGGATCTGGTAGGTTATCCCTGGATTCTATAGCAATTCGAAAATTTTCGAATGATTGCGGCAAACTATATAACAACATTATACTAAGTAGATCTTTATTGATATTTATATCCATTTCCCCTAATTTATCAACAATATCCATGAATTTATTTAGATGATCCACTATATTATCGCCATCTTTCATTTTTCTTAGTATTAATTCTTTTAAAAGAGTTGCCTTTCTTGCAGGACCTTTGCTATAATAAATACTCTCGAGTACGTCCCATGCTTCTTTGCTAGTTGTACAATTCTTCACTTGTTTCAGTTCACTTGGTGAAATTATAAGAAACAATTCAGCTAATGCTAAAGCATCTTTTTCTAAATATTTATCTAGATCTTCACCTTCGCATATCGGTTTCTTTATTTTTTCTGAGACATAATCCCATAGGCCTATTTTCAATAAAAGTGCTTTTGCGTGAATTCGCCATGTGTCGTAATTTTCTCTTTTCAACGGTTCAACATACGCATGATGACTCATTGTAACTTATATGTTCTGGCCCATAACCTGAAGTTTAGAACTTCGCAAAGGTAGACGCAGTGGATTATAAGATCATTCATGCACTCTGAAGCGTTTAACTTAATAATTAAAAAGAGATAAAATTTAAACAACTTTATTTTCTATGTCTCAAAATCAACAAGGACAGTAGTCATGGAAACTAGAACTAATTTACCAAGATAAGTCACATCACTAACATAGATCAAGTAATAGTATTTATGATCTCAAAAATACCTATCTATTACACTCCTTCTATGTAATTCCTTGTTCTTAGGATTGCAAAATTATAAAAGAACAAGCAAAGATATGTTATACGATATATGAATAATAAAACTGTAACCAGACGATGTCTATACAAAGAAGATCATTATCATATCTCAGCCTTTAACTGTCCACTGTTGAACATAAACCTTCCCCTTGGGGGGTTTTAGCCAGTAGTTGCCACACTTGGCAGGCGAATTAACAACTGCAGTCAGGCTTTAGGAGATTTTTAAGAGGGACGCTTCACTAACGATCCCTTGCCCCCGGGGGGAAAGGGATTGTTAGTAATGGAGACTGAGAATCCCATTGCTAGCAATATACCCAACCAGGTCGACCTCCTCGCGGTTCCCCCTGGAAACTATCATGGTTAATTCCTGACGAATTCGTCATGATGGGCTAACTGGCCTGTTTTCATTCTCATCTATCACCCTTCACTGGTGCTCCGCCAGCGTATCCCGTTAGCGCAGGCGGGGTTACTATACCATTTTCAACCATTAAAAAATCCCTTGCCCCCAATATGTACCTACTTGTGAAACTAACAAGCAATGGCCGCTCACATATCGTTAAATAGTAACACATAGCATTATCATGTGTACACGAGATATGCTGGAATCTAAATATAGCCCAGTAATAATACGGGGAATATACGGTTATGTTATTCGTATATATATTAAAGGACTTTGCTGATATCAGCTCTTATCTACACAATAACGTCGAGTATTTGACGGGGCGGAATTGATGTAAGATGTTTTCTAATTTTTTATTTACTTGTACTAAATAACATTATTATTATTATTCTATATTTAGCTATAATTTTTAAAGTATGTGTCGATAACGAAGTTTTTCCTCGTTTATGAAATTGGCAAAACTAATATCTCTTTTTAAATTTGGAAATGATTCTAATTTGGTAACGCACAGACCAATTTCAATTCTACCCGTTTTGAGTTTTTTTTTTTTTTTACAATACAGGGGGCAAACGAGCATGCGGCTCACCTGATTGTAAGTGACTACCGCCGCCCATGATCACCCAAAACATCAAAGGCTCTATAGGTGTGCTGACGACTTTTTAAAAAGGAATATGTTTTTTTCTTGAAGGTTATGATGTTGCAGAGGTTTGAAAAACTGCTGCTAGAAGTTGATACCAAAGAGTGGTTGTGCGTGGAAGAAAGTGCCTTAAAAAACGTACGGTGGAAGACCGCCACTCGTACATAAGGTTGGGTTGAAATTTTAGATGAAACAATTCCTCAGAGCACTCCCCATGGTAAATTCGGTAGATGATGCACAGAGATACAACTTCTTTACGCAGTTTTAGTATATCAAGTCGGACAGTAAGTCGCTGATCATCAGTGATTCGAGCCGCCCGAATTTGAATGCGGTCTAAGTAGAACATATTCGTATGAAAAAAAAAAAAATTTTTTATACAACTTAGAATGGCAAACAAGCTGACGGCCCACCTAATGGAAAGTGGTAACCGTCGCCTATAGACATGAGCAGTACCATGGACATACATACAACAGAGTATACTGTTTCGCCCATGATACCTCCCATGCGTTGCCATTCCTGAGAACTCAGGTGTTATTCCTCTGTACCCAGTAAATTCATGCCATATCCCACTCTTCAAACCAAAACACAACCATGCAAACACAACTGCTTCACGGTTGAAACACGAATGGGACAGAGGTACCCAAGCAATCGACTTTTGTATATTTGTACTACTATTGGATGTTAGCACACTCTTATTTATGATCCGAACTGCAAGCCTTATACTTAATCTAATAATCGGGTCAATTGTTCGTTTGTTTACTTTTAACTTTAAAATATGTAAGAACTTGTCCGTAGCTGGGAGGGGGAAGCATTAAGGGGCAATAAAGGCCTAATGCCTTACATTAAAATGAAAGATCTCAATAAATTAAATATATTTGATTTTTCGAAGCCCTTTAATTATGGTTGCCCTATGACTTCTTTTGCACTAGATTAAACTACAGCCCTGCGTAGGGATTACTTGCTCTGTATTTTAAACTTTAATTGAAACATACCGTAGATTGTTCATAGACATAATTGTCTATTATGGGCATAGATTAAGAATAGCGCCTGCGGTTATGGGCTTTACCTGAGATAAATAACTATATATTATAGTTATAGGTACTCATCAAGTGTCAATAATTACATTCTAGATAAAAGCTAATATCCTGTCGCAGTACACTAATTTATCTTAGCTCTAGACTATACCAGTGACATATTTATACAATGCCAATACATTACTTTAAAACGTGACAAATTATCATTAGTTCATTTTGTATAATATTTAAATTTGTACGAGTCTTATGTACACTGAAATAAACACATTTGTATACAGTTTTATTATTGACCGACACAAATATGCAAAAACCCGCTCAAAATAAACTGGCTTTGACAAACTATGGTCCGTTTAAGCTATTTTTTTAACGCTTTATTAGAATGGTAACGTAGATAGAGGATTATTAGTATTTATCAATAAATAATAATAATAGATTTATTTATTTTTATTTATTTATAAATGAAAAAGAAAAACATTCGTACTCATAGATTAAGGATAGTGTTTTTTTTTCTATGCAGACAATAGTGCAGGCAGATAATTACAGATTTTATGACAAATGTTTCTTTTGATAATGGATTTTGTTTTTTTTTTCCTTACATTTTTTGTAGTGGCAATAAGTTTGATATTATCACCGTCTAAATAATTTCGTCGTAAACATGACAATCCAATTAATAAGGCAATCATGATTCGCACTACCGATTACGATGAAATGAAAGATAATAACAGTTTTAAGCACTACCTGCTTAATTTAAAAATTTCCCCGAAATTCGTTTAGTCATTTCTCGTAATGATGGAATGAACAGTGTTACTAAATAAAAAAAAACTATGATCTTACTTAAATTTATTTCGAGTTTCGCTAATCAATTTTTGGAGTATAAAAACGTATGTTCCAATTCCATTACTAGCAATATATCCTGTTATTAGCAATATGTATATATATATATATATATATATATATATATATATATATATATATATATACGATATCGCAGACTTACCATTCCATTCTCACTCATTAAAAAAAACCCGGGGAACCACGCAATTAATGTGATTGTATGGCACTTAATTAATATACCAAACCGCATGGCCAGCAACAAGTGACAACAATCAAAGGAACATTAAAGTGTCGAGGTGTTAAGACCATAAATGTTGTCAATTTAGATCACATTCTTAAACAAGCGGAGAGCTAGATCCTTGGCAATAATTCCCTCGTTTGCTGAAAGGAAGTAGTTTATTGGATAATTGGCCGAATGTCCGGGCAGTGCGTCTCCGCGGCCGTCCAATGGCGACTGTAATATTATGCCAGTAACGATGCTAAGGAAGCAGGCGTAAACAAATCAAGGTAATTCCAATAGTATACAATCTAAGCTAAGTGAGGATGGAGTCAGGTTAGCTGCCTTATACGACGACGAATACACCAGGTGCTTGCTGGAAATCATTATGATTGATTTATTAGTGAATTTGTATATTTAATGCCGAAGTAAGTACTCATTGTAGTGAGTAATTTTCAAATAAATAAATAAATTGGTGAATTTGTCTCGATGGGCTAACTCACCTGTTTCATCTTCATTTACCATGTCTCACTGGTGCCGCGCCAGTGTAAACCGATAGCGCAGGCGAAGTTACCATTTCATTATCATCCATTAAACTACTATAATGGTAAACAAGCATAGGGTCCGTCTTATGGTAAACAGGATTACCGTAGCCTATCGACGGCTATAACACCAGGGATCCTTTGTCTTATTACGCCTTTTTGAAGAACTCTATGCTGTAGTTATTTGCTACTCGTACAACGGATCAGAAGGTCTGATTTCATCCACTGTCAGGGGGGAAAGGGATTGTCAGTGATGTCTAACAGTTATATTGCTAGCAATATACCCTATCAGGTCGACCTTCACGTGGTCCCCCCTGGAAACCATTATGGTTAATTCTTCTGGAATTTGTCACGATGGGCTAACTGACCTGTGTATACCGATAGCGCTGATAGGTATCATTCTATTCTCACCCATTAAAAAACCTTCTGTCGTCCCTTTTGGTATTTCACGAAAATATATTGATTCTACCGTGAAGCAGTTGTGTTTGCATGGCTGTGTTTCGGTTTGAAGGGTGGTATATGGCGTGAATTTACAGGGTACAGAGGAATAACACCTGAGTCCTCAGGAATGGCAACGCATGGGGAGTATCATAGGCGAAACAGAATACTCTGTTATGTCCATGGTACTGCTCATGTCTATAGGCGACGGTTACCACTTTCCATCAGGTAGGCCGTTAGCTTGTTTGCTATTCTAAGTTGTATAGAAAAAATACTTACAAATTAATATAAATGTATTAATAAAAATGGCGGTCATTTTCAATTAGGTAAGTACTTAAGAACGTAAATATTCGTAAATGTCTTTATTCAGATATAAATCAAAGTATTCAGTAAAGATAAGCAACATTATGAATCATTATGGACTGTTTATCGGGTTATTTTAAACATATTTTAAAAACTCCATATGGTTTTTATTTTTAAATTTGACCTTCCGACATATTTTCTACCATATACGTATTGAGAAACAAATGTACATTATAGTAACACGACGATGATACGACGGTAATCACATTCACGCACACATAGATAAAAAGTTGACCTATTTTTAGCGAAGCATTTGTATGGAGACAATCTATCTATATATTAGATTACTTGGGTAAAAGTCCTAAAATCGTATAGATGTGGAGAAAAAAATATTTGACGTTTGGGTAAAAATTAAAATTCGTATCTGGCAACCCTAAATAATTAAATAAACAAAGGTATCCAGAGCCGTAAAAATTATTATTAAAAAAAAATTAACATAGATTAAGGATAATACTTGTGTTAATATAATCGTGTTGTTGTCTATGATTGTCTTGCGCAAACGGGATAAAATGTTGATGTTTTTTTTTTCATCTGCTATGCTCATTATACACTGTAAAATAGTTCATTTAGTACGTCATTTATCTAAGCTATTTTTATATCGTCTGTGGCTGTAGTAATAAATATAAAAAAAAAAACCTATTTTTATTACTTTATCTAATTTTAAAATGAATTCAGCTTAGGAATTCAGATTGTAGATGTTCAATTAGATGCAAGTAAGCATACTAATCAAGTAGATATTCATTAATATTAAGTCAACGTCTAGAATCTGATATTTATTTAGATGTCTCATGTATTAACAATACTTACGCTTACAAAATTATATTTGCTTGCAATTACGTTTGAGAAAATGTAAATGGAATGGCGACTCCGACAGTAAAAGATGATAGATGAAAATTAAAGGAAGTTAGTCTGTCGTGATAAATTCGACGAGAATTAACCAAGATAGTGTAAAGGGGGAACTTTGTGCTTTGTTGCTAGTAATGGCTCTGTTAAACCCTAATACTAACAATCCCTTTCCTCCCTGACTATAGAATGCATTAGTATTTTGTAATTTCATTTCCATGTTCTACTATTTTAACCGAAATACAGCAGGGGGAAAAAGCTTGTTAATAATAGGGATCTAACAGCCCCATTGCTAGCAATGTACTCTACCAGGTCTACTTCTACGCGGTTCTCCCTGGAAACCATCTTGATTAATTCTATATGAATTCGTAAATGGGTATTTACGAATTCATATAGAATAAGCCCATTTCACACTTTCCTAACATTACTTACTGGAGTCTCGCCAGCGTATACTCTTTAAAAAAACCAAAATGCAGCGGCGGAATAGAGTTTATTAGTTATGGGGTCTAATAACCCCATCATGGGGGGAAAGGGATTGTTAGTAATGGAGACTGAGAATCTCATTGCTAGCAATATACCCAACCAGGTCGACCTTCTCGCGGTTCTCCCTGGAAACTATCATAGTTAATTCCTGATGAATTCATCACGAAGGGCTAACTAGCCTGTTTTCATTCTCATCTATCACCCTTCACTGGTGCTCCGCCGGTGTATCCCGTTAGCGCTGGCGGGGTTACCATACGATTTTCACCCATAAAAAAAAATAACCCCATCATTAGCAATAGAGGGAGTATTGCAACAAGTCGACTATCACCATTATTGAATTCATCGTAGTTAGTGTCACGATGGGTCAACTGACGTTATCTTTACCCTATCATTGTATGATCCATCCCGTCAGCGTATACCAGAATAGCCTACGTGGCGTTAGCATACTATTTAATGTATGCAATGTATTGTAATGTATTAAAAATTACTTAAAATATAAACCATAATTTTATATGATAATTTGACGTAGAGAATATTGTAATTTGGAAAATGTTTGGACTTTATAATTGTAATATAATGTAGACTTGAAACCATTTTAACATTTGCATAGCTCTACGGGGTGCTGCATGTTATGTACCTACTTGTATATGTAACTTCTTATTGTACCATGTAGCAAGCGAATAAATATGATTTGATTTAAAAAATAAAACGAACAGCCATGAAAGCGCAGCTACTTTTTTAAGAAACGCTGATCACATATTGTAAAAATTATACTTCCTAAAATCATGTAAGAATTAATTATTAAATACATATTCGAATAATAGTCGTGTTTTCATTACATTACATTTTATTTACAGTTGCCAAATTGTTTAGAATTATATCAAAATCATACATGAAACCTGTTACAACATGAGATACTCGTATAACAGATTCTCTGAAGTCTATTTATTTAGATACCGTCTTCAATAAATAAGTAACGCGCTGTTGGTAATAAGGAAACAGATTCGGCCGTTACGAATGTATTTTGGACTACACCCAGCGTTGCTAGATTTGATATTTTAATTCAGCCCAAATGTTGAATAATTTATCTGTAAATTGATGCAATTTTCTTCTGTTTCACCTAATTACAAACTTTTGGCGGTTTCCACTACGTATTGTCATGTAATCACTATTTGAACCTTAGAATAAGTATGTGATAAATCTATGATACGAACGACAAAAAAAAAAACGCTCTTCTCTTTGCCGAACTTCACCTGACGCTGCTACCTTTAATGATATATTTATTTTATTAATTTATATATTACCTATACGATTTACAAATATCGAAAGCTGTCATAAAAAAAAACAACATAATTTCTCCACGCCGATTTTATTTTTCTTTATAATATTTCTCCAACGTTACACAAAATTACACGAACACGACTGGGAGAGAATGTTTTTAGCATTAAGTCCGCCATGTACACATATTTGTACTATTGAATAAATAAATAAATAAATAAACGCGGAAATTTTTAACCAAAATAGCGAAAAGTTTTCCAATCTGGCAACGCTCACTACACCTGATTTGTGTCTATGATTCACACGTATTTTTAGCTCTATATCCATTTGCTTTCAAAGTACTGATGACTCTTCGGACAATTATGAGTAGCTATGTATATATTATGTCAATATTATTAATGAACAAGTAGGTAGGTGGATAATGCCTCGCAAAAAGAAGACGTCTTTTTTGACAAAATCAATATTGACTTACTGGTCTATTATTATTTAAAAATAAGACAATAGAATAAGAATAGAATAGAAACATTTATTGCCTGTAAACATACAATTACAATATAAAATATAAATAACATATACAAAAAGTGTCCCATACTAAGCAGAAGGAACCGGCTCAGCTGATGAGCAATGTGAACAGCTGCACAGCGCTGGTTATCAGCCAGTCCCTCTCTTAACAAAACATAACTAAAGTGCAATAGACATGTTTTATAGACACATACAAATTTAAAATATTTCAATTCAAAATGTAGAATTGAGTAAATAATGATTTTGGTTTACTAAGAAAAATACCTGGCTGTTTCAAAAGGGACGTTACTTTTGAAGGGTCCCTCGATTGTACACTCTCATCTGATCGAAAGGGACGATGTGATCTAAGATGGAGCTCGTGAGTCCACAAATAGCCTATTCACATTTGCCTTAAATCGGTTCAAATTGTATGTAGTTGGAAAAACTAGAAAGCGGGGATTTTTTTTTAATTTTTTTTACAACACAGGAGGCAGTGACTACCGCCGCCCATGATCACCCACAACACCAGCGGCATTGCAGGTGTGCTGCCGGCCTTTTAAAAAGGAATATGCTCTTTTCTTGAAGGTTATGATGTCGTATCGGTTCGGAAATACTGCTGCTGGAAGTTGATTCCAAACCAAACCAAACCGAACCAAAGAGTAATTTCCACTCCTTGACTGTACGTATGATTGTAAGAACGCAGAAGAAGACGCAGAACGCCTCGTGCGAAAGAAAGAAGAAAGAAAGAAATATTTTTATGCAACTAAACATAGATTTAAGCATTTTTGTATAGTCATTTTTTCATTACCAACGTTTTTTCATTACATTCGGAACGCAGTTTCAGTCAAGAAGAACAGTCAAGAAACTCAACTGTTGCTCTTTATAAATAGTATGTCTACGACATACGACATGTTTACAATTAAATTCATATGGGATTAATACGGGAGTAAGGTTTATTGAATACAAAAACGATTATCAGAATCGTTTCAGGTCTAGTGTTAAGTATATTACATTTCTTATACACAGAGAAAAGAATCCAGACGATTTGGAAACCTATAAGACCTGTGGGGTTATTATTGAAATAAATTCCAATAGAAAGATATTGGAATTGAGACGTTTCAGACTATCGAATTGCAATACAAGCGACATAATGGTTCTGATACTGTTTTGATAAATAGATGCATATTAGTGCAACTTGCCAATGCAAACTATTGCAAATCGATCACAATTTTAACTTAATTCCTATTTGTTATTTCAAGAGTGCAGTACAAAATTGTTAGGTTAGATTCAAGAGTAGGGCCGCTGTTCTACTTCGAAGTAACTCAACAAGAAATCATATAGTCTGTAAAGAAAAACAAAAAACGTAGAAAAAAAGAAAAAAAAAAACTATCAAAAATAGAAATGTTGAAAGCTGTACAGCTTTGTTCCTTTGCCTTTCCCATTGTGGATAAATTGATACTTTTATTAATAGAAATGTAGGATAATTTTTAACATCTTCTGTTTCCTATCATGTTTATTTTAAACTCTTTGCATGTGTTTGTTTCATAATGATGTGTAATGTTTAGTTTTTTTAGATTTCCTAAAGTAGGAGCTTTTTAATTCGTTTGAATTTTTGTATGTATTTTTTTTATACAACTTAGAATGGCAAACAAGCTGACGGCCCACCCGATGGAAAGTGATAACCGTCGCCTATAAACATGAGCAGTACCATGGACATAAAAGAGTATACTGTTTCGCTCATGATACCCCCCATGCGTTGCCATTCCTGAGGACTCAGGTGTTATTCCTCTGTACCCAGTAAATTCACTGCCATATCCCACCCTTTAAACCGAAACACAGCCATGCAAACACAATCGCTTCAAGGTAGAAATACGAATGGGGTAGAGGTACCCAAGCAATCGACTTTTGTACAAAGTCTCCCTCTGGTAAAATTAAAATACAATGATATAAAGTTATAATTGTCAATGTTGTATGATTTTATGCTTTATGAACACGTGAATAAACTAGCGGCCGTCGTGTCTGTGATAAGTATTATTAGTACACACAGATACCCTTTGCCATTTCGTTATAATCATATGTAGATAGTATATATTTACGCGTACTTAGGCATATGTCTATTTATGTAGCGCTTCTGCTCTGCAGCCTGAACCAATGAGCGATAAACAAACATCGAGTGGAAAATTACTTTTATTGTAATAGATTTATTACTTCTGCTTTATTCGCTTGAAGATAACCTTATATTATAGATAGATAGATAGATAGATACTCTTTATTGTTTCCTCCAAAAGATTACAATAGTAAACTTATTAATAAATATAAACAATTACAAGAAATAATCACAATGAGAAAACAACGGGCGACCTTATCGCTAAAAGCGATCTCTTCCAGGCAACCTTTGGATGGAGAGGAGTAATTATAAACAGTTTGATTGGAAGTTTTAAGATGACAACCAATTAAAATGTAAAAAGTGGATAAAAAATTCATAAGAGTTATCTTTGTTCGCAGGTGACAATATGGGTCCTAGTTGTGTATTTAACGCTACATTTACCCACCATCGAGATGAGGGTAGACGATTTGGAGCAACCAGCACCTAGACAGGTAAATTACAATCCGGATTGTGAAATGTTATTTTACAAAGTTTTATTTATTTTGCAATGCAAATTATTAGTTCGTTTAGGTTAAATTTTGTAAGCCGAATTCTACTTCCTCTTAACTGTTTTTTTTTTGCTGAAAAATTGCCTCACCTTTAGTACAGACGATACTATAATTTTTAATAAATTACAATAGTTGGCACATATAGTGATTCATGTGTAAAATATTAATAACAAGACTTTAAAAAAATACTTAAAAATAAAAAAATAAAAAAAACTTTGAGGCTACTGCGAACTGGTAGGGGTACCTAGTACTTGGTGCATTTCCACGCTGAATGGCTATGAAGATTAGATATATATATGGAGAGAGAGTCATGGAGACGAAGTCGCGGATAAAGTAGTATTGCTTTATTTTTCCTCTATTTAATAATGCACCACTTACGTATTTCTCGGTTTGCTTAATGGTTGACTGGTAGAGAACACCGTCCGGTGTTAAGTCCACCAAATGTACATAGAATTTTACTATGCATTAAAGTTTAAATAAATAATTAAAAGCTAGTATGAAATAATATTGTAATCTTTTCAAAATGGCCACTACTACAAGATGGCGGATTGTATATATTTTGTTAATCATTATCTTCCTATCCTTATCCCAATTATTATTTGTGGTTGGCCTAATATGTTTTTTATCCATATTACAAAAAGATTTGGCTTATAGTTTTACAACCGGCCGCCTGCCTGACGTCAACTCTCTTTGGGAATATGGGTGTCAAATGAAAATTGGCTTGAATGCGACCTGTGTGGTTACTCTTGGAATAAATTCCAATAAATCGGTATTGGAATTAAAACGTTTTATACTATCGACTTGCAACACTAGCGACACAACGGTTCCATATTGTTCTGATAGATGCATATTAGTGCAACTTGCCAATGCAAACTATTGTAAACCGATCCCAATTATAACCGAATTCCTAACTGTTGTTTCATGTGTGCAGTATAAAATTGTTTCTGGCAATAGATTGGATTGACATCGGTATTAAATTCAAGAGTAGGGCTGCTGTACATCATCCTTATTATCCACTTAAAATTCTGTGTTCCAGCATCAACCACCAGCGTCCACGCAGAAGCCAGAGCCGGCGAACCAGTCAAACCTGAACTTGGGCAAATGTTTCCACATGCCACGCTCCCAGTGTCCTCCTGAGCGTGGTACATGCGCCAAGGTCAGCGCCGCCTCCGTCTTCTGCTGCGATCTGGACAGCGTCAGCTTGAAGGAGGCATTGTCCAACACAAGTAAGATAATGTTGCCAGACGCGATTTCTTATTTTTAAACAAATTTCTAAGAATTTTTTTTTTGATTCTTTATTTTTTCTCTCAATTGATTCGATTTCTTGTTTTGAAAATGAATTTTGACTGTTATAAATATTTCCAGCAATTTTTGGTTATCGCAAATTGTTTGCATGATACGTAATCAGGGGATTGGCTGTAAAATGCCAAAACTTGACATTTTATGGTGGCCATGGGTATTTATTTTATTCTGTCGTCATGTAACACTCCCACGGCTATTTAACCACACCCGATGTGGTGTCGTCATCCATGTTTGTTAATGCACGTTAACAATATACGAGTGTGTACGTTTATGTGTGTGTGTGTGTTTTTTTTTATACAACTTAGAATGGCAAACAAACTGACGGCCCACCTGATGGAAAGTGGTAGCCGTCGCCTATAGACATGAGCAGTACCATGGACATAACAGAGTATACTGTTTCGCCCATAATACTGTTCCCCCCATGCGTTGTCATTCCTGAGGACTCAGATGTTATTCCTCTGTACCCTGTAAATTCACTGCCATATCCCACCCTTCAAACCGAAACACAGCCATGCAAACACAACTGCTACACAAAATTGTAACCAGTCGGTAGCTGTGCAAAGGAGATATTATATAAATAATATGAATTATATATCCCATATGAAAGAAATGTTAGTGACCTTGTACGGGCAAACGTAGTGTAGGACGACCCTGTACTAGACGAAGTGGCGACCTCATATGCATTGCAGCAAGTCAGCAGATGCAGGTGGCTCAGGGCCGTTCCTTATGGCAGTCTATGGGGGAAGTCTATGTTCAGCAGTGGACGGATAATGGCGGATGATGATGAAGATATACCCCATATTGATATAAGCAATTCAAAACTATATATTTTTTTAAATAATCTATTTGTCTGTCTATTTGTTCCGGTATCATGCAAAGACTACTTATTGCATCAAACTCAATGCGATTTCTATAGTTATGTTGTTTTTTTTTTAACGGATGACAATGGAATAGTAACCCCGCCTGCGCTAACGGTATACGCTGACGGGGCCTTAGTAAAGAATGATAAGTGAAAATGAAAGGGCAGGTCACTTAGCTTATGTGATAAATGCACCTGGAATTAAGCACGATGTTTTCCATGGATCCATGATTCCATCACTGGCGGAGCACCAGTGATAGATGACAGGTGAGGATGAAAGCAAATCAGTTGGCACATCGTGACGAATTCCACAAAAAATAACAACGACGGTGTCTAGGGGGAGCCGCATATTGCTAGCAACTGGTAGTCCACATGACTGAAAATCCCCTCCCCTTCCTATGATGTCCTTGTGATAGAACGAAACGGTACAATATATTTAGAACCACTGGGTTTTTTACTATTATTTATTCTGTGACTGGGCTAACACGATTTCCTTAATTTTTTTATATGTCTATCTAATAGGAAGTCTAATTTCGACCACTCGAATGGCTACACTGTAATAATTTGAGCTCCTCATACTATGAGACGTTATATAAGGCTGGGGTCATGGTAATCTGGTAGATGCGAAGTAAATAAGCCTCTGCTATGTAGGTTTTAGGGTCGAGTTTATTAATAAATGAGAATAACACGTAAACAAATTAACGGTCATTTGCCAGCATCTAATAATAATGCACATAAATGGATATTTAAACAACATATGGGTATAATGCGCGTTGTGTAACATGCTTGCATATGCAGGTACTGTATGCATTTGTAATGCATTCCTGAGCGGCGCACGCGCAGTTGATAAGCCGCGTTGCGTACTCGCCATGCATAGACTAATTAAATTCCAGACAGAAGAGAATTTTTCCAAGACGTGTTTTTAATTTCAATTAGAAATTGTACGTATGGTTGGTATGGTGTAGTCACTTTGATCTCGGATTGGAATTGAAACACGAATAGGACAGAGCTACCCAAGCAAACGATTTTTGTACAAAATCTCCCTCTGGTCTTGTCTTTGTCTTTTATAGTTAATAGAAAAGCATTGCTTATATAGTACCAAAAATAGATTTGATATATATGTGCATATATACGTCATACATTATTGCAATATTGAAACTTGTTGATTTTTGCAAAATATTTGCAAAATTTTCACCGGAAACTGTAGAGAAATATACAATCTTATTTCTAATAAAACCTTTAAAAAAAAAACAGTTCTGGCGTTTGTTTACATAATTACGTCCGTGCGGCGCCGGGCCGGGTCGTAATTACTGACAAATGGGCCAATGTTTTCTCACGCCGTCAAATGTGTATGCGTATAAATATTTATATAATACGGCTGTGCGGACCAGACGAGGGTCAGACGAGTCGCGCCCGCCTCTGCGAGCCGCGTACTCTATGACATCTCGTAAATCACGGTGCGCGCGCGCACGCCGCTCGACAGCGCCAGGAGTCGCAAACACGCTACCGAGTTCAATAAATTTATCTGTTTATTCCCAACGAAAATATTCCGGTCTCGTTTTATTTTTAAGCGGCATTTTATTATACTTGTCGTTGAATCTATTTCTAATTTAAACCCGGACGGACCACACAATCGCCGATTGCTTTATTTCTGTACAACCGCTTTCTATTCGTTTGGATATATATATTTTTTAAATTCTTTGATGGAAAACGGTACCGTCGCCTATAGGAATGTACAGCGCCGTGAGCTGTATTATTGTCTATCACATTTCAAAATATCCATATGTATTCGTACATATATGTATATTTTATTTATTTATTAAGACATATTAACAATATATGTAATCCATAAAAAAATTATACAAAATGAGATCAAACAACATTTACAATTTAACTGACGTATTTTAACTGCTAACAATAAATCAATTGAACATCTCTGTAAATTATTGATGCCCATTTTTTATAGACACGGAAAGAGAGAACTCTTTCCGTGTCTATGGAAAGTAGATAAAACTTTATTTGAGAAATCAGTTCAAGCTACGATAGGGCTGATATACCTGAAGAAGGTAAATGCCCTTAAAATAATAAAGACAATATGTCTCTATATTTTATCTTTTACAAAAAAAATCCATTAAGTAAATAGGAAAAATAATTTGTATTAAAAAAGAAAAAGAAAAATATGTTTATCTTTACATGTATATGTAATATGTTTATTTATTTATGTTTATTATGTAACCTGATGATTTGGGGTTAGTGATTTTCTGTCACAATACGACCCATCGGCACAGAGAGGTACTTTATTAGGTAACTATCGGAATCTTTTTTGCTAGTCTATGATCAACTTGTAATTTTTAGTACGTAACTTGTTCTTTGGCACTAGGTTCCCTCTAGTTATCTTTTAAGGGACTTGACATTAAGTTCTT
This sequence comes from Galleria mellonella, assembly GCF_026898425.1. Lineage (NCBI taxonomy): Eukaryota > Metazoa > Arthropoda > Insecta > Lepidoptera > Pyralidae > Galleria > Galleria mellonella. The sequence goes on along the minus strand of NW_026442086.1, from coordinate 8,215,148 downwards.
ATCTATGTGGTTAACGTCAGTGGACAATTGGTAACAATAAATTAAATTTAAAAGACTTATGTTAATCAACTTATTATTTTGAGCATAATTTGCACTTTAAATAATATTCATAAATTCATATTATAAATATAAATAAATAATTGTTTTGAAAAAAATATTCTAAAGAAGAAAAGGTGATGAGAAAGCTTCAGTTTATCTAGTATGCAACAACGCCATCTAGTTCCAAACTAAGCAAATTAATAAATATTGTTTTTTGTATGCAACTTAGAATGGAAAACAAGCTGACGGCCCACCTGATGGAATGAGGTATAGACATGAGCAGTACCATAGACATAACAGAGTATACTGTTTCGCCCATGATACGCCCCATGCGTTGCCATTCCTAAGGACTCAGGTGTTATTCCTCTGTACCCTGTAAATTAACTGCCATATCCCACCCTTCAAACCGAAACACAGCCATGCAAACACAACTGCTTCACTGTTGAAACATGAATGAGACAGAAGTGCACAAGCAAACGACTTTTGTACAAAGTCTTCCTCTGGTGAATACTGTTATTTATGTATGATGACAAAGTATCTTATAGGAAAGAAATTTTTAGCATGAACGGAAAATGTCTGGTATTATGTTTTTTTTTCTTTTTCATTTAAGAGTTTCCTCTTGTCGGTGTAACTAATTCATGCATCCTCCTCCAGCCAGCTCATAGCCCAGGCCATATCCTTGACCTCCCTATACGACATGACACCTAGTGTTTCTTTTATCTGTCCCATGTAGACCAAGGAATTATGATGCAACTATTAAAAGCTATGCATAGATAAGCCATTAGGTGACAACTCACACACTAGTATGTACTAAAAAATTAACTTAAAGCTCAACTTTAACTTATAAATCTTCCCGTTTTTATCACAGTCCCAATTTTATAAATAAAATCATGTTACATTGTGACAGCAAGTGGAAAAAGTAGGTGCTAAATGTTCATAATTATACCATCAAAATGTAACGCTCTTTTATTTGTAAAATTGGTTTTATTTACAATTGCTTTTATTTACAAAATTTAGAGAGACAAGAAGAAAAAAAAATCTATCCTTCATCGGTACAGCCATAATATAATATATACGTACGCATTTATTAACCAATATTTACTCAGTATAAATAGTTGCGTGATATCGCCATGTTTTTTTAAACACATCGCTTTACGTAACTTTGTAAATATTTGTTTGTATGACAGCCAGTAATCATATAGCGACACGCACGACGCGAAACCAATATTACTAATCTACACTAATATTATAAAGGGGAAAGATTTGTATTTTTGTGTATATACACATATGTTTGTAATGAATAAACTCAAAAACTACATTGCCGATTTCAAAAATTCTTTCACCATTAGAAAGCTACATTCACCCTGAGTAACATAGGCTATGTTTATTGCTAGAGATCCTTACTAAAACTTTAGTAACGTAACTAGGCCCCTACCAACCCATCTCATGAAGAGCCTGACGACCTTGATTAATTCATTGAAAATCCGTATATACAAAGTAGCGGGAAACAAGCTAGAAGTTTTATGAAACGAGTATAAAAATATTACCCATTTTTAAATACAAAATATCTAATTAAAAACATAAAATGTAAAAAATGCAAAAGCACTTCTTACACTGCAATAAAAAATAAACAAAAACAACAAATTTATAAAGAAAATAAAAAGAGAAAATAAAACCTCTGATGGTATAAAAATAAAATAATGCAAACTTTATAAGGTCATTGCTCTGTTACATTTATCACTGAACAATTTAACATTATCATATTTATCATTATTTATCGGAATTAGATTTGCAGTAAATTGAGTGCATCAGATGCTTAACGTTTTTCTTATCTTTTTAAAATAATGTATATATATATATATATATATATATATATATATATATATATATATATATATATATATATATATATATATATATAAAATAAGTTAAGGGCGTAGGCAGTACGATTATTAAATTTTTTATACGACTTAGAATGGCAAACAAGCTGTCGGCCCGTCTGATGGAAAGTAGTAACCGTCGCCTATAGACATGAGGAATACCATAGACATAACAGAGTATACTGTTTCGCCCATGATACCCCCCATGCGTTGCCATTCCTGAAGACTCAGGTGTTATTCCTCTGTACCCGGTAAATTCACGCCATATCCCACCCTTCAAACTGAAACACAGCCATGCAAACACAACTGTTTCACGGTAGAAACACGAATGGGACAGAGGTGCTCAAGCAATCGACTTTTGTACAAAGTCTCCCTCTGGAAGTTTGTTTGATCTGATATATTTACTTAAAATTAAGAAAGGCAGTAACAAATAGCTATTTGGAGTTATTGTTCTTATATATATATTCTTTATTGCACTTGTAAGTTACATATAAAATAATCTATTTATAAATGTTGTGAGCAAGGGTGGACTTATCTCTGACAGAGATCTCTTCCAGTCAACCCGATACAGTGAGAAAGCATTTCGTTAGCGGGCAGCTGGAGTGCTACAACTATTAATACATAAACAAATATACAGTTAAATAAAATATTAAAATATATAATAAAATATTACATAGATACATACACTATAAATACATATAATACCTACCTACTTATATAATAAATGTTAAAATAAATGAATATACTACTTACAATGTCAAATAGAAATTTCCTTTTTGACAGTTCAATTAGAAAAATACAAAAAAAAAAAAAATATTACTCAAGGGAAAGAAAATGCGATTTCAACCTCTTCTTGAAAGAGGTAATAGAGGGACTCTCCTTTCTCTCTCTTATCATCACCGTGTCAACGTCACCGTCTCAACATAGAATGGGCTATCCCTTCCATCCCCGTGGGTGTTGTAAGAGGCGACTAAGAGAACTTAACAATCTAGGGATAGGCAGCAGCGTCCATCTTAAAACCACTCCAAGGTCGAACTGTGGTTGCCAATCTGCCTGCCAAGCGTGGCAACTACTGGCAAAACCCCACAAGGACAAGGCTTAAGTCCAGCAGTGGACAGTTAAAGGCTGATATGATAATATATGATGCATATGTTGTAATTGTTATAACAAGCTTTTATTGTTCTTTTTAAACTTTTTAAACTGAATATTTTAGTAAAAAATAATAATAGTTAATTTTTATAATCGACAATAAGTTTACATCTTTTTCTTCTATTTAAATTTTTTTTTGTGTCTATTTTTATCCATCTTATGTTATTATTATTTCTGTCCACTTCTCGTCCACTACTTATGTTGTCAGTCTAATAATCCTTTTGGACCTTTCTACTAATTAATAAAGCGATTACCAGTTTGGTTTAATTTTTTTTTTTTTTTGCATTTCATAGCTAATTTTTGAGGAAGGTTTAAAGGTTTTACAACATCACAATCGCATGTGAAACCGCTGGGCATTGCTAGTGGTTTATAAGTGACGAGGATTAAGGTATCTATTTAGGTAAAACGAGATCATTTGCTCGAGTCATTTGGACGTTTATATAGGAAATATATTATAAAACTAGCTGACCCCGTAAACGTTGTTTTACCACTTATTGCGAAATATAAAAATCACGATTAAAATACAGGGGTTGATCGTGAAACGATGAAAATTTAAAGTTGTATGTATTTTTCAATGCTAAATCATATTAAAATAAAAATAAAAAAAAAATTGTCAAAAAAATAAAAAAAAATTTTTTAGGGGTGGGTCACCCTTATCATTGAGGGGTATTAAAAATAGATGTTGGCCGATTCTCAGACCTATCCGATATGCACACAAAATTTCATGAAAATTTGTTATGCCGTTTCGGAGGAGTTTGGTAACAAACACCGCGACACGAGAATTTTATATATTAGATTAATATAGTATAATAATTATATACGGACAAAATCACACAGATTGAGCTAGCCCCAAAGTAAGTTCGAGACTTGTGTTATGGGATACTAACTCAACGGTACTATATTTATAATAGATACATATATAGGTAAACATCCAAGACGCAGGCCAATCAGGAAAAGATCGTTTTCCATCATGACCTGGCCGGGGATCGAACCCGGGGCCTCCACGTCGCAGGCAGGCGTGTTGACCGCTGCGCCACGGAGGACGACATATGTATAAATATATATAAATGACAGAATATGTATAAATATAGAATATGTATAAATAAATTGTACCGCAGGTTGTCAACACATGCGCCTTTGTTCTACGTGTAATCACTTCATTTTGACAGCAGCCCAGTTGAGCCGAACGGCCCCGCGCCCGATCCCATCTCTGCGCGTACATTATAATTAACATGAATTACGGAGCCCTTCTCAATTGAATTTTTTTATACAATTTAGAATGGCAAACGTGCTGACGGCCCACCTGATGGAAAGTGGTAACCGTCGCCTATAGACATGAGCAGTACCATGGACATAACAGAGTATACTGTTTCGCCCATGATACCCCCCATGCGTTGCCATTCCTGAGGACTCAGGTGTTATTCCTCTGTACGCAGTAAATTCACGCCATATCCCACCCTTCAAACCGAAACACAGCCATGCAAACACAACTGCTTCACGGTAGAAACACGAATGGGACAGGACGTTTGTACAAAGTCTCCCTCTGGTAAATACCTAATTTACTAGTAAATTAAGTATTCTCAGTAGTACTCAGGTGGACCGTCAGCTTGTTTGCAATTCTAAGTTGTATAAAAATAAAGTATTAAAATACCAAATTAATTGTCATTAGCAAATTAATACCTGTAGATGTAATGTAATAAATAAACCTACATCAGTTGTTAAATAGAAAAATTAAAGGTTTTACCACGATTACAGTCGTTTTTTTGGTGAAACACAATCTTAACTTATTTGAAGTCGGTTAAAACACTGACGATGTCTCACAATTGTTGCAGTGACGCAGAACACGACGCACCTGCACGTGCTGAACGCGACCATCGATGAGCTGGACGTGTCGCAGGCGGTGTTCCGACGGCTGGTGTCCATGGCGCTCACCGACGGCGACATAGGCAAGATCGTCGGTCAGTACTTACTACATGTTTTTATTTCAATGGATGATAATGGAATGGTAACCCCGTCCGCGCTATCGGTATACACCGGCGGGGCACCAGTGAAGGATGATAGGTGAGGATGAAGCAGGTCAGTTAGCCCATCGTGACGAATTCAACAAGAATTGTTCTTGATGGTTTCCAGGGGGAACCACTATTGCTAGCAATGGGGCTGTCAAACTCCATTGCTAACAATCCCTTTCTCCCCACTTACTACATGTTGGGCATAAGCAATATAGCGGTACCTCGACATACGAGTTTAATTCGTTTCGTATACTTATGCCCGTATGACAAATATCTCAAAGCAATTTTCCCCATTGAAATCCTAACATTTATATGGGCAGAGAGGGGATGAGGTGGTGGGGGGGTTGGTAACCTCATCAGATGCATTGCGTCTTGTGTATCTTTGTTTCTATATTTCCATACTTATTTTTACTTAAATATTTTTGGCATGCCCTCCAGCGACGGAACCAATGGGAGATCAAATAAATTTCACCAGTGAGTAACTTAACTTAATATCAATACTGACATGTTTTTTGGTGTCTTCAGTTATTAGTATTTGTATAAAATGATAACTATACAAAAATGAGAGTACTGTTATTTAGGCTATTATAATAGAAATAAATGAAAAAGTAACCAAGTTTGATTGGAATTATGATAGAAATAGAAGGGAGACTTTGTACAAAAGTCTATTGCTCGGGTACCTCTGGCCCATTCGTGTTTCAACCGTGAAGCAGTTGTGTTTCGGTTTGAAGGGTGGGATATGGCGTGAATTTACAGGGTACAGAGGAATAACATCTGAGTCCTCAGGAATGGCAACGCGTGGGGGGTATCATGGGCGAAACAGTATACTCTATTATGTCTATGATACTGCTCATATCTACTACTACTTTCCATCAGGTGAGCCGTCAGCTTGTTTGCCATTCTAAGTTGTATAAAAAAAAAGAAATACTCTTTCTAAATAAAATTTGTGACTTATTGAAATATTTAATAGTTTTTTAATAGTTAATAAACGTAACTACTTTTTTATGTTTTGTTTTTAATTTTCTAAGGTTTGATTGAATGACATTGATTTGGTTTTTACTGTAATAATGTTATAATTATTTTATTGAATAAATAGATAAATAATAAATTCTATTTTATAAATAATGTACACGAATTTCTGCGTGTTCATGATATTGTACCGTTTAGCAAATGCATTCTGTAAAAGACTACAAGTGACACCGAAAAACCAGTGTTTTGTCCAGCAGGGTAAAGCACTGAGTTGTGACCTTTTTACATTGCCACGACACACACACGTATGATTTTTCCCATAATGTTGTTATGGAAATTATTATTTCTCAAACATGCTTGGAAATGTGAGCATTATTTTGACAATCTTCTTCGAGATAAATCAAAATTGCCGTACTGGCCAGATACATGCAGGCAGCGGCCGGCAAAAGTTGTATGAAAATCCATATCTGTCGTGTTTTGCGGCCAGATAAATTACTATGTGAACTCATATCTGTCCTGTAATTTAAAAATGTGTGCCTCGGCTACGCCTCGGCCCTCATTTGCACGTTCGTCCATCAATGCCTCAGTTGCTGGCCGCTGCAGTAATGCACTATATCTTTGTTTTTCTTCTAAAATTTTTATTCTTTTTCATGATGATGATTATTTTATTTACATTTATTGTTAGATATTGGTGGACTATCTAATGTAAGTTACATAAGTTCTATTGAAACAGCATTTGTACAAATTTCAGACTTTTTTTTTACTATAGTTATACTCCGTCATGAGAATAATTATAGGTATTATTTTAACGTTTACGTCCGAAATCAATTAGGCCACAGATAATCATGGCGTGTGTGCTGTCAGCCAGTAAATGTATCAAATTGTACTTTGAAAATAAATGTTTTTTTTTTATTTATTTTTTTTATTGACACATAAAACAGATCACAACCATAAAAAACTTGAATAATAGTTACATTTGTGATTCGGCTAGGTTATAATAATAATAATTTTTCTACACAGGTCAGTTTCCCAAGTACTCGTCACTGGCGTGCCTGAACATCTCCAATAACAATTTGACTAGTTCGAAGCTGCAGCCGTCCATCCAGCGTCCGTTCGCCTATCTCTTCAACCTGAGGGTGCTGGACGCTTCGGGGAACAACCTCACAGAGTTCCCGCTCAGTCTAGTGCATAGTAACAGGAATATTTCTGTTGATTTGTCAGGTAAATTTCCAGGAATAAAAGTGTTGACACTAAGTCGTTATGGTTGTACTTTTTTTCATACAATATATTGTGGTATATACATAATATACATACGGTATGCCTGATGGTGAATGGATTTATATAACTTATAATGTCAAACGAGCTGACGGACTCACCTGATGTGAAATGCCGAATAGTTTCTTTTTATGGGTGAAAATGGTACGGTAACCCCGCCTGCACTAACGGGATACGCTGGCGGAGCACCAGTGAAGGGTGATAGATGAGGATGAAAGCAGGTCAGTTAGCCCATTGTGACGAACTCCACTAGAATTAATCACAATGGTTTCCAAAGGGAATCACGTGGAGGTCGATCTGATAGGGTGTATTGCTAGCAATGGGTCAATTAGAGTCTATTACTAACAATCCCTTTTCGCCGTATGAAAATGGTTTGGTAACCCTGCCTGTCCTATTGGTTTACGCTGGCGAAGCACCAGTGAAGGATGATAAGTGAGGATGAAGCAGATCCTTTGTGTTATAATGGCCCTGTTAGATCTCATGACTAACAATCCCTTTCCCTCCAAATAACATATGTTAAGACCACTGTCTGAACTTAACAGATGAGACCGAATCAAAACTTGATGGTTGCTATTTCCAGGAAATAAGTATCTCCCGTGCAAGCACTTCCAGAAAGCGATGTATGAGACCAACAACAGTTCCCTGGTGACATTCCTCAACTACAATCAGACTTACTGCGCGCTCGATCTGGAGTTCAACTGGTTTAAAGATGTGCAGATTGTTCAAATCGATCATCTTCGGGTGCAGAAAGAGGTTGGTGACCAATTTATGATGTACATGTACAGAGGAATAACACGTTCCTCAGGAATGGCAACGCATGGGGGGGTACCACGGGTGAAACAGTATACTCTGTTATGTCCATGGTACTGCTCATGTCTATAGGCGACGGTTACCACTTTCCATCAGGTGGGCCGTCAGCTTGTTTGCCATTCTAAGTTGTATAAAAAAAACACGCTCACAAATAATTGGGATGAGGGTAGGGAGATAGTGATGATGATGATGGGCGGAGGGAGATATAGATATATGTTTTTTTAATGGATGATAATAGAATGGTAATCCCGCCTGCGCTATCGGTATACGCTGGCGGGGCACCAGTGAAGGATGATAGGTGACGATGAAAGCAGGTCAGTTAGCCCATTGCAACGTATTCTACTAGAATTAACCACGATGGCTTTTAGGGAAAACCGCGTGGATGTCGATCTGATAGGGTGTATTGCTAGCAATGGGTTAGTTAGACCCCATTACTAACAATTTTTTTGTCCCCACATAAACCTGTTAGGATATATTACTAGGAACGGGGAAGAACCTTGTTACTAAAAACCCTTCCCATTCTGGTGGGAGGTATTATGTATAGATAGCGTTATTGCGGTCTTCGGCACAATGAAAGCCATTGGATGCTCTAGTCAGCTAGTCTTAGATAAAAATCTTAATTTTCAGCTAAACGCAAGCTGCCGCAGAATGGAGCCCGAGAACATCAACTGTACCTGCATATTGGAGCGACTAGAGCTGGTGGGCGAGGAAGTGATCAACCTGGTCGCTGTGGATTGCTCACAGCGCCACCTGAAGAATATGCCCACCAATTTGCCCCCTAATACTGTTAAGCTGAATGTATCGTATAATAATGTAAGTGGATTTTTTTTATAAGTATACCTATCTCACACTATCGCAGAACCTTGCAACACACACGCACACATATAGACATTTTTGACCTGTGGGGTCACACTTGAAATAAATTCCAATAGATCGATTTTTTTTGTAATGGATGATAATGGAATAGTAATCCCACCCGCACTATCGGTATACACCGGCGGGACACCAGTGAAGAATGATAGGTGAGGATGAAGTAGGTCAGTTAGCCCATCGTGACGAATTCAACAAGAATTGTTGACGATGGTTTCCAGGGGGAACCACGTGGAGGTCGACCTAATAAGGTATATTGCTAGCAATGGGGCTGTCAAACTCCATTGCTGACAATCCTTTTCCCCCCAATAGATCGATATTAGAATTGAAAAGTTTGGCACTCTTGAGTTGCGACACTAGCAACTGTTTATATTGTAATCTTTTGGAGGAAACAATAAAGAGTATCTATCTATCTATCTATCTATTGTTCTAATAGGTACATATTAGTATAATTTGTTAATACAAACTATTGCATATCGATCCTAATTCTAACCTAATTTCTAACTTTTTTTTATGTAACTTAGAATGGCAAACAAGCTGACGGCCCACCTGATGGAAAGTGGTAACCGTCGCCTATAGACATGAGCAGTACCATTGACATAACAGAGTATACTGTTTCGCCCATGATACCCCCATGCGTTGCCATTCCTGAGGACTCAGGTGTTATTTCTCTGTACCCTGTAAATTCACTGCCTTTAAACCATAACACCAAAACACAGCTATGCAAACACAACTGCTTCACGGTAGAAACACGAATGGGACAGAGGTGTCCAAGCAAACGACTTTTGTACAAAGTCTCCCTCTGGTGTTGTTGTTTCATGAGTGTAGTACAAAATCGTCATTAGCAATAGATTGGTTTGATATTGATATTAAATTCAAGAGTAGATTTGCTATTTATTTTTAAATATAGACTTCAATTGAGCAGAAAACGGTAGACGCTTTTTTATTTTGTATACTATTCTTATGTTTGTTTTGGTCTTATTTTGTATGCTACTGTGTGAGTCGCATGATTCTTTGAATTTCTTTCTTTCCTTCTTTATCTTCGTTAGTTTGTTATTGTCTTAGTTTATTAGCGAGAAATTTCGTGCAAAACATTTGCTTCTTTTTTGGATGTTATTTATTTATTTATTTATTTATGGAAAACGTACACCTGAATTACAATCGATACATAATCAAATTTATATCTATGTTAAGCCATGAATCGTTCTCACATATATAATTATACAGATATAGTTGGGAAATGGAATTCTTATTAAATGAAATGGGTTGTAAAATACACAGTTTCATCTTCCGATGGTCGCAGGTTCGATCTAGCCACAAAACAAATATATATGAGTTTGTCATTTTATATTAATTTGGGTATTTTTAATGTATAAAATGTAATTTTAGTGGTATTTATGTGTGTAGTGGTATTTATGTAATGTGTTGAGTGATATTTATGTGTGTAGTGGTATTTATGTAATGTGTTGAGTGGTATTTATGTGTGTAGTGGTATTTATGTAATGTGTTGAGTGGTATTTATGTGTGTAGTGGTATTTATGTAATGTGTTGAGTGGTATTTATGTGTGTAGTGGTATTTATGTAATGTGTTGAGTGGTATTTATGTGTGTAGCGGTATTTATGTAATGTGTTGAGTGGTATACGAGTATATTGCTATTGATTGTGTCAGATCACATCGCTGGAGGCGGTGGGCGACGACCCCACGTACGAGCACCTGCGGCAGCTGATCGTGGACTATAACGACATCGTGAACATCGTCGAGCTGGAGGGCACCAAGTTCATTGACAACTTCATGCTGTTCTCCATTGTGCATAATAAACTTAAAACTGTGAGTACACACTCAATTTTTTTTTATACAACTTAGAATGGTAAACAAGCTGACGGCCCACCTGATGGAAAGCGGTAACCGTCGCCTATAAACATGAGCAGTACCATGGACATAACAGAGTATACTGTTTCGCCCATGATACACCCCATGCGTTGTCATTCCTGAGGACTCAGGTGTTATTCCTCTGTATCCAGTAAATTCACGCCATATCCCACCCTTCAAACCGAAACACAGCCATGCAAACACAACTGCTTCACGGTTGAAATACGAATGCGACAGAGGTACCCAAGCAATCGACTTTTGTACAAAGTCTCCCTCTGGTGAATTTTTTTAAATCGATCGGGATTATTTCTGTGTAAGAAACCATTTTAATTTTGCGAGATGAAAGCTCTTGTTATTCTTTGTGTGTTTAGAAAAACTGTTTGATGCGATGTAAGTTCCATAGTTACTATTTTTATCAGAAATAAAGGTGTTTTTAATTTTGAAATAACTGGATTCTTTATATCATCAGATCCATACTTACGTGCTGTGGAACCGGTTCGACACCAAAGGCCCTACATTCCTAATAGCGGGGAATCGCATTCACTGCGATTGTAACACTGAAAAAATGCTCAAGGTATGTATTTTGCTTACAGAATATTATAAATATGTCTGTGTACTGTAATGATAAATAAATAACCAAAAATCACAATCTTGTACAAAAAATGAAATCGTACTGTTTCATATCTGTGCCGTTTCTGTTCTCTGTAGTGTGTAAAGAAATATTTTAGACATAAAATGCTGGCTTTTTAGAAATTGGTGCATTAAATTTTTGTGAACTTACTGTATTTTCAGGCAACTTTTCGCTATTGCTAGCATTCATGAAGTTCATGATCCAATATTACCGAAGGGTCATTTTTACACACAAGTTTTTAAAAACTGAACAGGTCATGTGACTTCAGACAGGCCTGTTTTGTCTATGATTCTTAATTACACGTTACCTGCCAGTAGTAGTTGGTTTGCGCGGATTCTGGCTCACTCGGCGGCGGCCTCCCAAAAAAAGCTTATTTGAAAAGACTCGTTCCTAGTTGGTTAAGTTAATCTTCAACTTTTATAGTGTCTGTGTGTCAAGTGTCTAAATATCTGGTTTCTGAGTATCTAATGTGTGAGGGTCTAGTTTCTGAGTGTCTAGGTGTCCGAGAATCTGAGTGTTTAGTGTGTGAGTGTCTAGTGTCTGAGTGTCTGAGTGTCTAGTGTCTGAGTGTCTAGTGTCTAGTGTCTAGTGTCTGAGTGTCTAGTGTCTGAGTGTCTAGTGTCTGAGTGTCCGAGTATCTAGTGTCTGAGTGTCTAGTGTCTGAGTGTCCGAGTGTCTAGTGTCTGAGTGTCTAGTGTTTGAATGTCTAGTGTCTGAGTGTCTGAGTGTCTAGTGTCTGAGTGTCTGAGTGTCTAGTGTCTGAGTGTCTAGTGTCTGAGTGTCTAGTGTCTGAGTGTCCGAGTATCTAGTGTCTGAGTGTCTAGTGTCTGAGTGTCCGAGTGTCTAGTGTTTGATTGTCTAGTGTCTGAGTGTCTGAGTGTCTAGTGTCTGAGTGTCTGAGTGTCTAGTGTCAAGTGTCTGAGTGTCTAGTGTCTAAGTGTCTAGTGTCTGAGTATCTAGTGTCTGAGTGTCTAGTGTCTGAGTGTCTAGTGTCTGAGTGTCTAGTGTCTGAGTGTCTAGTGTCTAGTGTCTGAGTGTCTAGTGTCTGAGTGTCTAGTGTCTAAGTGTCTAGTGTCTGAGTGTCTAGTGTCTGAGTGTCTAGTGTCTAGTGTCTGAGTGTCTGAGTGTCTAGTGTCTGAGTGTCTAGTGTCTAAGTGTCTAGTGTCTGAGTGTCTAGTGTCTAGTGTCTGAGTGTCTGAGTGTCTAGTGTCTGAGTGTCTAGTGTCTGAGTGTCTGAGTGTCTAGTGTCTGAGTGTCTGAGTGTCTGAGTGTCTAGTGTCTGAGTGTCTGAGTGTCTAGTGTCTGAGTGTCTAGTGTCTGAGTGTCTAGTGTGTGAGTGTCTAGTGTCTGTGTGTCTAGTGTCTGAGTGTCTAGTGTCTGTGTGTCTAATGTCTGAGTGACTGAGTCCAAACATTACATTTCTTGAATTTCAGAACTGAGGAAGTAAAGTTTTAGAATTGATATAAATTAATTATACTTTGCAGCCATGGCTCCAAGAGAATTTCAAAAACATACCAGACTACAAAGGTTTGGAATGTGAAGACAACATGGGGCCGGTGGTCGAACTGATCGAGTCACGTGTCTGTCACACGCCTCGCGATTGGACGGACTATATTTACTACATTATAGGTTTAGAAGTTTTAGTATTAGTTTTACTAATTAGTAAAGTGTCTTACGACTATTGGGTGTTTAAAACAGCCGGGTACTTGCCGTGGCCAGCCAATAAGATGCCGAGGTTGCCTTGTGATTGGTTGTGCGAGTGAGATCGATGATAACCTCAATTTGGGAGGCAAAGACATATAATATATTCAGCCATAATATGTTGTTTTTTTTTAATTCGTAAAAAATATAGGGTTTAAAAAAATTAAAATGTTAATTTATTTACAATATTTGTTATTACGTTTAGTATACATTAATTATTATATCTAGTGGGTAACTACTTTAATAACCTTGCTAAGTTAAAAATATATATTACCTACTTAAAATTAGTTATTTAAAAATCAGGAAGTTGTTTGTAAAACAAATTAGAGATCTCCTATTAAATATGTTGTACATTTTTAAAGGATTTAGTTAAGATATATGTATATAAATGTTGAAATATATGTAAGTGTAGATGTATTGTATTATTTCTTGGAAGAAGACTAAGTAAGTAAGTCACTAAAAAAATTGTATTATGTTTGGAATCTCCAAATAAATATTGTCTCGATTTTATGCGCTTATAATATGAGGCTAATTAAAGACGTATGCTAATACGTCTCGGTTTCGATAGAACTTGAAAAGATAACCAACTTTTGTTCTAAATAAAATATGGAACAAATTGAATCGATTAATCGATTCGTATCACTGGCTGATAGTCGATTCAATTATTCGATTGTTCATATTAAGTTCTGTTGAAACAGATTTCTGTTTGTGTCTAAAACGTTGATTGGTAGGGTTTCTTGAATTTATGAATTTATCCATCATTGCTGGAGATAAATGGTGAGGTTAAGAATTTATTGTTAATCAAATTAGAAAATTATGTTACGTTGACGTCGTTATTTTTTTTTTGTGTAATAAAATTTTACCCCCTTATTGATAAAAATGTTAAACCACATAAACCTATTTTAGCTATTGAACTGTTTTATCTCTTTCTTTTGTGTTTTTTCAATTCGAAAGTTAATAATAGTTAAAAGAGGTATGCAGGTTTTAATTTTTATGAATAAGAGAGTTTAAGTGTGCGCAAATAGTAATGGCGTCGAATCCGAAATGTCACTTTTCTAAACCATTGTATAACCTATTATTTTAATTTGTTAGTTTCGCAGAATTACTATTTTGTGAATTATCATTAACTAATTTTATAATAGGTTTAAAGATAGGTTTAGAGCATTGTTTTCCTAATTTTATGTCGCGACCAAATCGAATAATCCAAATGAATTACTTAATCGAATAATTAGTAATCGAATTAGTAAAGTCGCTCAGTGTTACGTGAAACGAATCTTTCTATGTCTGATTATTTTTTAACAGACTACGATTCTATTAAATAACAAACGCAAAATCCCTCCCCCACTTCTGACTAAGGATCGCGACTCCCCGTTTGAAAGACGATGGTTTAGAGCAGTAATTCTCGACCACTGTGCCGCGGCACTTTTGTGTGCCGCCAAATCTTGCAAATATTTAAAATTTTTGTCATAAACTATTTACGCAGTGTGTTGTAGTAAGTAAATAATTTTTATCTTTTCCTTTGTGTGCCGCCAAATTTTGAAATCGTTAAATATGTGCCGCAACAAAAAAAAAAGGTCGAGAATCACTGGTTTAAAGAAATGATGTTTCAGAATCGACCCCATTGTCACTGCAAAATACTTAGTTGTTTTACACAGATCATACATTAACGATGATTTGTGAAAGAGACCTACATTGAAAGGCAATCATACACGTATATAGGTGTATTCATTTATTTATATGAGGCTTAACTTATGTTCTATTGGAAAATCAAAGAATATTTAGTTTTTATTTTGTAGTGCCATATGGTTTAATTGGCTGATAAAAATATATACTTATGTATTTATTTCATATTTATTTAAATGCATTACTGAATTTAATAAATAAATAAATAGTCTCTGATAGATTATTAATTAAAACAGCGTAATCTAGTCTAAAATCTTAGGTACATTTTTAGGTTTTTTTTTATACAACTTAGAACGGCAAACAAGCTGACGGCCCACCTAATGTAAAGTGATAACCGTCGCCTATAGACATGAGCAGTATCATGGACATAACAGAGTATACTGTTTCGCCCATGATACCCCCCTGCCCCTAATGTGTTGCCATTCCTGAGGACTCAGGTGTTATTCATCTGTACCCAGTAAATTCACACCATATCCAACCCTTCAAACCGGAACACAGCCATGCAAACACAGCTGCTTCACTTATATACGAGGTCTGTCCGGAAAGTTCGTATAAAAGTGTTCTGGAATGCGAGAAAGAGGAGTGGGGAGGCCAGGTAAGCGCAGGACCCCTTCCTTATGTCCCTAACAATGCTTCAGTTCTGGTCTGACCGCCGTGCGGTGCGAACTGGCTTGTCACGCCATCTGTGAAGTTACCTCTTAACGAAACCCCGTCGGCATGGAGCCCGCTTCCGTTGAAGAGCAGCGCGTCGTAATCAAGTTTCTCTCGAAACTCGGCAAGAATGGCCGTGAAATTTTTGCCGATCTCAGAACAGTTTATGGGGATGATGCTGTGAAGGAACCAACCGTCCACAAGTGGCTAAAAAGATTCAGAGAGGGCCGAGAAAGCGTTCAAGATGACCCACGTTCAGGACGTCCTTCCACTTCACATTCCGACGAAAACGTGGAAAGAATTCGAACTTGTGTTAATGGGGACCGTCGTTTAACGGTCAGACAGGTGGCTGAAGAGCTTAATTTGGGCAAAACCGTGGTCCACGAAATTCTAAGAAACGAACTTCAAATGAAAAAAATTTGCGCCAAGATCGTTCCGTGAGTTTTTGAGTAAAAATTCCATTACGGTGACCGAACACCCCCCCCTATTCGCCGGATTTGGCCCCGTGTGACTTCTTCTTGTTCCCAAAAACCAAATTGGTACTTCGGGGGCGGCATTTGGGGGACATAAATGAGATAAAAAAAAGCTACGACGGGGCAGCTGAGAAACCTACAACCAGAGGACTTTCAAGGAGCCTTCTCACAGTGGAAACGGCGTTGGCATAAGTGCATTATGTCACAGGGGGAGTACTTTGAAGGGGATAAAATTGATTTACCTGAATAATTGTAAAATAAAATTTTTAAAAAACTTTTATACGTACTTTCCGGACAAACCTCGTATAAACTTAGAATACAAATGTTTGTCTATTTGTATTTTTTTTAATGGGAGATAATGTAATTTTAGCTCCGTCTACGCATTGGTATAAGCTGGCGGAGCACCATTGCACCTCGATACTACAATGGTCAGCATTCATCAGCATTCATGCACCTTCTTCCAGCCAGCTCTATCCCAGGCCATATCCTTGATCTCCCTATACGACATGACACCTAGTGTTTCCTTTATCTGTCCCATGTAGTTAATCCTCGGTCTTCCTCTTCCTCTTTTGCCCTCTATCTTTCCTTCTATTATGCTCTTAAAAAAATCGTCATGTCGTATAAGGTGGCCCAGCATTTTGCCTCTTCTATTCTTTATTATTTCAACCAATGTTCTCTTCTCGTTTACTCTTTTTAGGACTTCCTCGTTCGTTAGTTTTTCTGTCCAGCTTATCCTTTCCATTCTCCTCCATGTCCACATTTCGAATGTCTCAAGCATCTTTTTTCCTTCTGCGTCATTGTCCATGTTTCACACTCATACAATGCTATGCTTCAAATACAAGTTTTTATTAATTTCTTAAGGATTATTTTGGATATTTTTGATGTAAATAGATGTTTTTTTGTAGTCGTAGGCCTGTTTTGCGACCGTTATTCTAGTTTTAATATCCAATGTGCACCTAGCGTCCTTTGTGATTATACTATACCATTCCATTATCATCCATTAAAAAAAAAACCTTTTTTTTATACAACTAAGAATGGCAAACAAGCTGACAGTCCACCAGATGGAAAGTGGTAACCGTCGCCCATAGACA
Source organism: Galleria mellonella (assembly GCF_026898425.1). Classification (NCBI taxonomy): domain Eukaryota; kingdom Metazoa; phylum Arthropoda; class Insecta; order Lepidoptera; family Pyralidae; genus Galleria; species Galleria mellonella. The sequence goes on along the minus strand of NW_026442086.1, from coordinate 8,198,047 downwards.
TGAGCAGCACCATGGACATAACAAAGTATACTGTTTCGCCCATGATACCCCCCATGCGTTGCCATTCCTGAGGACTCGGGTGTTATTCCTCTGTACCGAGTAAATTCACGCGATATCCCACCCTTCAAACCGAAACACAGCCATGCAAACACAACTGCTTCACGGTTGAAACACGAATAGAACAGAAGTACCCAAGCAAACGACTTTTGTACAGTCTCCCTCTGGTAACCTACTAGCCAAGATAACGTTACCCAACGTTTCGGACTTGGGGGGAAGGGATTGTTAGTGATGGAGACTGAGAATCCCATTGCTAGCAATATACTCAACCAGGTCGTCCTCGCGGTTCTCCCTGGAAACTATCATGGTTAATTCCTGATAATTTCATCATGATGGGCTAACTGGCCTGTTTTCATTCTCATCTATCACTCTTCACTTGTGCTCCGCCAGCGTATCCCGTTAGCGCAAGCGGGGTTACCATACCATTTTCACCCATCAAAAAAAAAAAACATTTCGGACTTTGTGTAAGTACTCGTAAAGTACCTGCATCTTATGCAGGTACTGTTTGAGTTCAGTAATGCATTTAAATTATTTTATTGTCCATTATTGAATTTATCAGATTGAATGTTATATATATATTTGTACATAATTACAATCAAGACTGTATATTTTATAAGAGTTTTATAATAATGGTAATGTAATAAAATATTTTTCAACAACTTTGTTTCAATTTTTATTATAGTTAATATAGGTTAGGTATATCGTAACGGCGGTCTCGTTCGCGGCCTCGACACGCGTGCGTACGGGACGGTGGTTAGTGCCGACTACTCGCGTCTGCCCCTGCGCTCGGAGCGTCGAGGCGCGGGCGTAGAAGTATGCGGGGAGGGATAGGCACCTACCGTTGTCTTACTATGCGCGCCGGCTATATTAACCTAATTCCTCTGGGGGAAAGGGATTGTTAGTAATGGAGACAGAATCCCATTGCTAGCAATATACCCAACCAGGTCGACCTCCTCGCGGTTCTCCCTGGAAACTATCATGGTTAATTCCTGAAGAATCTGTCATGATGGGCTACCTGGCCTGTTTTCATTCTCATCTATCACCCTTCACTGGTGCTCCGCCAGCGTATCCCGTTAGCGCAGGTGGGGTTACCATACCATTTTCACCCATTAAAAAAAAAACCTAATTCCTCTTACTATAATTTATATTTGTTTGTTTAATTTTGTTTATATTTGTTTAATTTTTTTATTATCTAAGTTTGTTTCGTTTACTTGTATTTTATTTTGTGCAAATTCTAGTTGCTGCCAAATTACTATTTAAGTATATAATTATGTATTGTTTTAGCTGTTTGTTTGCCTTAAATAAATAAATAAAAATAAAATAAATAATACAGCTAATCCTAACTAATATCAAAAATAGGTAAATGAGTTTGTTTGTTAAGTTTTTACACCTAAACCACTGAATAGATTTTCTTATCTCTCCCTCTAAACAAACCATACATATATGACGTGCCGCCTTTACCGTAGGTGGCGTAAGAGGCGACTAAGGGAGGGTATTAAGTTGAGTAAAGTAGAGGGTATTAAGTAGAGGGTTCTAAGTTGTATAAAAAAAAGTGTAATAATAAAATATACCATTTAAATTTAAAAACAGATTTATTTTACAATAACTTATTTTTTAACTTTTTTCACTTTATCCGCGACCACCTTCTTTTTTCTTTTCTTGCTATTGTTAGATTTGTTAATATTTTTCTTTTGATTTGTTTTATTTTTATTACGTTGCACATTATTTATTTTTCTAAGTTTACTGGCTTCACTGCTCTTTACTGCTACTGCATCTTTTGATTTTTCAGTTTGTTCCGTTTCCTTGTCGCTTTCCAGTTTTCTCCTGAAAGTTATTTATATATTCTTTATTGCACTTGTAAATTACATTGTTAATGCATTTATAAATGTTGTGAGCAAGGGTGGACTTATCGCTGACAGAGATCTCTTCCAGTCAACCCGATACAGTGAGAAAGCATGTCGTTAGCGGGCAGCTGAAGTGTTACAACTATTAATACATAAACAAATCTACACTTAAATATTAAAAAATATTTATTTTTTTTTTATACTACTTAGAATGGCAAACAAGCTGACGGCCCACCTGATGGAAAGTGGTAACCGTCGCCTATAGACACGAGCAGTACCATGGACATAACAGAGTATACTGTTTCGCCCATGATACCCCCCCATGCGTTGCCATTCCCGAGGACTCAGGTGTTATTCCTCTGTACCCAGTAAATTCACGCCATATCCCACCCTTCAAACTGAAACACAGCCATGCAAACACAACTGCTTCACGGTTGAAACACGAATGGGATAGAGATACCCAAGCAATCGACTTTTGTACAAAGTCTCCCTCTGGTAGACATAGACTTATACTATAAATACATATAATACCTACCTACTTATATAATAAATTTTAAAATAAATGAATACACTACTTACATTAGAAATTTCGTTTAATGATTTTAAGATTTGACAGTTCAATTAGAAAAATGAAAAATTATAACTCAAGGGGAAGAGTTAATGTTTGGTTTAATAAAAACGGACTGTGGCGACTGTCTACACCATCAGGCGGGCCGTATGCTTGGCTGTTTCGTCGCAAACCCGTTATAGTAGAAGTCAGTAGGTACTCACTTGCTGGGTTTCTCGAGCAATGTCGATATTTTGTCCCTGCGGGGTGCTTTCTTCATCAGCTTCTTCCTCTTGTTGGGGTCCTGCTTGAGTTTCAGCATGTATTCCGGCACCACGCAGCCGGACTGCTTCATTACTGACGCTATGCTACATTGAGAGGTACACATTGTGAATACTTTCTTTTTTTTTTTCATTTATTTAGGTAAACTAATAATGACAAAATATATAATAATCTATACTTATAATAAATCTGTAGAGAGGTCAATTCTGCACATGAAATATATTTCCAAAATAACTATCAGCGGGTGATTAGTGATCGATACTGATGCCAAAAATGCAATCAGTAAAATTTTTGTCTGTCTGTCAGTATGTTCGTTATAGAAACAAAAACTACTCGACGGATTTTAACGAAACTTGGTACAATTGTTCTTCATACCCCTGGGCAGGTTATAGTATGCTTTTCATCACGCTACGATCAATAGGAGCAGAGAAGAGAGCAGTGAAGGGGAGTGTTAAAAATGTCCACCCGTGCGACGCCGGGACCGGCCGCTAGTAGATAATATTGATGAAAGAAAACATTGTGTAAATTTGCCACCAACACCGTTTACCACAGTTTCGATTCAAATATAATACAAATAAACTAAGCAAACGAGAATAGTGAAAAATTATGTGAATCTTTCAGAGATTTGTTTTTTAAAAGTAACTTGGGCGTAATTATTGTTGTTATTTGACTATGATAGCGTGTAATTATGACATGTTGATTTTATTAACCGACTTCAAAAAAGAGTTTCTCGATTCGGTTGTATTTTTTTTTTATGTTAGTCACCTCATAATTCTGCTAGATCTAAACTGATTTGGAAAATTGTTTTCTAATCTGAACGAATAAATTTACAGAACAGTATTGAAATTCTATAAATTAAAATATAGTAAACTGTAGACACCAGAGGGAGACTTTGTACAAAAGTCGATTGCTTGAGTACCTCTGTCCCATTCGTGTTTCAACCGTGAAGCGGTTGTGTTTGCATGGCTGTGTTTCGGTTTGAAGGGTGGGATATCGCGTGAATTTACTGGGTACAGAGGAATAACACCCGAGTCCTCAGGAATGGCAACGCATGGGGGGGGGGGGGGGTATCATGGGCGAAACAGTATACTCTGTTATGCTCATGTGTATAGGCGACGGTTACCACTTTCCATCAGGTGGGCCGTCAGCTTGATTGCCATTCTAAGTTGTATAAAAAAAAGACATTTTATCAAAATTGGTTCATTGCATATTTTTTTTTGTAGGACCTAAAAAACCAATCGTCATATTAGCTATTAACTGTCCACTGCTGGTTCAAATAGACTTATTTACAAGCACTTTTAAATCGTAATTTTTTTTTAATCTACTGCAGGATTCGTAAAGTTATCTGTAGAGAAGAGCCCACAATAAACTTAACAAGTTATAATATACCAAAGCGTCGTTGTGTGTGGAAAAAAGTGTTTTTACATTTGATGAAATATCTAAATATCTCTCTGTCTCTGTCTCACTTAGGGTATCTGTCGTGGCTGTGTTCATTATGATTCAGTTTGTGCTTTTATATCTCACCTCCTCAGGTTGACCACGTCATCTTGTGTGAAAAACGTGATGGCGCGGCCTCTCTGTCCCGCGCGGCCCGCTCGCCCGACCCTGTACACGATCATTTTTTTTTTCACTTACAACAAATTTGGAATAATTCGACTTAGTTATAAAGAAAAGTGTTACATTACTTGGAATGTCTAGTGATAATATTGCTACATTCAATTCGTTATCACATAGTGATTTTTTTTAAGCAGTGATATCACCTGTGACAAATCATAAAGAGTGATTTTCGCTCGCAATGATTTAACGTCGCACGTCATTTATTTAAATAATTAACCAATGGAAAGTGAAGTATGAATGATTGGTATGATAAGTGTAAGCGAATAGAGATTTAAAAGCAATGTGAAAAAGCCACTATTTGCTTGCTTTGAATAGCCCGAAATGAAAATGCAATTTGGCCAGAAATGAAAACTGAATATGGTAACTTCGCCTGCGCTATCCGTGTACGCTGGTGGGGCACCAGTAAGGTAAGGATGAGCAGGTCAGTTGAGTCATCGTGATGAATTCATAAAAAATTAACCATGATAGTTTCGAGGGGGAACCGCGTGGTGGTCGATCTGTTGGGGTATATTTCTAGGTAAAGGAACTGTTAGATCTCATTAGTATTAATCCCTGCATATTACACTAACCATTTTGATGGAAGGGGCCTGTTGAGGTACAAACTCTTATATCTTTAGGAAGATAAGACATCCAACTGTAAATATTGGGGGGGGGGGGGGGAGGGGGAGGATTGTTAGTAACGTGGATTATTAGTCCAATTGCTAGTAATATACCCTGTCAGGTCAACCTCCACGTGGTTCCCCTGGAAACCATCGTACTGAATTCCAGGTATATTCATCATGATGGGCTAACTGATCTACATTTACATCCTCACTTTTCATGCCTCACTGGTGCCCCACTATTGTATACCGATAGCGCAGGCGGGATTATCATTCCATTATCATCTATTAAAAAAAAAGTACCTGTGAATATAAGCGATGGCGGACGGCGGGAAGTCGTAGTTGATGACGAGGTTGACCCCGCGGAAGTCGATCCCGCGCCCCATCAGCTCGGTACATATCAGTATCCAGATGCGACCCACACGGAAACTCCGCACCACGTTATCCCGCTGAGGAAGTGTTATGATAATAATTTATTATGTTTCACTTCTTATAACTAGCTAGTTTAATAGGTAACAGGTGACAGTATTAGGAAAACAAATTATGTAACCGATAACTACTTATTTTGATTAACTTCTTATAACTAGCTAGTTTAATAGGTAACAGGTGACAGTTTAGGAAAACAAATTATGTAACCGATAACTACTTATTTTGATTAACTTCTTATAACTAGCTAGTTTAATAGGTAACAGGTGACAGTATTAGGAAAACAAATTATGTAACCGATAACTACTTATTTTGATTAACTTCTTATAACTAGCTAGTTTAATAGGTAACAGGTGACAGTATTAGGAAAACAAATTATGTAACCGATAACTACTTATTTTGATTAACTTCTTATAACTAGCTAGTTTAATAGGTAACAGGTGACAGTATTAGGAAAATAAATTATGTAACCGATAACTACTTATTATGATTAATTTCTTATAACTAGCTAGTTTAATAGGTAACAGGTGACAGTATTAGGAAAACAAATTATGTAACCGATAACTACTTATTTTGATTAACTTCTTATAACTAGCTAGTTTAATAGGTAACAGGTGACAGAAGTAGGATAAGAAAGATGTTACGATAACTACTTATTATGATTAACTTCTTATAACTAGCTAGTTTAATAGGTAACATGTGATAGAAGTAGGATAAATTATGTTACGATAACCACTTATTATAATTTATTTCTTATAACTAACTAGTTTAATAGGTATCAATTACAGAGGTAGGATAATTGATGTTACAATAACCATTTATTATAATTAACTTCTGATAACTAGCTAGGTAACCGGTCATTCGATGTAGGAAAACCAATGTAATGGATCACTTCTAGATGGTGTATAAAGAGAAAACATGCACCAGATATTAAGTTACATTCCTTCTGCAATCCAACTTCGTTCGTGTCGGAATAAACATACGGACAGACAAAGTTTTTAAAAATAATTTTGTTTTGGCATCTGTTGCTCTTGATACTAATTTTTAGGAAAGATTTATTCTTAGATTATTTTTTTTATCTCTCATTTACGGAGTCGCCACTCAAGAAGCTTTCTTTCTCATCGGTTGTCGGTTCTTCGAGTTATGTAACCAGCTCATTGCCACTTCAACTTGCTTATTCTTCGGGCCATGTCGGTTACTTTGGTTCTTTTGAAGATATAAATGATTGATTGACGTAACGACATATAAGGACATAGATGGTACGAGCGTACAATACCTGCGCCTGCGTGCGGTCGGCGTGTATGACGTCCACGTTGATCCCGTCGTATATGAGCTCTTTGAACAGCTGCTTCGCTCTGTCCTTGCTTTGCACGAACACTGTGTTACACAGAGGTTTCTTTATAAATAAATAAAAAAAAAAACTTAAGATGTGTTGTTAGCAATAAAATATATTTTATAAAATGTATGTTTTAATTTAACAAATAACGCCATCTAGCGTCATGGCATAGAAAAGTACTATTACGATTGTTCGGTGTACTTGATAGTTCTAACCTTAGATACGTACAAATATATCAATTTTGTGTAATTAAAGGGCTTTTTACTCTTTCAAATAAAGACTATGCTCTTAACATTGGTCCTTCGAGCCGGATTGGAACTTGCGACCTATGTACTTTGCATGATTGTTTCATAAGTTTGTGTGTTCACATTTAACGTATGTAACATCCTTCTGTACATTTTTGTTGTGTTTAAAGAAGTCAGTTTAAAATCATTTTTAATCATAATGGTATATAATGTAATCTGCCATCTAGTGGTTGTGTAAATTTTGAGAGATATAATTTATTTTATTGTTACCTATTCTTTAAGCTTTTGATACCTATAATAGGAAGGTTGACAAACATCAACTGTTATTTTATAATGGCGGCCATTTTGAAAAAACAACATTGAGTATTGCGTATTGTATTGTTATAGAACTAAAGGTGTTTTGGCCAAATTAGATGTCAAGAACAGGTTCAAGCTAATTTAGCTTACAAGATTTGAAATAAACCAAAAACCAACCCACGTTAAATAAAAGCTTGTTAAAATTATAAGTTACCCCATTGTTGGTTGATTGTTAATTGGAATTTTCCTTAGATACGCTCCATCTAGATGTGTATGATCTATGTGCTAACAAAACATACCTAGAACTGGGGGCTTGAGTCCCTTCTGCACCAGTTGCCTGAACGCCACCAACTTGCCGTTCTCGTTGCCGCAGAACAGCAACTCCTGATCCACTAGGTTAGTGGCTGCATTCCTGAAGACGACATTTTTATTTATTTATTTCAACAATATACATAGTTTGTTGAGGAATACTCTGAAATTACTAGCTTTTTGAATTTAGACTAACTGTATATAAAAATAGGTACAATTAATTCTGAAACCACTGAATTGAATCTAAGCAAATTATTGTAAATGTATATTTTTTACTTCATCTTGAAAGATAAGTAATATAAAATAATAAATGATAAAAAAAATACTTCAAATGTGACAAAATCAAATAAATTTTGACATAAAAACTAAACCACTGAACCGATTTTGATAAAACAAAATTATAGGACCAATCTGTATATTGCAGATAAAAAAGAATTATACAAATCGATCTAGAACTGACAGAGTTATGAGGTAAAAAATAAATAGAACCAAACTGAGAAACTTATTTTTGAAGTCGATTGAAAAGGGAGCCAGTAGGCAGTTTTTGATTGATGATAATGAAATGGTAACCTCGCCTGCACTATCAGTATACGCTCACAAGGTACCAATGAGTTGCCTCATCATGACGAATTCACTAGGAAATAACTTCGATGGTTTCCAAGAGGTACTACTTGGAGGTCGACCTGATATATTATTAGCAATGGGGTCACAATTCCCTATTATTTAGAAACCTCCCTGTACACGCTAAAGCGTGACGTCATTGTCACCGGCGCACGCGCCGCACTTCCACATGAGGACTCGGTCCGACCTCACGTCGGCTCAGTCAGTCGGCGCGGGGGAAAAGGGATTGTTAGTAATGGAGTTTGACAGCCCCATCGCTAGCAATATGCCTTATTAGGTCGATCTCCACGTGGTTCCCCCTGGAAACCATCGTGAACAATTCTTGTTGAATTTGTCACGATGGGCTAACTGATCTACTTCATCCTCACCTATCATCCTTCACTGGTGCCCCGCCGGTGTATACCGATAGCACGGGTGGGGATACCATTTCAGTATCATCCATTAAAAAAAAAGCCAGTCGGCGCTTGAAACCCGATATAGCGAGAGGTCTCGCGACCGTACCTGCTCGTATCGTGTATACCAGTTTGAGTCACGTCATCTCATCATCATCAGCTCACCACCCGTGGACCTGCTTCAGCTTACAGAACCATCCAGCAGTAAGTCCACAATCCGTATTCTCTCTTCCCCTCTTTTCACCGACAGTACAACCCGAGACTGTCAAGTAGATGGTGGTAGGAGTAAAACAACTATAATTTATCAGTGACCTTTGTCCGACGGTGATGTTGATGAGTCCGCGCAGGTTGTGGCGGGTCCACTTGGCAACAGCAGGCGTGTGCGTGGCACTGAACATCGCCACCCGGCGCTGCTTGCTGCCGCAGCACGACATTATTTGGTCCAACTGCTGTCTGAAGTCCGACGCCTGCTCCGCGGAGCCCTCGAACAGTTTGTCCGCCTCATCTATGATCAGCCATCGGACTCTGGGAAATATAATTAGTTACATTACAAATATACATATATATTTTGTACTAGCTTTTTGCTCGTTACTTGTTATCTATCTGTAGGCACAGATTTCAGAAGTAGGTTAGTTACCTGAAATAGGCTAATTCTAAATGGCGTATCAGGATGAAATATATACCAGTTTAGATGAAATATACACCAGAGGGAGACTTTGTACAAAAGTCGATTGCTTGGGCACCTCTGTCTCATTCGTGTTTCAACCGTAAAGCAGTTGTGTTTGCATGGCTGCGTTTCGGTATGAAGGGTGGGATATGGCGTGAATTTACTGGGTACAGAGGAATAACACCTGAGTCCTCAGGAATGGCAACGCATAGGGGGCATCATGGGCGAAACAGTATACTCTGTTACGTCCATGGTACTGCTCATGTCTATAGGTGACGGTTACCACTCTCCATCAGGTGGACCGTCAACTTGTTTGCCATTCTAAGATGTATAAAAAAAATGTTAAGGAACTTAATTTACGTACTATAAAAATTGGAAAAATACATAATTTAATAGTATTATTTAAACCATGAAAGTTTGTCTATAATACCATGAGTAGTCAATTATTTTTAGATAAAACAATTTCCATAACCAGAATGGTATCAAATATGAACCTATTGGCTTCTCTAAATCAAAACAAATGATCAAGTAGGCAGTTCATTGTAAGTTTATGTATATATGTATATTTTTATATGCATAAATACTCATGTATGTATAATTACCATATAAAATATAAATATTTTTTTAAACCAATATCGTAAATGTAGAATTTATTTATTTATTTAAACTTTATGCTGTATTAAGTTTATATAAATAAATAAATACGCTATCTATACTAAACAATCCAAAATCCTTTTTAATACGACGAGAGATTGGACAAGCCGTTTAGAATGAAAGAAGCATTACATTTCACTCAATTTGGAGGAAACAATTTTTATGTTTAGTTATAATATTACATTGAAAACCGCATCCAATTTGGTGCAGTAGTTTTTGCATGTCGGATAAAATAAACCGATAGACGGTAATGTAAAAATGTAATGTAAACTGGACCCTCTTTTCCGCGCTTAGCATCTCATTTGGGCCGTTGTGCGTATGTACAGACAGACGGTTTATTATTATGCAATATATTTTTATTTTATTAATATTTTCACTTACTTGTCCAAGGTGATATTTACATTGTCTTGATTAAGCAGGTAACAGAGGCGGTTTGGCGTACTGATCACAATATCTGAAACAACACAGTTTTATTTTAACTTAGTCTAGATAAAGTAGATAGTCTCACCCATATTCTATGGTCCAAGGGAGATACAATTTTTTTTTAATAACACGGCGCAAACAAGCATGCGGCTCACCTAATGGTAAGCGACTATCGCCGCACATGATCGCCCGCAACACCAAAGTAAAGCATTACCGGTGTGCTGCCAGCCTTTTAAAAAGGAATATGCGTTTTCCTTGAAGATATGGTATGGAATCTACTTTGAGGAGACTTTTTTTATCGTCTGATCAAAAAAATATACATAAATGGCTACAGAGAAAGGGATTCTTAATAATGGGAACTAATAAACCTCATTATAATAACCTCATCATAATAAACCGCATCATAATAAACCTCATCATAATAAACCTCGTCATAATAAACAGCATCATAATAAACCTCATCATAATAATCGTCATCATAATAAACAGCATCACAATAAACCTCATAATAAACCGCATCATAATAAACCTCATAATAAACCGCATCATAATAAACCTCATCATAATAAACCTCGTCACAATAAACCTCATCATAATAAATCGCATTATAATAAACCTCATCATAATAAACCGCATCATAATAAACCCCGTCATAATAAATAGCATTATAATAAACCTCGTCATAATAAACCGCATCATAATAAACCTCGACATAATAAACCGCATCATAATAAACCTCGTCATAATAAACCGCATCATAATAAACATCGTCATAATAAACCTCGACATAATAAACCGCATCATAATAAACCTCGTCATAATAAACCTCGACATAATAAACCGCATCATAATAAACCTCGACATAATAAACCGCATCGTAATAAACCTCGACATATTAAACCGCATCATAATAAACCCCGTCATAATAAACAGCATCATAATAAAGCTCGACATAATATACCTCGTCATAATAAACCGCATCATAATAAATCTTGTCATAATAAACCTCATAATAAACCGCATCATAATAAACCTCATCATAATAAACCGCATTAAAATAAACCTTGTCATAATAAACCGCATTAAAATAAACCTCGTCACAATAAACCTCGACATAATAAACCGCATCATAATAAACCTCGACATAATAAACCGCATCATAATAAACCCCGACATAATAAACCGCATCATAATAAACCTCGTCATGATAAACCTCGACATAATAAACCGCATCATAATAAACCTCGACATAATAAACCGCATCATAATAAACCTCGTCATAATAAACCTCGACATAATAAACCGCATCATAATAAACCTCGACATAATAAACCGCATCGTAATAAACCTCGACATAATAAACCGCATCATAATAAACCTCGTCATAATAAACCTCGTCATAATTAACCGCATCATAATATACCTCGTCATAATAAACTGCATCATAATAAACCTCGGCATAATAAACCTAATCTTAATAATATAATCGCAATAAATCAATGAGGTAATGAATTTGTCATGGAAGATGATATAGAGATATCATCTTCCATGACAAATTCATTACCTCATTGAGCTCACTGACCAGACTTCTTTCATCTATTGTCATTCATCATTATCATATATATCCTGTTTTGTCAGTGAATATTGATAGTGCTGGCGGGTTTTTTTTTTATATAATGGATGATAATGGAATGGTAAACTCGCCTGCGCTAACGGTATATGCTGGCGGGGTACCAGTGAGGGATGATAGGTGAGGATGAAAGTACAGGTCAGTTAGCCCATCATGATGAATACGCCTGGAATTCAGCACGATGGTTTCCACGGGGGACTATTAGAATAGGGTATATCGCTAGCAATGGGACTGGTAGTCCGCATTACTAACAATCCCTTTCCCCCCCAAGTGCAGGCGGGGTTACAATTCCATTTTCATTTCATAAGTGTGCTTTGTGTATATGAAATGAAATATTTATTTGCTTTAAACAGACAATCACTAGGACAATCGGACAAATCACTTACCACTTTTCCTAATGGTAGCTTCTCGTTCCTTTACTTTACTTTCTTTCAGATTACGCACCACACTGCACCGTAGTTCTGTGGAAGCACTAAGCCTCAATGCTTCACGATAGATTTGGTGAGCCAATTCTCTTGTGGGACATAGGATCAGAACCCTTGGGCCGCCTTGTGGGGCACCTAGAGTGTGTAAAATGGGCAGAAGGAAAGCCGCTGTCTTGCCAGAACCAGTTGGTGCACACGCAAGGATCTGGCGGTCCTGTTTTACAAATAAAATACAAATCATACTGTTTTCTTTTTACCAGTACCATAATAAGCTAATCTAAATTTATATAAATCCTATCATAATGTTTATTAACTGTAATCTCTTAAACTGTTTAAAAGATTTTCTTAATATTTTGTAAATGTGTATTATTTTTTCCAATTTGAGAGATAGGACAGTTTTAAAAGTTCAGTTTTTAAAAAGAAATAGGTCTATTTTTAGTATTCTTCTAATTTTAAAATTTTCATTCTTAATGTAATAAAATGTTTTACCTCCAACATGCAGGGTAAAGTTTGCCGTTGCACAGGTGTAGGCTCAGTATAACCACACTGTATCACAATGTCCACTAGTGACGGAGATACATTGTATAGGGGCATTAAATCAGAGAACTGCTTCAAGGCAGGGGGTACATGCCGCCCCACCACTTTTATACCATGTTCATTACGGAAACGGTTTTGCTGAAAATTAATGTTTATATGTTTAAGTTTTTTTTCATTGCACCTAATTTTTTTTTAGGTGGTAGCTGAGGAAAGAGAAAGAAGGAATAACATCATATTTTTATTCTTCGCTTAGCTTAGTATTGTTACAGATGATTTATTCTGATAAGAATGGAGTTGATTCTGAGATGGCATTTCTAAAATTAAAATTATCAATTTGAATTCACAATAAAATCGTTATGTTTAGGATTAAAATGAATTAATGGTAAACTGGTCACATAAGTTAGTAATCAATTAGGTTATAGAACAATTTGTGTTAGATATAAACTATAGAATAAAAAATGTTTTAACAAACCTCTTCGAGATCTAGTTTCTTTTGTAAATCTTCTGTCTTTTCTTTTTTCTTCTTTTTCCTTTTTTTTTCTCCGATAATAACTCCGTCTACCAATTGTATGTCGGCGTTTTCACTATCTGAGCCCTCAGATTCAGATATATCAGAATTATTACTACAATCACTTTCATCTTTGATAAATTCTTCTGTTTTAACTTTTATTTCTTCTTTTTTAGGCACCTCTAAACTTTTTGAAGGTTGCTCCTGCTTAAGAAAATATAGATTTTTAGCAACATGAAATGAAACAATAAAACAAAAAGGTTATAGAGAACTTACATTATTTTTAATACCTAGAACTCGGTGTTTAAATGTTAAGCCTTTTGTTAATTTCTTGAATATATCATAGGCGTCCATTGTGAGAAGATTTGATCATTGTTTTTCTTGTACAAAATTGCGATCAAACCCACGTGTGATACCTATTCTTTGACAAACAACAATTAATGAAATCGAATTGAGTGTCAAAACAAATATGCGACTTGACAATTGCACACTGACATTTGACGTTTGACTGATATTGTTGTTTTACGATTTGTCCAAATTGGACAGGCAAAGAGCATTTTCCAAACAGCCTAGTCTACTAATAAGTTTAGTTACAATTGATTCTTCATATATAAATATGGAGACAATTATTTCATCCGTAATTTATCTTCTTAGGAGCTATAAGTACTAAATGTTAGATGTCACCCCTAATACATTGACTGAGTGTTAAATGTAAATATCATTTTTTTTTCCTTTTTTTTTTTTTATTAGCTAGATGTAGTTGACATATTTATTATATGAGTATATATAATCTTTGTATAGCTAATTTGTTTACTATAAACCAAGAACCTACTTCAGAGGTAAAAATATATGAGAAGTTATGTTAGTTATGAATACAAACATTATACTAAGTCTATGTTATAAGTATAAATTTTCATATGTTTTATCTTCAGGGATGCTTGATTAGTTTCGAATTTGATAGGAGCAGATTTTAACAATGAATAAAATTGATGTAAATAATTACAATATAGTACGATAGTTATTATTCGACATAATAAAAAATGTGCCTATTGTGAAATTTGTTTCATTTTTCAGGTCGGTACAGCATTAAAATTCATTTTGTCAATTTTGAGTTAATCCATATTACGCGACATAAAAAAATACATTCGAATAATTGAATACCTTCTCCTATTTGAAATGTATAGAAGAATAGCTACGCAGTCATAATATACCGTGTTATAGTGTCATTCTTAAACATTCTTGCTATTCGTTTATCAACAGGCGTTTTAACAATTAGAATTACTTCTTGTGTATAATGTCCTATAATCTCTATTTTACTAGAGGGAGACTTTGTACAAAAGTCGTTTGCTTGGGTACCTCTGTCCCATTTGTGTTTCAACCGTGAAACAGTTGTGTTTGCATGGCTGTGTTTCGGTTTGAACGGTGGGATATGGCGTGAATTTACAGGGTACAGAGGAATAACACCTGAGTCTTCAGAATGGCAACGCATGGGGGGTATCATTGGCGAAACAGTATACTCTGTTATGTCCATGGTACTGCTCATGTCTATAGGCGACGGTTACCACTTTTCATCAGGTGGGCCGTCAGCTTGTTTGCCATTCTAAGTTGTATAAAAAAATCTTTAGTTAAACGTAATAATTTTAATATTATTATTATCATTTCAGACTGTACTCCTGTCCTGTCTACTGGATATGTCTTCCCTATAAAAATATAAATAACTTAATCTATGGAAATCAAAGGGATTTCTAGTATATTATCTCATCAAATGAAGATTTAATAGTATACCTACACATAAGTATGTACTATCATGAGTCATGACAGCTCTATCGGAGAACGTTTGATTTGAGTTGGAATCCCAGCATATACATGGGCGCCGTCAGAGTTATTTTCAGGGAAGTGAGTATATATATATATATATATATATATATATATATATATATATATATATATATATATATATATATATATATATATATATATATATGTATACTATCGGTATACGCTAGCGGGGCACCAGCGAGTGGTGATAGGTGAGGGTGAAAGTAGGTCAGTTAGCCCATCTTAAAGAATTCCGTGAGAATTAACCACGATGGTTTCGAGAAGGAACCACGTGGAGTTCGACCTGATAGGGTACATTGCTAACAATGGAACTGTTAGATCCCATTACTAACAATCCTTTTCCCCCCTATTGCGCCATGTTTTTTTTTGATGGGTGAAAATGGTATGGTAACCCCGCCTGCGTTAACGGGATACGCTGGCGGAGCACCAGTGAAGGGTGATAGATGAGAATGAAAACAGGCCAGTTAGCCTATTATGATGAATTCATCAGGAATTAACTATGATAGTTTCCAGGGAGAATCGCGAGGAGGTCGACCTGGTTGGGTATAATAATAATAATAATAATAATAATAAGCCTTCCAAAGTCCAACCCCGCGTCCGAGCTCACCATCTAGCTCACGTGGAAGGCGGTCACGCGTATAAATAAAACCTACGCGGCTAAAGGGGCAATGGCAAAAATAAAGATGGCGAATAATTATAACGGAGACAGTATAGGGTCGCTGCCTGGGGGTCGCCGGGGCGCGTCTACAACTGGCGGTAGGCGCGGCAGAATGCGAGCCAGCCGACCGGCCCCACCACCTGGCCGGTCCGACCCCTCGCCATCGACATCAGCTGGCTTGGCGCCGGCAGGGCCGTCACAGGCCCAGCAATCGGTGCCCGCCACTGGTGGTACACGTCGCATGAGGTGGACAAGAGCCATGAATGAGGACCTCATGCGTGCGTTCTTCAGGGCTACAGGGACAGAAACAGGCAGAACAGGATACCGGGCAGTAATGCACCGCGAGTTTCTGCGTCTTTTACCGGATCTAACCGTCTCGGAACAGAACCTAGCCGACAGAGTTCGGTACATACAGCGCTCTGGTATGTTTAGCGCGACCGAACTCGAACGATTGCGAAGTGAAGTTGTTCCAGAAGCAAACTCCGCGACCGTAGAGCAACCAATCTCAGACGTGCTACCTAGCGTAGAGGTGGTTGCCGAAACGCTTTCAGAAGCGGATGCGGACGGAACAACTTCCCAGGATATAGAGCATATGAGGAGCATACTAGAGGAGGCGATTCTAGAGATCCGAAGAACTCCCCTCGAAGAGAGACCGAAGCTTCCCCGGATATATCCAAATGTGGCGACGCGGGATGCCATTGAGGCCACAAATGGACTGCTGCCTCAGTACCTTGAGGGCAGCGGTGACCTGGGAGAGACGAGTTCAATCCTGTTTGGCGCTGCGTTGGCAGTATGCCGATATACCGGCGCAAAAATGCCCCGGGCTGGACGTAATATCCAAAGGGATAATATGAAACCAGCCTGGAAAAGAAGGATTGAACGACGGATCGCCCAGGCCAGAGTCCTCATTGGTAGACTGCTCTGCTTCAGGGAGGGCAACACACGCCCGAGAATTATGCGCTCCGTAAAAGAGGCCTTTGCTGGGACAGGGGTACGTCTGTTCCAGCCGGACTTCGGGCACAAACTTACGGAGCGCATAGATGAACTGAAGCAGAAGATCGCTGCATGGGGGAAGCGACTCCGACGGTACTCTGAGAGGGTTGAGAGGTATCAACAGAATCGCCTCTTTATGAGTGATCAACGGAAGTTCTATAGGAACTTGGAGCGCCCAAAACTACAGCCCACAGGACAAAGACCCGAAACAGCCAATTTCGTCGCCTTCTGGAGACAGCTGTGGTCTGAACCTGTGGAACATGAGGAGGGCGCATGGATGCACGATGTTGAGGAAGCATGTGCTCGAATAACGCCGATGAACGCCATTGCCATTACGGAGGAAGACGTGGTTGCCGCGATCCGTCGGGCTCCGAACTGGAAAAGTCCGGGGATCGACGGATTGCAGCACTACTGGTTAAAGGCGTTCTCGGCCAGCCATGCGACCTTAGCCGTGCAATTCCAGAGTGCCCTCGAAAACAGGACGCTCCCGAACTTCCTTACAACCGGGATCACTCATTTAGCTCCTAAGACGGACGATACCGCGGATCCATCTAAATATCGCCCCATCACTTGTCTTACGACAATATATAAGACGTTAACATCCGTTCTGAGCGCTAAGATCTCTCGTCATGTGTACGAGAATAAGATCCTATCTGGCGCTCAGAACGGATGCAGGGGCGGTAGCCGCGGATCGAAGGAGCTGCTCCTCATTGATGCTGTCGCTGGCCACGTGGTCAAGCGGAACCGTCGGAATTTCTCCGCCGCCTGGATAGATTATAAAAAGGCGTTCGATTCCGTGCCCCATTCATGGCTCCGGAGGATACTCGAGCTGTACAAGATCGACGGTACAGTTCGAGTGTTCTTGGAGGCATGCATGGGGCAGTGGACGACGATCCTGACTATCCAGGGCGAGCGATTGACGGATACCGCTGACCGGATAGAGATAAAGAGGGGAATATTCCAGGGCGATTGTTTGAGTCCACTTTGGTTTTGCCTGTCCCTGAATCCACTCAGTACTTTACTGGAGAATTCGGGGACTGGATTTCAGTATCGGAGAGGAGGTACACGAGTGTCTCACCTTCTGTACATGGATGACTTGAAACTGCTAGCTCCGAGCGTCGAACGCCTGACGGAGCTGCTAAATATCGTAAACGATTATAGCAGCTCTATTAGGATGGCGCTCGGAATAGACAAGTGCGCGGTCCTCCATGTGCAGAGGGGACGGGTCACTCAAACTGACGGGATCGCCACAGATCCCTCTAATATTAAAACCCTCTCCGAGGCTGAAACATACCGGTATCTGGGCATGTCACAAAACATCGGTGTGAAGGAGACGGATATGAAACAGTCAGTCCGCGAGGAATTTTTTGCGCGCCTTACAAGAGTACTGAAAAGTTCTTTATCGGGCGCCAATAAAATCCGAGCTTATAACGGCTGGGTCATACCCGTACTCCTTTACACTTTTGGCGTGCTCAGATGGTCTCAAACCGAACTCGAAGCCCTGGATCGGAAAGTCCGCACAACTATGACCCTCCATAGAATGCATCACCCGAAATCGTCAGTCATGAGGCTGTATATCCCGCGGAAAGCTGGTGGTCGAGGCTTGTTAAGCGTTAAGACCATGCACAACCGCGAGATTGACAGCCTCAGGACATATTTTCTGGAGAAAAGAGACGAGGGTTTGCATAGAGAGGTCATAGAATGTGACAAAGGATTCACCCTCTTTCTCTGGCTAAAGAGGACTGGCGAAAACCCGAAGTTTTGGGTACCTCTCAGCGGGAGGCCGTATGGAAAGAGAAGGAGTTGCACGGAAGGTTCTTCAAAGCCCTTCACGGGCCGTACGTAAACACGAAGACCTCCGTGCACTGGCTACAGTTCGGTGATCTCTTCGGAGAGACCGAGGGTTTTGTCTGTGCAATACAGGATCAGGTGGTTAAGACGAACAATTACCGAAAGCACATTCTGAAGGCTGGCACTGAGGACATCTGTCGAGCATGTCGCCATCCTGGAGAGTCACTCAGACATGTGCTTTCGGGTTGTTCAGCTCTTGCCAACACAGAGTACTTGCACAGGCACAACCAGGTAGCCAAAATACTCCATCAAGAGCTAGCTCTGAAGTACGGCCTCGCGAATGAGAGGTTACCGTACTATAAGTACGAGCCACAGCCGGTCCTCGAAAGCGACAGCGTCAGGCTCTACTGGGACCGATCCATCATCACGGACAGGACTGTTCTTGCGAACAAACCTGATATCGTGGTGATGGACCGGGCACATTCGAGGGTGTTTTTGGTGGATGTCACCATACCGCATGACGAGAACCTCGTGAAAGCCGAAACCGAGAAGAAGAGAAAATATCTCGACCTGGCTCACGAGGTGACCGAAATGTGGGGGGTGACATCTACCGAAATCATCCCAATCGTTATGTCGGTGAACGGTCTTATCCCAACCAGTCTGGAACAACATCTCAGACGGTTGGGATTCCGAGGCGGCTCACTCCCGGGAAAGATGCAGAAAGCGGTGCTCTTAGATTCTGCCCGCATTGTACGCCGGTTTCTCTCCCTGGGGCCCTGAACCCCGGCCGACTGTGCTTCTGCCGGGGGTTAGTTGCCATCTCCTCTCCTTAAGAGGGGAGATGAGAATTTTGGTAAAATTTAAAAATAATAATAATAAATTTATTTATTGACCGAGAAGAAGAGAAAATATCTCGACCTGGCTCACGAGGTGACCGAAATGTGGGGGGTGACATCTACCGAAATCATCCCAATCGTTATGTCGGTGAACGGTCTTATCCCAACCAGTCTGGAACAACATCTCAGACAGTTGGGATTCCGAGGCGGCTCACTCCCGGGAAAGATGCAGAAAGCGGTGCTCTTAGATTCTGCCCGCATTGTACGCCGGTTTCTTTCCCTGGGGCCCTGAACCCCGGCCGACTGTGCTTCTGCCGGGGGTTAGTTGCCATCTCCTCTCCTTAAGAGGGGAGATGAGAATTTTAGTGGAATTTATTTGCTTTAAATAGGGTAGATATCGGTGGTCTTATATTACATAAAGTTTCGTGCCTATTTAGCCATTACAGAATAGCATGCAAATGTCACATTTTGATAGGAATTGATTAATTTAATTTATGCATCGACAACTATATTAGATATTTATCTATTCTTTCTTGAAAAATTCGTCAACAGAGTAAAAGCTTTTGCTAAGTAACCATTTACGTAACACAATTTTAAATTTATTTAATGGAAGTTCCTTTATATCCGTAGGTATATTGTTAAAGATTGTCAAACACATCATATAGGAATTTCTTAATAAACGGCTAGTTTTAGGAATTGTATTGGTCACTAGTTTTTTAGGGTATCTTGCGCTTCTTTGTATTTGCTCTTTTGCTTCTGTAAACATGTGCTTATTCAATTTAACAAATATACCCGCTTCAAGTATATACAGACTGGGAACAGGTAATATATTTAGAGACTTAAAATAAGGCCTACAAGAAACATCAGGTGCAATATTACATATAGCACGTATACAACTTTTTTGCGCGACTAGAATTTTCCCAACATCAACGCCATTACCCCAAAGTAGCAATCCATATCTAATCATGGATTCAACATATGAAAAATATGCTGTAATAGCAGTATTTTTATTGGCTATCTTGGTTAATTTGTAGAGTGCAAAAGGGAATCTTTTAATCTTTGCACATACCTTTTCTATTTGTTCTTTCCATGTCAATTTAGAATTTATTGTTAATCCTAGAAATGTCACACAATTTGCATTATTTATAATTTGTTCATTTATATGTATATTAATTGAAGTATTTTTAAAGTTATTAAAATTCATCATTTTTGTCTTTCCTACATTTATTAGAAAATTGTTTTCTTGTGTCCATTATATTGCTAGCAATGGAATTCTCAGTCTCCATTACTAACAGTCCCTTTCCCCCCTATTACGCATTGCTGATAAGGCGCAAGAGGCAACTAGGGGAAGTAATGGACAAGGAGTGGGTAGCATCTCTATTAAAACATCACCAAAGCCTATCTGCGGTTGCCAACTCGCCTGCCAATCGTGACAACTACTGGCAATAGTCCTTAATAGTGAGAGGCTTATGTTCATTAGTGGACAGTTAACGACTGCTATAATGATAGTATACTTACCGTAAATTTCCAGAAAAGATAAAAAAAAAAAAACTAGTTTAATTATATCATGATATTTATGTTTCAGTTTCTGCCTACCCTAATGGGAGATAGGCGTGACAGATATGTAAGTATGTATGTATGTATGATATTTATATTTAGCTGCTGTGAGTATGATTAGGTATGTATAAGAAAACATATAAGAGCCGAGCCAAAATTTCTATTTTTTTTTATACCACTTAGAATGGCAAACAAGCTGACGGCCCACCTGATGGAAAGTGGTAACCATTACCTATAGACATGAGCAGTACCATGGATATAACAGAGTATACTGTTTTGCTCATGATACCCCCCATGCGTTGCCATTCCTGAGGACTCAGGTGTTATTCCTCCGTACCCAGTAAATTCGCGCCATATTCCACCCTTCAAACCGAAACACAGCCATGCAAACACAACTGCTTTACGGTTGAAACACGAATGGGGTAGAGGTACCCAAGCAATCGATTTTTGTACAAAGTCTCCCTCTGGTCTAGTCCTATTGTAGAAGCAAACTGTAAAGAGTTTGTGTCTAAAATCGATATCAGGCGCTCTTGCCAAAGTTTCTGATTGGGGTAGACTAAATTTAGTCCAGATCAACTCTACTAAGACACAAGCTTGCACGTTCACCGCTAAGAAAATCCCATTTGCTGTGGTTTTGAAGATTTAGACATGTTAGTTACTATTTATTGCCAATAATATTGGGTTCCTCGGTGTCGACATATTCAGTCGAGTTTCACAGTCGTCTGGAAGACAAGATCAAGCTGGCGTCTAGAAAGCTCGGAGTGCTGAATAAAGCGAACCAGTACTTCACTCGGGGACAAAGATTGTTATTTTAAAGTCACAAGTTTGACTCCATGTGGAGTATTGTTCTCACTTACGGGTAAGAGCTCCTGGATACCAGCTTAGTCCTCTTGACTCAGTTCAAAGGAGTGTTATGAGATTTGTCAACGATTTTAGCTAAAAAGGTGGTATGAAGCCTCTATGAGATTTTGTTCCCATTGTATTTTCTTCCGGATTGTGTTCTAAATAACTCCTCGATATGACGCCTACAGTACTCCTCTAAAGTTTTTTTCTAGAGACTACAGCAGGGGTTCTTCAAAAGGGCGTATTACAGTTTCTTAAGGATCAGTAACGTGTGTGTGAGATCCTTTGTGTCACAGACGTTCTTAGGCTATCGTAACACCGTTTATCATCAAACGGGTTGTATGTTTGTTTGTCACCATAGTAGCATAAAAAAAATTATGATATTTATCGAGTATATACTTATGATCTTAGCAATATATTTCCTTAAAGGATATAATTTATTATAGTTACAGTATTGGCGGCTGTAGGTGGGATTGTGTATAAGAGTAGAGGTAATTTTTTTTAATGGATGATAATGGAATGGTAACCCCACCCGCGCTATCGGTATACACCGGCGGGGCACCAGTGAAGGATGATAGGTGAGGATGAAGCAGGTCAGTTAGCCTATCGTGACGATTCAACAAGAATTGTTCACGATGGTTTCCAGGGGGAACCACGTGGAGGTAGACCTAATAAGGCATATTGCTAGCAATAGGGCTGTCAAACTCCATTGCTAACAATCCCTTTCCCCCCAAGAGTAGAGGTACTAAAAAAAAACTATTTTTGTTTAGTACCTGTACTCTTATGACAATGATACGATTATAAGTTACGATATTTATACTTAGCTGTAAACATGTAGGATAAAATAAATTAAAATACCCATCATCAATGGAATCACTGCGAGTTTATTTTATACTTTTATTACATCCAACTGTTATACTTTGCATGAGAATTCGAATGTAGATATCGAAACGAGAAATGAGATGGATCAAACAAACAATTTTCACTTGAAAGTTAATAAAAAGCAATTACTGTGCTACGCTCCATCATTGTCAGTGCTTATCGTAAATATATACATAGACAAAGCATTTCTTTTATGACATAGGTCCGATATCTAGAAAAAAAAATATATGCGCCACTATTTTGGCGGGAATTAGTGTTTGTGATTTTTGCAATTTTGCACGCGAATAAATAATTGAGCGCCATTAATTTCTGAATAATACGGAATTTAAAAATGGAATATACTCCTAACATAATTCCAATTTGATTAAATCCTTTTTTAAAGTTTAGTCAATAAGAAATGGCGCCAAAACTAAGATACGTAACCAAAAACAATGATGGATTGCAACAGACAAAAATGTCAGATACAAAGATACTTACAGTACTAAGTTTTCCGACCATTGATATGTACCTATCTATCAACTGCAACCCGAGTTTATTCCTTAATCACATATATCAACAACATCAAAACAAGTAAAGACACCATTTCAACTGTCGCTGGAACCCCGGGGTTTTCACTCGTGAGATCAAACACACCGATTTTAAAGATAATCGCGAATACACAATATAGATATGGTATTATGTTATTTAGTTTTACTTCATGAAGCTATTATTAAATTGGTTCTTCACGATATTTGACAATTTAATAAGAAACCGTCATATTTGTGAGTATTTTATCGTATTGTGAAAATTAACTAATATTACTTATACCTGTATATTATGTATAAAAATTTATAACTCACAAATTATTTTATAAATTTTAATTCTTACACGTTAATTGAATTTGCAACTATTTTCTATTTTTACTAGTTTGGCAGTATGTACAAAATCTAACTACCTAATAAATATTTTGGGATTATCAAACACTGGTTTCATATAGCAGTGTCGTGGACTAATCGTGTGCAGTCCTACAGATAATAAAATTTTAACTATATCAAACAACAAAGGTTTTATATATCCATTGAGCAACATACCACGTTATTATAAACATTTTCACAATTACCTACATTCTTTCAATTTGTCTAGAGCAAAATCGCGGTTCCAGCGGCCGTTGAACATCAATTCGTAATTCGATTTCATTACATGCTACAACAATAGTACTTTAAGTGTCTTCACCGACAATAGATGTTCAACTTACAACAATTTCAAGAGAAGCCCTAATTCTCTATAAGGGCCGCTTAGACGGTCCCGCACACCTAGTAACCTTATTCGATCAATACACAATACTATGAAACATTTTTTTACATTTTCCACTCGGACCCATCCCGAACATTAAAAGTATAACAAAACTCATTAACTAAATGTATTTAACACATATTTTCATCTTTGTTCAACGATGGCAAACCATATTTTTTTTACATAATAGTAACACAATAGTAGTTTAGGCTAAATAAAAATGTCTTATGTGGCACTTACACTCGTTTGTAATCAATAAATTAGTTTGTAACGGCTCGAGGGTATGTATCACTTAAGACACTGGCTTATAAGAAAAGAAAATCAATGATAATAAAAACGCAGATCGTGCATACATTAAATTACGAAAAAGAGAAAAATCTAACCTAAGTGTCAGCAAAAATATAGTGCAGTAAAAATTAGAATTGCCACTTAATTAACTTTCACATATAAATTGTTTTTTTTTAATCATAAAAAAATATATCTGTGTATAAAATGTGTCACCCAGGCATAACAGTAACAGCGGCGTGCGTATGTTAAAAGTTCGCCGCAGAAAAAGAATTTATTGACGCACTGAACGTATCAGTTCGCAGCATTTTGGCGGGAAGTTTGCTTTCATACGGCAACTTTCAACAAGATGGCGCCACAACATATTGTGTAGATAAAAGTTAATTCTAGTTCATATAAATGTTAGTATATTGTATGTTGTAAGCGTGTATATTGTAAATATTTTTATTTTATGTACTGTAAAGAGTGGCTATCAACGATTGCTCGACCGCGGACATGATTGGTACTTAATAATATAATACTTATACTTTTATATTAAAAGTTGTAAGTGCACTTTGAGTTACGGAACTATTTTTATGTTAACTAGATACTGTAGGCCTAGCAGATTTGTCACTATTGTTAAACAAATAAGAAAATCACAGCTACAAATATTGTTTGCATCAATAACATTCAACTGATAGACTTTTGCATTATGATATAGTTTTAAAAAGATGGAAGCCTAAAGTCACAAGAGGTTATACTACCAGAGAATGGTAAAAACGAGATTTCCATTAAACTTTTATGGTTTTTCAGTAAGTAGTATATTTTGTTTCTAATTACAACATTTATACAATGCCTTATTCAACGGTCATTCTAAAATTAGGTGTACTATAATAAACATGTATTCTTCGGTTGGAGGATACATTTTTTTTTGGTCATAGGTATGTGTTACTGTAAAAGGCCGTATATTAGTAAATTTTAGGTTTAATTAGTAAAGTAAGTAGGATTTACCAAAATGATTTTGTAAATGTAAAGATTTTATTAAAAAGATAATTTTCGGATTTTAACCAAACCTAAATCAAAAATATGCTGTGATTATTTTAGAGGCATGGTACCTAAATGTAAAAAAAAAAAATTACTGGCGCTATTAATAGACCTATGAGGGGGGGAAGGGATTGTTAGTAATGGAAACTACCAGTCCTATTGCTAGTAATATACGCTATCAAGTCGATCTCCACGCGGTTCCTTCTGGAAACCATCGTGCTGGATTCCAGGTGTGTTCACCATGACAGGCTAACTGACCTGGCTTTTCATCCTCACCTATCATCCCTCACTAGTGTCCAGCCAGTGTATACCGTTAGCGCTGGCGTGGCTACCATTCCATTATCATCCATTAAAGAAAAATAGAGCTATGAACATTTGTTGACGAAACAGTTCGTGTTATTGAAACAAACATTAAAAAAGAACAATCTAACTTTATTTAATTCTATTGTTGTAATAAACTAAGCGTTCTGTATAGTTGAGAAATCTGCTAAGTGAATCTTATTGGTAAACGACAATAAACGTAACTATGTATGTATATAGTTGAGGTACTATGGCTGGTTGGTTACTATTGCTACCGGCGATACGTTACATTATTTTACGTGGAAGATACTGTTATGAATATTAAAGCTATGTTTACATAAGATTAAATCGACTTTAATTATGAAAAAAAAAAAGAAAGAAATAAGTTTAAATGGAGAAAACCCGCAACATTTCAAATCGAGAACGCATTTTTATGTCTACATTCTCACTCACTAATTTTGTGGTTTTTTTTTTATTGTGTTAACTGGTTACTCATTTTATTAAAATTAAGTAGTTTTTTTTTTGTACAGATATATATAATTTAATTTGATAATAATTTAGAAATTGTTTAAATTTATTGAAATTTACATGCCAAAACCTTTGAATTTTGCATATTCGTTAAAGACTTATTGATTTTTGTAAAGTTATCAGATTTCTGCAATGAGCATCGCATAAAATGGTTATTTATCTAAAAGAGAAGTAGATACTTACATGGTAAGTATTTTTTTGATAAAGTAGTTTAATATTATTCCTTGGTACTAGTATTTTTTTTATTTTTAAATAGAAAATGATTATGTCATCTGTGGTATAAACGATGAAGTCGATTTAGTCTTAAAAAAAGAGTATCATTTCCTCGGTCGAGCATTTGTAATATTTCTTTATAATTAACTATTGTAGGTACTGGTAGGCAACACTTTTGTTTGTGTCAAGCCAATAGGTCCTAAAAGGCAAGAACCCAAGACAGTAACAACTATTAATAAAAAAAAAAAAAATGTCAAGCCAATGAACTTTACATAAACAGAAATGTTGCCGGTGAACTATTGCATTTTCTATATGGATATGATTCAACAAAAATAATGTTTGTGTATGGGAAAATATTTAACAAATGCTATAATAAAATTGATATTTACAATATAACTGTCTATTGGTAAATATGTCTTGGCTGGCTGGTAATACATAATGTAAACATCACGCCATGACCACAAAATCGGACAGGCGGATGGCTTGTTACGTTACATAACAAAAAAAAATAAAAAATAATGAATGGAGGTAATACTTAATCTTATAGAGGTAATACTTATATTATAAAAGCATTTAAAACAGATGTTTGTGAAACAGTTTGTGAACATGGAAAATTGATATAAAATCTATGGTCTACGGTAGGTATTTTTTTTTTAATTGCATTACAGATTATCCAATAAAAATGATAGAATGATACGTATTTTGATTTTATAAAAAAGTCGCAAAAATGATATTTTGAATACCTACCTTGAAAATGACATTAAGAGGTTGAGTATATATTTTACCTTTTTTACCGTTTTGGATCACGTCTTAAATAAATAACTCTCTATAGACAAAAAAGTCGACTTTAAGAGCTAGTGACGTACCCGATATAAGTATAAATTATGTTCTTTGTATATTTTCTGTGGTAGAAAAAAAGTAAATAGTGACATTTCGATATTTTTTTTTTACAACGCCTCAATGTCATTTTAGAGTCTAGCGTATTGGCATCTTATTTATATTTACCTAGTGTATAGGCTATTGTAATAGTTGTACTGTAAGAAGGCATTCCGTTGTTGATTATTTGTGCATTACCCTACTTAGTAACACAGTCGGTTTATAAAGTATTTCTCTGTTAAACTTAACATAATTAACTGGCGAAGAAGCGAAATTATATTGCGAACTTGACGGCGTATATTAAATTTACGAAAAAAAAAATTTCTCACTTTCATCTTAAACATTAAAAATGCAGTATTTTGGTATACATTGCAAAACATTGTAATCCTATTGTTAACGCTGTTCTTTTTTTAAATTTTGGGCGTACACACGCTACGGCCATTTTGAATTCCCTAGCTGCGATTGTTTTTTTTTTTTGTTTTTTTGCCGACACATATCCAAACTTAACATAGTAAAAAGACCTAACAACAATCACCAACGGCTGTCTCCGAAATTTTATGTAGTTCGCAGCTGTTCATTGAGATCAAATAATTTAGAATTACAAACACCAAGAAACGATACAAAAATTGGTGGGAAAAACCAAATAAGCACAGGGCAGCAACAATTCCAGTCGCGAACGCGACCGCCAAGTATTTGTACAGCGAAAACAATAAACACAAAACATTATAAACTTTATGGAGACTATACTAAGTTTCACTATTAATAAATCCATTAGTAGAATATATAAAAATCCTTTCCATTAATGTTTTCTATTTACTATATAGTTAATAATATCACGAGGCGTTCATTCCCAAACGATGCCGCGATACATGCGTAGTGTTTGTAGTCACTAACTTATAATATTTACAATTTAATCTACCCGCTTGCTTTTCTCTTCTAAGCTCCAGCTAAATGTTGTATTACGTTTTCGAACCCATGTTATTGCATTTACTAGAAAACTGAACCCTCACCTCGAAGTGTCGACGTTTTCTGAGGTCGTTCCATCTCTTTCTAACCACCCGAACGCAGCAGTAAGAATGAGATGGAACGTTCAAAAAACGCGGCAAGGGCTCTATCGCATACTTGCAAGAATAACATTCGATAAAAATTATAAAAAAACAAAATAATATATTTGAGGTATTATGAAACACTGGAGGTATATGCTTGTTAACGCAGGTATAGCCAGTTCAAAATCGAAAACTAACCCGCGGTATTAATTTTAAATTAACATCTATTTTTAAGTTGAGGTTATGAGAACTTATATTTTTAAACTATCTGGAAATAACCAAATAACTTTTCGTTATACTTAAATACATATCACAAAGTACGAATATGTAACATTCCGCGAGAATGAAAATAAAATACGAAAACTTAAATTATTTCCTTAACCCAAGTTACTTATATTGAAAAAAAAAAAATAAATGCAAAAAAATAATGTTGCTTTGAACGATCGAACGTTTTAAAAAAAATTGCATTGCATTCCTGTGTACAGAGCTCGTACAATTAGTATCAACGGTTTCTTTGAAAACTGTTTTAAAAACAGAATCACTTTTAGTGATTTGATATGTTCCAAATCGCATGGATAATGAATAATGTTGGATATGGCACAATGTATTCAAATTTTTCTCAACACGTTTAGAATTTTAAACTATTTCTTTTTTTTTTTTTAATTCATGTAAATAATTTACTGAAAATAACTGTTTGTAGATATTATCTCCGTTATGTTTCTTTGGCTTTGTGAAATATCACGGTGTTAAATACTTTATTTCATATGTAGGTATTCGTAGAGATATTTATTTTATGTGATATGTTGAACTAAGACTCGTTTAATTTATAATTGTCCGTTTGTTGAATATACGATATTTTTTTGTCAACGTTCACCCTGAGACGATATGTATGATTTGTGTCCCAAACGAATGCGGTTCCCAAGTAATTTCCTACATATATGTAAATAAAATAATTTTTATACAATCTGCAGCCATCTTATGGTTAATCCTATGATTTTTTTGAGAATATAATAATAATAATAATAAATCTAATAAATTTTCAATAACGTGACGTCCGCTACGTTGGTCGACATTTAAATAAGAGTCACTATACACTCATAGAGAGAAATCCGAAAATGGATACAGGTTAAATATAATTCTATCAATTAATACCTAATATCTACGTAATTTTATACAGAAGAAATGATTAAATTTTACTCATGATTCCAAATCATGCACACGTATACGATCGTCGAACCAGCACTATTCGAAGACCACGCACAGGCTCATGTGGCGTATCTCTATTCTCTACGTCGCTCTACTCACTCATAACCCTGTATTATAGGCCCTAGCCTACGGGGCCCAGTCACTGGAGCAGATCACCGTCCACCGGTCACTGGTCACCGGTCACCGGCCACCGGCCGCCGGCATCGTTCCTCGTTCACCGCCTCCGCTCTCCGTCGTCCGGCTTCGCAGATGCATTCGCACAACGCGCTAGTCTCCGAACACCATCCGTATATGGCATCAGACGAACGAAGGCACGGCTACTTATACATTGATGACTATTATTTAATGAAGCCAAACGCACATAGAATAGATTTATATTGTTCAATTAGACGTAATTTTGTACTTTCGAAATCAGATTCTAAGAAGTCTTTAGATTTTTACTCAACATCAACATTATTTTTCTTTTATTCTAAATTTTATTTTTGTAATTAATCCCTAAATAATCTGTATTTTTTTTTTATTTAGATTTGGCGTTCCGAAAAAAGTTACATTAAAAAATATTTTCTTTCCACTTTTAAATTTACTGTTTAAAATTTGTACGTTCTTTTTTTTGTACAGTTACCGAATCTAATTTGACACTAGACAATTATCGAAAAGTGTTTTTTTTTTTAAAAATGTATCTTCTCTTTAGAATACAGTTGGCATTATTTTGGCAGTACTAGAAATATTAATACTTTAGTATTGCTCTGGATTACATTGTCATATTGAACACTGTTTGAACATTTTCACTAGAAAATGCCAGTAACTTGCGTACTGTATTATTTATTAGTCACAAAGCGAAGTCCGACCCTCGAAGCGTACACTAGACGGCTGCTACGAGCCGCGTGCGAGAATACTGCATGTAATTTTAAACCTAACGTCAATATTTTACTAATTATAATACGATTAACCATTAAAATGCGGCAACGTCCAGCATTGTTTTGGCATTGTCCATTATATTGCACATTATGTTATGCTATCCCTTTCGTATCCGCGTCCATTTGGCCATATTTCAAATATTCTTGGTCCTCGTAGCCAAGTTTATTTGGAATAGGGAGTTTTACCACCGAATTTAAGCCATGGTCTGAGGTCATTGAAGACCAGGCGGCAGTTGCGGTCCATGGTCGCTGGCGCCCAAATCGAACAGGTGGTGCGGGGACGGCGCCAGGGCGCTGTGAAGGGCCGAGGTCTTCAGCAGCCGCTTCAGCATCCCGCTAGAGCCTCGGTGCTGGAGGCTCTTGTGCGTGGTCAGCGAGTTCTTGGTCCTGTACCTTCGGTGGCAGAACTCGCAGACGTACAAAGTATCGGACTGCTCATGCTTGTCTTGGAAGTGTCGTTTCAAGGAATAGTAACAAGAGAATGTCCTGCGGCAGTATGGACACTCTTGGGGCTCGTTGATGCCGCCGGCAGTTGGCGGAGGCATACGGAGGGGCGGGACAGCTGGAAATCAGAAATATCCATTTTCAAACATATTTTTATTCTGCACATATAATCAATCGACCGTATATGACCTGCGAGTAATCTGGGAAATTTTTGTTAGCTGGCAACACACACGAAACAGTTTATAAGACACAATTTTGAAAATCGGATGCATAGTCAAAGTTATTTTTATATGTACGTAGAATGTATGAGGTTAACAATAATAATTATAATTATTATAATACTAATAATATGCACTGTACACATTGACTAACTACACAGTAATCACGAGTTTTTATAATATTCAAAATCTTAGGAAATTCTTTCAACCACAATGACACAGAAACACGTGATAACAAAAATGATAGAAGCATGCTCCAAGCAACACAACAACGTCAAAACTGCGAAACCCGATGGGAGGTGGGGCCTTTGGCTTTGGGTCAATATAAAAACAAATAAAAACATAAAATGTCCAAAATCATAAATTCCAAAGAAACTGAATCAGTAAGAAAACTAAAAAGGACCTTAAACCCTATCTTAGACTAGTCAGTGAGAATATTATTGTTAATGAGTTAGCGTCATTTACCCTATGCTGTTCGTTGTATAAACAAGTTCTAACCTTTGTGAGTGATGCTAAGTACGGCGGTCGTGTGGAGATTGGTCTCATGGTTCTCTTTGCTAGATGAATACTGCCGCACGCCGCGCCAACTCCGTCCGAGTAGTCACTAAAAAAACCGGATATGTTCCGTCTCGCCCGGCCTCGACTTGTGGTAGGTGTATATATGCGTCATCAGGGAGTTCCTGGAGCAGTAGACGCGTTCGCATATCGTGCACCTGTACTCTTCCTGCCTCTCCGCGTGTTTGTCGGCGATATGTCGCTTCAGCGATGCCTTCGAACACAGAACCTTCCCGCATATTGAGCACGTGAATAACTTTTTACCTGTAAACAGATCGGAAAACAAAACAAATATGGGGTTGGTCCCCGTACGCGCTCAAATAAAACACGTCACCTAACTGGGAGTCTAGAATTTTCCAATGGCAACATTCAAAGGTTTTTACTGTTGCCTTTTCAAATTGAGAATTTCGAACTAAAAATAATAATAATAACAGTGAAATAAAGTGACTAAAATTATAAAAGAGTGAAATAATAATTAAAAAATAAAATTAAATAAATAAGAAATGATGGCGAAGCTACAGTAGCCGATGACAGTGTTATAACGAACATGCAGGAGGCGGGAAAGTATATATTCGGCATAAAATCAGAGACAATGCAAAGCTCACTCGGAGGTAAAAACGAAATTTGTGAATGTGTCAAGCTAAAGTGGTCTACAGAAGCTATATATTGTGCCAAACGGTGGATGCTCGCGCGGGGTGGTCAATAAAACTGACAATATTGTTTTTGTGTATTTGTTTTTATTAAAAACGCCATTATCATCAATATAAGGATTTATGAAGTTCGGTTTAACTATTACAATTACATTTTATGAGTAGTTACGTCAAGTATTCTTTAATAAAAGTAAGGAAGGAATAGAACTATTTATATAATATTAATAATTATGTGATGTTATTCGTTTTGATAACACTCCCTAACGGTAGTTGCAGTCCATTTAATTCTATTGCAGATGCCAAAGACTGTATTAGAAACTTTTTTTTTTTATATAACCAGAGAGTACTACTCTTATATTAGTAGGTAGGACATTTGCATCTGAAATGGAAGACAAAAAATTAAGATCCAAATATTTTGGCACGATAGCAAGTTAAATGTAATGGACTGCATTACACAGATGCCAATTGTCAACAAAAAAACTTAAGTATGGATAGTAGAATAATAATTAATTTAAGGTAAAAAAAAAAAAAATAAAATTTCAATACAACAACCAATAATTTAATTTAGATCCCTTATAAAATAAGTAAAAATGCCAACAAGTAAAAGAACACATTGAACAAGGTGGGCGTCCACTGAAGTGACGCATAGAAAAAAAAAAATCACCTTAACTCGATAGAAAGTAAAAACTTAAACAGGTCACAGAAACAGTCTTAAACTTGCTAAGAGACTATCTAATGTAGTTTTGACAGGGATGTGTTCTGCTCCTTAGAACACGGTGTAGTTCTCACCCATTAAAACCCAGAAGGACCTATGGCCCTTTGAGATCCCAAAATAACTTAGCACCTAACAGCATCAAATAAAGATCACGATCACATTAATTTTTTTCGAATAATAATACAAAGGAAGTTCACGCTTCGACACATCGCCCTTGCAGCGGTTTTATAAAATTGTTAATTTAGTAAATAATGTACATTTTTTATCTATAAAATATGCCTAATAGTGTACAATTCAAACGCGTACTTAGTCTAATCAGTCTATAGCGCTTATTAGATTTTGGCATTTTTTTTTTCTAAACCAGAGACAACGTCTTTTTTTTTTTAATTAAATAAATAAATTCACAAGTTCTCCATAGTGCTATGATAGAATAGCCAAATTATGACCGTACTGCCAACGCAGCACATCCCTGTAATCGTAAATTAAACATATAGAAGCTATTAACTATATGAATTCAGATAAACCTTACTCGCTAGTTAGTCAACTAATTTAATTCCCAAACCCAAATTAACAAGAAAAATCTATTACTAAAATTACTAGACAAAACAACAAACGTACGCCTCACGTCGAACATTGCAACATTTGCAAATAAAAACTTAACATTTCTCATACGGAATGTTGCGAAAGAAAATTTAAATATACCATTCGAATTTTGAGTTTTAATTTCTTCATCTTCTTTTTTTTTTTCTTTTCTTACAATTTCTCTAACAATGTTCCAATTTAGCACCAAAACACTAGTCTTCCAATTTAATAATAAAGCTTACTAAATAACTAAACAAATTGTAAATGGCTAAGCGTTTATGTATCTAGTAATAACAACACAATCTTATAACATATAGCATTAAATTTATTTTAGGAAGCCTCTCGTATGTTAGTTTAAAATATAAAGCACTGATCAATTACTAGGTAAGTGAGAACGTGTTTCCAACACTACTCTTAA
Organism: Galleria mellonella; assembly: GCF_026898425.1. Classification (NCBI taxonomy): domain Eukaryota; kingdom Metazoa; phylum Arthropoda; class Insecta; order Lepidoptera; family Pyralidae; genus Galleria; species Galleria mellonella. The sequence goes on along the minus strand of NW_026442086.1, from coordinate 8,163,984 downwards.
TTTTTAGAAGTTTTCGCAAAATATGTCTTTTTTTTTTCAATTAAAAAAAGAAAACCACAATAATCATGTAAAAGCAGGCACTAATAATTACTTAGAATGTAACTATTGTTTTACAATAAATTATGTATTACATTTACACTTAAGATTCCTTATTGCTATTATAAAAGAAATATAACAAATGATTTACGACACAGTAATTGTCGATAATGTGATGTATATTGAACTAGAATAATGTTTATAGGTACAACGAAACGTCGAGCTGTAGCAAGTTTGCGGGCGCCGCGACTTTCAACCTAATCGGGTATTGACTTAAAGCTCATTGTCAAAAAAACGACCGGCCACTGTTATTATGTTTTATACATTAGCGTCGACAAGTCGCGGTGTCCGTAACTACAGCGATTACTACTATTCATGGCAAGCAAAATATCAATAAAAGTCCAGTTGAAAATATTAAAATATTATAAGTTTTAAAACAAAATTCACACTGTTCAAATTTAGGAACATTTAACATTGAGAATTATTAAAATTTTATACTATTACCTATTTATGTATTTTATATAATAATAAATGTGTAATTACAAATTGTACAACGAAACAGCAACAAATGTAGTAAAGTATATATAGTACATAATTGCAATAAAGTACCTAGTAAGTTGTATATAAATAAAATTAAAAATGATAAGTCACCGAAGAGAATTTAACGAAACAATAATAATAATTAAAAGAACGAACACAAGATTTTAATAAGACTATATTTAAAAAAAAATGTAACTAAAATCTGACTAAACTAAAATATAATAATAATATAGCCATATCATTCGTTAAAAATGGCACCTTGCGATTCACTTTGCTAAATAATGCTGTTGTGTGCATTTATAGAAATATGGCGAAAGTCGTAGAAGGAGACAGAAGGAGTCGACAAAGTAATAAAATAAACTCCTATTGAATACGTCGACTTTAGAAAAAAAAAAGCAAAAGTAAAGAACTGTGTATGTGTGTATCGCTGTTGAATGTATGTATATCTTGAGCCAGAATTGGTATGCACCAACAATTGTGATAACACTGTAACCAAACCTTAAAACAATAGCATAAGGTTTAATTTCATATAAATTACAATCGTTGATGTAGTACCAACATTCAAACATTGCTATGTGGGGGGTATATATAAGTCCGGTTTATTATTTTTCATTTGCTGTGACAAGTGCTCTCTGCGGATAAATTTTCTTAGAACCAAATCCGAATAGTTTCCGTCTGTTGGTGCTATGTCCTGAACGATTCAGTCTTACATTCAATAAACAAAAACACCTAACTTATAAAAGAAAAAAAATTTTATAAAGCCTCATAAGCCAATTATATATTCGTGTATATAATTTTTTTTTTTAAATATTTTTAATATAGATTTTAATAATCTCGTATAAATATCTAAGAGTGAGATCATGCAGGTAAAAATACAGAGAATAAATAAAATTGCAAAACGCCGAAAAATGAACACAATGTTAAAACAATATGCCTCTTTTGTTACTTATTCGAACACTGTTCTTTTTTTTTTTTATAAATTTAAGCCTAAATATATAAATTTACAGCACCAAGATTTTTCATCTTTTCTCAAAATATTTCTTTTTTCTCTTCGCCTTATTGTCACACATTAACATAGTGTAAAAAGTCAAGGTTGTCACGTACCGCAGTATTGCACTATACGGGGCGCTCGCACGATCGTACATAACTTTTAGAGAAAATAATTATTTATAGCAACAACGATCAGGCCGCCCTCTCGTGTCAGTGGAATGTCAGTGAGTGAGCCACGAGTCTCGACGAGCGATGGACCCCATTGTCATGGTCGATACTGGTCAAGATTCTACAAGTTCAAAGTTCATAAATAGAAAATAAATATTTTATATAAATCTTAACATAGTAACATAAAATATATCAACGAATCCCGCTATTGAGATAAAAAAAATATTTAAAAGGTATAAAATAAAGGATATTAAATTAAAAAAATAGATGCGAGTCATCGAGACGGAACCCCGTTTAGACATTGAACTGATCTTTGAACTTGTAGAAGTCGATGTTGTGGTGGGGCATGTTGAGCTTAGTGTCGGGGCTGGTGGTGAGGTTCTGCGGCTGCGTCTGCTGCGGCAGGCCGCGCTGGCGGCGGTGGTAAATGCTCTTATGGTTGTTGAGCGAGTTGAGCGTACGGAACACCTTGTGGCAGAGGCTGCAGCGCGCCGAGTGCAGGGGCTGCAGGTGCTGCTGCTCCGTGTGCCGCTTGAGCGTGAGCCGCGTGGACAGCAGCTTGCCGCACACCTCGCATCGGTGCCCCGCGCCCAGTGGGCCCACTGCGCCACACATAACAACCAACATTAGCGCATTAGTCAACAACACAACCCTAAACCCCAGAGAAGTAGGGTACGCTCGTATCGTATCCAACACCACTGCGACCGCTCGCATCCAACAGGTCCCAAATAGAAGGAACCAATTGGCACAATTTGTACCACGACATTAGGGTGGCAAATTTTGAGAACCTGGGCTGTAGAGGCAATTTAACGTGCTCATAATTGACTAATGCGCTTGATTCGAACAGTTGGTGGTTATGCGTGTACCGATCATAGATGTCCCAATTGGTTCCAGATAGGCAAGGTGGGTCATGCGAGCGGAGCGCCGTCGGGCGACGAGAGCGTCGACGTCGTCGACGGGCTGCGCTCGCGACAAGCGTTAGTTACGTCCATTAGTTATAATATAGGTACATTATACATACATATATATATTATAAAGTTTGCGATGCGCATGCAAAGTACATGTATAACTATGCTATGTACAGAGTTAGGAACATATCGCGTTACAGTTTCGTTTTCAACTTAATAAAGATCTACGGGCAAGACTATGGCGTTTGGGTGGTTAGGATGGCAGCTCGGTTCCTTCGAATGGCAACGTGTTTTCATATGGCAACGTGTTTGTGGGAGGGCGCGGGGCGCGCGGCGGGCGTCAGTTGACGGGGTAGAAGGGCCCCTGGCCGGCCGAGGCGGACGGTTGCTGCTGCTTGCGGTGGTAAATGGACTTGTGGTTCCTTAGGCTGTTCAGGCTGGAGTACACCCGCCGGCATATGTTACACACTGGCTCCCGCGACGGTCGCATGTGAACGTTCTGAATATGCCGTTTGAGCCGCGTGAGGGAGGACAAGCTCTTGTTACACGGCTCGCATCTGTAATCTTCTTGGGGGGTGCGGGCGCCACCTGGTCACAACACAAGCAGTTAGCCCCATCGAAGCTTCCGAACGCAGTTTTAATGCACTCTCCATATCGTAGCCTCTCTTTGTATGTAAGCACCGCCACCCCCCTTTACATTTGATGATAGCCGTCCGTCGCGCCGTTTATTTAAAATGCCAAGCGGTATTAGTAACGCAAATAATTTTGTTCGACGCCTAATGACAGGCAGGTAGCTTAGTGAAGCTTACAATAATGGATGTGTGATGACTGTTGGTCTGTGTTTCGTAACAACCGGCACGACCGCGACGGCCACTTCTCGTGTGTCTTCAACAAAAGCGTTAAATTCTTCAATGGAATATCGATCGCATATTTAAACATAAACTGACACCACGTTACCATTACTAAAAATCCATTGTCCAATCTTGAATGTACCCAGTTATTATTTTATTTTACACGTTATTTCAATTCCCAAGACAATATAATATGATCGAGAGTAATTCGAGAGCGTATTTAGAAACATGAATGAATCATAAGATCAGCTATGTCACGTAAAGTAAATACAACTGGTCCGGATACCGTTCTAAGTTTACACCGACGAATGATTGAGTTTCTTGGAAACTAATTTTGAAAGGTCTTCTTTTGTATTTCATTATCTTATATCAATTGGAATGTTAATGTACTAAGTTCTTTAAATTTACAGCCAATTATTACAAAATTAGGTGCATTTTAATTACAATTTTTCTCATACTAAATGATTGGTATGGTCAAAAGAATAATAAAAAAAAAGATAAAGTTTGGAAATAAAAAAAAACTAAAGAATTGCATAAAGAATGTTGATAACAGAACCAATCTAATTGGAGAATTGGGATCGAGGGGTTTACCTAGCACACATTGTTCAAGTCACATCTAGAAACAAGCTAGCATATCTTCTTTGTTTAATAGGTATACATTAAACTATGGTTACAATACAGTAAACATGCATGCCACATTGCATTTTGGTTCAATGATCAACAAGATCACAGACGGGTCACATATTTGAAACTGAACAGCGAAACAGTTACAGGCGAACCTAATTTGCTACTCCATCGAACCAAAACACAAAAAAGCTGACATTAATTATTTAATACAGAACACAGAGCATAAAATGAAGACATATATAGAGGTTAAAAGGAGATATAGTTAGATACATATAATAAGATATATTATATTATGTCACGTGATAATTGCCTCATACATTTTGTAAAAATATAAAACCTAGTAATGATATATAAACCTAATAATGACAGAGCAGAGAGGAAGCGGTGATGGTGGCATACGACAGACAGTGCATTAAAAATATCGTTTATTTCAATATATGTAGTTAATGCATAAAATAAACTTGTTGCTAGACAAGCTAACACTCACCTTGAGACGTGCTCGCCATACCATCGGGCGCCAGTGGACTCTGCAGACCTGGAAATGTCATAACATTCCTTATGCATTCGTCTTCTATGCCTACAGGGTTCATGCTGAAGCCTACATTTCGTTATTTTTTTTTTTTGTAATTTATTAAACAACACACATCACAAATAGGATAATGAAGATATTCACCAGCCAATGAGGATTCAGTCAGTGCAGCCATGGTGAAGTTGTAGGATGGAAATTTGCTCTCTGGTGGGACGAACGGCGATGGTGGCAGCGGCGGTGGTGGTGTACGGTCGTCGGCCTCGGCCGAGCTGCCGCGAGATGGCGGGCCGCCTCCCTGAGACACAAGCGTATAAGCATTAAACACTAGCGATACGCTCCGGCTTCGCACATAGTAGTTCGCTCCGGATAGTTACATAGAAACATAAATTAGTATTTTATATTAAATCTAATTATAATGAAATTACTTATTTCTATGTTGGCAACATTTATTTATATAAACTTTACAGACCAATAAAATGTGGTATACACACATACATTCATTTTGGATGAAACTGTTACAATTGTTTTTTTTTCTTTTTTAATTTTATATTCTATATATATAAATATTGTGTGTAACTACACACAACACATTATAACAACGAAACTTCGTTGTTATAATTTTTAATATATTAATTTTTTTTAACCCCTGTGTGGGTGTTGTCTCATATTTCTGTTTAAAGTTTCTGAATAAAGTTTCTTTCTTTCTTTCTTTCTTTCTTTCTTTCTTTCTTTTTGGTATAAAAGGCGAAGTTAATTCTTTAGACATTCAACCTTTAAGATATTCAGATGTACTCGATTATTATTATTAGTAATTGTTATAAATAACATAAGTTTTGTTAAAAAATTGCATCGAACACAAAACTGTTTTGGTATGGTGCTGTCCCATTCGTGTTTCTGCCGTGAAACAGTTGTGTTTGCATGACTGTGTTTCGCTCTGAAGGGTGGGATATGGCAGTGAATTTATAGGGTACAGAGGAATAACACCTGAGTCCTAAGGAATGGTAACGCATGGGGGGTATTATAGGCGAGACAGTACACTCTGTTATGTCCATGGTACTGCTCATGTCTATAGGCGACGGTTACCACTTTCCATCAGGTGGGCCGTCAGCTTGTTTGCCATTCTAAGTTGTATAAAAACTCTAATGGATGAACTTATAATGGAAATAGGGTTAATCATGTGACACTGTTAATGTATTTAATCATGAAGGTACTTTCATGACACTAATTACGTGTCATTCGTAAATTAAATTAATTTCATAATATAAATTCGACTTTATAACACGTTGTTTTAAAGCCGAACATGCATTAAATAATTAAGATTGTATTTTACAGAAAAAAAATTGTAGCAAAGTTTGTTATTTTGAATTAGAAAATAAATTACTGAACTGCATTTGATAAAATTCCTATAAGACCAAACTGTAAGTACATATATCCGTTTAGATAAAGAGTTTTTCAAATCAGTTTACAATAGACGGAGTTATGAAGAAACAAACAAACAATAAAAAATACAATTAAATTGAGAATTTACTTCGTTTTGAAGTCGGTTGAAAATTAATTTAAATATATATATATATCAATAAGAAGAGCCTCATCAGCAATTCACTAAAATTATAAAAAAAAACGACCCCTCTAGAGACCTAGGTATATATTTTAATTCTGGCCAGCTATTGGGAACAAAAGTGCCCAAGTAATTGAAGTTGGTGTCTACGGCCAAAGCAATTCTGTGCTCATTTCTCTCAAATCAAATTAAAAATGTTGGTTATTAAGGAACTTCGGTGTCGTCAACTATTAAAGTTAGTATTCCAATCTAACTTTGTACGCGGCGCGGCGCATTTTTCTCTCTTTAGCGTTACCTTCACAAAATACAAATAGGGCACCGTCTTAATGCCAGTTCGGATATATAATTATAGAAAACAATTTTCTAGGGTCCCGTACCAGGGAAAGGGAAATCGAACCCCGACCTTTTTTTCTGAATGTAAATTTTTGAGTTATTAACTTTTTTATTTATTTATTTATTTAAGGAACACCAACAGCATATTGCATTATAACATATAGGTATAACAAACATTAAATATAATACAATATTAATGCACATGCCTATTATAGGTATTCACAGCATTCACTTTAACATAGTTATATAGTGCGAGAAAATTAAGTAAATAAAAATAAACATGCAACCTGAGTTGTGAGCAAAATCAGAAAATACGATTATGAGTGAATTGAATTAAAAAAAAATATTAAAAAAAATATATATTATGATAATTAGAGTTAATTTTCATAAGACTTGTTCATCATCTTCCTACCTTTATCCCAATCATTTGGGGTCGGCGTAATATGATTTTATCCATATTACAAAAAGATTTGGTTTTTAGTTTTACGACCGGCCACCTGCCTGACGTCAACCCTCTTTGGGAACCTTCTTTCATAAGACTTGTTATTAATAGAAAAATTTACAATTCTGAAATCTGGATATTTTGTTTAGATTATTAAATTTAAAATTGAATAATTTTTTCAGGGACAAGGTCCTATATCAGCATGATTATTATACCAGCCTTTAACTGTCCACTGCTGAACATAAGCCTCCTTATTGGGGGGTTTTGCCAGTAGTTGCCACGCTTGGCAGGCGGATTGGCAACCGCAGTTAGACTTTAGAGATGTTTTAAGAGGAGCCTAGCATTCGCCCTCTCTTAGTCGCCTCTTTCAACACCCACGGGAAAGGAAGGATTGGCCTATTCTACGCCTGGACCACACGGCCAATCCTATATATCTGGGGGGGAAAGGATTGTTAGTAATGGGGACTAATGGCCCCATTACTAGCTAAGCCCTGTCAGGTCGACTTCCACGCGGTCCCCACTGGAAACCATTGTGACTAATACTTGTTGCATTCGTCATGATGGGCCAACAAACCTGCTTTCATTCTTATCTATCATCCTTCACTGGTGCCCCGCCGGTGTATACCGTTAGCGCGGGCAGGGTTACCATTCCATTATCATCCATTAAAGAATCCTATACATCCTATATATACAGGTTCTATATATTAAGAATTTATTATTATTATTTTAAAAAAAATGTCCTTGTGACCAAGATATGTTTACCGATAGGGATAAAAAAGCCTATTTCCTTCGCCACCCCATATAGTACGTACATTCTAAATTTTATAGTAATTGATTGGGCTCCATATAATATGGTTCAACACAATAATGGCTGACTGACCCGTCATACTCGTGAACGGGTGCTTCTAGTAGGGACTGGTCTGTTCAAGAATACTGTGATTGCTTGTAACTTGGTAGCTTTTTATTTGCTTTTTTTTCATCAATACAAAGTTTGTGATAGTCATTTTATTCTTTCATATTTTTCGTTTAAAAATTAACTTTTATTAAAAAAAAAGCAACAGCTGTGTTTCATCTGCGTTCTTCTCAGCTGAAATATAATGAAGCTGCGTACCGAACTGGATGGTACATTCATAAAAAAAAAATGATTCTAAAGTTTACTTAAAAAAAATGTGTGATTGAAAAATTTCTTGTCGCCATTTTGGTCTCTATTTAATCGTACCTAGACTAAGCTGGCGGGAATTCTAATCAATTCGACAGATCGTTTACTAAAATTAAAACTACAATACTAAAACGGCACTAACGGCGGGGTCGCTTTATCGCTCGATTATTCGTCACACGAACTCGAGTGTCAATCTGTATGTCAGACATTTGATCCGCGCCGAGTTCCGGGTATGAATTCTAGCTCGCTAGACGTCTAATACTTGGTAAAACTTAATGTCATTCCATGTTTATTTATAAGATTTAATTTTAAATCTGTTTGTTTGTAATGACTATAAATTATATACTATATAACTAAAATATACTATATAAAAAAAGGAAGAGGAAGAACTAGGAATGGGACAGATAAAGGAAACACTAGGCGTCATGTCGTATAGGGAGATAAAGGATATGGCCTGGGATAGAGCTGGCTGGAGGAAGATGCACGAATTAGTTGCATCGACAAGAGGAAACTCTTAAATGAAAAGAAAAAAGAAGAAGAAGATAACTAAAATATACAGTAACAACAATAAGTTAAGAACAAAGTTAGCAAAGGCGAACTTATTTCTAAAAGAGATTTCTTCCGGTCAACCTAACACAGTGGCACAGGAAGCAGTGAGTGGGCAGTAGTAGTGCTAAACAGAAATTAAAATAAATATTTACATAAATAATAAATCACACATACATATATATATGTAAATTATGTATGTATTTATGTATTCCATGCCATTTTGAGTCGTTTTAAAAAATCCTATCTCCTAAATCTGGTATATACGTCTAGCAGTTCCTTCAAGAAAAAAAAAAATAATTCTATCTTTCCAATTTTATTTAAATATAATTTATTAGAAGACTGTCATTATGTATTAATATTGTATCTTTCAAATATATATATATATATATATATATATATATACACATACAGGGTTAATGTTAAGTTTCAATCTAGTGGACTTGTTCTTTTCGTGATCATTATTCCAAGTTTCTAGTATTCCAAGAATCATCATCAGCATCGTATTAGTTGTTGCACTGTCCACTGCTGAAAACAGGCTTCTCCCATAAAGTTCCGACAGTAGTTGCCACGCTTAGCAAGCAGGTTGACAACCGCAGTTAGGCTTTGGTGATGTTAGGTTTTAAGTGGGATGTTGCTACCCATCTTTCGACCTTAAGTTCCCTTAGTCGCCTCTTAATACACCCACGGGAAAGGAAGATGTGGCATTTTCTATGCTGGGACCACGCAGCTATGTATGTATAGTAATATTATAGTTAAAAATTAATCTTTAAGATCTTCGTGCCCCCCCCCCCCCCCCCCCCCCCCCCGATGAACGATAAAAAAAGTTTGTATTTATGAAAACAAGCTTATCCGTGTGGTTCCGGCATAGAATGGGCCACCCCTTCCTTTTCCGTGGGTGTCGTAAGAGGCGACTAAGGGAGGGTGAGGGATGGGCAGCAGCGTCCCTCTTAAAACATCTCTAAAGCCTAACTGCGGTTGCCAATCCGCCTGCCAAGAATGGCAACTACTGGCAAAACCGCCCAAGAAGGAGTCTTATGTTTAGCAGTGGACAGTTAAAGCCTGATATGTATGAATGAATAGCTTATCATTAGGCGAATCGTATGCTTGATTGCTACCACCGTTACAAAAAGAACATTTAAGCATAAAAGTCGAATACCTATGTTTGTATAGTTTGATTTCTTTGTAGCACGATTCAAGTAAGGAAATAATGTCATAGTTTCTATTTTACGGCCAATATAAAGAGTAATTTAAGTAAAACTTCGCTTCTGAAACGCTTTTCCTTTATGAAATAGTTACAAAGGGAGGCCTGCGGTTACGGTTTATGGAATACTTTAAACTTGCAAATAAATCAATTTGTTATATTATTATTGTTATACAATTAAGTCGCAGTTTTAAAAGACTTTGTACAAACGTCGATTGCTTGGGTTTCTTCTGTCCCATTCGTGTTTCAACCGTGAAGCAGTTGTGTTTGTATAGCTATGTTTCGGTTTGAAGGGTGGGATATGGCGTGAATTTACTGGGTACAGAGGGATAACACCTGAGTCCTCAGGAAAAGCAACGCATGGGGGGTATCATGCGTGAAACAGTATATTCTGTTATGTCCATGGTACTGCTCATGTCTATAGGCGACGGGTACCACTTTCCATCAGGTGGGCCGTCAGCTTGTTTGCCATTCTAAGTAGCGTAAAAAAGTAATTTCACGTACATGGAAAAATAAGTAAAACTTATCAACTTACAAGTGCTCTGTGATGGGTGTGTGGCGGCGTATCGTCCGTGCTTCGGTCGATGTCAGCATTCGGCACGCATATCATGTCCAGTGGTTCGTTCTTCACCTCGTCCATTAGCCGCGGTGATGGTGATGAGCTGCTATTCGATATCCCATTGCCGTTGTTCCCCGGCTCCACGTGGCTCCTCGTGTTGTTCACCAACGAGTGATTTTTTGTTGAGAAATCGTGCACTTGGTTCTCGGTATTGTTGTTGTCGTGGCGGGGGCGCTTGATGACGTCGGGGGAGTTGTCCGCTGAGCGGCTGATGCGCCGCGGCGGCAGGGGCAGCCGGCGGGAGAACGGGCCGCCGTGGGAGAGAGCCTCCTCGAGTTTCTCGGAGTAAGTTGGCGTGTGTGCGGTGTGGGGTATGTGCGCGGGGTGGGGCGGTGTGTGCGGGGAGGGCGCTGTTGTTGCACGCAGCGTCTGCAGCAGTGGCTGTGGACAAAATTGCTTTGATATAGTTCCTGGATATATAATCCTGTTCTGTAATGTATAATTATATGAATATATCAAGTATTGCTTTATTTTTCCTCTATTCAATAATACACCGCCTTTGGGAGGAAAGGGACTGTTAGTAATGGAGACTGAGAATCCCATTGCTAGCAATATACCCAACCAGGTCGACCTCCTCGCGGTTCTTCCTGGAAACTATCATGGTTAATTCCTGATAAATTCATCATGATGGGCTAACTGGCCTGTTTTCATTCTCATCGATCACCCTTCACTGGTGCTCCGCCAGCGTATCCTGTTAGCACAGGCGAAGTTACCATACCATTTTTACCCATCAAAATAAAATGGTTGACTGGTAGAGAACACCGTGAGGTGTTAAGTCCGCCATATCTACATAGAATTATGTTGTACATTAAAGTTTAAATAAATAAATAAACATAATGTATATATGTTCATAATTGTAATGCCTATAGGAGAAGTCAAAGGGATTACTCGACCATTATCATTATTGACAACTTGTTTTGAGACTTTATTTTATTCTGAATACGTAATAAACGAATACAAAAACTATTTTATATACCGATATATAATAATAATTTATCATATGATAATCCAATTGTCCGCATGTGTAGAATGTATAATCTTTCCACTATTTATTTATTTATTTATAGGAACAACACAGGGACGTAGCTAGACCCACGTTTAAGGTAGGGCATAAGAACTTTTTGGTGGGGCAGAAGCTATAATTAAGTGACTACGAAAAAGCGAATCTGTCTAATTTTCTTGGAGCCTTTCATTTTAATGTAGGGCACAGCCCCTTAATGCTCCCTCTCCCCCCTGCTACGGCCATGGATCCCGAACCTAGAGACTCTTATAGTAGAGTATTGCCCTTCAATGCCCTTCCTCCTTAACTACGGCCATGGATCCCATAAGATATATAAAATATACATAGAGGGCTATAGATTTACATTTGTTAATTGTTTATTGGCACTATGTGGCCCAAATTATATGAAATATACTAAAATTATAATATTTTTTATTTAAATCTATTAGAAAAGTAGTCTTTATTGCTTTTTAGAATAAAAACTTCAATGTAATATCAAATTGGAATTTTTATTTTACAGGCACACTTAGAGAAATTGCATCACAGAGTCGATCCCTATATATATATATATACATATTTCTACCTATTACCCGTCTCTAAGATTTAATAACTTATTAGTCTTTGACATATAATACGTATCACTATCCAATATGATGCCTACGGCCACTTTCTATCATCGTACGGCTCGCCATCGACAGGGAGTTGACCCTCATATCCTACAGCCTAATGGTCGCGTACATCGCGGTTTCAGAGATGCTTTCTCCCACGAACACTCAGGTTACAGAATGAGCTCCCTGCCGAGGTTTTCCCAAAAGACTACAGCGTGGGTTTCTTCAAAAGGGGGGTAAAGAGGTTTCTTCAGGGTCAGCAACGCGCGCGTAATACCTCTGGTATTGCAGGCGTTCATAGGCTACGGTAACCGCTTGCCATCAGGTGGGCCGTATGCTTGTTTGCCACCTTAGTGGTATAAAAAAAAATAACACGTTCGAAATAAAAACACCTAGAGTGCGATGCTTTTAGAACAATTACCGAGACATTTTGCATTATAGGTATATAAATATAACGTGTGGGTAATTTCGCCTAACTGTATTACATATCTGTTTTACGTAATCAGCACATTAGTGATAAATATCTATGTAATAGGTAGAGATTATAGTATTATTTATACCTAATTGATTTATAAATAGTGTGATTTGATATTCGTTTAATTTTCGTCACCATCATGACTTATCGTCAATGTATTATGAATAGTATAATTATTTATTAATTATAACAAATATGGAATACTTAAAAAAACATGTTAACTCCTATTTTTGTTGCTCTGTGTACAGCGCCTTGTATCTATATTGTTGCTACTTGTGAAAACCTATTAGTGGCTTATTTTGTGATCCTAAACTGTATTTTTTTGTTCTAGTGTAGCCCTGGTTTTCCTATGAATAAATAAATAAATATATTATTAGGGTTTCTTCAGGGTCGGCAACGCGCACGTGACAACCCTAGCATTGCAGGCGTCCATAGACTAGTCACCGCTTACAATCAGACGGGCTATATGCTTGTTTGCCACCTTTGTGGTATAAAAAAATATCTTTATATATTTTTTGTTTTATAATGAATTAATTAGAATAATAAAATAATGAGTAATAACTAGTCAAGTAATTTTTAATTTAAATACACGAGTAGAGCTGATATATAATGTATGATTACATCATCATCATCATCACCGTATCGGCCATTATCTGTCCACTGTCGAATATAGGTCTCTCCCATAGACTGCTAAAAGGCAAGACACGATTCCATGCTTATTGGTAAAGGTAAAAAGTATTGGGGGTATCATGGGCAAAACAGTATACTCTGTTATGTCCATGGTACTGCTCATGTCTATAGGCGACGGTTACCACTTTCCATCAGGTGGGCCGTCAATGTTTTTATTGCATGGGAATCGAACCGGGGTTAATTTTAACTTTCGCGTTATTTAAACATATTTTAAATATACAATCGGGACTTAACGCATTGGAAAAACTTTACAGGTAAATAGTACTAACATACTTGCTTTTTTATTGCCGACATTTCGCCGGGGATTGCACCATGTTGACCTATCTTGATCCGTTTGTGTACTTAGAATACATTGGAAAATGTGTTAAAGAAGTATATACACCACTTACCCCTTGGACATCCTCGTTCTGTGTGAGCCCGGAGACCCGGAGGACCTCGGCAGTCTTGAGGAAGGAGGAGAGACTTCGCTGGTGCACGTTCACCTCGCCGTGGTATATGAACTCGACCAGCGCGTGCAGGTCTGTGAACGCCACGTCCTGCAGCACGATCACTGGGTGCTTGCACGGTGTCGACTGTACAGACATTAGGTTATTGTTAGTTTTTTTTTTTTAATTTACGACAGCTAGGTGCTTGCACGGTGTCGACTGTACAGACATTAGGTTATTGTTAGTTTTTTTTTTTAATTTACGACAGCTAGGTGCTTGCACGGTGTCGACTGTACAGACATTAGGTTATTGTTAGTTTTTTTTTTAATTTACGACAGCTAATAAGTTATGTATGTAGGGTTCACGTAATTTTAAATTATTATATAAACTCTCTGTTATTGTAACTATATATCTTTTACGTTTTACCAAAGGGGTTGTACAAAGTCACAAAAGTCGATTGCTTGGGTACCTCTGTCCCATTCGTGTTTCTATCGTGAAGCAGTTGTGTTTGCATGGCTGTGTTTCGGTTTGAAGGGTGGGATATGACGTGAATTTACTGGGTACAGAGGAATAACACCCGAGTCCTCAGGAATGGCAACGCATGGGGGGTATCATGGGCGAGACAGTATACTCTGTTATGTCCATGGTACTGCTCATGTCTATAGGCGACGGTTACCACTTTCCATCAAGTGGGCCGTCAGCTTGTTTGCCATTCTAAGTTGCATAAAAAAAAAGTAATTTCAGCTTTTAACTATCCGCTAGAAACGGATTTGGTACATGGTAGTTGTTGTGTCAGCTGTCCACTGCTGGACATAGCCTCTCTCATGAGGGTTTTGTTAGTAGTTGCCACGTTTGGCAGGCGGGTTGGCAATCGCGGTTTGGCTTTTGGTGACGTTTTAATAGGGACCACAAGCTCCCTTAATCGTCGATTACGAAACCCACGGAGAAAGAAGAAAGAATTCTATGTCAGCACCTCTAAAGCTATCTTATATATCAATTATTAATTATGACTGTATGTTTATATATTAAATAAATAAAAAAAAATGCATAAAATTGCATATAATTTTTATTCATTCACTCGATGTTTCAACATTTGTTTTTATAGTTTCACGTTTTTAGATTTTTACAGCATTCCGTTGCAGTTTTAAATATGATATCATAGTATTTTTTATCCAAAAATATGACAATGAATTTGTATCGGCGATTTTTGTATTTATATTTAAATTTATAGATTTGAGAATAAAAATATAAAAAGCTTAAATTTATTAATTTATTTATTTATTATTATTTCTCACCACAAACAATTAAGGACTTATTATCTATATGTTGCACAACATTTTAACAATATTATTTGTGGGTGGTGCCTGTACTAAGTGTCAAACCTGTATTACAAATCACCAGGACCCTTACTTCGAACAGTACAAATTATACAGATGAAAACCTTCACAAAAAAGGTGATGGTGAGTTTATAAAAAAAAAATTCAGATACAGCGCGTATACAAAATAAATAGCTTTCGATATTTATAACTTTAAAAGAAAAACAAATTATATTGCTAGGGTAAATAAGAATGCATTAAAATATAAGTAAAAAAGTGTAAATACTTAATGCAATCGAACGTTCAATAAAAATATTCAATTCAAAGGTGACGTAGATGGCAGCACGGGCGGCTGGACGTGTAGCGCGCGACATTGGATTAATAAATCAAAACATGAAAAGTTGAAATAATTAATTCAATAGTATTTTATGCGATATCTTCGAAATTATCTTTACTATCTTTTATTAATATTATAAATGTGAAAGTAAGTTGTTTTTTTTGTTACTTTTTTTTATACCACCAATGTGACAAACAAGCATGTAACCCGTCTGATAGTAATGTGTCACTGTAGCATTGGATATTTGTTATTGGGCCAATATACGTATAGATATTGCAACTACAATAAATAGATATTACTATATATTGCCCATCCTTAGTGTGAAAAAATAGAAAATATTCGAACCAATGTTCTTATGAATACAAATGTTGGTACTGTACGAGGATCGAACCCGGAACCATAAGAAAATGAGGCGGCGCGTGTTGAACCGTTACATTATCAAGGTCGTTGAAAACGTATTTACATTTTATTATTTATCAATAAGTATTAACTATTGTATTATACGCGGCAAACGTGATACGTAATTTCGCTCGTCACTATCAAGTCAGGTTGGCCGAGTGGTCTAAGGCGCCAGATTTAAGCTCTGGTTCCCGAGAGGGAGCGTGGGTTCGAACCCCACACCTGACAGACTTTTTTCGTCTTTTTTGTTATTTTTAAATGTTTTTCTTTGACTTTATCTTCTTTTAGTTTTTTTTTAAATATTTTTTTAATAGATGTAATTTTTTTTCTTACATATTTTTAATCTGTATAAAGTGCTTGAAATACTATACTATTAATAACTGGTGAAAATAAGTTATTTACATAAATAATTAATATATAATTTTAATTTCATTAATTTTTTTGTTTACATAGAATCGTATATGGTTTTTGCATTCCTATGAATAAGTACCTATATTTATGAGAAATAATTACTTACGTCATAAAATAAATATGTACCTACTCATATTGTGTATACTAAACTTTATTGAGGCTTTACATCATATCTATTTTAATATATTATTATTAACGTTCAAATAGTATAAAACATAGTCGCCGTCTGCTTTTACGCTTGCCTTTAAACCACGCCATGACTTTTACGAGATTTACTGTCATTTTAATATTATTGTACTAAAGTTTTGTACATACAAAGCATTCCTAACAAAAGTCGTTTGCTTGGGTACCTCTGTCTTATTCGGGTTTCAACCGTAAAGCAGTTGTGTTTGCATGGCTGTGTTTCGGTTTGAAAGGTGCGATATGACAGTAAATTTACAGGGTACAGAGGAATAACACCTGAGTCCTCAGGAATGGCAACGTATGGGAGGTATCATGGGCGAAACAGTATACTCTGTTATGTCCACGGTACTGCTCATGTCTATAGGCGAAGATTACCACTTTCCATCAGGTGAGCCGTCAGCTTGTTTGCCATTCTAAGTTGTATAAAAAAAAATAGATACAGTTTGATTGATAAGCGATATGAAGTGGCAATAGGTTGGTTGCATAGTTTAAAGTAACGACAGCGGGGAAGAAATGTTCTTGAGTGGCGACCCCGAACGATAGAGCGACGATCCCAAATGGATGAATGAATGCAGATGGCATGAGACCGTTTCTGTTACTGTCTTTTGGGAGGTTCCTAATTAGCTGTGAATAGTTGACGGCTGATATGATGGAAGAGATCGCTCTTAGCGATGACGTCGCCCATTGTTTTCTCATTGTGATTATTTCTTGTAATTGTTTATATTTATAATAAGTTCACTATTGTAATCTTTTGGAGGAAACAATAAAGAGTATCTATCTATCTATCTATGACTTTTAGTAATATGACAAAGGTCATAGTTGGTTTGTTTGTTTTTTTTTTTATATACACAGAAAGGATTCGTGTTTTTTTTTATTTAGTACTACTGAAACGCCCCGAATTCGCACGGGTAGATGAAAAATAATATATATAGCCCATGTCACGCCCTCATTTTGTATATATATATATATATGTGTAATAATTTCCAAAATCGATTCAGCTGTTTATGAGTTTATCCATTACAGATGGAGTTTTTTCCAAGAGACTACAATATAGGGTTTTTCAAAAAAAGGGGTAAAGAGGTGCCTTCAGGGTCGGCAACGCGCGTATAATGCCCTATGTGTTGCAGGCGATCATAGACAGTAACCGCTTACCGTCAGGTGGGTCGTATGCTTGTTTGCCATCTCGGTGGTATAAAAAAATAATATATAAACAAAAGAATTACATCTTTCCCCAATTAGTCCTTTATACTGTGATACCTGTATAGATAGGACCAATACGAGAGTTAAACCCTTTCAAAATTAGTATAGGATAGGTGAACACGTTGTCGAGTAATTAAAGGATATAAAAAAAAAAAATGAATTCTTTTAGTTTTTTAAGTGGATTATTTAAAATGAAATAAGAACATATAATATTATTTTCCCGCCAAAATTGTTTACAACAAAATAACTTGAGATTAATATGGGTTTATGGACGGGGAAAATTAATTATAATCATTTAAAATAAAATAATACCAGAGGGAGACTCTACAGAAGTCGTGCTTGGGTACCTCTGTCCCATTCGTGTATCGGTCGTGAAACATTTGTGTTTGTATGACTATGTTACGGTTTGAAGGGTGGGCATATGGCATAACACCTTAATCCTCAGGAATGGCAACGCATGAAGTATATCGTGGACGACACAGTATATTATAATACTGTTTATGTCTATAGACGACGGTTACCACTTTACATCTGATGGGCCGTCAGCTTGTTTGACATTTTAAGATGCATATTTTTTTCCATTTTATGTACATTATTTCATGCCAGACTTGTTAAATAGGTATGTGAACAAAAATTTGGCAGGTGTGCAAAAGAAGCGGCGACACAAGTCTTATTGTCTATGGTTTTATCATAGATAAATCAATATGCTATAGTTCTAGTTGTGCCGCAAACTGTATAAATATCACAATATTAAATTAAATACAATAAAGTAGGTATATCATCGATACTATCCTTAACCACTGTCTCACGTCGTAGAAATCTTCAGATGCTCTCTTTAATTAATTTATTTAAATAACTTTATTGGAAAAATAAAATATGGTACAAAAGGCGGACTTCATGGTAGTAGTATTTCTCTACCAGTCAACCTTTGGGACGAACAGTGAATCACGAACGCGGTGCTGCATTGTTGGCATAGGTAATAAATATTCTATGTATTTGATATGTATTTTGTACAGAGTTGCATCTCTTTTAATAAAAAATATTTGTTCGAAATCTATGCAATCAGTTAATAAATATTGAAAATGTTTACTCTATAAATCAGATCTATGTTTTATGATATCTATCGATATCAATATTTTGAATTACATATTAGTTTTTAATATTATTATTTACTAATTACAACGAATTTTTATTTATTTTACTTTGTTGATACTTTTAGGAGGTTACATGAAATTGTTTTCTAGTCTCGTCAATATAAGGGAAGTGCCGACTCTTAAATGACGTAGTAATTTATAGATTAAGGATAATACCTGCGCTTTGTATGTAGTGGTAACTTGTTCTGTGGTACTTACTTTCAACAGTTCTCTAAAGTATGGACTACAGGCAGAGAGCACGACGCGGTGGGCTTTAAGACTCTTCCCATCACACGCCAGCGTTACATCCACGAAGTCTTCATCATCTCGAAGGTTCTCGAATGCGCTTGTTATGCTGCTTTGATAGTTGTTCCATCGCAGACAGAAATGTTGGTTGTCCGCCATTGTTTGTGTTTTTTTTTCTGCTCAGGTTATGGAATCATGTGTCCGTTGTGAGGATCTGTGGAAGAAAAGTTTGAATTAGTTTGATATATTTATAAAAATTGTACGTATTAGATTAAATATTTTTTTAAGCAGTAGTCGGAATGAATGAATTCATGACTTTATAAAAAAATCTTTTGCACAATAAAAAAAAAAAAACGGGTCACAGCGATAAACGTATGCAGTAGGTAGGTAATGCGTGTCTGCATTACTTGTTTATTACGGCCGAGTGAATTATTTATTTGGCCTATTTTTTTTTAATATATTTTAATATATTGTGACGGTATCAGCTGTGATGATAAATGAGTTCAATTTCTATCTATCTAGTGAGAACTAACCTCTTGCATTTTGTAGGTCATATATTGTCTGTTGTAATAGTGTACAGCTGTGTCTCAAGTTTTTGAGTTGTGCTAAGTCCATAGATAAAATAATAGACTTTTTATCTTTTTTTTTATTATTTTATTAGGCACGAGCAGTCTTTCCAAATCACTTCAAATATTAAATCAAACTTCAAATATTAAATATTTTATTTATTTAATTGCTGCCATTACATTATGTGAATAATATTTGCCTATTACTACGTCGTATGTCGTCAGTATGGCGTCTCGACATGACGTTTTCAGTTTTTCTTCTTTACATTGACGTATTTTACTGTACTGTCTTTTCCTAGTTACTTTTATATAGATATTTGTACGCTCCAAAAAAGACTTAGATTGTGATAAAATAAAAAAAAAATATAAATTATATATACATAAGTACCTAATATTGATTAGTACTATCAGAAGGGGTCATTTTGAAATAAATGCCAATAGATCGATATCGGAACGGAGACGTTTTGGAAGTATATTAGAAGACAGATAAGAAGTTGTTGCACAAAAAAAAAGTTAGTTAACAATTGTGAGATAAAACCCTATCTATTGCAAAAAGAATTATGAAAATCGATTCATAATGGTGAAGATAGCACGTAAAATACATACAAAAAAAGAAAATTATCACAATTGAAAACCTGCTCCTTTGGTAATTCAAGGTAGGCAGTTAGAAAACAAATATTGAAACCTTTTGTTTTTTTTTAATACAACTTTCCTTTCTACCTAATTAGGTTCAGGAATATACTTCAGAAGTTTAATTTTATGAAAGAATTCTCAGGTTTTCCGCGTTCGAATTTTGTATCTGGAAATTCTTTAGTTTATTAACTTAGAAAAAGTTCCAACCTCACGTTTGCCGATGCGTAGTGATTCTAAGAAACGTTTACGTGCTAACGCTTTTAGGTCTTCATTGTCCTTGACTAAACTTGTTTCATGGTGAAAAAACCTATGTACACGAGAATTATCTTCGAAATTTGATGCCAACAAATAAAAAATAATAAATTTGTATTCCGTTTTTTACTAAAATGATATCTAAAACCGGAAATACGTCAAATCGTTTGTATTTTGTGTAGTAAATTGTCTTTTATGATTTTTGTATCTTTTTGCAATGGATGAGAATTACAAAATTGACAAAATATGTTTTATTTCCAATTTAGTCCTGACTGAAGTACTGTTTTTCACTGTGAAGTAAATTGTCTTTTGCATTCACATGATTCTGAGTTCTAAATTCAAATTTCTATTTCAAATGTCACGTGGGTTTTTGGTGCGTTCTATAAGTTTTGAAATAAGAATAGCGGAATTATTAACCCATAGATTAAGAATAGTGTCTGTTGGATTCTCTTTCTAAGTATTAATCAACATTTTACGGTGTAGTCGCTTGTCAATCGACTTCAAAATGAATAAAATTCTCAGTTCGGTTGTAATTTTTACGTTTGTTACCTCATAACTCCGTTAGTCGTAAACCGATTTTGAACATTCTTTTTTCACTTGAAATTGATTAAGTAGTTTAGTTTTTAAATAAAAATAACTGTTTTTTTCTCACAATTAAAGTCGGTGTTTTTTGTGGAACACAATTTAACAATTTTTTTTATATATTTTAATATTTGCGTCTTTTGCTCTGGTATGAGAGAATTAACATAACACTTACGCCTTTACTACACAGAGAATTAATTATTAATAATTTGTAACAATGTAACAATTGTATAATTATTTAAATAGGTTGAACCTTATTACTAAGTGTTTACGCAAGTCTGGTCTGGTTCGTAGGATATCCGTGCCTTGACCCACTTGTCAACAATGTGACCTTTCGGACTAGCTGCGTCTCCTCGTTTCTCTTATTTCTAGTCTTTTTTAATCGACTTTCTCGATACGTTTTATTTTTTTTTATGGTTATGAGCTACTTGTCAACAGTGTGACCTTTCGAACTAGCTGCGTGTCCCTGTTTTTCTTATTTCCTTAGTCTCTTTTTAAACAACTTTTTTTAATGTTTGATTTTTTATAATTATGAGATTACGTTCTCAGTTATAAAACGATTTTTATAATTCTTTTTACGATCGACAGAGTTTGTTTCTTTGCGCACGATTTTTTTTTTGTTTTTGTAGACATTCAGGAAAGACAGGAATTTCGTTAGCGCAGGCGGGGTTACCACACCATTTTCACTCATCAAAAAAAAGTACGATTGTTTCGAAGGGGAAGTCGACAATTGTAGTATATTGTTAGTTGTAAGTATATTGCTAACAATGGGACTAATAGTCCGCATTACTAACAACCCCTTTCCCCCCTTAATCAAAGTCAGTTCATATGGCAAAAAAAAAACTTCGAGCGATATTGAGCACCTACTTCTTTCTCAACCGCAATTTACGTAAGAAATATTTGTAAATAAATTAGATAATCCTCTCGTGAAAATGCTTGCCTAGATAGACTAGATCATTATTAGTAATTAAGTATTAACATAGTTTAAGTACACATATTAACAAAAATGGACGCAAGTTGTCTAAAATAAATTAATAAATGAAAAGAAATAATAAAAATGTCTCGGTTCACAGTTGTAAATAAAAAAAAAAACTGTTAATTTACAGCAACCTGTTGTGATAGTGGGACCTTCCGCCCGCACAGTAACCTGATTACCTATCATTGTGTCCAACTAATATGGATGTCACTGTGACTTATTGTCTACGATTGTTTGAAAACTTCCACGCGTCGCCAAGTTACGTTTGCAGCTGTGAATACGCGCGATCGCCTTCAAACTGTCGACCCGAGATAGAAATTCGGCCGTTCGTGGGCGCAACGGCGCGCTGGTGAAATTCAATGCGAGAAATGCACTAGTCGGAACTATGTCGGGTAGAAATTGTGAGAAAAACAATGGTCTGCGTATTGAGATTTTATATTTATAACCTACGTTGGTGTTACATAATTTACTGATTTATGTATATCATTAAATTGTACTTGTGTTGGTGACGTCGTTTACTCGATATGTTTTTGTATCTTTATAGGGAAATGAGATACAACGGTAGTAAAGAAGAATCTGCCATTGATCCGAATACTTATGGCTTATAAAAGGCGAGAATTAAGGCGATTCTTTATGTAAAATATGATGATTTACCTGAAATATTATAACACACAATTGGCCGTGTGGTCCCGGCATAGAATAGGCCACCCCTTCCTTTCCTGTGGGTGTCGGGACAGAGAGGATTAAGCGTCAGCGTCCCTCTTAAAACACCTCTAAAGCCAGTAAAATTTGTGTTTTAACTCTATACACAAGATTTAAGTAGTTATTTTCTCAAATATCTCGAAAATCTTTTTTTTTTTACAACACAGGCAAAGGCAACAAAAAACAAAAGCATTGCAGGGGTGCTGCCGGCCTTTTAAAAAGGAATATACTCTTTTCTTGAAGGTTATGATGTCGTATCGGTTCGGAAATACTGCTGCTGGAAGTTGATTCCAAAGTATGGTTGTGCGTGGAAGAGAGTGCTTTGAAAAGCGCACGGTGGAAGACCGCCACTCTTCGATATGGTTGGGATGAAACTTGATCTAGTCATAAATTCGATTACAATGATTTTTAGAATCTTTGTCTGTTTCTCTGTAAGTTTGTACACGCTAATCTCAGAAACAGCTTAACCGATTTGAATGCGGTTTTCACTAATACGTTACAGTTTGCTTTTTTTTTTATTCAATTTAGAATAGTAAACAAGCTAACGATCCACCTGATGGAAAGTGGTAACCGTCGCCTATAGACATATGATGCGTAAGTATCTTTGGCTTCAGGAATGGCAACACAATAAATACCATTCATTTATATAGGCAACGGTTACCATTTTGCAACTGGCAGTCGGCTATTTTGTCATAGTCGAGTTTAATAAAAAAAAAAATCTAATAACCAGGTAATTTGAGCCAAAAAAATTAACTTGCTTAACGTAGGTATGTTTTTTTATCAGGAAGTCATATATGCAGCCGTACGTTGTTTAAGATAATGCACCTAATACCGCACTAATCATAGTTTTCTAACTTCTTATCATTGATAACATATCATTGTATATCGTATCGCCGCGCCGCGCCGCGCCGCGCGCGCGGGCGTAACTCTAAAATATTATATAATTCCATTTTATTTTGATAGCAAAACGATATCCGCACTAAGTGCATTCGGAATAGAGTACCTTTTTGTTTTGCATATGCACTTGTCCCGAATTTCTGAATGGAAATAAAAAAAATGAACGAATTTTTATTTTTAGCATACGTTGTCAACAATTTACCACTTCCGTTTAAAATGGTTATTTTATTTGTACGTTTGAATAGAAATATGTGTGTATGGATAAATAAGCCTTTAACTGTCCCCTAGTTGTAGTGCCAGTAGTTGCCACGCTTGGCAAGCGAATTGGCAACCGCAGTTAGGCTTTGGAGATGTTTTAAGAGTCCCTAATTTCCAGTCGGGGCGTATGCCCCAGTATATATCTAATAACAAGAAATTACATAGAAGGAATGATAAAATAAAAACTGTAAATCATACGGTTGCCTCCTTTCTTCTTATGTAAATATAATTAGTAAAAAAAGGACGAAAGATACACCATCAGTTGTCATTTCAAGCAAGTCAATTGATAGCAGGCTAGTGTATAGAAAATGTTTGATATAACAGTTATTTGTCAATGACAAATTTTACATTACTAAATCATATATTCGACACAGTTTATGTTGAAAGTATGCAAACAGGTTGTATCTGAATTTGGTAGGGTTATACGGCCGTATAACATTTTCTGTACACTGGCCTGCTGTGAATTGACAATTTTATCACTCCTATGTAATTCCTTGTTCTTAAGTATACATACCATTCCATAGACAGGGCGTTAGTAACTATTGCCATAGATAGATGCTCTACTTGAATTATTATTTAAATTCAAGTAGGGTGTGTACACCCGATTTGTGAATCGGGATCTAAAGGTGTGTACATAATGTGCACGGCGTCAAATAGTTTGTTGGTTGTACTGAGGCGTTAAATAGACAAAAAAACCTTTTGAATCGCGACAAAGATAAATGGTTATAATTTAAATGGGACAAAACGGCCATTTTCATACGAGCCCCTTGATACAGGCTTGTGTCCTAGGCATAAGCGTGCAGCGGATGAGATCTAAAATTTTGCATTCATATCTTTTTTGTTATGTGTATGATTAGTTAATTAGTGATTTTAAATAATGAAGCGAAGGACAATTATAAAACAATTATTATTTATATATTATTTCAGCCGTTTGGGAGGTTTTGCCAGTACCGCGCTTTGCAGGCGGATTGCCAACCGCAGTTAGAGATATTTAAGAGGGATGCTGCTGCTCATCCCTCGCTCTCCCTTAGTTGCTTACTACACCCACGGGAAAGGAAGGGGTGGCCCATTCTATGCCGGGACCACACGGCTTATTACTAGTATACAGTAAACTATTATCGAATAATTATTAATATATGTATACTCAAAAAATTAAATTTTATAGAAATGAACGCAATAACTTTGCGTGTGAAATATGTCCATTGGTTATTTTTAGATTTTGATATTATCATAATCGATATAGGCGTTATCATGTGACCTCTTTAGCACTAAAAAGACCACAGCCATTGAATAATCAAATAAACAACGTATACCTACATTAAATTGCATTAAAAACATTTTAAATTTCAATTAATCAGTAAATAAATTGTGAACGTGAAGGAAACAAGACGTTAATGCAGTTATCAAAAAGTAAATATAGGTATTCAGTTCTCTTTATTTGGGATATGTAAACAACATTATCACGACCTATTACCGTCCCACTATTGGAAAGTGATCTATCTCCATAAAATGAGCTACTAGTCTACTATTAATTCTATGTTATTTATATATTTATACTTTATTTTATATAAAAACTAGCTGACTCGGCAAACGTTGTTTTACCATATACATCATTTCGAGAACTATAGATGAAAATTTATCGTACTACAATTATTATATTCGATTGCCATCTTGCAACTCTATTGCAGCATATAAAAATGGCGATTAACAAAGAGGCGTTCATCGTAAAACGGTGAAAATTTGAGCTTGTATGTACTTTTCAATGCTAAATCATAATAAAATAAAAATGGAAAAGTTTGGTAACAAACACCGTGACACGAGAATTTTATATATAAGATTGCATTGTTATAATTTGTTTTTAATAAAAATGTACAACAGGCAAACTTAACTCTTTCTTTTCCAGCAAACCCTGAGTGAGTCTATTCTGAAATTTCTATTTGTTCTCTAAATCACTTCTTACTATGAGATTGAACGAGTAGTTGTGAACATGGATGTTCTTAGAAATATTTTTACTAGCTTTTACGCAATATAGTGTAATAATTATTTTCAAAAATTTTTTTTGAAAGTTAGTTTTTCATTCATAATTCATATACAAATAAATGAAAACTCATTGCTATTCAACTAAAAAAAAAAAAAAGATTATAATTGTGACTTAATAAAGTTTGTTACAGTTATTGTAATATATTTTATAAAAAACCTTAATAAAAACCTTAAAATTCGTGATATCTTGTACTAAGTCCTTTTTTATTTCGTGCCAGCTGCAAAATAGTTTTCCGTTTGTAACTTGACCCACAGTGGACAGGAGGGTGAGTGCCTTTTCATATAAGCTGAATGGATGTAAAAGAATTTGCGTTGCGGTATGTCGCAGTGTCGTTTTATTCTATATATATATTAGGTATTTTTTTTTTGTTTCGTCACTCATTTTCTATTAATTTTATTCTATCACACTGAATTATTGTCTCGTATTGCATACTTATAGTATAACCATTTTACTTCCTTCATCTCAAATTTTAAGCATAAATATTTACATTTCTTTTTTATTCTAAAAATTTCATAACTATGTGTTATATTAAAAAAAAAAAACAGTTCCTATATAAATCTCGTTACATTAACTTCAAATGTATCTGGCTGGTTACAAATTAGTGCTATAATTTGATCGAATGTGCTCTATTCCTGTGCCGTTTTTTTTTTTAATAATCACTGACTGTACCTCTTAAATGTTTTTTTTTATATATGAATTTTTAGTAATGACTTATTTTCTTATGGCAAGGACGCGATAGTTTCAGTGCCTCGCGGACCTCATGTGTTTTAGAGACGGAAACTACGCGTCCGTTTTCTATATTGACGGAAAAATTTACAAAAATATTTTTTTGTCGAGCAAGGAATAGCAAATGAGCTGTTGTCCCCTTTGATAGAAAGTAGTAAATATCTATAGACATGAACAATACCATGGTACAGAAAACATTGATGCCATCCATGGTACCACCATGGATTGCCATTCTTAGGGTGTATGATGCCTTATACTGGGGAAATTTCGCTTTGAATATTTTCTGTTCGGGTATTTAAAGTGACTTTGTTTTTCAATCATTTGATACTTCGCATATGTAAACAGAATTTATAAAAAATACAGCTTGTTTTATTTGCTGACAATTAAGCTTTCTATGAATTAAAGATTTTTTTTTAAATCGGATGAGTATTTTTTTAAATTTATTTATTACAATCCTTTAAATCTTTCCTTTTTTTTTATAACAGTATAGATAATAGAATTATTAAGATGCAAAATAAAAAAAAAAACGGGCAAAGACCATACTGCATACTGAATTTATGTGTCACATTTACTATTGTCATTTTTAAGATTTCAACTCGGTCGTCCGTATCGTTCTTATCTCGTTAATACATTATTTGATAAACTTTAATTAATTAAGATAAAGTGTCCGAAACAATTAATCTTTATACCTACTTAGGTAGTTACTGAAAATCATTATCGTGGTTACATTTAGATTTTTAACCGACTTTCAAAAAGGCTGTCAATAACACGGTGATTAATTTTTTTTGGTGCGTATCTTACTCGATATTCTCGTTGATTGTGTATATATATATATATATTAATGATTACTTTCTCTCGTAATTATTTTGTTATACAACTATAGTAATAAGTATAAAATTTATACATAATATTTGTACAAAAGTCGATTGCTTGGATACCTCTGTCCTATTCGTGTTTCTACCGTGAAGCAGTTGTGTTTGCATGGCTGTGTTTCGGTTTGAAGGGTGGGATATGTCAGTGAATTTACAGGGTACAGAGATATAACACCTGAGTCCTCAGGAATGGCAACGCATGGGGGGTATCATGGGCGAAACAGTACACTGTTAAGTCCATGGTACTGCTCATGTCTATAGGCGACGGTTACCACTTTCCATCAGGTGGCCGTCAGCTTGTTTGCCATTCTAAGTTGTATAAAAAAAAGAATACATTTTATTGGAATTAAAGCGAGAAAAGCTAAGGTATATGAATAGGTAACAAATGAATTAATTTATATATTATACATGTTAAATTTATATACATATAACAACATAACAGGTTTGATACTAGCCCGTGTTCCTGATTGGTTATTTACAAACCCAATGGCTACTCGCAATACAGTAGGCGGGGGGAAAAGGGATTGTTAGTAATGGAGACGAAGAATCCCATTACTAGCAATATACCCAACCAGGTCAACCTCCTCGCGGTTCCTCCTGGAAATTATCATGGTTAATTCCTGATGATGGGCTAACTGGCCTGTTTTCATTCTCATCTATCACCCTTCACTGGTGCACCGCCAGCGTATCCCGTTAGCGCAGGCGGAGTTACCATACCATTTTCACCCATAAAAAAATGTGATAATATAAGCAGACGTAAGTATTAGTATGGTAGGTCTAGAAACGCTCGAGGTAAGACGAAAGTGCAATTTGATGATTACTAACAATCCCTTTCCCCCCAGTAGGTACCTATTAGCAAATTATTTTATGAATCTATGATATTTATGTCTTATGATGCACCGGTAATTTTTTGTCACTCTCAATAACCGTGCTATTACTAAAATACTATTCATGTAGTAAATTAAAAAGTTTGTAACGATGGATGGATGTTTGTTGATCTTTAACGCAAAAACTACTAAACAGATTTGACTTAGATTTGGTACACAGATAGGTTATATCCTAACTTAGCATGTAGGATACTTTATGTACTAATCCATGCAGGCAAAGCCGCAGGATGTAACTAGTAATTTATATAGTAAACGTATTTTTGTTTCTTGACGTAATTATCAATTCGTTCTGATAACGCTTGACTAAGGTCCGGGAATCTCAAATTCGAATCTCAGCCTATAAATTTTTTATTTTTTGTTTGAATCATTTAACCCTTCTTTGTATAATAGTGGAAATTTCCACCATAACATTGAATGCCTAAAAAATATATAAAAGAACAATTTTACTTTAAGTTAACCGTGTCTGGATACCATTTAAATCTCCATTGCAGAAATGAAACCATAGCTGTCAAATTTATTTTATTTTAACCAATTTTTCTTTAATTTTGAACATGAATTATGTCAGCTTGATTTATTTCACCGATAAAAAAAACAAAAAACATGCGAAGAAGGGTTAAGTTAAGTAAATTAGTTTCCTGTTTCGGAAGGCACGTAAAGCCGTGCATTCGTGTCTTCAATTTAACACCAGATGGCAGCATGTGAATAGTCGTAGTTTAGTTATCGAATAGAATTCGTCGACGAACATAGATACGAAATAATATAACGAACCATACAACAGATAAATATACAATAAATATAAACATACTCTTCATATTTTTTTTTTATACAACTAAGAATGGCAAACAAGCTGTTTGTGTATATTGCTAGCAATGGGGTTCTTTTTTTTTTATACAACTTAGAATGACAAACAAGCTGACGGCCCACCTGATGGAAAGTGATAACGGTCGCCTATAGACATGGGCAGTACCATGGACATAACAGAGTATACTGTTTCGCCCATGATACCCCCCATGCGTTGCCATTCCTGAGGACTCAGGTGTTATTCCTCTGTACCCTGTAAATTCACGCCATATCCCACCCTTCAAACCGAAACACAGCCATGCAAACACAACTGCTTCACGGTTGAAACACGAATGTGACAGAGGTACCCAAGCAATCGACTTTTGTACAAAACCTCCCTCTGGAACCCCCCCCCCCCCCCCAACAACCTAATTGAGAATCTTCTTCTATTTGAAGTTTGTTGAAAAAAAAATTATTATATAATGAGGAGAGAGAACAAGACATGGCTAGAATTTAGGTATATATTACATGTTAGATAAGTATACATATATAGATATATAATAACATACACTAACATACAGATAGAGTAGTGTATGATAAAATATTAATTACACAAACTGTATGACTCTTTATTTTTAGCTAATATGGTAAATTTACATATATATAATACATACATCTGAAGTAATATCATTACATTACTGCGGAGATAATTATGCAGTCTAATAATTGTAAAGTTTGAAAACAAGTTTATAAAAAAAAAAATACAAAAAAAAAACCATGTTACATATACCACTAAATGATATACCAGAGGGAGACTTTGTACAAAAGTCGTTTGCTTGGATACCTCTGTCCCATTCGTGTGTCTACCGTGAAGCAATTGTGTTTGCATAGCTGTGTTTCCGTTTGAAGGGTGGGATATGGAATTTACAGGGTACAGAGGAATAACACCTGAGTCCTCAGGAATGGCAACGCATGGGGGTATCATGTGTGAAACAGTATACTCTGTTAAGTCCATGGTACTGCTCATGTCTATAGGCGACGGTTACCACTTTCCATCGGGTGGGCCGTCAACTTGTTTGCCATTCTAAGTTGTATGAAAAAAAAATTATTATATTATGAAAGCATAATATTACGTATATTAAGTCCATTTTTATGTATATTTAGAATGATCATCATCGTCATTAACTGTGATCCCGAATAATAGTCAATTGTTTATGGTATGTACGATCCAACGAAGTTAAGTAAACATCGTTCAACATTATATGAACTATTTACTTTCAAAATTAAAACGTAAATAAATTATTTTAAATAACTTCCCTATTTATCTCAAGTTCTCTTAAAGTGAATTAAAATCCTAATTTTGCAGGAAGAATTTTTTTAAATCATTAATAACATTTTAGGCAAAAATACTATTTAGGAACATCAAGAGCACAATACAAAATAGATTACGGTTTGTTATATCTGTTTCGTAACATCCTGTACAGTATACATCCTGTATATTAATGTAAAAGTTTGCATATAATAAACAAGTGTTCACCGAAATATTTCTGTCACTGGATGCTGTGTAGGTACCAACTATGAATCTAAAATATTCCACTTTTTAGGACATCTATTACAATATCTCTCTATTTTGCTATATACATATATACAGAGAAAACTTGGTAAAAGTTTTTAAGAGAATTGCTTAGTGTACTCTCTTTCATAATTTTAATAAACAAATTTAGTTTTCAAATCGTTGCAATATTATAACTGAGTTAGGCAGTGGCCACTATGACACCGTTCTGATAGCCCAGCGTTATCGCAGTTTTTTTTTTCATAAATTTAGCGCTTATCAGAGACCTAGGCTGCAACTATCTTATCGCTGTAGTTTAGGTTTCGATGCCTTCCTAGCATTACAAGTTAATAAATACAATCTTGAACTATGAGACTTGTCGCTTGTTGCACTAATATATACGTACCTACACGTCTACGTGGCGTTATCATGCTAATATTAATACTGGCAGAATATATTTATAGTTTTTATCTGTATCAGGAATTCCCGAGCCTGTGTCGATTGAATGCATTGCAATTAAAAATTAAACTTTTCCCGGGCATTTTTGAAATTGGAAGAAAATACCTGTTCTAATTGTCACGTAAACCAGGCCCGCGCCACTTCGAACAAAAGAACGTCTGTATGAAATCTATGCAACCAGTTCATTGAATTCGAAAATTATATATAATTAAGTAATTTAGTCAGGTCTCTCATGATATGTGACGATATAGATATTTTGAATAGATTAATATTATAAATAGTTGTACAATAATATAAATATTCTAACATAATTATTTTATTTTGTTGATATCTCTAGATAGGTGCATAGATTTATATTCCAGTTTTATCAATAGAAGATAAATTGCTATTAAAGTGCTCAAAAACTAAATGGTATATATTAAGTAAGTGTAAAAATGCTTCTATATGTATGTTATTATACATAGAGCTAAAAAACGTCTCCACATAAGTACATCGAGATTAAAAAAAATCATCTGATATATATTTAAATTTTTATTTAAAGAAAAAATCTTACGATTGATGTTGACAAACACTTCAATGATAAGTATTATTTTAAAATTATTCATAATAGAATTTAAAATAAGAATAAATATCTGTAGAAGAATCAAAGTGTCCGATATAGTTCGAAAGAGAAGCAAGCTGAAGTGGTAATGGGTTGGTTATATAGCTCGATGGACCGAATACTAATAGAAAAGAAAGTTTCTTGTGTGGCGACTCCGAAAGATGGAGCGACGACTTCAAATGCATTACAGAGTGTTAGTGGATGTAGATGGGTAGGGACCGTTCCTTATGGCAGTCTATGGGGAGGTCTATGTTCAGTAATGAATAGTCAATAATGGTGATGATGTGTAACAAAATTTAGTTAACTTTTCATTCAGTTCAAACGAAAGAAACGCAATGCATGTGAGAATATTAAAAAAAATCTAAAGGCAAAGTATTGCTTTACCTAAATGAACCAATAGCCAATTGCGAGTATTGGACAGTTTTAAAAACAGTAGTGGAAACTTTTAAACTATTGTCACAATGACTTTGAAATAATTATTTGCAGACGTTCAATGTCGCGTCTATAGCAATTATTGAACAAAGAAATATTATTAATTTTGTCTATGCGATACATAAATTCAGCCGAGGGATCGGCAAAATTGCACAGATGTTTTAGACGTTTTGTTTTATATTATTACGTATATATGGGCAAATATAGACACGCATACATACACGCACACACACACACACATACACACAAACGCATTTCGTCTACTAGATCCTTATTGGCAAAGTTGTAAAGTCGAAGTTGGCATCAAAGTATTGATTAAAATTTGAACAGCTTACATACATTATTAGAATTGCGAATACAATTGTTTCCGCGGCCTTGTTTCTTTCCATACATTCTGATATATTGAGCAAATACAGGTAGCTGAAGAGCTATGTTTGTCTAAGAATATAAATATCTGAAATGAATGTATTGCAGATATGGTTCTTATTGCATTTAATATTTAATGTGTGTTGATGAAATAATAAAATATTTCGACAAATGGACATAAGAATACAGCTTGACTACAATATTGAAAAATTTTAACAGTCGCCGCCATTTTTATTTTATACTATTGTCATGTGGCCAGCTATGCACCGATTGTGATGTTCCTATTTTTTTTTTTTTTCTATACTCGGTAGAATTTTTTAAAATTCGAATGCCTCACGGCTTGTTTTAATGAAATGAAAATGAGAGTTGTTTGTTCCAAATTAAAATATGGGATAATTTTTATACTAGAAACGGATTTGGTAGGTGGCAGTTGTTGCATCAGCTGTCCTTAACTTAACATAGCTTCCCCCGTAAGGGGGGTTTTGCCAGCAGTTGCCACGTTTGAAAGCCGGGTTGGGAACCGTAGTTTTGCTTTTTGATAACGTTTTAATAGGGACGCTGCTATTCATCCTTCCACCATAAGCTCTCGTAGTCGCCTCTTATGACGCCCACAGGAAAAGAAGTGGTGGCCTATTCTATGCTGGGACTTAAAGAGACTTATGTTTATTATAATTTTTAAGGGTTTGTTTGAATCGAAGTCGACTGTTTTTGTGGAAAACACAATTTTAAATTATTTATATCTATTATTACCTATTAATTATTACTAAAATATTTTAATTAACACATAGGTATATTAATTGTTTATATATATAATTCATCTAACCTATAATGCAACTAGTGTTAGGTAACTTTTACCAGAGGGAGACTTTGTACAAAAGTCGTTTGCTTGGGCACCTCTGTCCCATTCGTGTTTCTATCGTGAAGCAATTGTTTGCATGGCTGTGTTTTAGTTTGAGGGGTGGGATATGGCGTGAATTTACAGGGTACAGAGGAATAACACCTGAGTCCTCAGGAATGGTAACGCATGGGGGGTATCATGGGCGAAACAGTATACTCTGTTATGTACATGGTGCTATTTATGTCTATAGGCGACGGTTACCACTTTCCATCAGGTAGCCGTCAGCTTGTTTGCCATTCTAAGTGGTATAAAAAAAAAACTTTAGACCTGAGCTTATCGTTGACTTGGCAACTGATAAGCGTGCTATGTAACTATCAAATTATCAGTAAATTGTTTATTTTAGAACTAGCAATTTTTTTTAATGTGTGATAATGCTAGGGTAACCCCCCTTGCTATGCTAACACTGGTCCACTGGTACGGTGTCCTCTAGTTCTTTTTTTAATGGATGATAATGGAATGGTTACACCTCTTGTAACGGTATACGCTGACGGGGCACCAGTGAGGGATGATAGATGAGGATGAAAAGGTAGGTCAGTTAGCCTACCGTGATGAATACACCTGGAATTTAGCACGATGTTTCTAGAAGGGTTCACGTGGAGGTCGACCTGACAAGGTTATTGCTAGCAATTGGGACTGGTAGTCCACATTACTAACAATCTTTCCTTATCCCCTCCCCCTCCCTCGTGGTTTTCAGTAAAAGTATACTCTGTTATGTCTATGGATGGTACTGCTCTTGTCTATAGGCGACGGTTACCACTTTCCATCAGGTGGGCCGTCAGCCTGTTTGCCATTCTAATTTGTATATAAATAAAATATACACATATACATATACATTTACAAAGTGATTTATTTATTTTATATTATTTACGCCCTACCTAGACGACAATTCTGCATCACACATATTGCTGCCTCTCAGAGTCGATCGACCGTGGTTTAACAATATATATATATATATATATATATATATATATATATATATATATATATATATATATATATATATATATATATATATTAAAAGTAATGTTTATGTATTATATGTGCATTTCTTATGTGTATATTATATTTATATTGTGTATTGCCTTAATGTGTTACTATAATTGTCACATATTTTTCACCACACCTGCCCTTCATACGCTTTCTGTTTTTACCCAATGGTTAGCTGGTAGAGCATGCCATATGGCATTAAGCTCGCCATTTGTACAAAGTTTTATTGTGCAATAAAGAATAAATAAATAAATGTAGCTTTAGGAATTCCTCAGGAATTTAACGCATTACGGAAATCTACTATGTATGTCATGTAGTCTCATGTTTATAGATGACAGTTTCCATTTTCCATCGACTGGACCAACAAATCGTTTTCCATTGCAAGTTTCATGAAAAAAAAGGTAAAAGGCTCGATTTTTTTACAACACAGTAGACAAACGAGCAAGCTCACCTGATGGTGACTACCGCCGCCTATGATCACCCGCAACACCAATGGCATTGCACATGTTCTGCCGGCCTTTTAAAAAGGAATACACTTTTCCCATGAAGGTTATGATGTAAAAGTTCACCACTTTTTACAATTTACGCCGCCATATTTATCTTTACACTAGTCATATGGCCTACGAGTATTGAACAAATAATGCGAACGGCATTCTATTCATTTAGGCTACACGTGTCTCTAAAAATCCATACAAACACATACAACATACAATAGTTACTTGAATGGCCGCGTTCATTGACTTAATTTAATTACGTACCATTAAATAATTCAGCTTTATAATATATGAACTATCACTAAAACCAGAAGGAAACTGCACAAGAATTGTCTGCTTGGGTACTGCTGTCTCATTCGTGTTTCTACCGTGAAGAAGGTGTGTTTGCATGGCTGTGTTTTAGTTTGAAGGGTGGAATATGGCAATGAAATTACAGGATACAGAGGCATAACACCTGAGTCCTCAGGAATGGCAACGAAAGTATCATGGGTGAAACGGTATACTCTGTTATGTCCATGGTACTGTTCATGTCTATAGGTGACGATTACCACTTTCCATAAGGTGGACAGTCAGCTTGGATGCCATTTTAAGTTACATAAAAAAAAGTAAACTACATGTCTTTACTAATATTATAAATGTACAATAAGTCTTAATTTAAATATTACAAGGAATCAGTTAATTTAGGTGGCTTAGAATTGTTCCTTATAGAGGTCAACGAGAGAAGCCGCGGGGCAGGAATTGTATTGAGCAGTATACTCTCTCAGGTCGATCTCAACGTCATTAATTATTGGCGAACTCGTCACGATAGACTAATTAATCCGCTTTTATCCTCACCTATCCTCCTTCAGTGGTACATCACCAGCGTATATTGATAGTGCAGGCGGGGTTACCATTTCACAATATCATTCAATGGGGGGAAGGGATTGTTAGTAATGGAGACTTAGGGCTCAATTGTTAGTAAAATACCCAACCAGGTCAAGCTCTATGTGGTCTGCCCTCAAACCATCAAACCATCGTGCTGAACTCTGTTGTAAAAAGCAGGATTCAGTAATAAAACATATATGTATTTGAGATATAAAATAATAAGTTTAGTAAAAAAAAAAAAAAACCAGAGATATGTCTTATAAAAATCTGACACAGAACAAACTTAAAAATAATACATAGTTCTAAAAACCCTCAGTGTCAACAGCCAGTATTAAAACTTCAACAAATTCCAGGTGTATTCATCACGATGGGCCAACTGACCTGCCTTTTTATCCTCATTTATCATCTCTCATCGGGTTTGACCATTATTGTCATCCATTAAAAAAATATCATTTATTAAAAATGAGGTAGGTCTAAATTGAGCAGTGGGCAACTAACGTTAGAAATGGCAACGTCAGCACACTTAGCCTTTCATATGGCGACAGTTTCCTTGTGTGCATATATGTGTGTGTGTGTGTGTAGGTATTGATTTGTTCCGTTAACCGCACCGCCATTTGCAATGTTTATAATTACACGCCACATCAAAATGGCGGCGTTATCTTGAAAAAGTCTAAAACTTAGACTTTTATCTAGCTTAGTGTCAGCTATCGCGGGTTACGACCTAACTTATCTACAATCGACTCTTAATTAGCGAAGTATTATACTGTAATACAAAAATCTACAGTATCTTCATTGTTTATGCGCTCGGCAAGATGAACTTTTCAGTAAATGGCTTAGATGACTTTAGCGGTGTCAGTTGCCAGTGCATTCAGTGATATGACCTTATCAATATCGATATTGTCAAATTATGTTTTTATTTAAAAGAATGTTAAATTGAAATATTTTAGGTAAGATACAATGTCATTTAAAATACCTAAATTTAGGCGCGAAATGGCGCTAGTGAGCGCTGAAATGAATTTTGTTGAAAAGATGGAGATGAAAGGGGGGAGAGGGATTGTTAGCAATGGAGTTTGACAGCCCCATTGCTAGCAATATGCCCTATCAGGTCAACCTCCACGTGGTTCCCCCTGGAAATTATCATGGTTAATTCCTGATGAATTTATCATGATGGGCTAACTGGCCTGCTTTCATTCTCGTCGATCACCCTTCACTGGTGCTCCGCCAGCGTATCCCGTTAGCGCAGGCGGGGTTACCATACCATTTTCACCTATCAAAAAAAAAAACCTTAATTGGCGCGAAATGGCGCTAGTGAGCGCTGAAATGAATTTTGTTGAAAAGATTAATAAAATAAATTTAGTATGGGGGTTTTAAAAAAGGGTGTATTAAGGGTTCATCTGGGTTGGCAACGTGCACGTGACACCTCTAGTCACAGGCGTTTATAGGCTACAGTGATCGTTTACCATCAGACGGGCTGTATGCTAATTTAACACCTTTGTGGTACAAAAAAAATACCCATAATAATTTGATCACATTTTTTTAATTGTGTAGTATGTAATATTCGATTACTCTCTAATTACATAATATTTATATATTTTATAATAAATAATTTATTAAAATAATTTTAATAAATGATTAAATGCACTTTTAATAGACACTCATTTTAAATATATAAAACCAGAGGGAGACTTTGTAAGAATGTCGATTGCTTGGGTACCTCTGTCCCATTCGTGTTTCAACCGTGAAGCAGTTGTGTTTGCATGGCTGTGTTTCGGTTTGAAGGGTGGGATATGGCGTGAATTTACAGGGTACAGAAGAACAACACCTGAGTCCTCAGGTATGGCAACGCATGGGGGGTATCATGGGCGATACAGTATACTCTGTTATGTCCATGGTACTGCTTATGTCTATGGGCGACGGTTACCACTTTCTATCAGGTGGGCCGTCAGCTTGTTTGCCATTCTAAGTTGTATAAAAAAAAAATTAATCTGTAAATTATTAATTTCTAACTATACCAAACATCTTTAGTATCTATTAAATCATAAATAAAAAAAAAATACCTATCGTTCTTTATCAAATAAAACCCATTTGCAATTCAGAGAGGAGGGATATACAGCCAAAGTAAAGCGCCGATCAATACAAAATGAAGACTGGTGAAACTGATGGAATATCGGATTGGAGCTACGAGTAAGTTAGGTGCTATTGTGATACAGAAATGTGGTTGGAAAACAGTTTTTTTTTATTATTATTATATATTTACTAGCTGATCCAGTAAACGTTTTTATAACTATACATGAGAATATATCGTACTACAATTATTATATTCAATTGTCATCTTGCAAATTTGTATGTATTTTTCAATGCTAAATCATGTTTAAATAAAAATAAAAAAAAATTGTCAAAAAAATAAACAAAAATTTTTTAAGGGTGGGTCACCCTTATCATTGAGGGGTATGAAAAATAGATGTTGGCCGACTCTCAGACCTACCCAATATGCACACAAAATTTCATAAAAATCGGTAAAGCCGTTTCGGAGGAGTTTGGTAACAAACATCGTGACACGAGAAGACAGGATGGTAAGTTATAAAGTTGGATACCTATACAAAATCTTTTGTGTTAGATTTAAAATTTAAAATAAATACGAAAATAAGGCAATATATCTTTACAATTTTCAAATTCAAGTCGTCTTTTTTCAAATAGACTCGTTTACGAACACTTTTAAATCGTCATTTGTTTTTTAATCTACTGCAGGGTTCGGAAGGTTGTTATCTGTTGAGAAGAGTCCGCAAGAAACTCAACAGTTACGCTTTCAAATCTCTGATAACATTATGTGTATGTATAACTCGTATTCTAAGTTTTATAAAAAAAAAACAAAAAAAAATAACATACCTTTGCAATATTTGACGTTCCACTTATTTTGTCTAGTTTGCAAACTGAAAAGAAAATTTATATGTTAGTATTTATCAGAAAGAGACTGTATACAAAAGCACTGCTTGGGTATTTCTGTCCCATTCGTGTTTCTCGTTAAGCATGTGATTGCACGGTTATGTTTCGGTTTGATGGGAAATTATAGGTTATGTAGGCATAATACCACATTTCTACGTGGAAGGAAATTGTTAGCAATGGAGTTTGACAGCCCCATTGCTGGCAATATGCCCTACCAGGTCGACCTCCACGTGGTCTTTCCTGGAAACTATCGTGAACAATTGTTGTTGAATTCGTCACAATGGGCTAACTGACCTACTTCATCCTCATCTATCATCCTTCACTGGTGCCCCGCCGGTGTATACCGACAGCGCAGGCGGGGTTACCATTCCATTTTCAAAAAAATACCATAGACCTCTGGAATGGCATATGTCTATGCCATAACAGAGTGTATTCTGTAAAGGTGCTGTTCGAGTCTTTAAGTAATATTTACCACTTTCCATCAGGTCGGCCGTCAGCTTGTTTGTCATTCAACATTGTGAAAAAAAAATTAGACGATATTTTTGGTAAATGACTAATGTGGTGATCGGGTGATGGTGATGTAAAATAGCTTTTATAATACTTAAAATAGCAGTTGTATATAATTAAAATAAAATGCGGTTACAATAAATAACTCACGACTATAATCCCAGATGGGGTAGACAGAAGCTGTCGACTGTTGACATTATGGTTAATTTAACATTCGACAAGTACCTGTTCCTTTTAATAAGCTCATCATTATTTAACTTAATTTGATTTGTTAACGCTATTATCCATCGCCGGGAGTTAGTTGTTAACTTTAAATTGGCACATAGTGTTTATTGTTTGCCCGATTCGAACTCATGACCCCGTGGTCTATAAATGCTCATAGCCTTTAAAAAAAGTAGGCGTCTTATATAAGTAAGTACGTAACAAGGTCAATGGTCGAGGGATGGGCAGCAGCGTCCTTCTTAAACATCACCAAAGACTAATTGCGATTGCCAACTCGCTTGCCAAGCATGGCAACTATGGTACTAGGACCGCCCCCCCCCCCTTACTGCGGAGGCCTAGGTTCAGCAGTGTATAGCTAATATAATGACAAAAAAGTAGGTATGTATATATATATTTATATATATTTTTATACAATTTAGAATGGCAAACAAGCTGACGGCCCACCTGATGGTAAGTGGTAACCGTCGCCTATAGACATGAGCAGTACCATGGACATAACATGTATATATATTATATTATGTATCTATTTATATGAAATAATTTAATTCTAAAGCCTTGTATCTTTTAATAAGTTTAATACACTTAAGTGATTTATCACCATTGTAATCAGGCAACGTTTTATTCTATTGTATACTTTAATAATTGATTACATAGAGTCGTTATCTAATCTCAACATTAATAATAGATATTTCCTATTGAACTAGTCACCTTTGCGTCATTTAAATAACACTCCTAGCGTTCACGTTCTAAGAATTATAATCGGGTAACGTAAAACTTATAACCAAAGTGGTAAACTGTCTACGCCTACGGAAATACGTAACTAGTATATTATTTCCGTAAATAACCGGTACATGGCACATACGGACCAATCAGAGCAAAGGTCAAAGTTAAATCGGCCAATGGGAACGCGGCATATGTTATTCAAACTATGTAGGCCTCATACGAAAGTGAAAGTTCCCGCGCGGCGTCCAATGACAGCACGAGGTTGTATGTATTGAATAGTATGCGATAGAGATGTGATGAATGGAGCTTTCCGAAAGCTTTGTCCCATTACTGATATGTATTCGTAAGTTACAGTTCCTGGTACGCTATGTAACGGTGTGACCTTTGCATCACGTGTATTTCATTGGTCGAGATCGTGTGGAGGCGTTCAGGGTTTACGTACGGTGAAACTTTCATGAATTTGAAATGAAAATCTATTTCGCTGATAGTTATGTTAATATTAAATTGTACTTAATTATTATTGCGTTAGATTACTGATTAGATTGGGTAAACAGAGAGAATACAGTCTACATTTTGTCTACAGTCTGGGTCGACTGGAAGAGATCTCTGTCAGAGATAAGTCTATCCTTGCTCACAACATTTATAAATACATTATTTTAAGCAATAAAGAATGTGTAATAAAGAATATATATATATATATATATATATATATATATATATATATATATATATAAAATCATGAAAAATTTATATAAATATTTTGTATTCTAATCCATTCTAATAAAAATCTTTTTTTTTTATACCACTGAGGTGGCGAACAAGCATACGGCCCACCTGATGGTAAGCCGTTACCGTAGCCTATGAACGCCTGCAATACCAGAGGAATTACGCGCGCGTTGCCGACCCTGAAGAAACCTCTTTACCTCACCCCCCCCCCCCCCTTGAATCTTGGAATCATGAAAGATTTATAATTTAAAAGAGCTTATAAACAAGTCAAACAAGGATATTCGAATATAAATTATTTCTGTTCTAAATCATTCTAATAAAAATATTTTTTACCAGTATTACGTCTGCTATCATTGCGATAGTTTCTCTTTTGGGTAGACAGAGAGAATACAGTCTACATTTCTCGTAATCGTGAAAAATTGATGATTTAAAAGAGCTTGTAAACAGGTCTATTTGAACAAAGATTAGGTATTTATCTTCTATTTTAATAAATATACATTTTACTAACTTTATGCAAGCCACTTCGTAAGCGTGTATTTCAGAAGAAGGAAGATCACTGAACTAGACTATTATTAGATGAAACGTACATGAGCTTTTAAGATAGACCTTCAGGAATAAAACCGCACTGAATTTAGTGCAGTAATTTTTGTGTAAATTCGGAACAAACATACAGACAAACAGACAAAACCATTCCTAAAAATTATTGTTTTCGCTACCATTGCTCTTATTAAGACCGCTCACATTAATTCTTAAATGTGTCTTAAGTTTTGTTTTATGCAACTCAGAATGGCAAACAAGCTGACGGCCCACCTGATGGTAAGTGGTAACCGTCGCCTATAGACACGAGCAGTACTATGGACATAACAGAGTATACTGTTACATGTTGCTCATGTCTATACGATATAGCGATACCATGAACATAACACTGTACTTATATTCTTTTGCATTTTTGGATTATGGCAGTGAATTTACAGGGTACAGAGGAATAACACCTGTGTCCTCAGGAATGGCAACGCATGGGGGGTATCATGGGCGAAAGAGTATACTTTGTTATGTCCATGGTACTGCTCGTGTCTATAGGCGACGGTTACCACTTTCCATCAGGTGGGCCGTCAGCGTGTTTGCCATTCTAAGTTGCATACAAAAAAATATACATACACACAGTTAGAGTTAAGGGATAAAATAAATCAGTCGAAGTGACTAGACTAGCCACTTTCAAATAGCGTTCCCGAGTATGATGGAGGAGCTAGTCATCTTTCTTTATCACTCAGATCTTTGTAATACATTACGTACTGTATTGTTTTCTCATTGCGATTATTTCTTGTAAATATTTATATTTACAATAAGTTTACTATTGTAATCTTTTGGAGGAAATAAATATATATGTTTTAGTACATAAATAAGGTTTCAGTTTTGACTACAAACGTAATAAACAAAGAAGCATTAATCATCGTTAGATAATATATCGTATTGTTTGGATATTGCATTATGTTGGTACGTACTTACCTACCTGTTTACTAGGAAATTTAGATCTATGAAAATTAACCGGAAAATTATTTGATAATAATTTTCGAATGCGAATAAGGGGCGAATTGTTATTTACCGCAAGTCGTTTTTATAACAAACCGATTTGATACTTAATAAAAATAAACATACAATATATATTTTTAACTTCTGTTATAGTAAAGTAATGTATACGATACGAAGGTAAATAATGTATGAAATCTTATTTAATTTGACTTACGCGGTATTTTTAATCGACTTTAAAAAGAGAGAGATTATTTTTTTAATTCTTTTTATGTTACTCCATAACTCCGTCACTTGTAATTTATTGCCAGTGTGCCCTATCAGATAAAAAAAATATTTTTTTATCTGAAAGGGCACACACACACACACACACACACACACACACACACACACACACACAACCACACACACACACACACACACACACACACACACGCACGCACGCACGCACGCACGCACGCACGCACGCATGCACGCACACACACACACACACGCACACGCACGCACGCACGCACACGCACATGCACACGCACGCACACACACGCATACACACACACGCATATATACATTAGTTTCATAGAAGTTTTATCAAAACCTAATTGAGTAATAGTCTTCATTTATCATTACCATATCAGCCTTTAACTGTCCACTGCTGAACATAAGCCTCCCCCATGGGGGGTTGTGCCAGTAGTAGCCACGCTTGTCAGGCGGTAACTCCCTTTAGGCCTGCAGCGCCCACAAGGGGGCGTTATCGCCCACTTTGGGATAGGCTGATCTACACTATACTTTATTAATTAATAAAATTGTAGAAAATAGCAATAAATAAATTGATTTATTAAACAAGTAACTGGGTTAAACATAAACCTCACACGACCGTTTACTTCTGAGTAAACTGTCGCAACTACTGACTCATCACATGTTAA
Source organism: Galleria mellonella (assembly GCF_026898425.1). Taxonomy (NCBI): domain Eukaryota; kingdom Metazoa; phylum Arthropoda; class Insecta; order Lepidoptera; family Pyralidae; genus Galleria; species Galleria mellonella. The sequence goes on along the minus strand of NW_026442086.1, from coordinate 8,120,655 downwards.
GTTCAAACTGTTTCTTATTACTTAAAGAGTTGCAATCTCGGAACTAATGTTGTGTACCAATAAACTGCAAGCGATACGCTGTACCACGTAAAGAATGTATCGATAATTTGTCATTAAAATTCAAAGAAACGTTTGCGCAAGCGACAATGGTCGAAATTCGCCGCCCCGTGTACTTATAATTATTGTGATTCTAATAAAAATGTAGTTAGTACTTATCAATATTATATAAGCATTTAACTATCGACTGCTGAACATAAGTTTTCCCTTTGGAGGGTTCACCAGATCAGAGGGAGACTTTGTACAAAAGTCGATCGCTTGCGTACCTCTGTCCCATTCGTGTTTCAACCGTGAAGCAGTTGTGTTTGCATGGCTGTGTTTCGGTTTGAAGGGTGGGATTGGTGAATTTACTGGGTACAGAGGAATACCACCTAAGTCCTCGGGAATGGCAACGCATAGGGGGTATCATGGGCGCAACAGTATACTCCGTTATGTCTATGGTACTGCTCATGTCTATAGGCGACGGTTACCACTTTCCGTTAGGTGGGCCGTCAGCTTGTTTGTATTCTAAGTTGTATAAAAAAAAGTCACCATTTCCTTTCCCGTGGGTGTCGTAAGAGCTAAGAGAGGGCGAGAGATGAGCAGCAGCGTTTAAAACGTCACCAAAAGCCAAACAGCGGTTGCCAAGCGTGGTAACTATTGGCAAAATCCCCCTTATGGGGGAAGCTATCTTCAGCAGTGGTTAATAAACGGCTGGTATAATAATTTATTATATAATAATGCGTATCATTCTTTTAATGAGTCAAAGTGTAGGGCCAATGCTCTAGCGAGTACAACGGCCTGGTGTATGTAATCCTCGCGTAATGTTATAGTAAACATGTTATCTATCGATACATAACACACGGGAGTACATAATTATAAATGCAAAGACATACGCGGACTACGCACATTTTGTCCGCGACCCAAATAGTTTGTATTTTTTTATATATCTTTTTTTATATACAACTTAGAATGACAAACAAGCTGACGGCCCACCTGATGGAAAGTGGCAACCGTCGCCTGTAGACATGAGCAGTACCATGGACATAACAGAGTGTACTGTTTCGCACATGATATCCCCCTTGCGTTGCCATATTGTATTTTTTTTTTAACATACGATTAATGGAATGGTAACCTCGCCTGCGCTAACGGTATACGCTGGCGAGGCACCAATGAGGGATGATAGGTGAGGATGAAAAGGCAAGGCAGTTAGTCCATCGTGATGAATACACTTGGAGTTTAACACTATAGTTTTTAGATGAGACCATGAGGAAATCAAGCCTGTATTGCGCGGGAATCGAAGCTGCGACCATTGGCAGTTTTTAATTTGAATATACTAGTTTTTACCCGCGATTTCGTATCATTAGGATATGTTTGTTAATGTCGTAAGAGGCGACTAAGGGAGGACGAGGGATGGGCAGCAACTTCTTAAAATATCTCTAAAACCTAACTGCAAGGTCCAACGCACGCAACGGAGAGGCTTATGTCCAGCAGTGGGCAGTTAAAGACTGATATGATGATGATGATGAAGGTGATTTTGTTTGATTGTTACCCCTTGGCGTCGTAACCGTTTACCCATGCATCATCAAATGTGGTATGCAAGTATTACATGGTATAAAGAAGGACATAGGCTATTTTTTATGTTAGCCAATAAATGATAGGGAGACTAGAGACACCAGAGGGAGACTTTGTACAAAAGTCGATTGCTTGGGTACCTCTGTCCCATTCGTGTTTCAACCGTGAAGCAGTAGTGTTTGCATGGCTGTATTTCGGTTTGAAGGGTGGGATATGGCGTGAATTTACTGGGTACAGAGGAATAACACCTGAGTCCTCAGGAATGGCAACGCATGGGGGGTATCATGAGCGAAATAGTATACTCTGTTATGTCCATGGTACTGCTCATGGCAATAGGCGGCGGTTACCACTTTCCATCAGGTGGGCCGTCAGCTTGTTTGCCATTCTATGTTGTATAAAAATAAAAATAAATATAAAAATAAATATGATAACGTGGACAAAGTCATAGTTCAATCTCCACCAATATTGTAAAGAGCAAAGATTTGTATTTTTGTGTGTAAGTTTGTAATGAATAAATTCAAAAACTACTTTGCCGATTTCAAAAATTCTTTCATCATTAGAAAGCTACATTCACCCTGAGTATTATAGGCTATATTTATTGCTAGAAAAGATCAGGGATCCTTACTAAAACTTTAGTAATGTAATTCAAGGTGTAAAAAAGTTACAAATATCTTTCGTCGCGTGCGCTGCGAAAACTATTGGTGATAGAACACAAGTATGTTCTACAATATTGAAGAAAATATCAATAACTACAAAAAACTTCGCGATACTATGTGTCCAACTATTATCGTTATGTCACAATAACCACTTTTTAAAATGTCGTAAAAATGTCCACCCGTGCGAAGCCGGGACGGGCCCTTAGTAGTAAATAAAGTTGAAATTATATAATTTTAAAGATGATATTATACAATTTTGATTTGAAACCCCATCTACTGAACCGATTTTGATAAAATTTCTATGAAACAAATCTGTAGGTATGTTCTTCCAGATTAGAAAAGAAATTCCCAAATGAGTTTACAAGTGACAAAGTTGTGAAATAACAAATAAAAATATAATATTTATTTATTTATTCATTCATTAGTACAAATATGTGTACATGGCGGACTCAATGTTAAAAGCATTCTCTCCCAGTCAACCATAGGGAAGTGTCAGAATACTCGAATGCGGTACTACTAATTATTGATATACATACATACAGAAATTACATATATAAACGAATAGATATATATAAATAACAAATATACTTACACATATATGACATATACTATATTATACACGAAATTAAGAATAATATAAAGCACTTACTGCTCGGATAAAGTAAAAAAGTGAGCGTGAACGTTTTAATGTTTCTAATATCGAATGTTATGCAGAGCAGTTATTGGAGTGCAAATTTAATGCTATTTTATTAAACACTTATTTTACTAATGTATTAATTTGTAATCTGTCGTATTGCTATAAATAAATAAATTAATTAATAACAGAATTGTTAACCTCCTTTTTTTAAAGTCGGTTGAAAAAAAAAAGAAAAAGCAATATCAATATAAGTATATTTTAATACTTATGTTTACTTATTATATAAGGCCTTAATAGATAAGACAGAGACAGAGACAAGAATTCTTCCTGTACCATCCTAAAGGGTTTTTAACCTCAACAACGCACGCTCCACATTTTTATCTAATTGCGACGATGTAATTTATTTATCTACTAGCCGTTACACGCGGCGTTGCCCGCTTCCAACTATGTTGTTCCCGTATATCATTCCCACTGGAACTCTTCATGAATCCGGTCTCATAATGTATTATATACTCAAATTACATAATTACGTAATTAATAACTTCATCAAGTTTCAGCCAATTCAATCTATTGGTTATTTTATAGCATTTTATATGTGATTTTTTAGATTCATATAACTTTTTTATTTGTGAACCGATTGGAATAAAACAAACACTAAATGTTAAGTGGAGCTACCATTTTTTTATATAACTTTGAATGGCAAACAAGCTGACGGCCCACCTGATGGAAAGTGGTAACCGTCGCCTATAGACTTGAGCAGTACCATGGACATAACAGAGTATACTGTTTCGCCCATGACACCCCCCATGCGTTGCCATTCCTGAGCATTCAGGTGTTATTCCTCTGTACCCAGTAAATTCACGCCATATCCCACCCTTCAAACCGAAACACAGCCGTGCAACAACTGCTTCACGGTAGAAACACGAATGGCACAGAGGTGCCCAAGCAATTGACTTTTGAACAAAGTCATTTATAATATTATTTTTGTTAATTACTATTTTTAACAATATGTCAACTTGTTTACCAATCCCAGTGTTATATAAAAAAACTAGTGTACGATATGGCGAGATATATTTTTCTAGTGAATGTATAAATATTTGTGCGATATATTAGTTAGTTACCTAGCGTATCGTATTTGATAAGCGGAGTGCAACGGCTAGCGCCCACTGCTGCATCAGTTTTATCGACATATCGATAAATTGAAAAAGAACACGCTTATCAACGTACGATCAACATTGTTGATGGTAACTAGTGATATATATTTAATACGTAACATATAATTGTTTATATCTAATTTAAAAGATAGTGTTACACAAGTTACGTGTAAATATAACAAAAATTTCGAATGAATTAAAAAAAAATATATGCGAATCTCAAATCGATTGTTTTTTAACGGTACTTATTTGTCGATGGAGGGAAGTAATTTAAACATTACTTGTTTATTTTATCAAGAATGTAAATCGATTGTATGAATGAAGTCAATTATATAGAATTAATTTGACTTGACATTGGATGCTAGTTACCTTAATATATCCATTTAGCGCTTATTGCCTGATACATTTTGTATTTCTTCTTTCCACAATAATCACAGAAGAAACCATGTTTTTTTTCTCATATAAGCTTTCCTAATTGGGGGGCTAACTAATAATAATAGAATAATAAACTTATATTAATACTAAAATGTGGCAACTACTGAGTAGCCATACTTGGCAGTTAGGCTTTGGTGACATTTTAAGAGGGACGCTGCAATCCATTCGTTAACCTTTAAGCTCTTTTAATCACCTCTTACAGCATCCACGGTAAAGGATAGAGTGACTCATTCTATGCCGGGTACACACTTGTTATTCTCAATTAATAAATAATAGGCAAGTAGTTATTTTTGATTACTCGTTTCAAATAAATGCAAGCATTACTGATATGAATGCTTCTTATCTATCGTTTACTGGTAAGAAAATATTCAAGGTGAAACTAGCATTTGGCACGTTTGAGTGCATTAAAATAATTTAATTTAAATCGTATATATGCAATTTATTTTTGAACTAATCGACCCGACAAACATTGTTTTGTTTCCTACCGCCATCTACCTGGGACTATTTACACTTATCAGTCTAAAAACTATTCTATCGCATAAGTTGAAGTAAACAATATACATGTACATTCATAAAATTTTATTTGAATTCAAATCATCTTTAATTAAATAGACTTGTTTACAAGCACTTTTTAATCGTAATTTTTTTAATCTACTGCAGGGTTCGGTAGGTTGTTATCTGTTGAGATAGAACCCGTAAGAAACTCAACAGTTACGCCTTTCAAATCTCTGTTAACATTATGTGTTATTATTTAAATGTATTGTCTAAAAAATACATGGTCGTTAAAAAGCCCGTGCATGATCGTCTAACACCATGCACGCTTGTCATTCAAGTATTATTAAAATTGGATAAGCATTTTCGTGACACATCGTGACACGCGATTTTTAATCGACTGACTCTTTAAAAGTAGGAGGTTCTCAATTGTGTTCTTTTATGTTTGTTACCTCATAACACCGTCAGTTGTAAACAGATTTGGGTAATTCTTTTACTATCTGATAGGATACACTTACAGATTGGTCTCAAAGGAATCTTGTCAAAATTGGCTCAGTAGTTTAGTTAATAAATTAAAATAAAGTTTTATCATTGTTGTGACATATTCATGGTCGTCACAATTGTGACAAAATTCTGTCGACTGTGTGATTGCTCAGGATGGTCACATGTCATGCTACAATAAAAAAAAATTGAAGTAACGTTTTTTTTGTAAAAAAAAATCATATTAGTGGTAAAATAATTAGAAGTTATCGACATACGTCCGCGCGTCACATCCCGACGTCAGCGCAGGGCTGGGTATTATCGCATGCAAAAGATTGCAAACACAAAATTCGGCGATAACGTGTTCTGAATTACTAGATTAGATGGAGTTACACTGGTATTATACCTAGTTTGTTGTTATGCTAAGCTAGGACCACCTTGAATATTATACTAGACGATACGAACGTTACGCCCCTACCGCCATCTGTTGGCAATTACAATAAATTATTTTATATTAAAACTTTTTGTTATATTTTTTTAATATAATTAGTAATGTATAAATGCCAATTTATAGGTGAACTAGTTACTTGCCCCGGCTTCGTACTGGTAGATAGATAGTAAGTTAAATTTGAACTTTATATTTGCTTTAATAGGCAATTTTTTTATATTTTGAGTTTGGTAATAATAATAATAATTGGGTTAATTTAATTTTTATTTAAATAAATTAATTTTCGTAGAAAATAAAACTTTTAGAAAATAATAAAAAATAAGCATGTGTTATTTCTTGTTACTATATTTTTATAGGCGATAGAATTTTTAACATCGGTTGAGTAGTTTTTGAGTTTATCTTTTACAAACAAACAAACAAACAAATATTTCCTCTTTATAAAATATTAGTATAAACAAATAAAATTACACTATTTATAACTTTGGCGTTCAATATTTAAAACAACGCATTAAGATTTTAACTGAACAGTTATGTTTTCTTACTTTAAATTCATCTAAGAGATGCGAAACGGAATAGTAATTAGCTATTTTTAACGAAAAAGTAGACTCAAATTTTAACGAAATTAGCAAGAAACTGGCAATGGCTAAAAATAAATCCTTTTAATTAAAAATGTAATCATTCAAATTAGCTTAGTTCATGTCTTGGTTACTCGAGAACCTTTTTTTATAACGAAAATTTACTTTTTAAACTTGATACGTATAAGTTACTCTGTGACATCATATAATAATATTAATAAATATACTCTTATATATGTATTGATATTTTAGTTCAAAATGTATTTAGTTAATTTTAAAACTATCACGTTGTTTACACATTTTTCAAATACACCATAATATAAATACATGTGTGTGTGTATTTAAAATGAGATGTATTTACTATATATATATATAGAGTCTGGGCCAACCCTAGGCCAGACCTAGATCTGTATTATAAAACTATATGTCTAATTATGTCAAACAATTCACGGTTATAATATCTTATCATGTCACCGTAATCTACGGTAGGACAATAAAAACTGCGAAAAAGATCTAGGGTTTTTCTAATTAGTGACAATAGAGTAAAGATAGTGTTCTTATTTCTGTGTTGGGGAGCGCCATTTAATGTAAACATTCCGAGGTTGTTATCTAGAGAATGACTGTTCTGTTTTTAAATAAGTTCCAATTGAAGGAAGTTGTCTATGTGCCAATTTTTTTTTTTTAAGAAAGAGAGAGAGTGATAGGGCGAGGGAATAAATGACTTCCAAAAGAAGGAAGTTATCCATGTGCCATTTTTTTAAGAGAGAAATAGAAATGAAAGTACCCTTAAGCGAGCGTGTATGAAAAGATTGATGAATGTGGAAGAAGCGAAAGAGGTTTGTTTGAATCGAAGCATTTGGCGTTCCATTGTTTCTGCCTACCCTAATGGGAGACAGGCGTGACAGATATGTATGTATGTAAAAAGAAATGAATCCGTCAATTTTTTTATTTTTTTTTTTATACGTGTTTTCGACATATTTTTTTTTAAGAGAGAGAGAAATGAACTTGCCAATTCGTATTTTTTTTTAATAGTGACTAATTAATTTTTTTTAATCGTACATGCTGTTGCAAGCAGATTGCCTTTACAGCTTTTTGAACACGTGCGCTGTTTGTCTATATTTTTGTGTGTGATATGCGACATCCATTTTTTTTTTATGGAGAAAGAGAGAAATAAATACGTCTGTACTAGTGAGAGATGATAGGTGAGAATGGAAGCAGATTAGTTAGCAAGTCATAACGAAATGCATAAGGAATTGACCACGACGGTCGACCTGATAAAGTATAGTTGATTCCCATTGTTAACAATTCCCCATACTTTATTCCTCATCAGGTAAATTGTCAGTTTATTTGCCATGTTGTACCGTAAAAATTTAAGTATTTATTTTTATCTATTTATTTAATAATTACAATTACAGAGTCATCAAACTGCTTAATAGTTTATTGGCGAAAAAAAAACCTGTGTTTTCTCTCTGTTTTCTTAGACGGTCAAAAATTGTTCCATATTTCTTAGCAATACTGAAATATAATATCGGACGGATAAGCGTTATAAACAATACATATCTAGGTGTCAGTTGCAATAAACAAATGTTGCAATTAATATTACGTTCCTGCGACGCAGGAAACCGTCTGTTTAGTTTTGCGCTTGTTTTTTTTTTTAATACATGACAATGAAATAGTTAAGTACTGTACTGTATATACTAGGCCTCACCAATGTACTTTATATTTGTTAATTTTATAATTTTTGGACAATTTTTTATTTTTTTATTAGAAGGAGACTTCGTACAAAAGAACGAATATACTCTTTTCTTGAAGGTTATGTTGTCGTATCGATTCGGAAAAACTGCTGCTGGAAGTTAGCTGTTAGTGGTTGTCAAAAGAAAAACAGAGAAAATGTATGCAACTACATATTTTCCGCTTTTTCCTGAGAAATTGACAATTTTCGTTCTTATGCTTAATAATTTTTTATGTTAAATTAGTATTGGGTAAATTTAGCAGCAAATTAGATAGTTTAGTATTTAAGCTCGTGAATTGTACACGTTTTATAAATAATGAAGAATAAATAAATAAACAGCGATTCGATTTAAAAAAAAAATACCAAAATCGGATCAAAATTAAATAATAAAAAATATCAATGCAGAACCTTTTTTTTATAAAGCCAAATAGTATTTAGTTAATTTTTGATTAAATCTCGATAAACAAACAAACTTTTTTATCTTTTTATTACGTAAACGTAATTAGAATAAAAGAAATTGTTTTACAAACGCTAAAAATATTACGTGATATAAAAATTACAGCCTGAGTGTTTATCTCTTTTAAAAGTTGGTTAAGAATAAATATATTTGTACGTGCAACGGTTTTAGAATCATCAACAGATTCTCCGTCGAAGTTGAATCATCGAAAAATCGCTGACAAATCGCACAATTGTCCATTTCCTAAAAGTGTGTCGCGGTGTATTGTAATTTGTAAGTGGGCGCACCAAACGGCTGTGCCGACACATCGTTCGCACTACTCGATGCTCAACTAATTACTTGGAATGATATTAGGGCGTCCGTAATCTTGTCGACTAGAAGTTCCGATTCTGAGATTCGTGGGACGCTTTATACCGGTGACTGATTACTTGAAATACGATTAGGGCCGCCACAAACTTGCCGACTAATAGCCTGTAAATTGGGGAATTTGTAGGACGTGTTACATGTTCAGATATTTTTTTTGTCTCTGCCAATTCACAATTTCTTTCAGACATTCAAAGATTGTCTGGAAAAGATTCCTTTTATGGGATAAGTCCGCCATAGTACTAATTCTTTTCTTAGGAACTCTGTAATCTATAATCTAAGGCTTTACAGTACAATAGTCACGTCAGGGGTGTTTTTCTCTAGAAATCTGTCCGATTCTAGAATAAGGGCATACGGGTATGCGACCCCGGCGTCCCGAGCCGCTGCAGTGTCCCAGTCCTTTCCGCAATTGCAGTGTCTCCCCTTTCCTTTCCCACATAAGTCCCTTATTCCTCGTATTTACCAATTTCCTTTACACATTTCCAACGTTCCCTTCCTTTTTTTTCTCAATCCTTTCCTCCAAACCGTAGGTGACGGAAATCACCAACAAATGCATTCTCAAAGAGGGTTGACGTCAGGCAGGCGGCTAGTTGTAAAACTATAAGCTGAATATATTTATAATATGGATAAAAGACATTTATTTTTTTATACCACTCAGGTGGCATACGGCCCACCTGATGGTAAGTGATTATCGTAGCCTATGAACACCTGCAATACCAGAGGTACTACGCGCGCGTTGCCGATCCTGAAGAAACCTCTTTACCCCCCTGTTGAAGAGCCCCATGCTGTAGTCTCTTGGGAAAACCTCGGCGTTATTACGTTGACCCCAAATAATAGTTGGGATAAGGGTAGGAAGACAATAACTGTACAATAAAATGGTAAAAACAAAACAAACTAGTATAAAAACAAAAGCATCTACTTTTGCCTATTCTGTGAAATTTTATAAAGTCTAAATAACTCTTGTTGTTCAATTATCCATTGCTGGAGACCTCCCAGGTAAAATATCTAATTACTTTCCACGTTACTTAGTTGGTAGCCACTAACAATTTGTCATTTAAGCATTTTTACTTAACTCGCGGTGGGTCTGACACTTCCGCGTGGCGATTTATATCGGATATCATGAAATTATAATCACCTTTCATTCAATCCCACGGTCGTTTTAATTTATGCACATTTGTTGTTTTACTCTTGATTATTCGTGTTTATCATTAAACAGTTTAAACTAATATTGTGAAGGGCAATGATATGGGTTTATGTACGTTTGTTTTTAATGGTTTAACTTAAAAACTATTTAACCAGTTTTAAAGATTCTTTCATGTATAGAAAGCTACATTATCAGCGATTAATAAGCGTTGAATTTTATTTAAAAACTGTCGCGTGAAGTCGGGGCGGGAATCTAGTTTAAATAGGACTTACAAATGCAAAAGTTTATAATGATGTACGAATAGATGTCAGTTTGATATTATTTCAAGCAAAAACTACTAAATGGATTTGAACAAAATTTGATACTTATTTGATATTTGATTGATAGGTTATATCGTAACTTAGCACATAGGATACATTATGTACTGTTACACGTGGGCGGAGCCGTGGAATATAGCTTGTAAAGATAAAGTCAGATAAAATCGTTGTCTACATCTGTTTCTGTGCTTCTTTTAACAGATTTTAATATGATTTTTAATGTAATTTAAATGTTTTTATAGAAAATTATGGGGGTGTCATGGACGAAATAGTATACTCTGTTATTTACACAGTACTGCTCATGTCTGTAGGCGACGGTTACCACTTTCAATCAGGTAGGCCATCAGCTTGTTTGCTATACTAAGTTACATAAAAAATACCTCTCAAGAATTATCATACATGAGGGTAACCATAGGTGTTACATTATAGGGTCACTTGTGCAAATGGGTGTACCTCAAGGATCTATTCTCGGTCCATTTTTATTCCTAGTTTACATTAATGATCTCCCATATGCCATGCAGGATAGATGCGGCATAGTATTGTTTGCAGACGATACTTCATTGATTTTTAAAGTTAATAGAATGACTAATAATTATGACGATGTAAATAGTGCTTTGCGGCGTCTCCTGCACTGGTTTACAACTAACAATCTTATGTTAAACGCTAAAAAAACAAAATGTGTTAATTTCTCTCTATCTAAAATTTTTAATACTAATTGCAATATTAAATTAAATGACGAATCTCTCAATTTATAGAATCTACTCTCTTTTAGGAATCACACTAGATAATAAAACACAATGGGGTGCACAAATTCAAAGCCTTGCAGCGAAACTAAGTTCAGCAGCTGGTGTGCGTAAAGTTAGACAGTACACTGATACTGATACTGCTAGATTAGTCTATTTTAGTTATTTTCATAGTTTACTCTCTTATGGAATATTACTATGGGGGAAAAGCGGCAGATATTAAGAATATATTCATATTACAAAAACGTGCCGTTCGAGCGATCTACTGTATGAAGAGTCGTGACTCATTAAGAGAGAAATTCAAAGAGGCAAATATTCTCACCGTTGCTTCTCAATTTATATATTCAAATATTCTATATGTTCATAAAAATCTTGACTTATTTCCAAAAAACAGCAATATTCATAATATTAATACTAGATTTAAAGACAAACTTGCTGTCCCCAAGTATCGTTTAGAAAAAGTTAATAGGTCTTTTATGGGAATAGGTATAAAAATTTACAATAAGATACCAAAGGATATGTTGGAATTACCCTTAAATAAATTCAAAACATCTGTTAAATCATATTTACTGAGCAAAGCCTATTACTCACTAAACGATTACTTGAATGACGAGTGTGCATGGCAATGGTTGTTCATGCATTGAATTTTCATTTAATGTTAGACATAGACACCTATATAAATGTACATTGTAAATAAACTGGCTTTAAAAAAAAAAGTAATTCAATTGAGTTTCTTGCCAGTTCTTCTCAATTGGATCTATATACCGAACTGGACGGTAGGGAAAATATAAAATTATAATGTAAAAATTTGACGTTCATAAGCGGCTAAAATGTCCTACATGAATAAATGATTTTTGAATTTTGAATTTTTTGAATTTTAGATATTCTATTGCTCTTTGAGGGCAAAGCAATAAATTGAGTTGTGACCATTTTGTGTTACTTTGGCACACGCGTGAAAAAAAAAGAAATTGTTGTTTTATATATTTTGCTTTTTGTTTTTCATTCTTTTACTGTGTATTATGTGTATGTTTGTATTGTAATTTGTATGCTGTAAGTAATGAAAATAAATTATTTATCTATCTATTGTAAGTCCATAGTGCTGTTCATGTGTATAGGCGACTGTTACCACTTTCCATTAAGTCCATTCATCGTGTTATTTAAATTTGCTGTTTTGGTGTATATGACACAAAAAAAAAAAATTAAATACACTATCGGGACGTAATGTGATGAAAAATATTTGTAGCTAAATAATACCTTCATATCTGCTTCTTTATTGCCGACGTTTCGACGTGGACTACACCACGTCCTGTTCACAATAGTGTATTTAAAAAAATGCATAAACAAATCGAAAGTTTAAAATTAAAAATTGATATAAAATAACATAATTAAATATAGAGGTATATTAGGTTACTAAGTACAGTTGGTTTATAATAGAATTACTGTTTTTGGAGTGTCCGGCATCCTGTTCAGTGTTGACTCAGACCAGTCTAGTCGGATTGATAAAGCTGCACGTACAGACGGGCGCGCAAGTGTCTACGTTTGTCTATATTAGAACTTATTGTTTCAGTTCCTTGCTGGTCGCTGGTTTTATTATAGTTAAATTTAGTAGGACCAGTGGAATAAAATAAGGATTAAAATGTCGTGTGTAGACGTGCATGTATATTGGTGAAGTAATAGAGAAGGACAAATAACACATACCATAATGTGTCTTTTGTTCAGAAAAAAAAAAGAAAAACAATAAAGTTTTTTTTTTCAATTATAAAGCAGTTTGCATTACAATATTTTTGTTCGTATTGTACATTTATTATATATAACTAGTACTAACTTATACACGCGAATTCGTTCTTGCTGCCAAGATATACATATATATTCTTTATTGCACTAAAACATACGGTAAAAACAACAAATTAATAAAAAAGTTAGCAAAGGCGAACTTATCTCTAAAAGAGATTTCTTCCGATCAACCTAACACAGTGGCATAGTAAGTAGTGAGTGGGCAGTAATAGCGCTAAACAGAAACTAAAACAAATATATACATAAATTACAAATTATATATATATGCTTTTTTTTTAACTTTAAAAAATATTCGGCCGTTAATTTGTAGATTTTAATACTTAATAAAAAGCAAAATAATAAAAAACCAAACGTAAATAATTTTCCGAAATTGAATATATACATATTAAGCATTTTCTATGCAATGAAAAAATATGAAATAACAACATTTTGAAATCGAACAACTTTCCCCCACTTCACCCTTTCCATAAAATACAAATAGAAGAGGCAGAGTAGGAAATATTGTTCAAAAGTCGGGTGCAATATATTTTGTGTAACAACATTCGAGTGCGTACGCAGTGTATATTTTAATATATTCTTGTTATCAGTATCAACAATTTTTCTCTTATTATCATTACGAATAAAAAGAATAAAAAAAAAAAAGAAAGAAAATATCGATAATTCACCGTTGAGTTTCTTTACATTGGAACTTTCATGTCAACGGCGCAGTTAGAAACGCTTTGAAATGTTAAATATTATCCAACAAATTTAAGACGTCTACAATTTTGTTATTACGTATTTACAAATACATGTATAAATTCATTGTAATTCATAAGGTATAGATCAAAATAGCATGAAAATAAATAAATAAATTAAATCAATTATATTTTCTGTTATTCCTGTTTACTGCCGACAGATACATAACAAACACCATGTATGTAAATCCGCCATTTACACTATATATTTTATTAGATGTATTGAAGTTCAATAAATAAATGTTAAACCATTTTTTTATACAACTCAGAATGGCAAACAAGCTGACGGCCCACCTGATGGTAAGTGGTAACCGTCGCCTATAGACATGAGCAGTACCATGACACCCCCTATGCGTTGCCATTCCTGAGGACTCAGGTGTTATTTCTCTGTACCCTGTAAATTAAACCTAGCCGTGTTCTATGGATTTGTTTCTGTGTATAAGTGTAAAAACACTTTATAGATCTACCTATGTATCAAATTCCAATCATAATTTGTTTAAGTATGATTGAGTAATGGGAAATAGTGGGATTGGATGTATTTTAGAATAGAGTAGAAAATAAAAAATACCTACTTGTACAACAATTAGTTCATTACCTTAAGGTTGTCTTGAAAAGATTGCTCTCAGCAATAAGACCGCCTCACTGTACTTATACAATTGTATCGTTGTGTTTGTACATTGTCTTGTTTATTTCCTATATTGTATAATGCAAATAAAGTATACTCATTCATTCATTCATACATTTATTGCTAGAAAACACATAGTTATAATAGAAAATATAGAAATAATATATATAAGTAGTGTCTCATATTAGGCAAAAGGAACTGGCTCAGCCGATGCTGTGAGTGCCCCAGTGCAATGTGTACAGCTGCACAGCGCTAGTTCTCAGCCAGTCCCTCTCTTACCAACGTATGAATATTTAGTTTTATTTGGTGTTTGTTACTAAACGTGTGGAATATTTTTAGATATTTAGTAAGATTCCTAAAAGTTGCAGTTGTTAATATAGTAAATTTTAACCGAACTTTGCACAAACAATTATGCACTTAATTGTACTAAATAAATTAGTTATTTTGTAAAACAATAAATTAGAGGAAAACCAACGATTCCTAGCTAATTATTGTTATGTTCTAAAATTAACTATTCTGAAACATAGTATTTGCATATTAGTTCATGACTGATAAATTAATATTATTAGTATTGTTTATATCTTAAAACTTGTAATATAATTCATAAAATAGGGAAATTGTATTGGGACATTTGATACGATACGACGAACTTATAAACATTATAATAGAAGGTAAGATAGAAGGAGGGAGGGGAAGAGGGAGACCGAGGCATAGTTACATCAGGCAGATCAAGGAAGGAGTTGGTGTCGTGTCGTATCAAGAGGTGAAGAGGCTCGTTGAAAATCGTAGTGAGTGGCAAGAGCTCCACCGACAAGAGTGCAGCTCTTAAATAGGATAGATAGAGAGAGAGAAATATATTTTTTTTTATTGTACAATAAAACTTTGTACAAGCTTCATGCTGTTTGGCATTCTTTAGCAGCTGTCTGTTACGTAAAAACAGAAAGCGTATGAAGGGCCGAGGTGTTGAAAAAGAATTGACGTAATTTTTGTAACATACTAAAATAATTATAAATACACATAATATATTAGAATCATCAATACCAGCGCTTAACAGTCCACTGCTGAAAATAAGCCTCCCCTTGGGGGGTTTTGCCAGTAGTTGCCACGCTTGGCAGGCGGATTGGTAACCGCAGTCGGGTTTTAGAGATAAATACACATATAATACATTAATATTTTTCTTTTTTATTTTTAATATTTATTTAAAATTTATTAAATCGAATAATATATATATATATATATATACATATAATAAAATCGTAACTGGTCGCCGTCTGTACATGGAAGATATACAAGACAAACTATTATAGAGAGACTTTATGAACGCAATAGAACTCAAAACAATGATTTTTAGAATTTTTGTCTGTTTGTCTGTATGTATCTACGTTTGTGCACGATAATCTCAGAAACGGCTTAACCGATTTGAATACATTTCTCACTAATACATTACAGTTTGCTCCACTTAACATTTTGTGTTTTTTTTTATTTCAATCGGTTCATAAATAAAAAAAAGTTATATCAATCTAAAGAATCACATATAAAATGCTTTAAAATAACCGATCAGTTGAAGTGGCTGAAACTTTTTTTCATTATATGTATTGATTTTCGTAAATTCTCGCTACTCGTGTGAAACCGGGTCTGATCGCTAGTCTGCATTATTGTACATACATACATATCTGTCACGCCTGTCTCCCATTAGGGTAGGCAGAAACAATGAAACGCCAAATGCTTCGATTCAAACAAACCTCTTTCGCTTCTTCCACATTCATCAATCTTTTCACACACGCTCGCCGGTTACGGGTACTTTTAATTTGGCCCTTCTTCAGCACGTCGCCTATTCGGTCGACATACGTCCGTCTACGGCGGCCCCTACCGACATCTCCATTCATTCTTGCTCGATAAATCTCTTTCGTAATTCTTCTTTCATCCATCCTCACCAAATGACCAAACCAACTGTATTATTGTCATAATTAATGATTTGTTTATTTAATTGTAACAGTGTATGTGAATTGCGCGCCAAATTATTCTAGATAGATAGTGTGTTATTATAAATTTGGCGGTCTTATCCATCCGATTTTACTACTGTTATTATTTTAGTCTGTGTACATTTTTTTTTAGTGATAAATACTCGTATGTTATTATATTATAAGCTATATAAACTATGATAATTATGTATGCCGACTTATCAGTTCAAATAAAGAAATTATTATGTTATATACATACATATATTTATTGTATGTATATGTGTATGTATGTGTAAGTATATGCATAGATGTAGGTATATATTTATGTATATGTATATGTGTATTTGTACGATAAAATATAATGTAATTAATTTAATTTTGGCTGTTTAAAAATTGTACACTGCTGTATTCGCTGACATTGATGCTCCTTTCCACTTTGGGTGTTGCTGGAAGAGAACTCTATCAGAGTTAAGCTCGCCTTTGTACTTTTGTTTACCTCTGTCATAATTTTTATAACTAATGTGTACAATAAAGTATTAAATAAATGAATAAAATAAAAAATACTTTATCTTCTTTTAGTGACATAAAATTTAATTAATATAAGAACAATTTAGCCATGTGGTCCCGGTATAGGATAGGCCATCCCTTCCTTTCCCGTGGGTGTCGACTAAGGATGGGCGAGGACGTAGCAGCTTCCCTTTAAAAACAACTCTAAAGCCTAACTGTGATTGCTAATCCGCCTGCCAAGCGTGGCAACTACTGGCAAAACCCACCAATTGGGAGGCTTATGTTCAGCAGTAGACAGTTAAAGCCTGATATGGTGATGAGTAATCTACATTTTCACATAGTTATATTTTTACATAGTTTTTTTTTGTACAACTTAGCTTGGCACACAAGCTGACGGCCCACCTGATGGAAAGTGGTAGCCGTCGCCTATAGACATGAGCAGTACCATGGACACAATAGAGTATACTGTTTCGCCCATGATACCCCCCATGCGTTGCCATTCCTGAGGACTCAGATGTTATTCCTCTGTACCCTGTAAATTCTTAAGGGCATATATTATTAGTGTTTTATAATTGCTTGTGTATCTATATTGTTGATTTTATTACTTTTTTCACTATTTCAATTTTATATTCCTTTTTTTATATTAATACCCGCCCACTATGTACTTTTTATTATAACACATTTGTGAATTGTTAATCTTTGTCTGGTGTCCACGATACAGGTTCGCTTAGTGCGGGGCCCATTGTATCTTGTGTTTGTAACTTTATGATTTTTTTTGACAAATAATAATAAATAAATAAATAATTGAATTCTTCACATTATTTCTAATAAGCGTTTCATGCATTGCAATCGAGTCACTAAATATATCAACACTGGATAGTAATTTATCGTAATTGGTACAAACACGAAGAAGGCCCAAATTAAAAGTACCCGTAACCGGCGAGGGTGTATGAAAAGATTGATGAATGTGGAAGAAGCGAAAGAGGTTTGTTTGAATCGAAGCATTTGACGTTTCATTGTTACTGCCTACCCTAATGGGAGACAGGCGTGACAGATATGTATGTATGTATGTATGTACTAATACAAATGTATTTTCAACATATTTTGTCTCCATAAAAGTAACATTAAAAAGTGATAACCTATTCATCATCATCACCATATTAGCTGTTTACTGTCTACTGCTGAACATAGACCTCCTTCTCGGGGAGTTTTTTCAGTAGTTGCCACGTTAAGCAGGCGGATTAGCAACCGCAGTTAGGCTTTGGAGATGTTTTAAGAGGGACGCTGCTGCCCATCGCTCGCTTCCCCTTAGTCGCCTCTTACGACACCCACGGGAAAGGAACGGGTGATGTATTTTATTACGTGAGTTTAATCTGGGACATCTGAAATTAATATTGTTTAAAAGAAAAGAGGTATCAATATAATTTCTCGACAATTTAAATAAAAAAACACTTGATCTCTTTGTAAACAACGATTATATAAGCAATTTTTATTTTTTTGTTACCTGTTTATTTTCTGAATATCAAAAAAAAAATATAGGAATTACGTTTTATTTGAGAGATTACCAATATGATTAAAATTTATAATCTTTTCAATACTTTTTTAAAAAAAAATATGGAATTACCTAATTTTAGTTTGTTTGAATAAATAGATATTTTTAATTTCTTATAAATATAAAAAAAAAAATTGTGTAAAGTGTTTTGGATATATGTTACTTTAGCTTAAATATACATAGTTGGACGAATTTGTATGGAGTTTGAAATAATGAGAGATTGTGTCCCACAAAAAAAACCGACTTCAATTGTGATGAAACTTAATTAATCTAAAATTTGGATCTAAAAACTAAACTATGGGATCAATTTGTAAACATATCCTTTCAGTTACAGAAAAACAATATTTTAAATCAATTTAGAAATTATTTTTTTTATACAACTTGGAATGGCAAACAAGCTGACGGCCCACCTGATGGAAAAAGGTAACCGTCGCCTATAGACATGAGCAGTACCATTTACATAACAGAGTATACTGTTTCGCCCATGATACCTCCCATGCGTTGCCATTCCTGAGGACTCGAGTGTTATTCCTCTGTACCCAGTAAATACACGCCATATCCCACCCTTCAAACCGAAACACAACCATGCAAACAGCTGCTTCACGGTAGAAACCCGTATGGGACAGAGGTACCCAAGCAATCGACTTTTGTACATAGTCTCCCTCTGGTACAATGATGGAGTTATGGAGGTAACAAATATGAAAAAACAATCGAATCAAGAATCTTTCTATATTTAATTGGCTGAAAACAGACGGATCCTACATTGAATAATAAATTGATAAGATATTTTTCACGAAGCCAAAGTTGTGAGTTTCAACAAATATATATATATATATATTATATATATAATACATATAGCAGTATGGGGACAGGACGTCGGTTGTATATTTAAAAAAAATAGATCTGCAGACTTAGACAGTTAGAGCGGCGTTATCTAGGTTCATTGGCTGGCCGAATGATAAAAAATGCGATAGCTACCTTTATGTAACAGCAATATTTGCATTGGTGGCCGCTATATCATTACGACATTATTAGTAGGGGGCTTGACGTTATTAACAAATTTAAAAGATTATATTTTAGATTATAATATATTTATTTATTTATACTTTTGCACACATTGGAAATTTTTTTTTTACAACAGGGGGCAAGCGAGCATGCGGCTCACCTGATGCTAAGTGACTACCGCCGCCCATGATCACCCACAACACCAGCGGCATTGCAGGTGTGCTGCCGGCCAATCTACAGGGCGGACTTAATGCCTGATGGCATTCTCTACCAGTCAACCGTTACGCTAAACAAAGAGAGTAAATGGCAGTGCATAGATTTAAAAAAAATTGTAAATTAAATAAATATATTGAAAGATAACATTTTATGATAAATAAACATACAAACATATAAAATAATATACTATATATATATATATATATATATATATATATATATATATATATATATATATATATATATATATATATATATATATATATATATATATATATTGAGATGTAAGATTCTAGTTTCAATAAGAACATGTCCTTCTAGAGTTCATTCGAGTGCCCCTGACCACAGTACTATTCAGATAGTGAGTGTAACCTACGTAATATAATTAATTTTCCTGTCTCATGACATTAAATATGGTTACATTAAAATATATAAATAATATACACGTAAAAGATAGTATATAACAGATTTTAATATTTGTGAATGTTTGTTTTTATATTAAAAGTCTTTTTTTATAAATTTTTTTATACAACTTTGAATGGCAAACAAGCGGACGGCCCATCTGATGGAATGCGGTAACTGTCGCCTATAGACATGACCAGTACTATGGACATAACAGAATATACTGTTTCGCCCATTATACTCGACATACATTGCCATTCCTGAGCACTCAGGTGTTATTCCTCCCTGTGTACCCTCTGTGTGTACACTGGAAATTCACGCCATATCCCACCCTTCAAACCGAAACATAGCCATGCAAACACAACTGCTTCACGGTTGAAACACGAATAGGACAGAGGTATCCAAGCAAACGATTTTGTACAAAGTCTCCCTCTGGTAGTCCTCCTAAGGAAGGGGGGGAAAGGGATTGTTAGTAATGGAGACTAAAAATCCAATTGCTAGCAATATACCCAACCAAGTCGACCTCCACGCAGTTCCCCCTGGAAACTATTATGGTTAATTCCTGAATTCATCATGATGGGCTAACTGGTCTGTTTTCATTCTCATCTATCACCCTTCACTGGTGCTCCGCCAGCGTATACCGTTAGCGCAGGCGGGGTTACCATACCATTTTCATCCAAAAAAAAGTCCTCCTAAGAGTCTCCCTACCTCCTTCCAAAGCCTAACTGCGGTTGCCTACCTACCTGCTAAGCCTAAACCACTAGCAAAACCTTTCAAAAGGAACTGCTCAGTGGACAGCTAATGGCTAATATAGTAATACTGATATACCTCAGCACTGTCTAGTCGCTATATATATATATATATATATATATATATATATATAATTTTATTATATATATATATATATATAATTTTATTATCTACTATGACAGATATAAACATAGTGCAGTAACAACAAGAATTATATCGTATACAGAACCTATGTATCTATGTAATAAACAGGTCTAGCCTTGGCCTTGTAAAGTTCAGTCGAACTGTCTATACCTAATTTGCAGTGATATCATAGGAGAATGGTATTTGTAGTCATACATTATGGTGACATAACAGAGATCTCTTCCAGTCAACCCAGTACAGTAAGAAAGCATTTTTTTAAATGTCTTCTATGCACAGACATTATCTCGTGACATTTTTTTTTTTATTTTTTATTTTATTTCTTCATTAACAATAATTTGTATTTAAATATCATAGTAGGTACAATAAAATTCATACATACATATATGAAAATATAAATTAAATTAAGCACAAAAACAAAAGTTACAATTACGAGTATAATTAATACAATTATATTTGTAAGCTTGTCGAGTTAGTGAATTGCCTGGAAGAGATCGCATTTAGCGATAAGGCCGGCCATTGTTTTATCCCAGTGATATATTTCTTGTAATTTTTGTTTCTACTAAGAATCCTGCTGTAACTTTTTGATGGGAAAACTAAAAAAATATTCTTATTCTAGTGAAATTGACTATATATATATATTTTTTTTTGATGGGTGAAAATGGTTATGGTAACCCCGCCTGCGCTAACGGGATACGCTGGCGGAGCACCAGCGAAGAGTGATAGATGAGAATGAAAACAGGCCAGTTAGCCCATCATGATGAATTCATCAGGAATTATTGTTAGTTTCCAGGGAGAACCGCGAGGAGGTCGACCTGGTTGGGTATATTGCTAGCAATGGGATTCTCAGTCTCCATTACTAACAACCCCTTTCCCCCCAATTGACTATATTGAATTTATAACAATTATAGACCTGTAATCCCGAAAATAAATTTAGTTATATTAAACTATTTTCATCAAGTCCTTGGTGGGGTAGGCAGAGAGAAACGGCTGTTAACTGGCTTAACACTGAAAGCTTTACTTGGGGTAAAGGATTGTTAATAATGAGGACTATCAGTCCCATTGCTAGCAATATACCCTGTTAAGTCGACCTCCATCTGGTCCTCTTTGGAAACCATCGCGCTGAATTCCAGATTTATTCATCACGATGGGTTAACTGTCCTTTCATTCTCACCTATCATCTCTTATTGGTGCCCCGCCAGCGTATACCGATAGTGCAGGCGTGGTTACCATATCGTTATCATGCATTGAAAAATACTGAAATCTCTTGCTTCATCCACTTTCATAATTTACATATGAAACGAATTTCATTTGGCAATTTGTTATTTCTATAACATGTTGAAATTAATCGTAGTCCGAAATCAGTTAACTAAGGTCATGTTACTGTCGCCAGTTAGTTAAACTAACTCGTCGCCCGTGTAAATATTATTGGACTGAGAAGAAATTCTAGAATCTATTTCACACAATACTCGGATTTTTTTCCAAACGTATTATTTTCCGTTGTTTTCAATGGATTTAAAAAAAATAGGGGGTTCTCGATTCGGTTGTAATTTTTTCTTATGTTTGTTACCTCATAACTCCGTCAGTTCTGAACCGATTTGAAAAAATATTTTTTGTGTGAAAGGATATACTTAGAGATCGGTACCGTAGACATTTTATTAAAATCGTTTCGGTAGTTTCGTTTTAAAATCAAATTAAGTGATTTTTTCAAAATTTAAGACTGTTTTTTTTTGTATAATACAAACCTAATTATTACTATTTTGTTTTTTATTAAAAGTTTATTAAGCAGTTATTTTTTTAATAAGATTTTTTCAAAAAGAAATTTTATGTAATACTATGTGTAATTATTAAATTAAAATGAAAACAATAGAATTAGGAGGTCAACGAATTTAGGTCGGCACAGGACTATTTTGGTCACGGGCCATGGGGGGAGCGGTGGGGGGAGTACATGGACTGTTGATCCACGTCCTGTAATTTTCAAAACAATTCTTTTTACGTTATAAAATACAAAGTCACTTCTTTGTATCTAATTTTAATAATGAATTCTTTATATATATATATATATATATATATATATATATATATATATATATATATATATATATATATATATATATATATACAATTTTTAGAGATTCTGAGAGTAAATATATTTGTAAAAAAATTAAATTAAATTAATATAATAAGTAATAAAATGGACTTTTATTTAAATTTTTTTTTATTTAGGACTCGAAGCTAAGATATTTAGATAAGAATTAAAATATAAATAGTAATAAAATAATTTTTACAATAAATATAATAATCGCTTATAATAATTCTATTATAGTATATAAAGACGTAATAACCGTATATCTGTGTGCGAGATAAATAATACGTAGCTACATATAAAATTATCTATTTCCAATATGATATATTTATGATATTGGAATGACAAACATAAATTAGTATTTTTTTTTATGTTACTTAGCAGTTAAACTCACGACCCACTTTGATGTATATTGGTAACTTTGAATAGTATGGAATCTAGAGTTCAGAGTTCTTGCTCACTCATTTAATCCCCCACAAAAAAATCCAGACGATATACGTCACATACCGTACTATTAAATAAAATTTTAATTAATTTTTTTTTATTTATTTATTTAAATTGTGATACGTAGGTAACAATGGATGGTAAAACAAGATAAGTCCTCTATGATCAACCCCATATTTCGAGGTATACAAATTAGCAATTATATAAGAAAAAACAAATTATATAAAAAAAAAACAACAATGTCACATTTATAGTAAAAAATTATAATATTATGGAAATTTATTATATTAATTGTAATACATACATAATATTAATTGTCATTACAATAACATTACATACTTTTTTTTTTTACAAAAAAAGTATTGCAGACACAACTGCTTCACGGTTGTAACACGGATGGGACAGAGGTACCCAAGCAAACGACTTTTATACAAAGTCTCCCTCTTTTCATTTTCCTCGTGTTTTCTTTTCTGGTTTGTTATTTCTTTATTAATAGTTAAATTATCATTACAATCATCACATAATATTTTTTAATACTAATCTTTGAATGTATTTTCTTCAAGTACATACATTTTTATTTATTTTATTTACATTCTAAAATACTTAGTTTAATCAGAAATATTACATGCGCACTTGGTTAATAAAATAATGTATTACACTTAAGACAGTAAAGAGAGCGAGGAATAACTACATGGGACAGATAAAGGAAACACTAGGTGTCATATCGTATAGGGAGGTCAAGGATATGGCCTGGGATAGAGCTGGCTGGAAGAGAATGCACGAATTAGTTGCACCGAACAAGAGGAAACTCTTAAATGAAAAGAGAGAAGACAGTAAAATAAATAAAAGACATTTGAACTTACCTCAGCGATGAATTGAATTTCACGACACAGTAAATAAAAACTTGACTACTTTAAGAGTGTTACTTAGTTACTATTACTTCGTATTTCTGCAACAGTTCTATTCGGTTTCGTCTATATAATAGTAATGTAATAGTTGTATAATATATTGTTAATAAGTATAAAATATAATAACATTTACAAAATAGTTAATTACTGATTATTAATCACTCATCAAGCGACACAGGAAAAACAATTATCACCAAATTTTTTCTAACGACGTGCATTTATTATTAGTAATAAGTAACCTGTTAAATAACGATCACGAATTAGATTAGAAAATCTATTATAATTTCTTTTAAAGTTCACACCAATCCCCTTTAAATGTCAAGTTAATATTTTACAATAGACGGTTTTTTTTTATAACACACAGTACAAACGAGCATGCAGCTCACCAGATGGAGAGTGACTACCGCTTAGATTTTGCACTCCTATCTTACATTCCTGGTTAATATTCTAGAATTCTAGAATAGCGTGAATATACTGGGTACAGAGGAATAACACCTGAGTCCTCAGGAATGGCAACGCATGGGGGGTATTATGGGCGAAACAGTATACTCTGTTATGTCTATGGTGCTGCTCATCTCTATAGGCGACGGTTACCACTTTCCATCAGGTGGGCCGTCAGCTTGTTTGCCATTCTAAGTTGTATAAAAAAAAAAGATACTTTTAATGATGGAAAATTAAACAGTTCCCGTGGGATATTTAAAAAACTATAGTAACTTATACAGTTTAGTACACAACCTACTTAAGAAAAGTGATTTCGACCTAAGGCAAAGAGTGAGAACGACACATCATTTATTACTTTTAATCCAGTATTCGCAGACATAATAAATAGGTAGGTATATACATCGATACATACGAAATAGGAATAACAAATACCACGCGGATAAAGTCGCGGGCATCAGCTAGTTTTAACTAAAGGTTATAGTAAGTTACATGAATTATAATCCCAATACCTAAATACACCACTAATAATGACTTCCCATTTATGTACTACATACATACAGTTACTGCTTCACTATACAAATATAAATGATGCTTCTTATACAATTGGACTAAGGCAAACATTTCCTTTTTATGCAACTTAGAATGGCAAACAAGCTGACGGCCCACCTGATGGAAAGTGATAACCGTCGCCTATAGACATGAGCAGCACCATAGACATAACGGAGAATACTGTTTCGCCCATGATATTACACGTGCGTTGCCATTCCTGAGGACTCAGGTGTAACTCCTGTGTATCCTGTAAATTCACTGCCATATCCTACCCTTCAAACCGAAACACAGCCATGCAAACACAACTGCTTCACGGTAGAAACACGAATGCGACAGAGGTGCAAGCAAACGACTTTTGTGCACAGTCTCCCTCTGAATGAAAGTGGATTAACTCATTAAAATCCTATTAAATACTTATTTATGAATGTTATTCTAATTAATATTAAAATTTAATTTATTAATACGATTTGTTCGGCATGTAACGTATATTGTTTTGTACTTTTTGTTCTGTTTAATTGGGACATTAAATCCATGAGTCAGTACTCTGGAATTCATGCTACTTATACTGCAATTAGTGTTAATGTTATTCTAATTTACATATTTTCTCATCCTATATTTTATTAATCATCTAATTCATTAATAAATTATATAATTTCTTCATTTATTAATAAATTTATTGACTACTTAGCCGGCGTTGCCTGCTTCTAACTATGTAGTTCCCGTATATCATTCCCATTGGAACTCTTCATGGATCCGGTCTTATATTGTATTATATACTTAAATGATAATTACATACCTAATACCTTTATAAAGTTTCAGCCAATTCAACTGATCGGTTATTTTATAGCATTTTATATGTGATTCTTTAGATTGATATAACTTTTTAATTTATGAACCGATTGAAGTAAAACAAACACTAAAGGTTAAACGGACCAAACTACAACGCATTAGTGAAAACTAAATTCAAATAGGCAGTTTCTGAGATTAGCGTGCATAAACGTACAGACAAATAGATGAAAATTCTAAAAATCATTGTTTTGGTTTCTATTGCGTTCATAAAGCAGTGTAATAGTTTTTCTTATATATCTTACATGTACAGACAGCGATCAATTATGATTTTATTATATATATTAATTGATATATAGTCATTTTGTAATTACGTTGCATCGACAATTATTTTATTTCTGTTTTTTTTTTTTTATATATATATATATAAGGGTTTTTGGCAGGCTTGTATTTCGCATATAAAGAATTGTATTATAACGCATATAAAGTTTGAGCGCATTTTATTAAGCACTGGATAGTTAAATATATATAAATATATATGTATTTGGGTCTATTTTTTTTTTTGTTATTTCTGTCTGCGGTGGACTGGTAGATAAAGTTAAATTGCCTTTTACACTGTTTACGTGTGTTAAAGTTTGATAAATAAATAAACACTGGGAAAACCCCATTTAAAGGAAAGCTATGTCCAGCAGTGGACAATTAACGGCTGATATAAAAATAACTACACGCTTTCTCCTTGTATCGGGTTGACTGGAAGAGATCTCTGTCAGAGATAAGTCCACTCTTGCTCACAACATTTATAAATGCATTAACAATGTAATTTACAAGTGCAATAAAGAATATATATTAATGTAATCTCTCTTAAATACTGCCCGAATAGTACGCCAGTTTCTCACCCTGGGGCCCTGAATCTTGCCGACTATGCTTCTTACGAGGGTTAATTTGCCATCTCTTTTCCTTAAGAGAGAACGTGTGAATTTTGTTAATAAAATAATAATAAGTAAATAAATATAGTCGATATACAGTGCATCTCTGCTTACTCCGCAAGGGATTTAGCGTGAAGCCAGATAATATACATATGGTGCAAAACTAACAGTACAACATAAAACAAATAAGAATATTGATAGCATTTCCAGGGAGAGGACGCCATTTAATATTAAAACTTAAAATATTTTTTTTTTTTTATTAATATTCATATTAAAATTGATTTTATTATACAATTTTTAATTATTAAAAGATAAATTAGACATTAAGAGAAGGAAATAGTCTTTAGTTTTATAATTAATATATTATATAAAAAGTACTAATAATATAAGTTATATAATTTCATTATTATATCATTTATAATTGTTGGCAACATTTTATTAAAAAAAAAATAAAGTATTATGCTTTTTCTTCTAAGTGTGGCAGCACTGTGCCATGAACTCTTTTACTCTCTTGTAATATGACATTTAATAATTAAATTTAATAGCAAGGCATGCTGTGGTCGCCTATAAATGTAAGAACAGTTAGATCTAATCTACCAGTGTATTGTATTGAAAAGTTTAGCTGTATCTTATGTTGGTAATCCTATAAATAAATAAATAAATATGCTGTAAGCATTGAATATACTCTCTCTGTGACATTATTTGGTATTTTTTTATTAATAATTATCGCCAAATATATAGTCCAGTATTCATAAACTTTTCTACAATACGTCTGATACATAATTATAAAATATATATATATATAATATATATATATATATATATATATATATATATATATATATATATATATATATATATATATAGGTATTGATATATTCAATGGGCGCTATTCATTCCGAATCATAAAATATTTCATCATAATCTCAATAAGTACCTACACTAGATAGGACTATGTTCTTGTAACAGCTATAAATAACTCTTATATTAGTTTAGCGTGGAGCATTTTTTTATATTATCATTGAAAGAAACTTTCTATGAACAAGCAATTATCAGTATTATCACAACTGCAAAGTAAATAGTGCTTCATTATTAAGCAATTATGGACTGATGCACATACATACAAATGCATATGTACATTCATTTACTCTCATATGGAATTTTCGTTGGTTTATATATTATACATATGTTTAGTCAAATATTTATTTATATAAACTTTTATGTACATATGTAAGTGTGTTTTAAATATATATAATTAATTCTTTTATAATTTCCAGTTCTTATATGAATTCGTGAACTAAATATAAGACATATTAATTCTTTAATACAATGCATCAAACATAGAATTAATCATAGTATTTTAGTATATATTTATAGTTTAAATTATATCTTGTCTAAAAAGTAAAATGTTATATATATAAAACATTCTAAAATAAATAATTATACAGCTACATTAGATATTTAAGTTTATATTATACTAGACTGAAGTGAAATAGCATGAATGGTTAAAAAATAATAGATTTTATTCTATATTAAAGATTATTTAAAATATAAACCATAATTTTATATAATTGACATAATGTAATTTAAAAAAAACATTTATATTTTATAATTGTAATATAATAAAATAATGTAGGGACTAAATACAATTTAATATTTGCATATCTCTACGGGGTGCTGCATGTTATGTACGTACTTGTATATGTAACATCTTATTTTACCATATAGCAAGCGAATAAATATGATTTAATTTAATTGATACTTTTAAAAGTTATACAAATAATAATTACAATAAAAGTGTAAATATAATGTATTCATTGTATATAATTTAAATGTATTATGTCAATTTAGTAATATAATTTGATTTGATTTGATACTTTTAAAAGTTATATAAATAATAATTACAATAAAAGTGTAAATAAAATGTATTTGTTATGTATAATTTCGATTTATTGTCTGTTTCTCTTTCGAATAACTAGTTTTTTTAAATGATCAAACTATTATATATATAATTATGTAATTGAGCAATAAAATTGCGTGTTTATATTAAGTTGTAGTGTAATAAGTAATTAGAGAGTTTTAAAAGTTATTTTTTTTATGAATAAAACTAAATATGACCTCCGTACTAGGTCAATTACGGAGCCAATTAACTAAAGAGACGTAATGTGAAACATAACCTAACCAACTATGTCCTGGCTGTACATTTCTTTCTATGCCACATTCATAGTTCGATATGGAACTTCTCCATTAAAAATAATGCGAATTTTTAGTTACAATAAACTTTTTCGTTATAATTTAAAAAAAAAGCAAAGATGGTAGGCAAAAGTTAGATATTTCTTGAATTTAACAAATAGATCTATATTAGGTACAAATTCGTTTTAAGCGCTAGATATGTTAGTATGCGTGAATACTGTATAATATGAATGTAAAAGTGAGTTTGTTTGTTTGTTACCTTATAGCGTCGTAACGGTTTATAAATACTATGAAATTTGGTATATACGTAGTATGTGGGACGAAGAAGGATATAGATTAATTGAATCCACTCAGTAACGAAGTCACGGGTAAAAGCTAGTCAGTATATAAAATACGAGTATGTCAAGAGATAAATGAGGATATAGTTTACTCGCGTAACAGATTACATTTGAATTTGTTCAGTTAAACAGCTAAATAGAGTTATTTAGTGTTAAAGTATAATTTATTGTTAACTCTATATAGCAACCTTAACTTTGTTTATGGTATGAAAAAAAAAAAAACTACTGGTGTGTCAATGACAGAACTAAAAAAGGTTTTTTTTTTTATTTCTCTTATCCATCGTTAATAATCTATTTAGTTCACTTGTAATAACAATAATAATAATGACATTTAGGAACAAACATACAAATAACTTTACAAAGTTTCACAATCATGACGTTTGTAGGATTAATAGAATGATTAGAAACTAGATAGATCGATTCTTTAGGATCTGAGACGTAATAATATAATATGTGACCATTCTTGTCTATTTCTAGCATATAGAAAGAGGAGACCAAGAGAATATATCGCAGTAAAACAGTGTAAGAGAAGAAAAACTTCAAATAAAAAAGATCGCCTCGTCAACGTCAAAAATACAGGTCAAAATCTACTTCTTATGGGTAGAGTCCGAGTTCAGTGGAATATCAATGAGTTTTAAACTTATAAATCCAATATTTTTTATTTGTATATATGTCGAAAAATTTTGATAACTTATTCAAAATATGGGTAAACTTGATTCTGAAAAAAAAAAAGTAGTTTTTACGAGTTGCCTGTAATGCAGCGTATTGTTTTTGTTAATGGTACTACCATTAACTTGTTAGTATTTTAAATAGTTTAACTACGTGCTAATAAGAACATAAGATTACACTATAGATAATTTTTTTTTTGCAAAACTGTCGATAGAAATCACTTGTGTATACTTAGAATAATAAATTTTAAATCAAATTAATATGAAATCACTGAAAAATGTTAATAATCAATGTGCAAAACATATTAGATCCGACAGTTCGTTCCGATCGCGTATTGATAGTATCATTAATAATATTCACGAAATAATATTACATATATAATACTGTAATATGTTGTAAAAAAATCATCGAGCCGGTCACAATAGCGCGTTGTCCTAAAATGAGGTTATCCGAATCGGTCTAACACATATTTTTTGTGCAAATAATTTTATCATCATGCCACGACCTTGCTCCCAGCTATCGCCAAATTTTGCTAGTCCTAAACGCCACGTATGATAAACTAGGTAGTCTAGAATTACTCACCCGATTAATAACGTTTTATTAAACAAAAAAAAAAGATATAAAAATCCTCCGCCGTATGTCACACTGCACAGCACTTCACTTAAAATTAATTAAAAAAAACAAAAGTTCCGCCAGCCAGTGTATAGTCCATGTGAGTCGCGTAAGTGCAATATCTGGTATTGTTTGTGTGTGGGTCGCGTAATGCACATCGCGCGCTCGCCGGCGATCGCCGACTGGCGGCGCGCACGCAAGATTCGCTTCGCGCGCCCCCCCAAAAAAATATGCCGCGAAAAATATGGCGGGAGGATATACGCAAAAACTGAAGGGGTGCGCTCGTTTCTCGCGCTGTGAGGCTGTATGCTAATCCATCGTGTGCTCGGGCCCTTTTTTCCGGGGTGGGGGGTGGGGATGCAATTAAAAAGCCGCGCGTGCGTGTGGGGGCGCGATTAGAAAGGAGACGGCGGACGGAATGAGTCTGTCACCGTTTTTTACTTTTTTCTAGTCTGGTGTACGTTTGTAGGGAGATGAGGGGAATCGATGGTCTGTCGTCTGATGCTATGTTGCTAATAATCCTATAATCTTATGTATATACATTCAACATTAAATGCGACTAAGATTTACTGGAAATTTAAAATTTTAATATCTCCTTTTATCTGAATTTTAAACTTGAGATTCATATTTATTTGAAATTATTCTTATAAAAAAAATAATCGTTATACGCAGATGAAATTTGGAAATGTTTATAATTAAAACGCAGAATAATAAAACATAATAAATTACAAGTATCAAGCAAATGAGTATAATTAATTCAATTTTTATTAAACAGCGTTGGAAATGACGCAAATGTACCTATTTGATATCATCATCTTGATATCATTGCGCTATTCACGCGATCTAATTTATTATTTGTTACGCAACAGTTGATAAAAATAAAGTTAAATAAATAGTTGTCTCATAAAATATTGACAAGTAGAATACAAAAAAAAATCTTATATTTCACGCGCCGAAACGTATTCAATAACTGCGTAGGTTTTAAAGAGACTGGCGAGATACCTATCTGTTTGTAAAAAAAAGTGTAAAAAGAAATAATAATGTTCCCGCCAAAAATATCAACTATCTATGCCAAGGTACAATACAGAGAACAGACAATACGTCTAGTTTGGCTGTTTGGGGTGCGTGCAACGTACACGGTGCTGCTCTGCAGACGAGAGCTCAGTGCTCGCGACAATTTGCGAGCTCGACTCCTGCAGCTCCGCTACGCGTAACGGCGTATGTCAATATGCGTTCGAAACTGCGAACGGGTTTTATGAATTCGAAATTTAAAAATTTAATTCTATTCTATGTATCCGCAATTGGGTTGTTTTTTTTTTTATAATTCTAACACTAAGTAAGTAAGTTTTAAAAGCTTAATTAATACTTTTTTCTTGGAAGGTTAATAAATAATTGTAACGAACTCTCTATAAATTAATTATAATTATTTATTAATTAGTTATTATACATTAATTAATTATAATTACTTAATAACTTAATTATTAAGAAAGACTTTTATTTTGTCAAAAAAATACTGTTATAAATTTTATACAAACTTGAATTTGATTATCTAAAAATTAACAACTCAAAAAAGTTTTTAAACAATTTCCTTTAAACTTCAATATCGAGATTTTCATAATAACTACGTATTCAACTATTTTGCATTTCAATAAACTATTGTAAATATATAAAAAAAAAAATAAAAACGAACAGGATTTGCACAAAAGCTAATTAAAAATACAAATCGAGCTACGGGTCAACGGTCGTGCAATGCAACTATTACTACTTTTAAATAATTATTTATGCAAGTTATCTAATGGCGAGCTCCGAGATGTGCTGCAAGACACCTAGCTCGTGCACCGGGCATCGTCCGCACTGCCCAGTACGTTTTTATATTAGCATTATAATAGATAAACTTCGAAGGGGCTATTTATTTGACAGTGAGAAGTTAAAAATCATTTCAAGGCGATATATCTGACAAATTGTGTTTATGCTAATTTCGATTTAATAAGTATAAATATGAAATCACAAAGGAAAAAGTTTAAATTGTTAAAATCATTAATGTAGGGTTTACTTCCGGATGGGTTACGATATTATTTTGTTTGTACTCAAACCGTGAGAAATCTGAATTTAAAACTATTATATTATACTGTGAGAAGTTTTATTAAAGAGACGATTTATTTGTGTACATAAATGAGTTTAATTAGTTGTATTAAATACTCTATCGATGTAAAAGTTACAGTAAAAAACGTGGAAAATTGGAAAAGTTAAACAAACTACATATGCAAAATATATTAATATTAATAGAGAGATATAAATAAATTTCTTACCTTTGCGGGCCCCAAAAATCACTTTAAAAATGTTACTCAACAAAAACAATCAACAAAACATCAACAAAGTCACTAGGAGTCAATGTCTGGCAACAAAACAACGCGCGAAAAAACCAGGCCGAGAACGCGTATAACAAAATTTGCACTAATAAAAATAATGGATTTGAATAAAATAAATGGAATCGGATTTTTGAACGTGGAACGTAGTGGCGCGCGACTGTCCGGCCAATCCGTCACGCGACTAGTCCGATGTCCACACACGCACGTGAGAAACTTTAGTCGAAGTTCGTCCGAAAACTTTCCCCGCACGCGTCCCAATAGTTCGGCTGCCGACGCGCTCTATTCCAAACTTGAAATTTTTCGACCGAACCCGGATGCCGAATTTAATTGCGGTTGATGTTAATTTTTATAATTTTTTTTTAATTTGTGTGTGTGTTTTTTTTTTCAGAGGCGTCCACCCGTCCGGTCGGGTCCGGTCGGTCTGCAATATTAACACGAGCCGCGTCCACCTTTTGTAATGAAACGTTCACACATGCTTCCGCATTACCGTCCCGATGCCATCAATAATGAAGCCGGGCGGGAAAAAACAAAACGGGGCACCTCTCCCGACGAGGCGCCCGCCGACACTACAGCCTCCTCGTCAAAGATCAGAATTGCATATCTGGGTTGCGTTAATGAGCGGGGGGGTGGGGGTCGTGGGGGGTCGAAAAAGTGGCACCGCTCGCGCGCGAATATAAATTCATCGCCAAAAAATCATTACGCGGGGGGTGGTATTACGGGCGCTCGCTGCGCGGGTTCGCTCGTATAGTTTTTAAATCGGGCGCTCATTCGGTGGCGCGGCGTCGCGACGGGCGGCGGCCGCGCCACTACTGCACCGCCGCCGCCGCCGCCGCCGCTACCGCCGCCCTGCACCTGCATTATGAGCCGCAACTATCACGCATGCACCTTACGCTTACACTCCAAACTTCCCAAGATGCTACACCGAATCACTGAATCGAACCGATCACGCTCACTTTCCGCGCTCCCCGTACGGAATTCTGTCGACTCGTTAAAGTGACTTGAAAGAGTACAAATCGGCAGAAAATTAATGCGTCCTGCCGCTGGAGATGGATTGATTTTTTAAAAAGAAAAAAAAAACGAACTGTACCTACCACGTGTATGCAAATTTCTCTTTTCGACGACGATCGTAATCAATTTGTGCGTAGGAAGTGGGTACACTTCCGCACGCACACGCGTCCCGCCGCGTACGCACACAAGTGCGCAACGTGCGACTCAAATTAAATCTAATACAAAATTGCGTTTTATGTTCATGCTAGTGCGTGTAGGTGTGTGTAGGGGCGCACAATGCGAACTCGCGTCACGTACACTCCACCGGGTTATTTAGAATTAGAAAAAATAAATATATAGGTATTAATTAGAATAATAATTAGAATAATTTTTAATTAAATTAATCTAATTAAACACATTTATATGGGGATGATAGGAGAGGGGACATTTACTATATACATGATAGTATATACACTCCACCTAGAGTCAGAAAAACTTAAAACTTTAAGAAAAAAACTTAGTTAAATTTAACACTGCTAACATCAGTTTCCATCATCATCATCATCATCATCATCACATCAACCGTTATTCATTCACTAACGAACGTAGGCTTCCCCCATAGACTGCCTCAAGAAACGGTCTTGAGCCACCAATGGATACACCATTGGCTTTCTGCAATGAATTTTTGGTTATCACTCCATCTAGTAGGGGGGATGGGGGAATTATTCTAAACCACGTTTGCCTATACAAGGTGGTCGCCATTTAAGAACCTTTTTTCCCCCATTAATTGTCGGTTCTTCGAGCACGTGACCAGCCCATCGCCATCGCCAACTTTTCATATTCATCGTTAAAAGACACCATTTACAACGGTTTTTCAATACAAGTTGCCAGTAACTATCCAATGCTGAACATAAGCCTTTCATTAGGGGAGATTTGCTAGTAGTTGCCACTCTTGGCAGGCGGGGTGGCAACCACAGCATAGGTGTTATCGAGTGAGCCCTATGCTCGTTTGTCGTCTTAGTAGTATTAAGAATTTCCCTATAATTTCTGTTCTCTAAGGAACCTTTAAGTATCAAGTTTTAATTAAGTCCACCTTTTGTACCATACTTTCTTTTGGACGATAAAGTTATTTAAATAAATAAATAAATAATACAATATCAAAAATAATAAAGAAACACTCAAAATGAGGAGTACTTCCTTTTCGAAGTCAGTTATAAATATAAAGTCGGCAAACAAATTAATGGTCAACATACAATTCATACAATAAGGAAATCAAGCATCATACAATCATGTAATAAGGCACCGCTAGATCTATTAGTTGCACTGATTTCTGCATCTAACTGTACTTTAAAAACCCACACAAGCTTAATGTTAAAAATGAATTACCAACACAACCCCGCCGTCTCCCTACTACACTCATTTTCATTTCGATGTTTTTGGGTTTTTGCGCAGATGGGGGGCACCCCCCTCCAGGGGGTGGGGGGCCACCACCCTCGCCCTATGAAAATAGGATATATTTTTATGTTTTATTTGCCCGGAAGCCTGTAGCTTAGTTGCATGTTTATTAGAACTTTTTATTAGTAGAAACAATACGGTTCGGGTTTTTTTTCTGCGTTTTCCGGGTTATGCCGCTTCGCCGCATCGGCACAGAATGATTTGCGACGACATCTCTATAGGCCGCAGTCACGATATGTTTGTTTTTGATAAGGCATAGTTTTAGGTTTATTGGTTTTGTAATGTTGAATTATCATTTGTTATTTTGTCTCGAAAAATATACAGTCAATAACTTCTATATTCCGTTTCTTACTTTAATTTTTCCTTCTGTTTCCTGTTTTCTTACAGTAATAAATGTATCACGACTTTAACGCTTGGTAATTACATCTCCTATTAACAGCATTAATATAAAATACGTATGAAATAAAAAAAAAATTCTCTCGCCATTTATGAAGAACTGATAACAATTTATAACTAGGCTGTATAGGCCATGCTCTTTGCCTATCTATTTTAGGCGAATTTTAAAACAACAACAACAAATGTATAATGGTAAATAGAAATATAAAAATATTAATAGCTAGCGACCTGCCCCGAGTTCGCACGGGTGCGATGCTGATACTAAATAGCGTCGCCGGCCCCTCATTACATTACGATATCACATTGGAAACCTCTAAAATTATCAGTGTTCCTCAACTATATTCTGCATGTATTATATATACAAAGCTTCACTCATAATGTGACGTGATTATAGTGAATAAACTTCACTATAAAACTTGGCCAAACAATCTCAGTTTATATTAACAAATTGTCTCATTTTTCAATTTTCCTCGAACAACATGCAGATTGTTGGCAATTAATTTGCAATATTTCTTAATTTAATCAGTAAGTACATTTTTTTTTTATTTTTTATTATTTTATACAACTTAGATGGCAAAAGAACTGACGGCCCACCTCATGGAAAGTGGTAACCGTCGCCTATAAACATGAGCAGTACCATGGACATAACAGAGTATACTGTTTCGCCCATGATACCGCCCACGCGTTGCCATTCCTGAGGACTCAGGTGTTATTTCTCCGTACCCAGTAAATTCACGCCATATCCCACACTTCAAACCGAAACACAGTCATGCAAACACAACTGTTTTATAGTATATTTAATTATTATTTTAATTATTATATATTAGAACTAAACAATTATTGAATAAGTTTCAAACAATCTGAAAGTAAGGTTTTTTTAGATAAAAATAAATGACAGAGTTTTGAGGTTATAAAATAAAAAAAAAATGCAATCGAATTTAGAACCTCATCTTTTCTTAGAAGTCGATTGATAACAGTTTAAAATGAATTCAATTCTTAAAATCAATTGTTTTATCGAATAAAGTGAATAAACGCAAAGTTTCAGTGTACTGTCCCGCGCCATTTTATAACGCTTGAACTGTAAGGGGTTAGAAGTCAGCAGAGCACCTTATAAATACCTTTATAAGACTTCAAACATATATATTACTTATTTTAATCTATACTTATATTGTAATAAAGAAAAATTTTACTGTTCGATTGTTTGTAATTGATAAAGTCAAAAATTACTTAAAAGTTTTTAAAAGTTCTTCCACCTATTGAAAGCTGCATTACCAATGAGTAAAACAGACTATTTATTATTATTGATTAGCTTGATTATAAAATTCTATCTACCCGCGTATTCGGCTTATGGTCCCGGCATAGAATGGGCTACCCCTTCCTTTCCCGTGGATGTTGTAAGAGGCGACTAAGGAAGGGCGAGGGATGGGCAGTAGCGTCCCTCTTAAAATATCACTGGAAGCTTAATTGTGGTTGTTAACTCGCCTGCCAAGCGTAGCAACTACTGGAAAAACTCCCCTTATGGGGAAGGCTTATGTCCAGCAGTGGACAGTTTACGGTTGAAATAGTAAAAAAAAATCCTACCCTCGTCAACTCAAGCCGAATGGCTAGTTTTAAATAAAAGTGTTCATAACTTCAAAGTCATATTTGGCAATTTTCGAAAAATAGTTTAACAATTTTCAATGTTCCTAATTATTCAAAAGCTATCGGTATTTCCGATTGTAAAGACAATTTATTTATTTATTTTTAACTATAACATTTAAGTCGATTGGTACACACGTGTGACTGTAACTACTAATGAACTGTCAGTTTTCTCATATTGGGTTTGTTGGAAGAAATCTCCATTGGAGATAAGCTCGCCTTTGTGCACTATTACGTTTGTTTTTACATTTCAATAACCTTTTGTGTACAACAATGAAGTTAATGCCAAATTACCTGAAATTGATATAGTGTATGATAATTCGAATTCCTACAGGAATAAATTGCTGAAGCACTTTGTACAACAATCTTATGAAAATTAACTCTAATTGTCATAATTTATATTTTTTTAATATTTTTTTTAATTCAATTCACTCTTAATCGTATTTTCTGATTTTGCTCACAACTTAGGTTACATGTTTATTTTTATTATTTACTTCATTTTCTCGCACTATATAACTATGTTAAAGTGAATGCTGTGAATACCTATAATAGGCATGTGCATTAATATTGTATTATATTTAATGTTTGTTATATGTGTCTGTTATAATGCAATATGCTGTTGGTGTTCCTTAAATAAATAAATAAATAAAGAATAAAGAATCTGCTCGTGGAATGGGCGACCGGAAGATGACTCGGGTTGCCCAATCGAAGACATCGTTGTGTTCCATATTATAGGGAGTCCAACCCGAGCCACCACGCCGCCACCAGTCACTAATCTGGACAATACAATGTAGCAGTGGACAGTTAATGACAGATATGATGATGATGATGATGATTATTTTGTTAAGAAATAATTATAATGTTTCCATTCTTAATATGATAATATCTGATTGATAGTCTGATTTGTGTATTATATTAAAATTAAATTTGCTACATATTTTATCTCTTGATTAGATTATTTATTTATTACATATATATATATATATATATATAAATGATTCATTACCACAATAGCGCACGATACAATTCTATTTTGCTACGTCGTAGAGAAAGCGTAGTTAGACGTAGTCAAATCTGTAGACGCTTGTAGATACAAGTTGAGAGAAACAGGCATTGTTAGATTAGTTCAGCTGTCATATCACCTTTAGATGAATGTATGGAAATGCACACCTTTAATGTTTCAGGCGTCTATAGGCTACAGTGATTGTTTACCATCAGACGGGCTGTATGCTTGTTTACCACCTCCAATGTATAAAAAAAATATTTGTTTTTAATCCGCTTGAATTTTTACAAATGATCTCACCTTCATCATATTATTATATCAGCCGTAATCTGTCTACTATTGAACATAGATCTCCCCCTATTGGGGGGTTTTGTCAGTAGTTGCCACGCTTGGCAGGCGGATAGGCAACCGCAGTTTTTTGGTGATGTTTAAAGAGAGACGCTGCTGCCTATCTTTTTTTTTTTGACGGGTGAAAATGGTACGGTAACTCCGCCTGCGCTAACGCGTTACGCTGGCGGAGCACCAGTGAAGGGTGATCGATGAGAATGAAAAACGGGGGAACCCCTGCTGCCTATCTCTCGACCATTAGATTCCTTTAATTGTCTCCTACGACACCCCTAGGAAAGATAGGGGCGGCCTATTCTATTCTGGGACCACACGGCTATTTCGTATTAGAAGAACTATCTTCTTACTATTTAGTAATATAATAAAATTGTCTCGAATTAAAAAATGGACTCGAAGCGATTTTAACCCTCTTGCTTCGAGCCATTTTAATGCAATGCTACAAGTAGATATCGGTGCCAAAGTAACCAAAAAAAAAAAATAAAAAAAAATATATGCTGTAAATACTTATTAGGTATAATTTCGTTTGACGTTACCTAAATATCAACTGGGCGATTAGAGTCGTCAAGTAAACTTTAAAAAGTAGTTTACAGAGTACAGAGGAATAACACCTGAGTCCTCAGGAATGGCAATGCATGGGGGATATCATGTGCGAAACAGTATACTCTGTTATGTCCATGGTACTGCTCATGTCTATAGGCGACGGTTACCACTTTCTATCGGGTGAGCCGTCAGCTTGTTTGCCATTCTAAGTTGTATAAAAAAAAAGACCTCTAAGCAATCACTTACACTTCGTTGTATTACATACTAATACCTTCATAAAGTTTCAGTTAATTTAACTAATCCGTTATTTTATAGCATTTTATATGTGATTTTTTAGATTGGTATAACCTTTTTATTTATAAATCGATTGAAATAAAACAAACATTAAATGTTAAGTGGAGCAAACCGCAACGCAATAGTGAAAACCGCATTCAAATCGGTTAAGCTATTTCTGAGATTAGCGTGCACAAATTATGAAAATCATTGTTTTGGATTCTATTGCGTTTCTCAAAAAGGTGATTATTATTTATAATATTTAATATATATAAATAATATGATATGTGAGGTACTACGTAATACTAACTTTACATGTATATGATATATTCTTTAGCAATATAAAGGTTGTAAGCCTCTTGGTAATAAACAGAAATGAAGCACAAGTTCTCACAGTTCATTTAAATTTAGATATCATACTATTAAATCATATATTTACTTATTTTACCTTGTATTTGATATATAACAAATAATATAACATAAATACCCAACTTCTGTTAGTCCATTGACACTTATTTAAATATAGCTTCTTTAGGACTTCCATCAACAATAATTGTGATATATTTTATATAATGACCACGTGGTTCACTATACTTGTTCACTATTGATACGGCAGGGAGCTCCGCTCTGTTCAACGGTTGGACAAGAAGTGTCTCCCCACCCAAATGACAATCTTTTATATCCACACGGCCGAATTCGAGTAAACAAGTCAGCGAGACCACGTGTTCTTACAATTTCATTAATTTTTATTCAAGTATCATGATAATAAATAATTATAAAGTCAATTAAAATATAAATTAGTGTTCTATATACATTACAAGAATAATTTATTACGAAATTCGGTATAATAACAATTTTAATACTTTATTTATGTTTAAAGTAGTTACTTTGACTTTTATTAATAAATGTAGGTACTCATTTTGACACAAGGTGTTTAAGACAATTAATATAATTTAAAATAAATATCTAACACGTTCATAAAGCGCTACCCTGAAATAGTTTTTCTTATATATCTTCCATGTATAGGCATCGACTAGTTACGATTTTATTATATGCCTTGGTTAAGCTTTTTTATTTATTTATTTATAGGATCACCAACATAAGATACAGCTAAACATTTCAATACAATACACTGGTAGATTAGATCTAACTGCTCTTACATTTATAGGCGACCACAGCATGCCTTCTGTTTGATAAACATTAAAATAGAATTAAATTATTAAATGTCATTTTATAAGGAATTAACAATATGAATAATAATATAATATAAATAATGGAAATTGCATTTAAATTACATTTAATGTTTTTTTCTTTTTTCCCATTATTTTCAGATTGCTAAATTATCAACATAAATAATTCAATACAAAGGCATCTGAATCTTACTACCACAGATCCGTGAAACAGGCCAGTGAAACACTAGGCCACTAACATCCTAGACACTTTGTAGACATCTAAATGTAGATATACTTACTGTGACTAGCTTAACTTGGCTCTGCTGTACCAAATTATTTCTTTTGTAACTTCTTGGCGGACAGCCACGTTTTGAGAGGCGAATAGTGTTGCCAGATACGGATTTTTGATTTCTCCCCAAATTTAGAATATTTTTTTCTTTAAAATTATACGATTTCCCTAAATTTTACCCAATCCAATGTTGGTCTTTTGTTCCAATGTAAGTCTATTTTAACTACTTTTTACAACGTAACCATTACTCGTGTGAGGAAAACAAAAATGGCATCGAATATAAATACGGTTTACAGAAAACAGAAAAGTCAAGATAATTACTCAAATTTCATCACATCCTTTTCACTTTTCTTCAACAATTTAAGACAATTTTTTTTATTGTTAAAATTTTCGTAAGTACCCATGACTAAGGGTCCTGAATGATTCTGAAACTAGTCGAGAATTCTCGATTAAAATACGCATAAGTTAATTTGGTTGTTCTTATACAAAAAAAAATACCCAAAATTGGGGGAAATTACTCAACCTGGCAAAGCTAGAGGAGATAGTGGTTCGAACATAAGACAATACAGTTTGGTTCGTGAAATAGTTTAGATTTGTTACAATTTACTACGCTATTGTATTTAAAACGAGTACCGGCTGACTAAACATATATATCTGTTTACTGTTAGATTTTACTAGTTTTGCCCCGCGACTTCGTCCACTTAACTGGGACATATTGATTGGCCAGAACGTAAAGTGTCCTCCATTCTCTATACAAAATTTTGGGTTTTTAGCTTAATCTTTTGCATATCTAATTCATATTATGGAAAACACTATGGCAAAAAATGTTCCTTGTAGATGTTTTACATTCATTTCTGCGTTATATTTATTTCTTAGTTCAAAGAATCGACAACCGATGGGGAAGATAGGTTCTTGAGTGGCGACCACATACGGGTAAACTCAGTGTAGGACGACTAGGTGGGGTGACGCCATGGAATGCGTTGCAGGGAGATAGTGGATGCAGGTGGCTCAGGACCGTTCTTTACGGCAGTCTATGGGGGAGGCTTATGTCCAGCAGTGGACGGATAATGGCTGAAATTAAAAGGTAATGATGATGATTTATTTCTCATTATTTCTTTCCACCCAATAATTTGCCTTAAGAGCGTTCTCATACAGAAATCTGAAAAAATATCTGTTTTTGGAAATTGACAAATAATTTTGACCCATTGAAAATAATATTGATATAATTGGTTATCTCAAGAGCCTACACCATGGTGTTCTTCAAAAGGGGGGTAAAGAGGTTTCTTCAGGGTCGGCAACGCACGCGTAACATCTCTAGTATTGCGAGTGTTCATAGGCTTCTTTTTTTATACAACTTAAAAGTGGCAAACAAGCTGACGGCCCACCTGATGAAAAGTAGTAAATGTCGCCTATAGACATGAGCAGTACTATGGACATAACAGAGTATACTGTTTCGCCCATGATACCCCCCATGCGTTGCCATTCCTGAGGACTCAGGTGTTATTCCTCTGTACTTATCACTGTATTTATCACTAAGCAGTTTTGCTTGTATGCATCCAATTTCAATTAGCCACCAGTTCTCACCAGGTAGTGTTTCATTAACTAGGTTTGACCTGTACAAGATACAAGCAAGTGCCGTGTGACCCCACTATAGAATGGACTATTCCTTTCTTTTAACGGTCAGAGGATGGGCAGCGGGGGGAAAGAGATTGTTAGCAATGGAGTTTGATAGCCCCATTGTTAGCAATTTGCCCTATAAGATCGCCCTCCACATGGTTCCCCCTGGAAACCATCGTGAACAATTTTTGTTGAATTCGTCACGATGGGCTAATTGACCTGTTTCATCCTCACCTATCATCCTTCACTGGTGCCCCGCCGGTGTATACCAATAGTGTGGGTGGGGTTACCATTCTATTATTACCCATAAAAAAAGGGATGGGCAGCAACGTCCTTTTTAAAACATAACCAAAGTCTAATTTAGCCAATCCACATGCCAAGCATGGTAACATCTGGCAAAACCACCCAATAAGGAGTAGCTAAGTTCAGTAGTGGACAGTAACGGCTGAAATGGTATATGGTAGTATATTAAATGGATAAGGAGGTATATCTATCCTATTTAAGAGCTGCGCTCTTATCGGTGGAGCTCTTGCCACTCACTACGATTTTCAGCGAGTCTCTTCACCTCTTGATACGACACGACACCAACTCCTTCCTTGATCTGCCTGATGTAACTATGTCTCGGTCTCCCTCTCCCCCTCCTTCCTTCTATCTTACCTTCTATTATAATGTTCATAAGTTCGTTGTGTCGTATCAAGTGTAGGAGGAGGTAGGCTGTTTTTTTTTCTAGCCAGTACATTTATATATTTAATTCTTTATTGCACCATAAACAAAAATATACAATGACAAGTGAATAATTCAAGTGAAATACGGTAACATAAATACAGGTTGAAATACGCACATACCATAAACGTAGAAAAGGCGATCTTATCGCTAGGGCAATCTCTTACAGACAACCTTTGGTTAAAGCAGAACAGATAGAAGTGGGGATACAGTATACATATCCCTGTTACGCGGACGGAGTCGCGGGTAAAAGCTAGTAATAACACAATTCGCGTAGGCACTCTGTGTACCATTAAAAATAATGTATCGAACGCGGGGTCCGAGGGTTGCGGGGAGGACGCGGCCATAATAAATTCATTTGGTGTAGTTTTTCCAATAATTTCGCTATTGGTGGAAAAATGACCACTTTTCATTTTGGCCGGCGGTAGCGCGAGCTCGTCCGTCCCTTTCTAACATTAGCATATGCTATCTTTCTTTTTTTACCTAGTGCCCATCATTGAATCATTACCTTATGTAATACCTTACATGTATGTATATAAGGCTTATTTTACGTATGTGATAAGAATATCGAATGGGAAGATGATATAAATAGGCATGTAATAACTTTGGTCCTTCAACTCCGGATATTTTCGAGTTCGATTCCCGATGAATGCGAACATTACTGTAATCTGTTATTAGTTTCTGTCGTGTGGTCCCCAACCCCTCCTTTCCTGAAGGTGTCGTAAGAGGCGACTAAAGGAATTTAATGGTAGAGAGATGACCAGCAG
This sequence comes from Galleria mellonella, assembly GCF_026898425.1. Taxonomy (NCBI): domain Eukaryota; kingdom Metazoa; phylum Arthropoda; class Insecta; order Lepidoptera; family Pyralidae; genus Galleria; species Galleria mellonella. The sequence continues at coordinate 8,076,198 of NW_026442086.1, read as the reverse complement.
CGTCCTTCTTAAAACATCTCTAAAATCTAACTGCATTTACTAATCCGCCCGCCAAGCGTGGCAATGTATAGCAGTGGACATTTAACGCCTGAAATGATGATCAATGATGACGATGATGATTTGATGACGATGATTATTTAGTTTCATTATTGACTACTTTTTGACTGACTTATAAAAGTATCGCGTCAGATATGCAGAAATATCGTCATAATTTTATCAGCCGTAAACTGTCCGCTTCTATATATGTGTGTAATATATATATATATATATGTATATATATATATATATATATATATATATATATATATATATATATATATATATATATATATATATATATATATATATATATATATATATATATATATATATATACATATAGATAGATATATAATTTTCTAGCGGTCCGCCCCGGCTTTGCGCGGATATACATTACATCACGTCACATTAGAAACCTTTAAATTTATCAGTGTCTCTCTACAATATTATGCATGTATTATACATATATACCTACCTCTTGAATCACTGTATCTACTAAAAAAAGCCGCTTCAAAATCCGTTGCGTAGTTTTAAAGATTTAAGCATACATAGGGACGAACAGACAGCGACAGCGACTTTGTTTTATACTATGTAATGATTTGCATCACTTACAGCATACAAATTATAACAAACACAGATATATGGTACATAAAAAGCGAGATAAGAGAAATGATTAAAATAAAAAAAAACATAAAGTCAAGTATAATTTTTCCTTTTGCGCGTGCGCCATAACAATACAAAATGGTCACAACTCAGCTTATTGCTTTTCCCTCAAAAGAGCATATTCTGTCGTGGCCAAAGGGCTATATAGGCTTTAAACATTACATACATACATATACTTAGATATATGTTTTCTTCAATGCATGATAATGAAATGGTAACCACCCGCGCTATCGGTATACACTGGCGGGGTACCATTAATAGATGATAGGTGAAGATGATATAGATAAAAATTGACAATAATTAATCACGACGTTTTCCAGGGGGAACCGCGTGGAGGTCGACCTGATAGGGTATATTGCTAGGAATGGGGATTAACGCCCCCCATTACTAATAATCCTTCCCCCTCCTCTAGATATATGTTAGGTAATAAGTTGATGTCACACGTGAAGCGAATTCAAGTTACTGTAACTTAATTAAATACTTTATAAAGCCAGCTGTATCTATGTCAAAATCTTATTTAACATTACCTGATTCGAATGAACTCCAAACAGCAAATACCTGAAAATTTAAATACATATTTGAATAACTGGTACATACAAGGCCATACAATGACAATGGAGTGGAACGATTCGAAATTAATACAGATATGACAAAATGTGTCCCACTGCTCTATCTAAACACCTAAACTACACAAAATTTTAATTCTGAAGTAAGTAATATTTCTAATTATATTTTATTTAGTATAAATTATAAATAAAATATTAATATTTTTTATTTACAAAATGTGTAAATATATATGATATATATTTTTAAGTAAAAAAAAAGTTTTAAATGAAAACGACATAAAAATAGTTGAAGAAATACACACACACACACACACACACACACACACACACACACACACAAAAAGGTTGGTGGTCGCATAGTGGTCTAAATTCGCCCATAACATACAATACATTGTAATAAATTAATATATTATGGATATGCTTGACATTCAGTAAAATTAGAGACAAATAATAGATAGATAGATCTATCTATCTATAAGTTTACAAATAAATTTATAAATTGTCCTAGAAATCGTAGGACATATTGTAATCTTTTGGAGGGAACAATAAAAAGTATCTATCTATCTATCTATCCATCCACGGTGAAACAGATGGCCGGCCACAATTAATACGTGTGTTTGCACAATTGTTTGCACATTATGTAAGTTTACATTGCCTATTACAGTCAGACGGACTATGCTCGGAGTCTCTTTCCGGAACGAGGATATTCGCATAAGAACCAAAGTAACCGACATAGCCCGAAGGATTAGCAAGCTCAAGTGCCAATGGGCTGGTCTAGCTCGAGGAACCTACAACTAATGGGGAAGAAAGGTTGTTAAGTGGCAACCGCGTACTGGTAAATGCAGTATAGAATGATCCCCACTAGATGGAGTGACGACCTGAAATGTATTGCAGGGAGTCAGTGGATGCAGGTAGCTCAGGAGCGTTCTTTATGGCAGTCTATGGGAAAGGCTTATGTCCAGCGGTGGACGGACAATGGCTGAAATGATGATGAAATGATGATTAGAGTCAGACGGACTATTCGCTTGTTACTGTTTTGTAAAATACTTAACCCTCCGCCAACCGTGTGTTTATTTGCACACCGTCAACCGTCACGGACGATATCGTCCCAGACGATAATTTGACGTACTTAAAGGTAGGGAAAAATTGCAAAAAATTTCAGGGATATGTTCTAGATTTCTTTTTTTGCTTCCATAGTTTTTGACTTGTATACTTTACTTCAGAAGAAGTCTTTGTACAAAAGTCGATTGCTTGGGTACCTCTGTTTTGCCCATGATACCCACCATGCGTTGCCATTCCTGAGGACTCAGGTGTTATTCCTCTGTACCTAGTAAATTCACGCCATATCCCACCCTTCAAACCGAAACACAGCTATGCAAACACAACTGCTTAACGGTTGAAACACGAATGGGACAGAGGTACCCAAGCAATCGACTTTTGTATAAAGTCTCCCTCTGGTCAATCTCGAAATCATTCTGAACTGACGGTAGATTTGACATATCGTAAGAGTCCGTAATAAATACATGAATAAAAATATTTTAAACTTTTGAATTTGAAATGGGCAGCAGTGTCCCTCTTTAAACAGCACCAAGGCATAACTGCTGTTGCCAATCCCACTGCCAATTGTGACAACTATTGGCAAGCGTGGTGAGGCCTACGTTCACCAGTGGGAATTTAACGGCTGATATGGTGATGATGATGATTAAACCGTGATTGTTCATAAGGACGGAGTGATTTTTATTATTATTTCATGGAAAAATTTACTGAATTCATTTGAATGATATTTGGTAAACTAATATCTTAACTTCACGGATACGTTATGTACAGATTTATACGGGCGAAGTCGCCGGATTCAGCCAGTATGCAATATTCGTCACAAACAAGCATTTTTTTTTGTTGGGTGAAAATGGTATGGTAACCCCGCCTACGCTAACGGGATACGCTGGCGGAGCACCAGTGAAGGGTGATCGATGAGAATGAAAACAGGCCAGTTAGCCCATCTTGATGAATTCATCAGAAATTAACCATGACAGTTTCCAGGGAGAAATGCGAGGAGGTCGACCTGGTTGGGTATATTGCTAGCAATGGGATTCTCAGTCTCCATTACTAACAATCCCTTTCCCCTCCCCCCATACAAACAAGCATTGGATTTCGCAGAATGTTGACAAATTGAAAAACAAAAAATCCGACGAATTAAAATTAATCAAAAAATAATCTCGTTCGAAGATTAGAAGTAAAAAAGCATTTGAAATGGAAATAACGAAAACCATATGGAGACAATATGAAGACTCCAACGAACGTTGAAAGTGGAATTTAAATATGTAAGGAATTAGGAGTTGGGAGGCGGCGGGGGGCGGTGGGCCCCGGGGCGGGGGCGAGGCGGGGGCGGCGGGGGAGGCCTGGTTTTTCAAAACTAGAAAGAGATGAACACGCGTTAGTATCGCGATCTGAGCTCGCGTTCTGCGTACTGACAACACACGGGATTGGATTTGAGGATGTGTCTTGAGATAGTAGGTTTTTCCGGTGACCTTTTTTTATTTTTTTTAATTTATGTATTTATATAGAATAAAAATAGTATTTGTGTTTGTTTATTATTAACAAGTTATTTTAAATAGTCACTTTTTAATTATTCCATCGCTAGTTTTAGAATTTTGTATTGTATATGTTTTAATGTCCTTTGTAATTTGCTTTTTTTCCTAATAAATATTTCTTTAAAAAATAACACTTGCGTGTTTGTTAATTTAGGAAATTTTGAAAAAAAGTTTGAAAGTAAAAAATGAATTAATTAATTAAATTAATATTATTCTTAAAAATAAAAAGTTTGAATGCAATAAAGTTGCTTTATATCTAATTGGACAAATAAAGATTTTACTGTACATATTTTACATTGGATACATTAAAAAGATTTACAATACAATTAACACAAATTTTCAGGGATACGTTAATTAATATTGTATGTATACGAAAATGAATATAAATTTTAATATGATAGTTCTGATATGTGTAAAATATATCCGCTGACCTTTATCTCGCGTGCGGCCCACGCACGCGCCGTAATGAGCGCGCGCGGGGGGTAGTTAGACAATTTTACAACTGCGCCGCTCCGTTTTTTGGGAGACTCGCGTCGCTAGGTGTGCGTTCATAGATTACAATATCCGCAGACGGGCCAGTGAGGCAATAGTTAAAAACCTATCGCTATTTTTATCATATTAATTTTAGAGTTCATCATCATAATTTTTTTGCCCTTTTTACAATTATTTGGGTTTTTTTAATGGGTGAAATGAATGAAATGGCATAATGCGGTATACGCTGGCGGAGCACCAGTGAGGGATGATAGATGAGTATAAAAGCTGGTCAGATAGCCCACTGTGACGAATGCAAGAAGTATTAATCACAATGGATTCCAGGGGGAATTGCGTGGGGGTCGATATGACAGTCCTTGCCATGGAGCCATTAGTCCACATTACTAACAATCCCTTTCCCCCCTAATTATTTGGGGTTGGCGTTGTATATTTTTATTATAGACGAAGTGATTGAGGAAAATGATTCCTTTATTTTCAAATTTCATTAATGGAGGGGAGGAAGGGATTGTTAGTAATGCGGACTACCAGTCCTATTATTAGCAATATGCAACTTAGAATGCCAAACAAGTTGACGGCCCACCTGATGGAAAGTGGTAACCGTCGCCTATACTCATGAGCAGTACCATGGACATAACAGAGTATACTGTCTACCTTGGAAACCACCGTATTGGAGTCCAGATTCATTACAATGGGCTAACTAGTCTTTTCACTCTCACCTAGTGGTAGAAAGATGGTGAGGTTCTCGTCAAGCGGCATGGTGACATCCACCAAAAACACCCTCGGGAGTACGCGATCCATCACCACGATATCAGGTTTGTGCGCAAGAAACGTCTTGTCCGTGATGATGGATCGGTCTCAGTAGAGCCTGACGCTGTTGTTCATTATTATTATTACATTATAGTCCATTGTACGCTGTAACTGTATGGCAAAATTTTCTGTCCTTAATAAACATAAACGGTCTGTCCTGTCTGTCGCCGTTTGATCTATGCCGACATCTGTAGGTGCGCACAAATTTGCATATGTCGAAATAATTTAGGGGGTATCTCACATATCTATACGCTAATGCGCCATAGAGTATCGGTCGTGGAGAGTAAGAATATGTTAGGCACAGAACTTCCATTATTAAATAGGCAATTTCGACGACATCCGCAGTACAGTACGCTACGTGTGTACGGGCGTGATTTAATTTGTAAAACATTTCATTTTATATTAGATCCTGTAACGATTCGTATGATGTGGCTTCTTTATTTTATTTTTTCTTATTTCACTCAATTTTAAATCTATAATAGTTTTAGATATATTTAGGTTTTTAAATGTTTATAAATTATTTTATAGTGTTATCATTATAAGAGATACAATTAATTAATTTAATTAATATTTTCCATATTTAAGTTTCATTTTGTGATTATTACATGGCTTTAATTATGATTTTAAACCCGATTTTATTAAAAGCGAAGCTCATTTAATTAAGTAATTAATTAATAATCTGTTTTATAAAAAGCGAAGCATAATTAATTAGAATTAAATTATCATAAATGTAAACTATGTCATTATAATTGAAATAAATAAAACAATTTCAATCGTATTTCTACAACTAATAACTGATTAATTAGGATAGCTGGAAAAATATTTCTTATCAAAATCGATCAAGACTAAGTCATCATGGGCAATGAAAGCATTGCCAAAGTCATCACCACGTTTGACAAATATGTGGTTAAGAAACTTCAAATTGAATGTGCTGTAAAACATATTTTTATTTATTTTTTTATTTAAAAATGTTGTATAATCATGTATAATACATATATAATCCTATATGTATTATACATGATTATATATATAATCCATATATATATAATCCTTTCTATTTAATGAATATGTATATAAATAAGAAAGTTTATATATAAGACTTAAATATAAAAATTTATTACTCAAACATGACCACTATTAGATTTTACACGTAGAAAACTAACATTATTATGTAAATAAGTTAAAAGAACTTAAAAAAAATTAATAAAACATAATATATTGCCAATGGGACCGAACATTTTTGATTGATCGAAAAAGAATCATTGCCAACTAAATTGTCAAAATATTTCATTATAAACTAATTTATTTTTGAAAATACCGCATCAGTTAACATTGTATTTTCAACGTTCATATTAGTTATGGAAATTACATACAATACTAAATAATTACATACATACATACATTTTTATTAAAAAAATTTCTAATTATTTATTCATTTTTTTGTAATCTACACACACTGTTGGATACTGTATGTCTTATTTCTCAATGTCCTCTACTTAAAAGCTGTCTAGAGGAGATCGTTCGATAAGTCAATCTTTTGTATCACATCGCCTTTACTGTTTACTGGATTTCTTATCAGTCTATTGTGGAATGCTCTCGCTCGGCTGTAAGCAGAAGTAGATGGAGACGCATCGCGAGGACCTCAGTCGCAAAGGAGGGCCTCATCCACGATCTACTATTATCATAAAAACCACGACTCTGTCAAGAGTGTTTTTTTATGCAACTTAGAATAGCAAACAAGCTGACGGCCCACCTGATGGAATGTGGTAACCGTCGCCTATAGATAGGAGCAGTACTATGGACATAACAGAGTATACTGTTTCGCTCATGATACCGCCTATGCGTTGCCATTCCTGAGGACTCAGGTGTTATTCCTCTGTACCCAGTAAATTCACGCCATATCCCACCCTTCAAACCGAAACACAGCCATGCAAACACAACTGCTTAACGGTTGAAACACGAATGGGACAGAGGTACCCAAGCAATCGACTTTTGACTACCGAAGAGTATATCTTATTGTTGCAATTGGTGAATGGAGAAAAATACGATTATTACTAGCTGTATCTTGCGGTTTTGTTCATGGTGGTATCGTGAAATTGAATAATTTTTAAAATTCCTCAAGAAATAAGCTTTCAAATACAAAAAGATATTTTCAAATTCGACTAGTAGTTTCAGAGATCAGTGCGTTCAAACAACTAATTAACTTATTGTTATTGCCGTATGGTCCCGGCGTAGAATGGGCCACCCCTTCCTTTCCCGTGGCTGTCTTAAGAGGCGACTAAAAGAGCCTAATAGTCGAGAGATAGGCAGTAGCGTTCCTCTTAAAACATCACTAAAAGCCTAACTGCGGTTGTCAATTTACCTGCCAAACGTGGCAACTACTGACAAACCCTTCTTATAGACAAGGCCTATGTTCCGCAGTGGGTAGTTAACGATGTATATTATAATAATAAAAAATAATAAAATGTTATTATATTTACATATACATTATAGTACTTTTAATGCGAGAAAAGCCATCGGTCATAATTAGTTACGTAATAAAGTTAGTACTGATACCTGATACCATTAAGAGACTACCGACTAAACCGTATTTAAAAAAAAAAGTTTACGCTCACTTTTTTACTTTATCCGAGCAGTAAGTACTTTATATTATTCTTAATTTCGTGTATAATATAGTATATGTCATATATGTGTAAGTATATTTGTTATTTATATATATATCTATTCGTATATATATATGTAATTTTAGTATGTATGTATATCAATAATTACTAGTACCGCATTCGAGTATTCTGACACTTCCCTATGGTTGACTGGGAAAGAATGCTTTTGGCATTAAGTCCGCCATGTACACATATATGTACTAATAAATAAATAAATAAATAAAAGTTCTTCTTCACACATCTGATCCGTGCCTTGTACACGATCAAAATGACTTGTCTGTCTCATTTAGTGTTTACGCCTGAAAATTTCCTCTCTTAACATTTTCTGAAAGTATCGCGTGGGTGGGATCACTAATTTGTCAATACATATGCGTAGCTAATGTTTATGTAACATATAGACGGTCTCACATGATGACGACGGTCTCTCTCTAACGATACGTACATAGGTGAAAGGGGAATACCTGCCTTACATTAAGAATTACAACCCAATTTACACAGTTCTTTATCTAAACGAAATACCATTTGTCTCCTCTAATTGCGTATCTTGCAATCTTTTTTGCGATATTTTTATAAATCAATCTTTATTCTGATATATTCCTGTATATTATAAAACAATAAAAGAATTATTTAGGAAATAAAAATTGTATTAATGATTTAGCAATAGTAGTCGCTGTGTGGTTCCGTCATAGAATCCCGGCCACCCCTTCCTTTTCCATGAATGTCGTAGGAGGCGACTAAGGGACGGCAAGGGATGGGCAGCAGCGTCCCTCTTAAAACATCTCTAAAGCCTAACTGCGGTTGCCAATACGCTTGCCAAGCATGGCAACTACGGGAAAAACCCTCAAGAAAAAGGCTTATGTTCAGCAGTGGACAGTTTAAATCTGATATGATGATAATTAGCAATAATATGTTACCATTTTATAGCAATAAGGGCAAATATATACACTGCTTTTTATCCTGATCAATCTCGGACGAAGTCCCAGGTAAAAACTAGTTATTTATTTACTTCCTTGTTACAGTGTCTTTATAGATTAGATCTCAAATCAACAAAATACAACAAACATAATTAGTTTAGATTTTACTTACTTTAATAATGAAAATAACTTATAAAGATATTTTCCAAAATCCCCACCAAGTTTTTTTTTATACAACTTAGAATGGCATACAATTTGTAGACCCACCTGATGAAGAGTGGTAACCGTCGCCTACAGACATGAGCAGTACCATGGACATAACAGAGTATACTGTTTCGCCCATGATACCCCCATGCGTTGCCATTCCTGAAGACTCGGGTGTTATTCCTCTGTACCCTGTAAATTCACGCCGTATCCCACCCTTCAAACCGAAACACAGCCATGTTAACTGCATCACGGTAAAAACACGAATGGGAAAGAGGTACCCAAGCAATCGACTTTTGGTCTAGGTATCCCTCCCTCTGGTACTAGGAATCACTAATATCAATAGATAGATTTGGAAACTTTTTAATAAAACAACATATCGAGGTTTAATCACGAAGTCATCATACGGTTTATGTTTGAAAGATTTATATTATATTAAACAGGTATATTTATTTATTTCATTTATTCTTTATTGCACAATAAAACTTTGTACAAGTGGCGAGCTTAATGCCATATGGCATTCTCTAACTAATTCAGCTAACCATTGGGTAAAAACAGAGTATATGAAGGGCAGATGCGGTGAAAAATGACATAATTATAGTAACATACTGAAATGCATACATACATACATATCTGTCACGCCTGTCTCCCATCAGGGTAAGCAGAAATAATGAAACGCCAAATGCTTTGATTCAAACAAACCTGAAATAATTCTGTATAATAATACATAAAATAATACATAAGAAATACACATACAACACAAATACTATACTATGTTGTATTACACTAAATCTTTTTTTGCACAGCTAAAAATAAGAATTTTCAATTTTAACTCAGTACAGAATAAGTTATATATATATATATATATATATATATATATATATATATATATATATATATATATATATATATATATATATATATATATATATATATAAAACTATACCAATGTAATACTTCAAGAGATTGTAATGCCATATTATTGTTTATTTGTTAATTAGCATGCTGTGTTTCCTTTAAAATGATTGTACACTAAGTATAAATAGACAGTAATTTTAATATTAAATCTTATCAGTGTAACAATTGCTGGGAGACCAAATAAAGATAAAATAAAAAATAAAAATAATAAAAAATAATAAAATAAATTATTTATTCTGTTAGGCATGTTTAAGACCTTAAGAAAGTAAGAGAGCTTAAACTAGAACGCAAGTAGGTACGAACTTAAATTGAAATACTCGGAAATCGAAGTATTTTATTAAGTTTAAATGAAGTGTGCCTTAAACAGTTAATGTTAGATGGTATAACCATGTCTGTTTGAAACATTGCCTTACCTTTGCCCTACTGGGGCGGCGCAGTATATTTTTTTCCCACAGATACCTGCCAGCTGTCACACTTGCAATCCTTTTTCTTTTTAGGATTATTTTTATGCAACTTAGAATGGCAAACAAGCTAACGGTCCACATGATGGAAAGTGATAACCGTCGCCTATAGACATGACCAGTACCATGGTCATAATAGAGTATACTGTTTGGCCTACGATACTTTCCATGTGTTGCCATTCCTGAGGACTCAGGTGTTATTCCTCTGTACCCTGTAAATTCACTGCCATATCCCATCCTTCAAACCGAAACACAGCCATACAAACACTACGGAGCACCAGTGAAGGTTGATAGATGAGAATGAAAACAGGTCAGTTAGCCCATCATGATGAATTCATCAGGAATTAACCACGATAGTTTCCAGGGGAAACCGCGAGGAGGTCGACCTGGTTGGGTATATTGCTAGCAATGGGATTCTCAGTCTCCATTACTAACAACCCCTTTCCCCCCTACCATGTGATGAGTTAGGAGACTATTTATAATTACTTGTCAGTGTTATTATTTAAAAAATTGTATAAATTTAAATTATTATACGATATCATTTTAATATTTAAAATTTCGTCTAATAAATATGAAGCAAATAATTGCCGTTTGGTTCCAACATAGGCCACCCCTTCCTTACCCGTGGGTGTTATAAGAATCGACTGAGGGAGGGCGAGGAATGGGCTGCAGCGTCCCTCTTAAAACATCTCTAAGCCTAACTGCGGTTGGCAACCCGCCTGCCAAGCGTGGCAACTACTGCCCAATGGGGAGGCTTATGTTCAGCAGTGGACAGTTAAAGGCTGATATGAAGATGATGAAATAAAAAAATAAGGAATTGTTAATTCGTCAATATTTATTTATTTATTTAATCATTAGTACAAATATGTGTACATGGCGGACTCAATGCTAAAAGCATTCTCTCCCAGTCAACCATAAGCAAGTGTCAGAATACTCGAATATTCTTAAGTGAATGAACATGTGTACTTTATAATGTAATACAGTACAGGAAATATAGAATCAAACAATAGATACACTTGTATCAATACAAGTATCGATCACCATCTGCTTCTCACGGTTTTTTTTAATAAAATACAACTCAGGTTAGTCGCTAATAATGTTTCTATAAGTGAAAGAATTTCTATAATCGACTAAGTAGTTTTGGGTTTTTTTTTTATACCACAAAGGTAGCGAACAAGCGTCGTCTGATGGTAAACGGTCACTGTAGCCTATAGACGCCTGTAACACTACGGGTATTAAATCTATCAGTCTGACATGTTTTATGATATTTAGAATGGTTAATAACTAACTAAGATGGTTCTACTTAGGGTTAAAGAAAAGAGATAAATTATAAGAACTATTGAAGTCAGAAGGGGGAAAGTGTTAGGACACTTGATACGATACGACGAACTTATGAACATTATAATAGAAGGTAAGATAGAAGGAAGGAGGGGTATCAGGCAGATCAAGGAAGGAGTTGGTGTCGTGACGTATCAAGACATAAATAATCTAATGGCTCCCTTAAGTGGCAACTATTAACTAAAAATATCATAGAATACCTTGTGGTGTACGTGATACTTCCCCATGCGTTGTAATGCGTTGAGTTATGTAATTTACAATAATTTTAATTAAAAAATCTTAAATTAAAAGTAAGTACCTTTTATTCTATAATAACATGTTAATAACATAATCGAATAAAAACAAAATTTACAATAATATAGAAACATTTAAATTTAGTAAAACCGAATCGCACGCCGCGTATCATAAACCTAACGGATTCACCGATCGGTTTAGTTCCAAAGACCGTCAAAAATAGATTTCAAGCCTGGTTGGTGGCTTTTAATTGAATAGAAAGTGAGAGTGGATAGATTTTTCTACGCTTTTTTTCATGTGGCACAAAATAAAATGGAATATTTTCGGTTGAAAAATCCAACGCGTCGGTGCCGTGGCTGTGTAGTCTAAAAAAACATTTGGACCGCACATATTTTCATTTGACGATCGCATTTTTTTTTTAGAAAGTGAAAACACTAGTTGGCCATTTTATGTGGCACTTTATTTTTACAGTTTTCAGTCATGTTGTCAATGAAGTGTTTTTTTTTTATTAAAAGTTTTATATTTAACTTGTTTCGGCGTACCGAATAATATCGTAATATTTTGTTTTAAATCTCGTAATCCAATTTTTCAAGTATTTGTTGAGAGCTGATTTAATGATGGAATTTGGTATAGATGTGTAATTTTAGTCATAATGCAATGCCATCATTGAGCTGGTCTGATGATGGAGCAAGAAAGTGCTCACAAGAACTTTAAAAGCTCTCTAAAATTGTAGCATTATATTAGCCAGATATGTAAAGTTGTCTGGAAGAGATTGCTTTAGCGAAAAGACCGCCTTCTGTACTCCATAATATTTATCTTTGTATTATTCTTTAAGTGGGACAAAAAAGAGTAATTAAATATATTTATGTTTTGTTTTATTTTTAATTTAATTTAAATTTAATTCGAGTAATTTAGAAAAACTTATATTTGGAGCTTTATATGGGTGTGAAACATGCAGATTGATTGATCAAAAAGAAAAAATATGCTTGAGGCATTCGAAATGTGGACATGGGGGAGAATGGAAAGGATAAGCTGGACAGAAAAACTATACGAATAATAAAAAAAAATACTAACGAATGAGGAAGTCCTGAAAAGAGTGAACGAGAAAAGAACATTAATTAAAACAACAGAGAATAGAAGAGGCAGAATACTGGGCCACCTTATATGACATGACAATTTTTTAAAGAGAATTTTTGTAGAAGGAAAAATAGAGGGTAAAAGAGGAAGTAGAAGACCGAGGAATAACTACATGAGATAGATAAAAGAAACACTAGGTATCATGTCATATAGGGAGGTCAAGGATATGGCCTGGGATAGAGCTGGTTGGAGGAAGATGCATGAATTAGTTGCACCGACAAGAGGAAACTCTTAAATGAAAAGAAGAAGAATTTGTATTGTTGGGTGTCATCGGGTGAATGTACATTGATAATTTTTTATGCATTTGATGCCATTTTATAGTTTAATTCTATTGACTTTGTACAAAAGTCGATTGCTTGGGTACCTCTGTCCCACTGGTGTTTCAACCGTAAAGCAGTTGTGTTTGCATGGCTGTGTTTCGGTTTAAAGAGTGGGATATGGCGTAAATTTACAGAGTACAGAGGTTAACACCCAATTCCTCAGGAATGGCAACGCATGGGGGGTATCATGGGCGAAACAGTATACTCTGTTATGTCCATGGTACTGCTCATGTCTATAGGCGACGGTTAACACTTTCCATCAGGTGGGCCGTCAGCTTGTTTGCCATTCTAAGTTGTATAAAAAAAACTTCCGTACTAAATTAGATGCGGTGTTCGTAATTCTATTTCTTATAGTGTAATTTAAAATATGGTGTAAGCTTTATATTGATATGCCATTCAGAAGTGGTTATTTACTTTTAAAATGTACACGTGACCAATAATCATCATCATCATCATCATTTCAGTCATTATCCATCCACAAACAATATATGAACAGAAGATTCATATCGCTCTGCGGTGAACCTTTTGTCAATTGTCAGGCTAATTAGGTTTGTAATCAATACATATAATAAAACTGTAGAAGTCAAGTGTCTATACATAGAAAAAATGCTAAAAACCGAGAGAGGGGTATGTTAGAAGCGAATTAGAAGACATAGAGATTTTTTTCGATTTTTGTCTCTCTGTTTGTTTGTCTGTTAGTACGGGGTAATCTCCGAAACTTTTGGACCGGTTTAAATGAAATTTTGTATGGTGGTTACCTTACAGTTGCAGTCAATATTTTAGATACTTTTAATGAAGGTAAGTTTAAAGGTTCCCGTGGGATAGTTAAAAAATATAGTAACTTATACAGCTTAGTACACAACCCACATAAGTAAAATCATTTTGACTTAAGCCAAAGGGTGAGAACGACACGTCATTCGTTAATCTTGGTCCAGTATTCCTGGACATAATAAATAGGTAATACATCGATACATACTAAACAGGAATCACATTCCTTTTTGGAAGTCGGTTAAAAAAATATGGACATGCAGATGTAGATGGGCTATGTATATACATAACGGAAATTTAACGAATTTACTACGTGTTTGTTATTTTTGACAATTGTTCCGACTTCATCCGGAAGTCGTCATCCGCACGGCAATGTCACGTATAAGACACGAAGGCATATGTACGACGAAGACAAAAGAAGTCGGATGAAGTCTAAACAAATGTCAGAAACGGCAAGTGAGTTCATAAAATTTCCGTTGTGTACGTTAACAAACACAGTGAGTCCGTTAAATTTCCGTTGTTTCCATATTGTGTACTATATGATTTCTCTCAATATTTTTCGAATCGAGACAGTTCTGTAATACGATATGTACAGATCACGTAAATGTATACCCAATGCCCGTAACATAGTTCATAAATCTCCCCTGACCGCATCACGTTCTAAACTACGTACCGCATCCCAATGATAACTCTAACACACGACAGCGGCGTAATAAAAATTATATGCTCCAATTTACGATGGAAGCGGAGGTGTGGGGGGGGGGACTCCAAAAAATGCCTCCCAAAGCTGCCCCCCTGATTGCGGGATCGAATCTCGCTAAACGAACGGGAGAGCGAAAAATTCGCGGCGTGGGTAGCCCCCGCAAGAAGAGTATATTTTTATCACTTATCCCTTTCTATCAAACTATGAGGGTTGGATTTAAGCGAGTAATTATTAATTTCATTTTTTTTTTTTGCCACTCTTTTGCCGTGTGTGTGACGGCCGCCTTATCAATGTATTTATATATACATATAATATACTACATACTGCCTTCACCGTACCACACATAGATGTGCAACTTCAATAAGTCCGAGATATGTTTTATGTATTTTTCATTTACAATTATTAATAATTTTCAATTGATAAATATTATATTTCCGATTCAAAGAGTTTATATTTATATAACGTGCGTTTTTGTTATATATTTATAATTTACAATTAGTTTTTATCTGTGACTTCGTCTGTATCACAATACACTAAATCCCACAGGATACACTCATTGTTCTGCATAAATAGTGTCTTATGTGCTGCATCCCAAATAATACGTGTTCGTTGAACTTTAAGATGATTTGTTAATTTGTTAAGACGTCTAGATGTGACAAACGAACAGAAATAAACTCATGATTACGTCAGTTATAAAGCGATTTGGGAAAAATATTTCTTTTATCCATAAGGACAGGATTAAAATAATAGTAATTAAAAATTAATTAGTAAAAATTTATTATTAATAAAGTTTCTTAATTTAAGATTGGTTTTATAGAAATTTTCTCAAAATCAATAGTTTCATTTTTAAACCAAAATAACTAGTTTTTCTACAATGACAGTTGGTTTCTTTTTAGTGGAACACAATCTCAAATTATTAAAAAAAATCTTTATGTTTTACAAAGATTTTACCATACAATTGCAAATAAATGTTGGAAATATAAGGTAGTTATAAGGAGATGCATTCTCTGACACAGTGAGACGAACAAGTGATATAAACCAGAAAGTTTTTGGAAGTAGCAACAGATAGAGGATACGGCTGATAGAAATTTTTCCTTTTTCACGTGTACCGACAACTTTTCCCCCATGATCTGAGGTGAAAACAAACTTTTATTCTGTTTTAAAATTTGACGACAACTTTATTGTAAAACTTTAAAATAATTTTATGTACCTAATTGTATTGTATGCCCAATGTTTAAGAAGGCTGTGTAAATTTTCTTTAAGACGTTAATAATATCCTACGAATAATTACAGTACAGCTTACAATAAATATTTATTATCTATTCTATTAATAAATAATTTAAAACAAAAAAGACTAATTTCAGTCGTGACAAAATAAATTATTTTGATTTAATAACTAAACTAATTAATCAATATTTTAATATAATAAATACCAGTTTAACTTACGTGTTAAATTAGAACGAGAAAGTTCGACTAGTTTCGGGATTAATTCGTGTTTACGAAATTTTTAACAATAAAATACTAAATTAGTTTTAATAAAATTTCTACAGAACCAATCTATACGTATATCCTTTCAGACAAAAAAGAACTATCCAAATCGATTTATAACTCTCTTAGTCTCTTAGTCGAAAGGAAGGGATGGCCCATTCTATGCAGAGACCACACAGCAAAGGTTCAGTTTTTTAGACTTCCTTATCACCTGTAATTACGTACTGATACTCCGCTATTATAATAACATAATTAGGATGGATGTCTCTGTGCATGTCTTCTACTTTGTCAGGTTGTCCGTAAGGGGTCGCTTTTAGCGATAAGGCCACCATTTCAAATAGCACATTCTGTACTAATATCCTCTCTCTCTTCAGTTGTACACTCTTGACAGAGTGGTCGTGGTTTTTATGACTATTTAGCGACTATATTAATGTAAAATTATATTTAATTAATTACGAAGTGATTAAATGCTTTACGCTGGGGCTAGTGCAAGGTGCGGGTTCACGTCCCGACCATTTCGAATTTTTTTTTAATTAATTATTGAAATATAACAATAGTAAATTAACTTACAATTTTATGTATGATTTTCATATTTTAATAGAACCCATTTCTATATCATATTTCATATTTCTCCCCTGTTACAAGTATTTATTTCGACTGCAATGCTCTCGGAATACCAAACTCGTTCACAAGGAACAGAACAGACAAAGGAATCGTTCCGAACAAAACAACGTTCCCGGCTATATCTTAAAAACATAATTTGCATAATTGCGTCAAGAGCGATCCGTCAAAATCGATACATCAGACTGCCGACAGGGGCGGCTACGGCGTAGACCGTAGCGTACTACGCCGTAGCCGGCCTACGCAAAAATAATATTATTATTAATTTTAATTAAATTGAAAATACTGAATGGAGGTGCTTTGGTGTTTACAAGTATTTCTGTTGGATACCAGGATACCAGGATGCCTAATTAGTTTAGGTCTTAGTCTCTCTTCAGTTGATATATATATATATATATATATATATATATATATATATATATATATATATATATATATATATATATATATATATATATGTATCTCTACTGCCTTGTGGTTCCAGCATAGATTAGACCTATATTTCCCGTGGGTATTATAACAGGCAACTAAATGAACTTAATAGTTGAATGGTGAGCATCATTCCTCTTGAAACATCACTAAAAGTCTGACTGCGGTTGCCAATCCGATTGCCAAGCTTGGTAGCTACTGGCAAAATCTCCCAAACACCATAAAGAATTCTCTCAATCCTTATGGTAGTCTATGGAGGAGGCCTACGTTCAGCAGTGGACAGATATCGGCTGAAATCATCACATGATGATGACGACGACATCTTTACAGAACTTCACATTAGTAATATTATCACGTTTATACAACTATGATTGGCAAACAAACCTTACTACTTTCGATCAGGTGATGAAAACATATGTCATCACCTTTGAACATGAACAGCGAATAAAATAATACTGCGAAATTCACGTACTCTTCGTACGTCATTTCTGAGGATTAAATTATTATATTTCTGTACCCTATAATGTCACTGCCATATCTCGCTTGCGTATCCAGTACTGCTAACCTACTTGCCAAACGTGGCAAGAACTGGCAACACTTCCCTTAAGCTATGTTCAGCAGTGGACAGTTAATGACTGATACAACAATATCCAGCACAAGTGTTTAGCAAAAAACATGAGTGGGACAGAGGTGCCCAAGCAAACGATTTCTGTGTAAAGTTTCTATTTTTTGATATATTCTTTATTTAATTTAGGAGTTCTCTCTTGTGAGGGTAACCAATTCGTGCATTCTCTTCCAGCCAGCTACATCCCAGGTCATATCTTTGACCTCCCTATACGACATGACACCTAGTGTTTCTTTCATATGTCCCATGCAATTATTCCTCGGTCTTCCCCTTTTTTTTTACCAGAGGGAGGCTTTGTACAAAAGTCGATTGCTTGGGTACCTCTATACCATTCGTGTTTCAACCGTGAAGCAGTTGTGTTTGCATGGCTGTGTTTCAGTTTGAAGGATGGGATATGGCGTGAATTTATTGGGTACAGAGGAATAACACCTGAATCCTCAGGAATGGCAACGCATGGGCAGCATCATGGGCGAAATAGTAAACTCTGTTATGTCCATGTTACTGCTCATGTCTATAGGCGACGGTTACCACTTCCCATCAGGTGGGCCGTCTGCTTGTTTGCCATTCTAAGTTGTATAAAAAAGCCTCTATTTTTCCTTTTAGTATGCTGTTTATAAAATATTTGTTGATGTATATGTAATAAAATTATGTGCATAGTAAAAAAAAAAATTAAATCTGCTTCAAACTTAAGATTTTTTTTTAGTAAGGTAATAAACTGAGACGACAATAGTATCAAATATGATACTAATTCGATGCGGCCATAGACGGACAATTTATTTCTGCAATTAATTATTTCCTTTGTCTCTAACATTTATTAGAAATAATGAATATAAAAGGAAATGCCTCTGTGAGAGTAATGAATAATAAACATTTAAGAAATTCCCTTGACCTAGTTATGTTAACCTCATTTTGTGAGGAACGGGAAATAATTTTTAATGTACGAAAGTATATGGAAACATGTTATATAAAAGATTCTTACAAGGGGGGGAAGTTTGTTAGGAATGGGGACTAGCGGCCCCATTGCTAGCAATATCAACCAAGTCGAGTTTATTGCCACACGTTTTCCTATAAAAATCATTGAGGTTTATTCCTGGTGAGGGGGGTAAGGAATTGTTAATAATGGGATCTAACAGCAACAATTACTAGCAACATACCCTGTTTAGTATGGGGGGAAAGGGACTGTTAGTAATGGAGACTGAGAATCCCATTGCTAGCAATATATCCAACCAGGTCGACCTCCTCGCGATTCCCCCTGGAAACTATCATGGTTAATTCCTGATGAATTAATCATGATGGGCTAACTGGACTGTTTTCATTCTCATCTATCACCGTTCACTGGTGCTCCGCCAGCGTATCCCTTTAGCGCAGGCGGGGTGACCATACCATTTTCACCCATCAAAAAAAAAATACCCTATTTCGTTGACCTCCATGTGGTTCCTTCTAGAAACTGTCGTGGTTAATTCTTAAGCAATGAATTCATTGGTGCCCCGTTAGCGTATATCAAGAGCACAGGCAGGGTTACCATTCCATTAATCATACGTTGAAAAAAACTTGGCAGATTTGTCACGATGGGTCAACTGATTTTATTCACACCTACCTGACATCATTTCACTCGTGCCCCGCTAATCACACCTGATTCTTAGTGTATTAATAGACTACAGTTACCATTTAACATCAGATGGGCTGTATGCCAGTTTGCTACCTTTGTGGTATAAAAAATAAAATAAAAAGTACAGCATAGATCTTACAGCAGAGATTTTATACTCACTGCAATAAATTATACTTGTAGCAATTAGCGTGCGGGAAAAATTTTCAAGCTTGTTCCTTTACATCAAAATGGGGAAGTTACGCGATCTTCAACGATATAAATCTTTTTGATGTTTATCTTACAGTGAAATTTTGATATTATTCTTAATTCTTCTATCTTCTTCTTTACATCTTCTTGTTTATTTTATTAATAATATTTTTTTATTGAAATATATATATATATATATATATATATATAATAAAATTATATATATAATATATATATATATATATATATATATATAATAAAATTATATGTAATCCCGATTTTCAAACTAGCGTTAACTGTATGTCAGGAGCCAGTGCCTTCCCAAGTTACAACTTCGTTTTAATTTTAATTTTCCTTTACTTTTTTGTTAAATCACCATATTTTTACTAATTCTAAATTAATTTTGATATTTTTTTTTCTTTAATTGATTGGGATTAGGGATTCTTTTATGGATGATATGTTATTTTATTGACGATCTTGTTTTGGAGGTCAAAATCTTGCTTGTTATTTTTAAATACACAATTCGAAATTCCAAATTGAAATAACTGGTTTCATTATCGTTATATCTTATATGTTTATTTAGTATTATACATTGTTATGCCACATTTTTAGAACAGAACAGAGTAATAAGTATACTAAAGAGGAATGTAAAATGATCATCAATATATCAATACATGCTGTGTTTGCCTATAAAAAATTGTTACACTTAGTTCTAAGCTCCATAATTGTATATACATTTACATTATTTTGTGGAAACAATTGTTGGTAAACCTAAATAAATAAATAAATAAATAAATAGGTACTATAACATTTTTTTTAATAAACTATAACAAACATTAGAACAAAATATTTCGTTATATTCGATATGTTTTTTAATAATTAATGAACTTGGGATCTTTTTTTAACAAAATGTTTATTTATAATATTAATAGAATCGATAAATATACAGAGATACTATTTGAAATATGGCGCAAGACATATATATACGCAGTATAGAGTACAGTAAAGGGCGAGGGGTCAACAGGACATTGGCGGGAGGAAATTTGCGATCTCATAAAAAGGGATCAATCACATGCGACCGAAATCTGATGCGGTGATAACATGTTCGCGATAAAAGGGTATCCGGGTATCTAAGTATGCATATCTTCACGGTAAACTTTAAAAGTATAAGCAGAGGTAATGTAATAGACAAAAATTTATAAGTGTAAATTAAAATGTATCCACAGATTAGACAGTGAGGTTTATTTGTTGTTATTTTTTTTTTACATCTGTTTTATTTTATTTTTTTGCACATGAGTCAAGCAAAGGTCGTTCGTTCGTAATGCTAAATCTCATTTTAGTAGTTTAATTATCCATATGCGATATAGAAAAGTATCTATGATGTATGCTGATGTGTTTTTATTTCATATTATTTCTACTCTGTAGTATTTTTAATCACGATACTGCTGTTATGAACGATGAGATGTTTCATAGACACGTTAGATTTAATTCAACATTTTGATATCCACTAATGATCGTTTTATTTTGTTTTACACATGTAACAATTATATTATTACTTGTCAGTATTTTTCAGTAGTAAATTTTTTTTTATTGTGTAAATCTATGTGTATAATTAAAAATATTTTTTTTATTTTTTCGTAAAAAGAAAGAAATAAAATTTTCGCTAATAAAGTAAACCTTATTTTTTAAACATTATTTTTTTACAGTAACTAATTATGTTACAAAGTGGTTAAATGTGACAGATACTGTATTTTTTTTGCTTGGCTACCTCTGTCCCATTCGTGTTTCTACCGTGAAGCAGTTGTGTTTGCATGGCTGTGTTTCGGTTTGAAGAGTGGGATACGGCGGAATTTACAGGGTACAGACGAATAACATCTGAGTCCTCAGGAATGGCAACGCATGGGGGGTATCATTGGCGAAACAGTATACTCTGTTATGTCCATGGTACTGCTCATGTCTATAGACGACAATTACCACTTTCCTTCAGGTGGGCCGTTTTCCATTCTAAGTTGTATAAAAAAAAAACTTAAATGGCTTGACAAATTGTTATGAAATTTGTCACACATGTAGTATTCAGTATAGTGAAGGCTATATGGTATCTTTTTAATCTTAGTCATTCAATCAAGGCTGATGAAGATGATCATATTCATCTTCATCAGCCTTTAACTCTCCACTGCTGAACATAAGCCTACCTATTAGGGAGTTTTACCAGTAGTTGTCACTATTGGCAGGCGGATTGGCAACCGCAGTTAGGCTTTAGAGATGTTTCAAGAAGGACGCTGCTGCTCATCCCCGCTCTCTCTTAGTCGCCTCTTACGACACCCACGGGAAAGGAAGGGATGGCCTATTCTATGCCGGGACTACAGTCATTTAATATGGTTAAAAGGACAGAGTCGCGGACGAAGCTAGTCTACATAAACAATCCATACTGTCGTACCATATAAGCGTTGTGTTATATACTTTAATAATTCCAGGAAGCAAGCACCTATAACGAGCTCTTTCACAAAAAAAAAAGCCAATAGCCGTACATTGAATTGTGTAATAATACAAATCGTATACAACATCATACAAATATACACTTGTATATATTAAAATGGGCCTGTAGGCGTCACAAAGGGGGCCTGATTAAAAATCATGACATGCGCAGAGTAATTTTAAAAACTACAGGAGGCTGGGTTAATTTTTAAGTATTGATCAAAATTGCGTATATGTGTTGGGATGTGTTGGGGCCGAGGGTGTGGGCCGCCGGGGCCGGGAGGGTCGCACTCGTGCGTGAATTAGATTTTTTTTTGTAGGAAATTTGTCATTAGAAAGTTCTTTTGTTAACGCTGCTCCGTATATTGGATCCGTCAAGTGTTCCACCGGTTTGATGCTGGGTTATGGTACTGCTTTGATTCGATTGTGTTGGCTTGTTCAGATAAAATATCGTCGAGCGTAATTATGTATGGCGTGCGTCGTAATCGCGAATGGGTGCTGTTTGTAAGACTAATGTCAGGTTTTGTTCTAGTCAAGTAGGATGTATTTCCTTTTTACTAACTCTATCTCGCGAATTTACTCGCATAAAAGAGGTAACCGTCTCCAATGCTTGTATCTATAGGCGACGATTGCCACTGTCTATTAGATGGGCTGTCAGCTTGTTTGCTCTTTTAAGCTTTTTTTAAGCCCACCTGATGGAAAGTGGTAACCGTCGCCTATAGACATGAGCAGTACCATGGACATAACAGAGTATACTGTTTCGCCCATGATACCCCCCATGCGTTACTATTCCTGAGGACTCAGGTGTTATTCCTCTGTACCCTGTAAATTCACGCCATATCCCACCCTTCAAACCGAAATACAGCCATGCAAACACAATTGCTTCACGGTAGAAACACGAATGGGACAGAGGTACCCAAGCAATCGACTTTTGTACAATGTCTCCATAAAATAAAAAAATCAGTATGTAATGTACTATATATGTATGTTTATGCAAAATTTCAACGTGTCGGTCTCATTTTTATATTTATTTTAATTGTATATAATTTATTTCTAATGGGCAGGATCTTAGTTTATTACAGTCTATGATCTAGTAAAAAATTTTACTAGAATTATCATTAATTCACTCTCTACCGTTCGACGCTAGAACATGCAACAACACAAGCGTGTCTCTGCGATTATATTTTAGATATTTAGTAAATTATAAACATATTATTCATTTGATATTATTCAATCGGAATGCTTGTTAGTGTATTTACAAGGAATAAGTCAGAAAGTGCATTCAGGAATATTCAGTTTCATTTAATTTTATTTATTTATTTTGTGATAATGGTAACAATGGATGTTAAAACAAGTCCTCTTTGATAAACCTTATCTATCGAGGTACACAAGTTCGCAATTATATATATATATATATATATATATATATATATATATATATATATATATATATATATATATATATATATATATATATATATATATCAAAATCAACAATGTCACATTTAGCAAGCCATCAAAACCACGTGTGCCTGCAATCAAACATTATATGAGTAAACTATATATACTCGTATTAAGTTAGGATATTATCTACTCATGTTCAAATTTCATTCAAATTTGTTCAGCCTTTCAAGCTTGACTGAGTTACAAACATCTAAAAAATTTTACAAACTATCACATTTATAATATCAGTTGGTTCGAACTCTAATTATGTATATATCTTCAAATGTTTGTAAAAAAAAAACATCAATAAAATACGTAATTGGTTATAAAATCCTGTAATCGTGAACTCAATTTTAGGGCTATAGAGCATTTCTATAAAGAAACTGGTTTGTAACTAATGACAACTTACCAACTAATATTATAGCAGACTAGCATACGGCCCGTCTGATGGTAAACAGGGTTACCGCAGTTTATGAACGCATGTAATACCAGGAACGTCACGTGCGCGTTGCCGACCCTTAAGAAACCTTATTATGCCCTTTTCAAAGAATTCCATACCGTAGTATCTAGGGAAAACTTGTAAAAAATCTATCTATGGCCTATTTTTACGACAATAACTCGGAATTACATTTGATTTTATTGTCTATGGCCTATTTTTATGACAATAACACAGAATTACATTTGTTTTTATTGTCTATGGCCTATATTTTTATAACAATAATACGGAATTACATTTGTTTTTATTGTCTATGGCCTATTTTTATGACTTTAATACAGAATTATGTTTTTTTATTGTCTATGGCCTATTTTTATGACAATAAACGGAATTACTTATTTTTTATTGTCTATGGCCTATTTTTATCACAATAACACAGAATTACATTTATTTTTATTGTCTATGGCCCATTTTTATGACAATAACACGAAATTACTTGTTTTTTTATTGTATATGGCCTATTTTTATGACATTAGCACGGAATTATATTTATTTTTATTGTCTATGACCTATTATTATAACAATAAAACGGGACTATTAAAACCTTACATCGATATACATATACAAAATTGCTTCACGCGACACCATCGAATTATAAATTGTGCGCGTACAATAAATAACAAAAATTATTATGGCTAGCCATTGTGGACACATAAATTTTAATTAACACAGTTTTTATGGTCCTTCGTTATTTATAACGTTCACTAGTTACTGGCGACTTTGGGGCAAGTGTCTTGTTTATCTTCCGAAATAAATACACACTAATTACTAAGTCGATATTTGGCAGAAGAATTAAAAAAAAAAATTAATGAAATATCAGTCATTGAATAAAATAAAGAAGTCGAATTTTAAAAGAATAATTTTTGAAAAAAATCCAATTAAATATCAGTTTCATTGTATAAAATAAAAATACATAGTCGATCCATTAGTTATTATTAATTTAATTCGTGATGCATATATATTTTTTAATTAAATAATGATAAAATGCTCTAATATTAATCTTATAATTACACTAATCATACCTATTTTAGCTATTGAACTGTTTTGTCTCGTTGTTCTTTTACGGTTAATTCTCAGTTTGGATAAAAGTGACAAAACAGTGTAGTAGTCAAAGCAGGTTTAGTTTTTATAACATATTTTTAAGAATACAAAAAAAAAAAGATAAAAATATTCCCTATTTTTATCTTTTTTTTTTTTTATGCAACTTAGAATGGCAAACAAGCTGACGGCTCACTTGATGGAAAGTGGTAACGGTCATCTATAGACATAAGCAGTAGCATGGACATAACAGAGTATACTATTTCGCCCATGACACCCCATGCGTTGCCATTCCTGAGGACTCAGGTGTTATTCCTCTGTATCACTGCCATATACAACTGCTTCACAGTAAAAACACGAATAGGAGAGAGGTGTCCAAGCAAACTTTTGTACAAAATCTCCCTCTGGTAGTCGTAAACCGATTTGGAGAATTCTATTATAAGAAAGAACATACTTACACGATGTTTACATACAAATTCTATTAAAATCGATTTAGCAGTTTAGTTTTTAAATCAAAATAACTGATTTTGCCACAATTGAAGTCTGTTTTCTTTTGTGGAATGTAATGGAATGGAATTCTAAAAAGTTTTAATGAAAAATTAAAACTTTTTAGAATTCATCAAATGCATTTCTTAATTTGTAAATAAGAACATAAAATGCACACCAAATTTATCTAAAAATGTACTATTTTCACATAATGATATATTCGACTTACAGTGAAAATTGTATCAAAAAATTTATTGCTATATCAGTAGCCTAACTTCAGGCTGTAGCTGAAAATCAGTGCTTTACTTTTAAGCAAAACTATCACTGAGCTGTAGCCTATTTGGGTCACTGCGACACATTTGGTGAAAACATATTTAAATATTTCATCTTTTGTTTTATATTTAAAAAGTGTAAATAATCTGATTGTATAAACACATTTGTTAATTTACGTGTGTCATAAATGGCTCAAATAAAGTGTTTATCTATCTATCTATCTATCTAACAAAATCACTCTTTACATGTCTATATTCTTTCACGAACAATTAGCTCAGATTAATAATAATTTAATCAATTATTTATTTATTCATATAAATAAATATCAATTCCAAATATTTGTGTTCATTATATTGAATAAAGTAGCTTGTTATATGTTATGCTAATACTGTAAGCACTTCGCTTCATACGAGCATAGTGTGGGGGATATCGTGAAGATTTCCTGAAACATACGTCAGAGGGAGGAAGGGAGAGATGTACTATTTCCTTAAAAGCCCAATTTAGCTGTAATGAGAGTAGTGAGTGCAGACACGGGGTGCTAGGTTTGTATGTAAAAATGATAGACTCTCATCCCTTTATACTATTCGTGTATGATGCTCTTTAAATGTTTATATATTTGTTTAGATTTTAGGCCTTAACACTTATTGTGCATATGATAAATCTCATATTTATGCACACTAATATTATATAGAGAAATTATTTGATTGTTTGTTTGCAATGGAAAAACTCAAAAACTACTTAACCGACTTTAAAATTCGTAATATCTTCAAGCTTTAGAATTTTTTTAAATTATAATATTACTAACTGTTACCTACGAGTTTGCTCACATAAATCACTATCAAAAGTAGCTTATTAATTCAAAACGTCATCCTTTTTCTATACTCCTTATTTTGATTTGTGTTGATTTTCCCATCTTCATGCTTGGAAATAGGTAATGGCAACCCAAAAATTAAAACGAAATAAAATTCTTTCACATATTAATCTTGAATATAGTCTATTCAACCTGTACATCTAACCAGAGGGAGACTTTGTACAAAAGTCGATTGCTTGGGTACCTCTGTCCCATTCGGGTTTCTACCGTGAAGCAGCTGTTTGCATGGCTGTGTTTCGGTTTGAAGGGTGGGATATGGCGTGAATTTACAGGGTACAAAGGAATAACACCTGAGTCATCAGGAATGGCAACACATGGGGAGTATCATGGGCGAAACAGTATACTTTGTAACATCCACGATACTGCTCATGTCTATAGGCGACGGTTACCACTTTCCATCAGGTGGGCTGTCAGCTTGTTTGCCATTCTAAGTTGTATAAAAAAAGAACAATTAATACAATATTAAATTGTATACACGCATATTACTATGAATTAAACGTCCCTTGTCCGCCATTCAGGTATATTTCAAAATCGTTTCCATCCTCTCTACATTACTTTATGCCCATGGCTCGTCCCCATGGCATAATGCCCTTGATTTTATAAGGCTTAGCTCGGCTCGTACACCCCGTGAGATATCGTTTTACTACGGTCACAGTAACCCCACGGAATGAACAGAACGTTTGCTCGGTAGTCGAGGGGGAGTGAGTTCGATTCCTATGTTTACAGTGTTTCATATTTGCATTATAGATTTGTTTTTTTTTTAATCGAAGGAGTTACAGAATAGAAATTATTCTGTCGTGTTTATCTGTCGATAATGCAATAATGTCTATCAAATTCAATACTACAAATATAAAGGAATAAAAATCCAAATTGCATCAGAAGTTTTTGAACATTTATCCAATTTTTATTTTTTTAATTATTTGAATTGATATTATTTCTATTCTATTCCTTAACTATTCTCTTTCATGGATAGACAAAATATTTGGAAGTTTATTTGCAAAATTAGTTCGAGGTAAGATATAAATGAATAAGGGAAAGTTATCTATAAATTAATTAAAAAAAAAAGAAAAGAAATGAGAAAATAATGCTTCTCCTTAATAATATATATATTATTTTTTTATTATTTATTGGATATAATCAAGTGTCGTGAGAGATAACTAAGGGAACTCAATAGTCATGCGATAAGCAGTAGCGACCCTCTTGTAACACCATCAAGGACTAAATGCGGTTGCCAACCCGTCTGCCAAGCTTGGCAACTACTGGAAAAACCCTCCTTTATGAAGGAGGTCTATTTAGCAATAAACAGTTAATAGCTGATAGGACGGTTATTATTAGTTATAATACATAATAACACTTACATATTACAATAAACGTGAAAGTGAGGTGTTTGTCTGTTTTTTAACTTATAGCACCTTAATGGCTTAATCAAACATAATAAAATTTCGTATACATATATTATATGGAATGGAGAAGGTATATATACTTTTTTTTGTCTCGATCATACACGACACATATTTCGATTATACGGACGAAGTCGTGCGTAAAAGCTAGTAATTAATTAAAAAGTAGATAGATAGATACTCTTCATTGTTTCCTTCAAAAGATTACAATAGTAAACTTATTATAAATATAAACAATTACAAGAAATAAATACAGTAAACAAATAAGAAACAATATAATTAATTTTAAAAACAAAAAAATAAATGCTTAGAGCCAATATGGACTTAGCATGTTCTGTTTGTATATATTTTATTCAGATTTTGACATAAAATTTTGAAATAATAATATTTTAATCATAACCATACTTGAAATTTTAAATAAAATAAACAACAAACAACGAGATGATCAAAACAAATAATATATTAGCAACTTTTAACCTTATTATATTTTATAATACGCTTATACTCGTATTAGAGTCTAGCTCACTGAATTTTCTGCTCAGTTACTTGTCGGCTTGAATATGACGGCAATTTTTACAAGGAATGAAGATATTTGTGTTTGGAAACATGTGATTTTAAATAAAAATAAATATTAGGTTCTGAATAATTATTATATAGTTAAGAATTATTATTATTTTTTATTACATAAAGAAAATCATATCGGTATATGTATGTATATGTATAATTTACACTAATAATAAATAGATAAAATATTTATCTTAATAAATATTTATAAGCGAGTGTCAGTGACCTGTTCTAATATACATATATATTTATTTATTTACTTCAACTTCAATTTTTTTATGCAACTTAGAATAGCAAAAAAAAACTGACGACCCACCTGATGGAAAGTGGTAACCGTCGCCTATAGACATGAGCAGTACCATGGACATAACAGAGTATACTGTTTCGTCCATGATACCCTCCATGCGTTGCCATTCCTGACGACTCAGGTGTTATTCCTCTGTACCCTGTAAATTCACTGTCATGTCCCACACTTCAAACCGAAACACAGCCATGCAAACACAACTACTTCACGTTAGAAACACGAATGGGACAGAGGTGCCCACGCAAAACGACTTTTGTACAAAGTCTCTTTCTGGTAATTCACAATTATACAAGTAAGTGTACATATGGCGGACTTAACACCTAACTGCGTTCTTTATCAGTCAACCATGAGACAAACGGAAAATTAAGTAAACGGTGCATTTACTACTAAAATAAGTACAAATATTTTTACTTATACATATACATCCATAAATATACATTCATATACATATCTATATATACTTATCTACACAAATACATACAAATACATGTAATACACAACTGTAATTCTAATAATGATAAATCAGAACAGCAGGTAAAAGCAGACGTGAATTTACTGGGTACAGAGGAATAACACCTGAGTCCTCAGGAATGGCAACGCATGGAGGGTATCATGGGCGAAACAGAAACTCTGTTATGTGCATGGTACTGCTCATGTCTATAGGCGACGGTTACCACTTTCCATCAGGTGGGCCGTCAGCTTGTTTGCCATTCTAATTTGTAGAAAAAAAAAGGAGTAGAAAAGGTAGAAAAGTACATATATCTCCTGAACAATTAAGAAAGTGTCCTAACTCATTTAATTATTTTAGTTATATTTAAACTATCTTTTATACGCGACTTCGACCGCGTAAACAGGAACATGCCCTTTGACCGAGATAAAAAGCCTATGTCTTTCTATATCTCGGATAGTACTTGGTTTAGTTTAGTTATTAAGGTGTTAAGAGGTAACAAACAAACAAACTCACTTACATTGGGGGGAAAGGGACTGTTAGAAATTAGGTCTAATAGCCCCATTGCTAGCAGTATCGGGTCGATTCCCTTTCGAAACAATAGTGGTTAATTCTTGTGAAATTTGACACGATGGTCTGACTGACCTGCTTCTATCCTCACCTATCATCACTCACTGGTGCCCCGCCAGTGTATACCGATAGTACAGGCGGGGTTAACACTCCGTTAAAAAAATCATCAAAATAAAAAATCTAATATTTATAATAAATGGATAGATAGATAGATACTCTTTATTGTTTCCTCCAAAAGATTACAATAGTAAACTTATTATGTTTATATTTAATAAACATATACAAGAAATAATCACCGTGAGAAAATAATGGGCGACCTTATCGCTAAGAGCGATCTCTTGCAGGCAACCTTTGGATGGAGAGGAGTAATTATAGACAGTTTGACTGGAGGCAC
This sequence comes from Galleria mellonella, assembly GCF_026898425.1. Lineage (NCBI taxonomy): Eukaryota > Metazoa > Arthropoda > Insecta > Lepidoptera > Pyralidae > Galleria > Galleria mellonella. The sequence goes on along the minus strand of NW_026442086.1, from coordinate 8,045,660 downwards.
GATGAAGATCCTGTTATTTTTAAATACGGAGATGTAATACATGTAAAATTAGTAAAGATTCTTATTTGAACTTACAAATTGTTATGTCCATGGTACTGCTCATGTCTATAGGCGACGGTTACCACTTTCCATCAGGTGGGCCGTCAGCTTGTTTGCCATTCTGAGTTGTATAAAAAAAATGAAACGTAAACAAACTCATGCATAAATATATGTTATAAATTCCCCAACTAGATATGATATACGTAGTTAAACAGTTAAACTAAAATGTCCCTTGACAAAGGCGAAATAAAAAAAATAAAAAAACGGCAAAAAGTATTTTCATTATCTAACCCCGTGACGTTACAGCCTCCGAAAACCTACTCGTATATTCATTTCCGTTCTGTTAATACCGCATACTTTTAACTGTCTAACTAGGTAGGTAGGGGGAGCGGGCCCCATCGGCCCCCCCGCCCCATACCATCACTACTTACACGGTAGGCACAACTTTTATAATACTATGTACTCGGGCGCTTTTTAACGAACCCCCCCACGGGGGCGCCACCTGCTACGCGTACCGAAAAATACGCAAAACGGGAGGGGTGGGGGGCCGCCCCCCCTGGTTAGAAGTGAAGTGGTCGTATTTTGCGTATTTTTAAATTATTCCCCACATGCGGGCCTGTTTGTGCGGTGTTTAGTTTGGATGTGTGTTCGTTTTTTGGTATGTTCAACGTGACGTCCCGTTGCGGAGTTCGCGCCCTGATTTGGGTACTTATTTTTTTTTTTTTTTTAATTAGAAGGCCAAAGAAAATTTATTATCCGGTTTATTTGTTTTTTGTACAGATTGATATGGCAAATTGACGACCCACCTGATGAAAAGTGGCTACCGTCACCTTGACAATACATGTTATAAACAAATATATGTGAGATTTCGTTTTAATGCGGTCACGAATAAAGTACACCATGAACGTCACAGGATATACTGTGACACTTATACTACACAAGCATTATCATCGTCATCTCAGCTAACATCTGTCCATTGTTGAGCTTAGACCTTCCCCATAGACTGCCATAAGGAACGACCCTGACCACCTGCATCCACTGTCTCCTTGCAATGCCTTTGAGGTCGTCACTCCATCGTGGAGGGGTCGTCCTACACTGTGTTTGCCCGTACGTGTACGCCACTCAAGAACCTTCCTTCTCCTCCTAACTATGTAATTTATTATTAACACGAATTTGAGCCAAAATTTACTTTAATTTTAAAATTATTCGCTTAATATTAGTAGGTTGCAATTTGTATGGAATGTATGTTGCATTCTGTATGGAATCTCTACTTGAACTTTTACAGAAAAAAATACATTTATTTAATTAAATAAAAAATAATGATAATCTTTAATATCATTATTTTTTTTTAATAAAATTTTTATAAAGTATAATAAGACATCGCTTGAAATAAACTAGATCGATTTGGCTATTTTTTTACACGATTATAAAAAGGCCTATGTCCAGCAGTGGACAGTTAATAATTTATTATATAGTCCAATAAAGATTTTTAACAAAATATAAAAAAAATATATGAATTTTTAAAACTCCTATAATTTTATTCTGATGTATCTATCATAACATATGTCTATTTTAAAAACTATTTAGTTTTAAACAAAAAAAAAAAAATTTCCGACTGTAATTTCAAAAGGTAGATGGAGGAATATTTTCAATTGATGCTGTCCCACTGAGCGTAACAATAGATATGGTCGTAAATAAAGACAAACCGGGGATGAGCTTACAACCGTTTCACGGATTAATTAGGTTTGTTATGGGTGTTACCGTAACTAGAGGAGTTAATTATTCGGAAATAGAAAATAGATACGTGGTTGAAAGATTTAGAAGCGGGTAAGATTTCATATTTACACTTTCCACATCTTGCCGGTATTACTGTCACCAGAGGGAGACTTTGTACAAAAGTCGATTGCTTGGGTACCTCTGTCCCATTCGTGTTTTAACCGTGAAGCAGCTGTGTTTGCATGGCTGTGTTTCGGTTTAATTGAATGATGAGTAATTGATTATGGATGAGTGAATTGTATAAAAAAAAAGTTAAGAGGCAACTACGTCTAGTTGTGGATACTGTATCATAAAGTTATTGAGTAGTCTCAACACAACAGAGAGGGGAGCTCGCTTGGCTCTGTTTTTCTCAACGGAACATCAAATAAGTACTGTCGATGTAAAACATGTTATTTTATTCACTTAAAAGTACCAATCTTCACTCTGTGAGCCATAAAGGTTGCCTAAAAGAGATCGCTTTTAGCGATAAGGCCGCCCACTGTTTTCGCAGTGTAATCTTTTCTTATAATTGTTTGTATTTATAATAAGTTTACTACTATAATCTTTTGGAGGAAACGATAAAGAGTATCTATCTATCTATCTAAATACAGATACGATGACGCATCGTGCATTACAAGCAATAACATGAAAGCGATCGCTTAACATAACCACTTAAAAATAAAAACATATTCAGAAAATATTATACGGAGAGTATGCAAATACAGCGGAAGAAAGCCGTGGAAAAAATAGTTTTGTACGATCGCATTGACTTATTGGAGATCGAGGCTTACAAGAGTGGTGTTAAGGTCGAATATCGTGTGTCAACTGAGGGGGGAACATCAAAAGATATTTTTATAACATCTCTAACATATACCGCCTGTTTGACAACAATTCTTGACAGGCCCTTGTACCCTCTAAGCAACAAGTTTATTTGTGGTTACTAGCAGTTACCTTGCTTCGGGCGCCAGCGACGGCTTTTCACAGCTTCCCTTCGTATTCAGGTTTACAAGGGAATCGTCTTACGCCGACATTACAGGGTAGGGTTAGAGTTGATATTTGGTTTTGTTAACAGTTTTTATATTGTGAGACGGTATACATTGAACTAAGAATCGAATCATGCTGTTTGAATATATTAGGACAGAAATTTTGTAAAACAAATATCAAAAATTATTTTACAATAAACAATTTTACTATCCGATACTTGGATTATATAGCCATATAGCCATTTAGCCAAATATCAAATAGACTGTATTTTTTTTAATTAAAACAAACCCACATTTTTATCAGGGTTGCAAGTAATTAAATTAAAAAAAAAACAGTATTTCAAATTAGAATTAACAACTATTTTTCTGATATAATAACAATATATAAATGTATATATTTTTTACAAATTAATCTATCTATCCTATTTACGAGCTGCGCTCTTGTCGATAGAACTCTTGCCACTCACTACGATTTTCAGCGAGTCTCTTCACCTCTTGATACGACACGACACCAACTCCTTCCTTGATCTGCCTGATGTAACTATGTCTCGGTCTCCCTCTCGCCTTCTTCCTTCTATCTTACCTTCTATTATAATGTTCATAAGTTCGTCGTGTCGTATCAAGTGCCTCAACATTTTTCCCCTTCTGTCCTCAATAGTTCTAATAATTTGTCTTTTTTCCTTAACCCTAAGCAGGACCTCCTCATTGCTAATTCGATCCCTCCAGCTAATTTTCTCCATCCTTCTCCAGCACCACATTTCAAAGGCTCTAAGTTTATCCATTTCCTTCTGAGTTAATGTCCACGTCTCACATCCATACAGAGCTATACTCCAGATATAGGTTTTGGTGACACAAATTAATATACTTACATTAATTGAAATAGTTGCCATTAACAATTATTTAAAAATGAAAACACATTTGATGTCTTCACTCAGATATAAAACAGAGTATTCAATGAAGATAAGCATCATTAAAGATCATTATGGAGCATTTATCTGGTCTTTTTAAATATATAATAAAAGTTTTATATTGTTTTTATGTTTCATTTTAAACTTACAACATTTTTTCTCCTGTATATTTAGTAATAAATGTTTATCATGGTAACCCTGTTCACGCAGCATGGATTAAAATGTTGATCTGTTTTTAACGAAGCATCTGTACAGAGACATCTATTTAATCTAAGATGCGTTATTAACGCGCTATGTTAGAATGAGAGGCTCAACATTTTTTGTCCTTTTTCATCCCATGTTTCTTTGATGAGAATGTTTAATATCGCTAGTAGAACGCTTGAAAGCTAACGATTTTTCATTCTGTATAATAGGAAATAGAAATACATACATACATACCTATCTGTCACGCCTATCTTAGAAGTATAAATAATATCTTAGCAATAAAATAAAGTAGGTTAACCTCCTTTAACCAAAACTAGGACTTCGATGATGAAATGAAATTAAACCTCGCTATTGCTATTTTAATAACAAACCCTCAACTATGGGGGAAAGGGATTGTTAGCAATGGAGTCTAACTCACCCATTGCTGGCAATAGACGCTATCAGGTCGACCTCCACACGGTTCCCCCTGGTAACCATCCTGGTTAATTCTAGTGGAGTTCGTCACAATGGGGTAACTGACCTGCTTTCATCCTCATCTATCTTCCTACACTGGTACCTTGCTAGCGTATACCGATAGCGTAGGCGCGGTTACCATTCCATTGTCATCCATTAAAAAAAAACCTTCAAATATCACAAAACCAGTTGTTTTGATCTAAACACTACTGAATCGATTTTGATAAAGTTTTTTAGGATCTGTAAGAATATCAAGGATAGTTTTAAAGAGCTAAGCATACACAAGCGAAGACAGAAGGGAAGCAAATATTACCATATTTCATTATCAAAAAATACAAGAAGGTAAGATTATTGTCCTACCAATACAAATAATGATATATGTATATATAAATAAGTTACGAGTAAAGACTGGTACAAAAATATAGTAAAGTTAATTATCGTATAATCGAATTAAAGTTGTGAATATGTTTGAACTGAAATGTAAAAGTGAATCGAACTCAAGATGCAGCGCCTACCAAATGCGTTATAGCAAGAAACGCACGTAACTTGATGCTGATATCATTTTCACAGGCGTTAATACTCTCTAAAGAATAATACATTTAATTTTTTAAATTAATTTTTATATACAACTTATATTTTTATTTATGCTTTTAAATTAATTTATAGTGAAAATAAAAATATACTTATTTTTTTATCAAAATTTATTTTAAATATTTATATCAGTTATGATTGGTATAGGACTAAATTGCAGTGGTATTTATTACTAGTTATATCCCGCGGGTTTTACCCAAGTTAATAAGTATATATAGTATTCTACATGTTAAGTTAATATATAACCTACCTATTTACCAAATTTCCTTCAAATCCGTTTAGTAGTTTTTGCGTGAAAAAGTAACAAACATTCATCCAACTATTTAATTGTTATAAATTTAAGCACACACTAATTTTAATATAATAACTACCGGTTTAATTTACGTGTAACTAGGTCGAGAAAGCTCGACTAGTTTCGGGATCAATTCGAAATCCTTAATCATGAGCAGCTGTGATATAAGCGCGAGCCTGAGTTTTCTCAATCTAATTTCTTACTACTAACTTAAACTAGTACACAATGAAACACCTATTAATTGTTAGAATCTTTTGCATTTATTATTATTAATAGAATTTATTATTATTTATTCCAATTAATAATTTAATTACATATAATTAAAATAATAAATGTTAACTGTTACCAATGTAACCAATTGATTACTTCCAAGTAATAATCATAACAATTACTTTGTAATGTACATCTGTAACATGAAAATTAGAGATTAGAAAAATAACTCTTGAAAATTTAAACTAAACCCTGTTATATAGCAGTCAACGTATTATGTTTAACCAATATAATAAACCTGAAGAGTTTGCTTTTTTAATCAAACGCGCCAATCTCTGGAACAAGTGTACAAGTGACGTCATATGGCAGTATTATCTACAACGCTAATTGTCATGCTAAGAAGGCATAAGTGTTATATCACTGCTGCCCCCTACCGGGGCTCATAATATTAGTTTATGATGCCAATGCTGTATGACGTTTCTCAAATATGTTTTTATTTTTATGACTCGGACAGATGGCCCCTGGCGTGCATGCTAAGCTGGATGTAACATTACAGATTTACGGTCAACGTAACGCGGCCCCTGCAGGAGCCTAAATAATAAATTTCCAGCCTACGTCACAGAAACATTGGAGTGAAACAATTTATTACAAAATGTAAACAGGAAGAGCCGAATTTTCATTTGGAGCGCGATTTCTCGATCCCCCCCGCCCCCCACCCAGCGGGACATAGACGAAAATACCCAGTTATGATTAATTCCAAATGCGCCTCGCATTGATCAAGAAACCGGCTTTTTACTCCAAACTACCCATCTCTCGCCCCCCTTCTCGGCCCCCCACGAGAGAGCGAGACTAAGCTTGCAGCGTTGCCTATCTCTCTCTAAAACAAAGATGCTAAAACTTCTTTCGCTAGTATGAAGATTTTAATTTCATATTTTTGACGAAACGGTTCTAATTTTGCTACACCGCTCAATTGAAATGCAACCGTAACACATCACGTTAAAGGTGAATATCCCTTATACGGGAAACGCACTTGCATCCATTTTCTAATTCCGAATTAGTTTTCGAAGTGAAAAGATACAGTGCCAAGACTGTGTGCGTTGATAACACAAAATTACACCTTATTCATTAATGGCCAAAGTCTGATTTTGTTCGTGGATGTGCACGCGAGAAATAATTCTCCAGTTGTACCCGAAATTAGTCGAATGAGGAGAAAGGGGTTCATACGATGGGTGGTTTTAAAAGAAGGCAAAAAGGTGGGGATAGAAAGATGCGCAAAGACTTAGTTGGCGGGGGTGAGGGTGGCGTTATAAAATATATAATTCTATACTTACAATACTTGTAAATACGGCACGCGGAAGTATGCACGCTCACACTTCTTGACACTTGATAATATGTTTTGATGTGTAATTATTAATTACACACTCTATCGATTTGAATCATCACCAGAGGGAGACTTTGTACAAAAGTCGATCGCTTGGGTACCTCTGTCCCATTCGTGTTTCAACCGTGAAGCAGTTGTGTTTGCATGGCTGCGTTTCGGTTTGAAGGGTGGGATATGACGTGAATTTACTGGGTACAGAGGAATAACACCTGAGTCTTCAAGAATGGCAACGCATGGGGGGTATCATGGGCGAAACAGTATGTCAGTTATGTCGATGGTACTGCTCATGTCTATAGGCGACGGTTACCACTTTCCATCAGGTGAGCCGTCAGCTTGTTTGCCATTCTAAGTTGTATAAAAAAAAATCATATAAGCCTCCTCCTTGGAGGGTTTTGCCGGTAGTTGTAACGCTTGGCAGGCGGATTAACAACCGCAGTCAGGGTTTAGAGATGTTTTAAGAGGGACGCTGCTGTCCATCTCTCGCCGTCTCTTAGTCGTCTCTTACGACACCCACGGGAAAGGAAGGGGTGGCCTATTCTATGCCGGGACCACACGGCCATTTGAATTTGAATTTTGAATAGCCGATTTGAATATTAATTGTTTATTAATATATATATTTTTCATTTGAACCATGATTCGCCATGTACATGTTTCGCCATACATAGGCATGTAAATTTTGAGTCCTTAATATTATTTTTTATTACATTACACTATAAAGTTATTTCAATACGTGTATTCTTGATTTTTAATTACGTATTAATGTCTCTAAAACTATGTTTTTTTGTTAAAATTTTTTTTTTTTATTTTAAATTTTGTTTTTTTTTTTTTAAATATGCAATAACTATACTAAAATTGTTAATGTAAAAATATGTTAAGATGTTTAAATGTATGTCACTCGATCATACATAAATTTCTATATGGATATAAATGTATCTTTAATATACAGATAGTTCATAAATTAATATTGACACGTGGGATAATTTTCATTCAAATTCTCGTGAGTAAAACTGTAAGAAACGAATGGTAAAGTAATATTTTTAAACTAATATGTTTTAATTAAAAACAATAATAATATAATTATTGTTTTTAATTTAAACTATATATTATATTTTTGTAATTGGCTTTTAAACGGCCATATTGTACCCATTTGTGATTCTATTGTGAAGCAGTTGTGTTTGCATGGCTACGTATCAGTTTAAAGGGTAAAATATGGCAATGAAATTAAGGGGTATAGAAGCATAAAAGCCTAGTCCTCAGGAGTGGCAACGTATGAAAGATATCTTAGGTGACACGGCACACTCTATTATGCCCATGGTACTGTTCATGTCTATAGACAACAATTGCCACTTTCCATCAGGTGAGTTGTCAGCTTGCTTGCCGTTCTAAATTCTATAAAACATAAAAATGGTAACAGTTTTATTTCTTAATTTGATAATGTTTTATGGTAAGAAGAACGCTGCTGCCCATCCCTCCATCATAAGCTCGCTTCCTTACAACACCCACGGGAAAGGGAACAGTGGTCTATTCTATGCCGGAACCTAAACGCATAATCTTAATAATTACTTCAATTGAATGCTCAAAAGGAAAATATATTACATTCCTTGTAAGTATCAAATATGTTTGGTCGCGTTACACCGCTACATTCGCTGATATTTAGTCGCGAAACGGGATGTATTATAAAGGCGGTAGTTGTTTAAAATAAGAGCGGGACGGGGGGGCGACGGGGCGGGGGAGGGGGGGCCGGGCGAGTCGAGTGTCCCGGGTTTGATTCTAAACAGTGTAAAATATAAAAATAGTTCAATAATATCAATTTATGATTGCTCAATGCTATAATTGGTCGATTAGGCAATTGGTTCAGTGGGTCACGCGTTCTATTTCGGTTGATGGTTATTTTTAACTGTAGATATGTTATAGGAAGTTATACAGACATAGTATGTTGTATATATATTAATAAGCTGTCGGGTTCGAATCTCGGTTGAGGTAATTTTGATAATATTTTTCAAATTAAATCTAGAAATTTCGTGTTGTATTTACTATCTATATGTATATGTTTATATTCTAGTTCCTTGTAGAGTAGAGTTTCATAGTTTTAGGGCCAGGCGACTAATAGGACTGTGTAAGAGACATTTATTGTGATCACTAACCGTATCCTGCGGCTTCGCTTAAGTGAATTAAAATGAAAACTATACTGTATGCACTATTTTAGGATAATAGTAATTTTTACTGTTAAAAGTTCCGTAAGCACATTATATTTTAATGTAATAACTGACAGTTTAACTTACGTGTAATTAGATCGATAAAGCTCAACTAGTTTCTGGACCAATCCGTGATCCTTAATCATGAGCGGTTGTGACGTGGTTAGCTCGTGCTCGTGTCACAGTTATTCATGACTAAGTATCACGAATTGATCCCGAAACTAGTCGAGCTTTCTCGATCTAATTACACGTAAGTTAAATCGGTAGCTTTTACATTAAAATAGTAAACTTAATATAAATAAAGAAATATTTTTCATAATCATGAATCGTTTAAATGTAATTTCATTTTTGAAAACTCTTGCTATTTAGTTTTAGTAAGATTTTAATTGTTTTTTTTTTAAAGACGTAATTATTACAGCGCCATCTAGGCATAAACAAAGTGAATACAAAACTTATAAACATGACATACATTTTCTGTATTTGTAAATAAATATATATTATATAAAGTATAATAAATACTTACATATAAAGTAGAATTTTAAACCAATATATTATAATGGTGATGCCACTAAGGTCGTCAAATGTCATAAAATTTAAAATTAAATAATAAAATGTATAAATATGAAATAAATAATTGGAAACACCAGAGGGAGACTTTGTACAAAAGTCGATTGCTCTTGTACCTCTGTCCCATTCGTGTTTCAAGCGTGAAGCAGTTGTGTTTGCATGTCTGTGTTTTAGTTTGAAGGGTGGGATATGGCGTGGATTTACTGGGTACAGAGGAATAACACCTGAGCCCTCAGGAATGGCAACGCATGGGGGGTATCATGAGCGAAACAGTATACTCTGTTATGTCGATGGTACTGCTCATGTCCATAGGCGACGGTTACCATTTTCCCTCAGGTGGGCCGTCAGCTTGTTTGCCATTCTAAGTTGTATAAAAAAAACATGTTTAGTAATAATTACTTATACTCAATTACTTATATTTATACTGTATAAAAAATATTTTTATTATTATTTTTTTTTATTTCCGTTAATTATCATCACCATTTCAGCTATTACCTGTTCACTGCTAAATACACTCACTCTCCCATAGACTGCCAAAAAGAAAGGTATTTAAAAAAAAGTCTGGAAAATACTTTACCGCATCCACTGATTCCCTTTGCATTTGAGGTTATCACTCCATCCAGCGGGAGGTTATCCTACACAGCGTTTGCCCGTACGCGTTCGCCACTCAAGAACCTTTCTTCCCCATTTTTTCGTTAAGTAAGTAAAATTGTTATTTACTTGAATTTTATTTAATTGTAATTTAAACAGTACTAATTTATTTTACTATTATATACTCTATTTTATGTAGGTATTTTTAATTTATTAAATGAGGGCTTAGTGTGATAATTCGTGGCATTTTTTTACAGTACGACACTCCCTATATTCATTCCTGTGTTTAAGTCTCTATCCGATTATAAAAAGCTAATATTTTAAAAAAGGAATAAAATAAAAAAAAAAACATAATTAAATGTATTAATAAATAAGTGAAGCTACCTATGTTTTATCCACTCATTTCGCGCCGTTCTTAGTAAAAAGTTGTACAACGCGGCACTAGCGCCTACGCCGCGCCGAGCTACGCCGCGCCGTAGCCCGCGTAGGTCCGTAGCAGGGCTGCTACGTGCGTAGCAATCGACCGGTTTGAATTTAACCTACTAAAATAATTACTAATTAATTATTAATTAAATAATAATATTAAAAAATCTTTTTGTTTAGAAATATAATATATTTAATTTTCTATTTGAAATTATTGAGATTAATGGACACATTACATTACTAGCTATTTCCCGCTGCTTTGCTTACATGTATCAGTATATAAAGTATTCTAAGTATTAAGTTAAGATACCGCCTACTGGTGTATCAAATTTTATTAGAATGTGTTTAGTAGTTTTTGTGTGAAAGAGCAATAAACATCAATACATACAAGTTTCTTAAATTTAATAAGATTATATTAAGACATTTAAATTTTTTTAAACGTCTAATATTAGTCTCTACTGATTATTATGCAGTTTTCAAACATAGTTGTTTGTTGCTAAATCACGATTAAACGGCTGAATTTATTTTATTGAAATTTAATTCAAACATAGTTTCGTTCGGTTCGTTTTATTATGTCAACTGATATATAGTAAAAAAAATAATAATATTAGGAACATTTTCGTTATAAAACATAGATGACAGACAAATTGACGGCCCACTTAATGGTAAATTGTAACAGTCACCTATAGGAAGTGAAAGTGTCACAGTATATGATGTCTATAACATCATATACTGTGACACCCATAGTATTCCTCATGTATTGCCAATATTGAGTATATATAGTATTATTTTTTGAACCACTGCAAGCATAGCTGCGTCATGGCAGTAACAAGGATGGGAGAGAGGTACTCAATATATTAAATTTACATGACCACAATTTTAAGGTTTATGTTTAATTAAACAGATGCCAAAATGTTCTATCAAATGGTTTTTTTTATGTTAAATGGAAAGCAATCTAAAGCAAATAAATAATTCATTTTATATTTAATTTCATTTCATTTCATTTCTAAGCAAACGACTTTTAAAATAATGCTTTAATGTTTTAATTTAATTAAATTTAATTTAATTCGTATGCTTTAAAAATATATATTTATAATACCTATTGTAAGTTAGGGTTCCTTCTTGAAATATTCATGTAATATTTTAAATTTGAATTGTACCAATTAATTAATTACTACCCTACTACGCGTACGAGTATGCACTGCATAGAACATTCGAGAAGTGTGCGCAAAATCTGTCCCTCGCGACAATAAGAACTACATCTAAGATCCCTTTAAGAAGCACCCTAAAAACTTAAAAGTTCATTAGCCCCGACAACCCTACTGCTTACTATCTTGCACGTTCCTAAGACGCGCCCCAGGGGGCGCCCCCACCGGGGCGGGGGCGCACGCGGAAATATGAAGGGAGCCTCATTTATCAATACAGCGAGACTGTTTCTTTCTCTGTAAGAATTGATTATATACTACTAAGAATATTGATGGGGGTGCCTCTTGAAAGTTTTCCGGCTTAATGCGGGGGGCGGCGGTGGGCGCGGGCGGCCGCGGGGCGGGGGCAGGGGCGTCGTAATGTTTTGATTAGAGTTTTTGATGTTCCGCCGTGTGCGATGTTTCTATTTAACATATACGCGTGTTTATGGTAATGTTCCTGGAAGCGGGGCGGGGAGGGGAGTGGAGGGGTGGGGGGGGCAGTGGGAGTATTTATGTAATATAAATATGAACTTGATATTCGTAATTATTGGGCTTTTATATTATATATTTACAACACACGTGTATCTATGCCACACCTTAATACGTCTTAGTTTTTCAATAACCTTGTTTGGATAGATAGATAATCTTATTTACCATTAATGAAATAAAAAAAAAGAATCATAGTAAAAAAGAAAAAAAAATCATTTTGCTGGTTGCTGGAGCCGCCTCAGCTGTTATTATATATGCACTCTTCCAGCGAAACACACCTATATAGTGCTGATTTTCAGGCGGCCCCATAACTCCTTTAACTTTAGCATGTGTGCGTGTCACCAATACCCATTTCCCGTATGGGAGACTCAATATGCTTAACAATAAATAAATAAATAAAAATTTATGACTAAAACTAAAAAGAACAATTTTAAATAAATATATAAAATTACAAATTTACAAGGCCTTCAAAGCACGAAGAAAATGACAATCGAATAAAAAATAATAATAAATAAATATGTATATATATAATTATATATATGTATATATACATAATCAGATATCTAAATTTATATAAATTGTTTATATATATATTTGTTATTTCCTTTTACCTCTGTACGCGTATTATTCGTATTTACATCTGTTTACAATTTCCAAAGAGCGATTCGGTAACCACGATCCGTATCTAATTATGTTTCTTGATATAATTAAAAATAAATATTAATTTGTTTATTTCATATAATATATTATTGTTTATTACATAATATATAAATTTTGTGATTGTTAAATTTGAATTTGTAATAATAGTAATATAAGTATAAAACTCATTCACTAGAATATGTATAAATCTCATTCACTAGTATATATATTAAAAATGTATGTAGTCCTTAAATATGATAGATATTAGTAAATTAATTAAAATATATATTATGTCATATGAAATAGTTATCGATTAATAAATACTTTGACAACTGAACCATTTGCATCCACTGTCTCCCTGTAAAGCATTTGAGATTACGTATATATATATATATATATATATATATATATATATACGTTGTCATAAAATTTTACTTTCTTCCAATAATAATAAAAGCTATTTCACCACGCTCATTTTCTATTGAAATTTTCCTTAAACTTATTTCGTTAATATGAATTCAAAGCATTGAGGTTTTTTGCAATTTTTAATATCGAAGCTTTGAAATTAGAAGGAGTTTTATAAATATCTTCCGATATTTATCAATCGACCAGGTATGAATTGATAGAACTGAAAATAGAAACATTGTAAGAATTTACGTAATTCATCTTGATTTTTTTATACAACTTAGAATGGCAAACAAGCTGACGGCCTATCTGATTGAAAGTAGTAAACGTCGCCTATAGACATGAGCAGTACTATGGCCATAACAGAGTATACTGTTCCGCCCATGATACTGCCCATGAGTTGCCATTCCTGAGGACTCAGGTGTTATTCCTCTGTACCCTGTAAATTCACGCCATATCCCACCCTTCAAACCGAAACACAGCCATGCAAACACAACTGCTTCAATTATATACAAATGGGACAGATTTACAAGCAAACGACTTTTTTACAAAGTCTCCCTCCCCGGATAATCTTTTTATATTTTTCAATCGACATTCAAAAAATAATAGCTTCTCAATTAGGTTGTATATATATATTATATATTTTATATATAGAATATATTTACAGAAAGGTCTAGAATTTATATAAAAATCAGTTTATATATATATTTTTAAATTAAAACAACTGGTTTTACCGCAATCGAAGTCGGTTTTGTTTTTGTGAAACACTATCTTAATTTTATATTAAATTTTTTATATATTTTTCATATTTTGCCCCGTGTTTAATTGTTATTATTCTCCAATCAATAATAATAGTCAAGTCTCAGTATTTATAATATTATTTTTAATAAAGTTTTATAAAAATTTTTACTACATACAAATAATCGATTCGACTAAAATAGAGCCTAGATGGTCGCGTACAACGCGGTTTCAGAGATGTTTTCTCCCACGAACGCTCAGGTTATGGAACGAGCTCCCTGTCGAGGTTTTCCCAAGAGACTACAGCATGGGATTCTTCAAAAGGAGAGTAAAAAGGTTCGTTCGGGGTGGGCAACGCGCACGTAATACCACTGGTATTGCAGGCGTTCATATGCTACGGTAACCGCTTACCATCATGTGGGCCGTATGCTTGTTCGCCACCTTAGTGGTATATATATATATATATATATATATATATATAGTTTAACGTATTACAGTAAACACCATAATGGAGACTGTTTTAAAAGATTCGCAAGAATTGGCCCAAACATTAATGAATTTCATAAAAAAAAAGCATATACAAAATTAAAGATTGGAACAAGTTTTACCACTTTGGTGCGTGTGAGTTAATTTTGACATTAATGAATGTATAATGAATACAATTAATATCATTTATCATGACATTTTGGACACTTTGCATTATTTGCGGTCACGATCTGACTAAGAGGCAGTGCGTGCACAATTTTGAAATTATTTGCTCTTAACAACACCCGTTTCTTTATTTATTTGTTTACAAAATCTTGCGGATTCGTGCAGAAAATGAGGATCACACATATACATACAATCTGTCAAATAGAGAAACAATGGAACGCCAAATGCTTCGATTCAAACAAACCTCTTTCGATTTTTTTCATCAATCTTGTCATACACGCTCGTCGGTTACGGGTACTTTTAATTTGGCCCATCTTCAGCATTGAAAGCCTATTTGGTCGACATACGTCCGTCTATACCGACATCTCCATTCATTCTTGCTCGATAAATCTCTTTCGTACTCCTTCTTTCATCCATACTCTCCAAATGGCCAAACGCACTATTCCTTTTTCAATTTTTGTCACTACATCGTCTTTCAGTCCACATTCTCTCTAACCACACTGTTTCTTACTCTATCTTTTAAAGTCCACACATACTTCTCAAAGCTCTCATCTGTACAGCATTTATCTTACTTTCATGCTTCTTCTGCCATACCCACGATTCGCTTCCATACATGGATTGAAACACGAATTATAGACAGAGCTTTGCTCGATACATTTTTACTTGACATAATCGAGAGCAGTGCAAAGTTAGCCTGTTTCCCAGACTAATATCTTGTCACACTTTTTCAAACAAAGAACATTCAATATAGAAACTCACTCACTTGCTCTATTTTTCATCTCCTATCATTTTTTATGCCGTTAAACTTTCATTCCTCTCAAAAACCATTACCTTCGTCTTCTTCGCATTTATTTTCATACCTTTTCTTGCATACGCTTCATTCATTATTTTTTATCTCACCATTTGTTGTATATTTACGATGCAAAGTACTTGTCGTCGGCGTATAGATTTTATAAAAACTCATTTTAATATTTTAGTTTTTAAATTAAAACCATAAATAGGTTTTACAGCCAAGGAGACGTACACAGTTTTGTTTAACACCGCGTTCAATGAAACCAGTCTGTATATTTTATTTGACACATTTTTTATATAAAGATTTGAATGCCCGTATCAAATGGCTGCTCACCCCATTTGCCAGTGTTGACCACAGTTCATTCCTCTCCATCAATAATAATAGTCAAGGTCAATGAAGGCGCAGAAAACCTATTTATAATTTATTTTTAATAAGGAAAAGACTTGATTACATAAAAATGCTTGCACATCCCAAATTTTACTTTCCGTCTCATTCATCACTCTTTTAATCAAAATCCTAGCATACAATTTGCCTACAACACTAAGAAGGCTTATTCCGATTTTTGCACTCGCTGTACAACGCGGTTATAGTGGCACAATAACAGCTTTGCTCCAGTCACCTGGAACACAATCGGACCGCCAACATTTATTGAGCAGCAGACACAGCAGGTTTACAATGATTTCTCCACCTTCTTTAAGCATTTCGGCAGATATTCTATCGAATCCCGCTGCTTTACCAAATTTCATAATCTTCATTGCATTCATTACTTCATCCATACTTATATCAAATGTCAACTTCTTCGTCCATTATTTCATTTTCAACATTCGCTTTCACTTCCACGTTCAAATAAACTTTCAAAATATCTCTTCCATATCTAAGACTTCCTTTTGTTCCGTGATAACATTACCATCCATATCCCTTATCACGCCCATTTTCGGATCTCTCTTTTTACCTCTAGCTGTTCGAACTAAATGCCAGAAAAGCTTTTGATTAGCTCGAAAATTTCTAGAGAATTATACTCATCCTTACATTTATTTTTTTTGCTTACTAATTCTTTAACTTTCTTTTTCATTACATCATATTATCTTTTGCAATTTTTTCAATGTATTACATTAAACATTCTCTTAATAGCTCTGTTTTAAAAATCCATCCATACCTTTTTCTTTAGAGCCACCATTTCTTTCACTTCGCCATCCCAAACATTCATTCTCATCTTAACATCCTTCCTCTTATTACAAAAACTTGAGTAGCATATCAAAGATTCAAAATTAAAATTCTTCTATCTCAAGTTATCTTTCTTCAGTAGCTCTCTAAATCTTTCATTAATTTTCTTGATACATTAATGTTCTTCTGTATCTCTCTATACAATTAATATCATTTATCATGACATTTGGACGATGTCGCCATTTATTGAATAAGCCACCTATTCTCGATATCACCAAAAAGTGATCGGTTCCGACATTCGTACCACGATAGACTCTTGTATCCTTCACTTTCGCTCTCAATCGTTCATCCACAATTACAAAATCAATCATATTCTCTCATTTGTTTACAAAATGAATCAGTTTGTGACTAAAAAATGATTATCACCAGATGATATATATATTTAATAATAATATTTCTAATCAACTAATTTTCATCTAATTTAGTCTGTTCTCTGAGTTTGGACATATCCGCTATTTATCTGTTATATATAATTCTCTCTGACAAAATAACTCCCACTCCTAATTTTCATCTAATTCTGTTTAGTTTAAGCTATTTATCTGTTATATATAAGGCAAGATATTGTATATTGATGTACATGTATATATACATTAATATACAGAATGTAAAAGGAAATTTTGTACCTTATTTTATTTTGGTCAATAAAGTTATTTAAATAAAACTTAAATAAAAAAAAGAAGATATTTTAAATAAACCATGTGCTGAAAAATAAAAAAAACACTCATACCAAAACGGTGCTTCTAGCTATCAAGTTACCATAGAGTTCAAAATTTTCCTCAGTGACGGAACTTAAGCATCTGAATTAATATTGTAAAGAGCAAAGTTTTTATTATTTGTATATCTGTTTGTAATGAATAAACTCAAGCACTAATTATCAAAATTCGTTCACTTATAGGAAGCTACATTATTGACGAGTTATATGGGCTGTAATTTATTAAAAAGAAAAAACGATTTAAACAGAGATGGCTGGCTAGTGTTATGTAAACAAATAAGTGAATTTAAAATACGCTAGTCTCTGCCACGATGTATTCCATGCTCCCATCAAAATATTAATAAAGCCATATCGTGTACCACAAAGGTAATAGATGAAAATACTGACTTTCCTATTTGTGATTACATGTTCACACCTGGTGAACAATCAGTGATGATTGTTTATCGAATGATTTCAAAAAAAGATGTAGTCCTTAACTTGGTTAGTTTTTTTTTATAATATGTTTGTTACCTCACAACTCCGTCATTTATAAACTAATTTGGAATTTTTTTTCTTTCATTTGAAAGAATATATTTTTAGATTAGCATCGTAGTTTTGTTTTAAAATAAAATAACTTGTTATAGATAGATAAATAGATACTCTGTATTGTTTCCTCCAAAAGATTACAATAGTAAACTTATTATAAATATAAATAATTACAAGAAATAATCACAATGAGAAAACAATGGGCGACCTTATCTCTTGTTGTGCTAAATGCTATCGATGTTTTTCTTTTTGAATAAAATCTTATTTATTTCGACTGCAATTCAATAAATTAACTAATATTATATTGATTTGCTGATTATATATATATATATATATATATAACAGTAGCTTACTTATATAATACTTTTCTCATTTGCTGTTAGAAACAGAGAAACTAATCTTGATTTAAAAACCCTCGCGTTCTCAAGTATTCACACATTAATTTCCCTATGCACACATACA
Organism: Galleria mellonella; assembly: GCF_026898425.1. Classification (NCBI taxonomy): domain Eukaryota; kingdom Metazoa; phylum Arthropoda; class Insecta; order Lepidoptera; family Pyralidae; genus Galleria; species Galleria mellonella. Next base: position 8,027,243 of record NW_026442086.1, on the reverse strand, counting down.
CAATCTCAGATGGAATGTAGGGCTGTCAACATTGCAAATTTCGTATGACCTTGTAAATTTCTATAAAGGTATTTATCGAGGTAAACAATTACATATTAATTAATATGTAATTAATAATACAATTTTGTTTTCTCTATGCCTTTGTGACTGTTTTAATTATTTTACAATTTTTTTTTAATAATTAACAAATAATTATCACATGAAAAGATTAAAAAAAAAATACAATCAGTAATTTGTAACGATTTGTGACTAAATTGCAATATGTGTTATACTATTAAGATGCCAAAAGGTAATATATAAATATTTTTTTCTTTTGCACATTTAAAAACCGATCGTTTATGTAATTACGCAAATTTCACATGCGTAATGCGTAATTACACAATCAGTATATAGGCCATAACTACTTATGGCTCCGAATAGATATAATTTAACTATATATTAATTGGATGAGGCAATTTTTCTTTCATCTATTCTCTACAAATGGCCAAACAAACACAACATTCCCTTTTTTGTAGCATTCAAAAAGTACATACATTAGATAGACACTTTATTTTTATTATGATAAACTGTATGTTTTCCTAAAAAATAAGTAAATAAGTAAGAATAATCTTCACGCCACTTCTGTAATGAGGTAGCTTTTATATCCATTGTAAAAACATATAAATTACAACACAGTTCTTCGGTTTCGTTTATTGGAACGCGTGACAACCCTACATTTAAACCGGCGTGTATACGTCACGAGGGTGATTTATAAAAGATTAGTTTGCTCCGCGACTCCGTTCGCAGTTTCCCTGTACGATGGGTGTACGCAATTTCATGCATTAAATATTATACAAATATAAACTGTGAATACTAATTGTAGTGTGTACGAAAATTTATGGTACAGCAACAATTTATTAGAATTAATATAAGAATATGCGAACTGAAGTGGCAATGGGCTGGTCACCTTACTAGAGGGAGACTTTGTACAAAAGTCGATTGCTTGGGTACCTCTGTCCCATTCGTGTTTCTACCGTGAAGCAGTTTTGTTTGCATGGCTGTGTTTCGGTTTGAAGGGTGGGATATGGCGGGAATTTACTGGGTACAGAGAAATAACACCTGAGTCCTCAGGAATGGCAACATATGGGGGGATCATGGGCGAAACAGTATATTCTGTTATTTCCATGGTACTGCTCATGTCTATAGGCGACGGTTACCACTTTACATCAAGTGGGCCGTCAGCTTGTTTGCCATTCTAAGTTATATAAAAAAAAAACATAGCTCGAAGAAGCGACAACCGATGGAGAACAAAGGTTCTTGAGTGGCGACCACGTACGGGTGAACGCAGTGTGGGACGACCCCCCACTAGAAATGGGTTACCATGAGTCAGTAGTATAATTAAACATAATTAAAAACATAATCACATCAAAATCAAACGAAAAAAAAAATAAAAATTACAGATTTTCTGAATTCAAAAAGAATTTTGAGATTGTAACAAAAATAATAAAGGTCAAATACAAAAGAAAATTGTAAGGAATACAAAAAAAATAAACAAAATCCGTTAAGATCCGAAGATATCGCATAACAAACATAAAAAATTAATAAATTGAGAATAAAATAGAATTAGGTAAATAGAAAATTAAAGTCTTTTACTTATGCAGTAAACATTTCTTTATCTAGTATTAAAAGTCCAAGCTTTACTTAGTTCCAAACTCCATAGATGGCTCTGTGTAATATTTCCAATGTTCGATTATGCAATTTGAAAAAAAAAATTATAAACAAATATAACGTAATTCAAACATTCACTTTTACGTAATTAATTTGAGTCGGAGGTACTTTTTTTTTTATAAATCTGCAAATATTTTATAACGCAATAGATGTTTAATGCATTAATTATGTTAATTAATTTATGTTACTGTGATTTCCCTTTTCAATCTTAATTTGTGATTTCATCGTCTTTTCAACCGACTTCAAAAATAAAGAGATTCAATTCAAATCGTATATTCCACAGTTATATTTTTATAATGAAGTTTTGAACTCTGAGGGTAATTAATATGACCTTATTTTACATATATCTATCTATCTATCCTATTTAAGAGCTGCGCTCTTGTCGGTGGAGCTCTTACCACTCTTGATACTACACGACACCAACTCCTTCCTTGATCTGCCTGATGTAGCTATGCCTCGGTCTCCCTCTTCCTCTCCTTCCTTCTATCTTATCTTCTATTATAATGTTCATAAGTTCGTCGTGTCGTATCAAGTGTCCCAACATTTTTCCCCTTCTGTTCTCAATAGTTCTAATAATTTGTCTTTTTTCCTTAACCCTAAGCAGGACCACCTCATTGCTAATTCGATCCCTCCAGCTAATTTTCTCCATCCTTCTCCAGCACCACATTTCAAAGGATCTAAGTTTATTTTATAAATTAGACAATTTCAACTAATCGACTTTTGGTAATTTTTAGTTCAATATTGAATACGTATTAATTATGTTATAATTAAAGTATTTTTTTTGTATGAAATGAAATTTTAAATTATCATACAGATAAATTCAATCTGACAAGTTTCATGTAACTGGCAATTAGATTTTTTTTTATCTACGCGTTTACAAATTCAAAAAATAAATAAATATATTCGAATATAGAACGGCTTCGTAATTGTTAATAAACTGTAAAAACTTCCGCATTTCCGTTGCGCCGTAACATAACAGAGAAAAAAAAAAGCGAAAGAATCCGGTGAACTAACTAAAAATATATCATAATTTCAAAGCGTGCGCTTCACCGAATCCAACGCTAACATTTAGGTTAAAATATAAGGATCTTGCATAAGAAAACGGCGCTTGGGGTGGCGCACCCCGCTGTATCTCCGTTTTTAGTATTTTAGTAAGTTCAGGGGGGAAATTACCCCCCGGGGTGGTGGGGGCGAGCGGGCTTAGGGGGGCCAAGATGTTGATGTTTCTTAGTTTTATATTACTGCCGTACTTTATTACTTATTTGTGTTAGTGTGTTGGTATTTTATTCGTTCGGCGTGTGGGTGGCTACGTGAGAGCCAGCATGCAGATGCTTGGGGTCTTTGCGTCTTTTACTGACGGATGTAATACGTTTTATAGTTTTCTTTTTTTTAAGTGTTACCGGTTATGGGCGGTTTAGAGTTTTGAGGGCAAGCGGGGTTATTGAACGGGTGAAATGGCGCGTAATTTTAGGTCTTATAATGTCTTTTTGGCTAATAAATTCTAGTCGTTGTTTGAAAAGAGGATTTTTATTAGATGTTATAGTGGTATTAGTGTAATATACACTGTATTTGTTTGTATATTAATGGTATATATCTGTTTTATAGTAGGAAATATGAGATAAAATTTAAATTTTACAATTTTAAGTTTTTTACATTGCATCATTATTTTTCTGCCTTTTCTTCTTTGATCTGCTATTCTGATTTATCATTTAATGATGATGACAAACGTAATATACAACTAACTAATTCTAATGACTTAGTTGTATATTACATGTGTATGTTTGTATAGGTAAGTATATATATATATACATGTATATACTTAATTGTTAATATACTTAAATGTATCACAAAATAAATAAATGAATGAATAAATGAAATAATTTTCTGCTCACCTCATGGTTAACTGGTGGAAAACACCGTTAAATATTAAGTCATATGTACACTTTCTTTAATAATTGTGAATTGAAGTTTAAATAAATAAATAAATAATTCGACTGGTAGAAAATGCTATATATTCCGTCTTTTATACCTAACATTTTTGTAACGTGATTAATAAAACATAAATAAATTAATGAAATTGGAAAATGATATTTTATAAAAATATATTTACGTACTTGTATTAAGTTCCTATTTAATAAAAATGAATTTTTATCTATTTTTACAAGTACATACAAGAAACGATACATTAAATATTATTTTTTTAGATTTTCGTGCAGCATGTTTTGTGTTTCGTGAGAGACGGGAATAATTCAGGTAATTTATCATACTTTACCTAAACGATCCCGTTAATTCCCGTCTCTTAAAAAAAACATAATAAGGTTCTTAAGTGGCGACCCCGTATGAGCAAACGCAGTGTAGGACGACCCCCACTAGATGGAGTGACGACCTCAATAGCATTTCAAACAGTCAGTGGATGGAGGTGGCTCAGGACCATTCTTTATGGCAGTCTATGGGGGAGGCTTATGTCCAGTAGTGGGCAAATAATGGCTGAGATAAATGAAATAATGATGAAAAAACATAATAATACATTGAATAGTTAAGTTTTAGGGGTTTTTTTTAAAATCCTATATAGGCAAATGCATTGTATTAATCTCGCGTAGACGATTACTACGCTGTAAGGAGAAAGAGGACTACATCATTGCTAAACAGGGTTAGGACAAGCACCGACAGCATTCTAAAAGTAATAGGCGAGAAATATAACTCGCCTATAATTGGGCATTTCATTCAGATGCTGATCTAGTCGGCTGGCTCACATCTGGGTGAATTGCATAATTAAATCAATTTGTTTTTCTTTTTACTAACATAGTTTGTAAGAAAATTGTTACTAACAAAATTGGACCGCATTGTAGTCTGGATAATAAAGTATTATTATATTATTGTAGGAATACCTCCTAGTGAATCCATCTAATGGACCATGAAATGTGTTGTATGAGGGAGTAGGGAGTGGATGGTCGTGGCTAAGGACCGTTCCTTATGGCAATCTATGGGGAGGTCTATGTTTCGCAGCTGACAATTAACAGCCAAAATGATGATAAGTAAAGCGAGTTACTTAAATAACTTGATTTCAAAAGTCCGTAATATAAAGTAGATATGCATGATAACCTAACTTAATACTAGAGGGGGGTAAGGGATTGTTAGTAACGGAGACCGAGAATCTCATTGCTAGCAATATACCCAACCAGGTCGACCTCCTCGCGGTTCCCCCTGGAAACTATCATGGTTAATTCCTGATGAATTCATCATGATGGGCTAACTGGCCTGTTTTCATTCTCATCTATCTATCACCCTTCACTGGTGCTCCGCCAGCGTATCCCGTTAGAGCAGGCGGGGTTACCATACCATTTTCACCCATCAAAAAAAAATTTTATACTAGACATGGGTATGTCACAAAACACAATTGGACTCACTGTTACAGGAGGCGAACCTACCGCCATCTTTCGGATTAATTTCGTTTGTTAACGGTATTTTTCGTTTATTAAGTTAATTGAAATTTTAAATTGACATATTATTGTATGGTTTCGGTTAGATTCAACCATACGATCATAAGTTTGTAAAACGTAATGCCACTAGGCTACGACGATGTTTATAATTCGGCAAATGTTTCTGACTATCCATAATGGGATTACAGTCGTTAAAATATTTTGTTTTTATGTATTTTTTTTTTGTAACTTAAAACAGCAAATAAGCTGTCGGCCCACATGATGGAGAATGGTAACCGTCGCCTAAAGACATAACAGAGCATACTGTGTCGCTCGCGATACCCTTCATGGGCTGCCATTCCTGAGGACTAACTTAAGACTAATTTAACTGCTATATCTCACTTTTCAATCAACGCACAGCCATACAAAAACATTGCGATGAAACAAGAAACACGAATGGGACAAAGGTTCCCAAGCGGATGACTTTTGTTCATTCTCTCTTTGATGAAATGCATGGTCACACTCGTATAGATAGATACTCTTTATTGTTTCCTCCAAAAGATTACAATAGTAAACTTATTATAAATATAAACAATTACAAGAAATAATCACAATGAGAAAATAATAGGCGACCTTATCGCTAAGAGCGATCTCTTCCAGGCAACCTTTGGATGGAGAGGAGTAATTATAAACAGTTTGATTGGAGACACGATGAAAATATATATACTGCTTAATATGATGCAGTTAGTAAGCAGTTAATATTTTCAATTATAAATTATACTACACATATCTTGGCATTCAAACTATGTCTACCCAATTATCATGAATAGAATTTGTAATTCTGCTATGAAAACGTGAAAAATGAATACTTTCATTTCCCATTATCATAAAAAACAACGTTGTTTTACCGTAAAAATAAATCTTTAAAAGTATCAACCTAACAATGAAATGCATTGAGCCCGTCTAAATTTTTATTGCGACAAAAATTCACCCCGTTGCAAAGTCCATCCGTTTAAAATAAACGCGGGAATGTAAAAAAATGACAATGTTTACACCCAACACGATAGAAAAAAGGCCGTTGCACGCGATCAAACTAAAATGACGTGGGAACTGTATGAATAAAAAAATAAAATAAAAAAAACACACACACACACACACACATACACACACGAATAACCCTGAAAACGGCGTTCTGCAAAAATTCAACTGAGTTTTTTCCAATCTTTATTTGCTTTCACGAGCCACCACTGAAAACGAGAGTGGCTGAAAAAATACGTCACTATGCTCTATAGTGCGAGGCGTTGGGAACAAAAAAAAAAAAAAATGGCGAACAGCCGGCGAGAGCGAGAGTTCTATTTTTGAAATGCCCGCGCGCCACTTTTTTTTGTTTTTTATTTTTTTAAAAAGGATTTTCGGCCATGTGCACGCGAAAAACGGCAGCTCAATGCACGGAGATGTTTTATTGGGTAGTTATTCTCCATTGATGCTTTGTTGCTTTTAATCGTAGGTTTTGAATGTTTGCAAAAAAATATCGTGATTCACAGAACACACAATGCAATAGTTAGAATATTGTACAGAAATTTATATGGAAAAATAAAATAAAACTGACCTATTACATTATAAACTTTTAAAAACACATTAATAAAATATGAAAATTATGTTGCAATAATTATTAAGCGATTCAAAGACTTCGAATAAACTTCTGTTTTCGAAGAAGTCTATATTGTAAGCATTTCAAGGTTGTTTTTGTAAAGATGTTGGCATTACTGCACGAATCATTTATTCCGCGTGCAGTATCTTTCCCCTTAAGAAGTTTTGGCATTCTTCCCTCCATTTTTTACCAAAATGGAGGGAATAAATATATATTTTGTGGATAGTCTATCAAATAAGACGTAGAAGTACAATACTATAAAAAGTGATATCTTATGTTTAGATTGTATAGATTCGTATGTCAAAAAATGCTATGTAGTCTTGCCATAGAATTGCCCATCTCTTCCTTTCCCGTAAGTGTCGTAAGAGGCGACTAAAGGAACTTAAAGGTCAAGGGATAAGCAGCAGCGTCGCTCTTAAAACATCACCAGAACCTAACTGCAGTTGTCAGCCCGTTTGCCAAATGTGGCAACTATTGGCAAAACCCTCTAAGGCGCAGGTCTACGTTCAGCAGTGGATAGCTAAAGGCTGATATACCAGTAAGTGTCAAAAAGGTATCAACAAAACGTATTACCTAAACTGACGTTTAGCTGGCTTTATTTGACTCATATTTTTTTATAAATCGAAACAAAATGCATCGTGTTTTCAATGTTGCAAGTAATTAGATTAAAATATTCCCAGACCAAGATTTTTTTTAATTTAAATTTGGAACTATTTTTTTCGATATAATATAAACATATACATTATAATATAAATGTATTGGTTACAAATTAATATACATGTATTAATTAAAATGGCGGCCATATTTAATTATTTTAAAACAAAAACTGTACACAAATAAGTCTGTCGTCATCATTTCAGCCTCCCCCATAGACTGCCATAAACAACGCTCCTGAGCCACCTGCATTCACTGACTCCCTGCAATGCATTTCAGGTCGTCACTCCATCTAATGGGGGGGTCGTCCTACATTGCATTTACCCGTACGCGGTATAAATATAAATATAATTGGATATAAATTAATCAGTAAAGATAATCATCAGTACAAATCATTATGTTCTGTAATCTTGTTGTTTCAAATATATTCGTAAGATTTTTCATATTGTTCACCTACGCTATACTCATCAAGTGGTCGGAAAGGTACAACGTGGTCATCAACCTGCGTCAGTGATGATTTGGTGGGATGTCTTTTCAAGAAGTTACAAAACTACATCTGCAAAACTAATTTTTTTTTTGCAACTTAGAATGGCAAACAAGCTGACGGCCCACCTGATGGAAAGTGGTAACCGTCGCCTATAGACATGAGCAGTACCATGGACATAATATTTAATAATCTAGATTCAATTCTTAGAATATACCAGAGAAAGACTTTGTACAAAAGTTATTTGTTTGGCTATCTCTGTCCCATTCGTGTTTCTACCGTGAAGTGAAGGGTAGGATACGGTAGTAAATTTACAGGGTACAGAGGAATAACACCTGAGTCCTCAGCAATGGCAACGCATGGGGGTATCATGGCCGAAACAGTACACTCTGTTACGTCCATGGCACTGCTCATGTCTGTAGGCGACGGTTACCAGTTTCCATCAGGTGGACCGTCAGCTTGTTTGCCATTCTAAGTTGTATAAAAAAAGCAATTTCAGCTATGCATCGACAGATAGGTCAGTCAGTAAGTACTTCAGTGTCCTCTTTTATAGATATAGATGAAGAAAAACCTAGAAAAAAAAAATCAATAATGAATTAAAAACTTTTTTTTTTTTTCTAAGCGACTGCAAATACAGGAATGTTTCCATACAGCTATGTTTGCGTCAGCACACCGCACACGTCATTCGGACTGGACTAATTGTGGCAAGCTTTAATACAGATTACAACCCTAGATTAAAAAGGGTACAAAAGGGACCACTAGCCGTGGAAACAATGCGATCAATATCGCAAACTCATCAACATTGTACACGTCAATCAATAATTGCTGATAAAAATAAAATAAAGCCCAAACAGTCGGGCAAATTAGCAAGAATAAATACACGAGTATCCAAACCGCAGCGCGATATAAATACGAGTATAATGGACGGTGCATTTAGTTAAAATGGTTGATCAAAAAACAGATGCAACTACTGCACTAGTGAACGCACGCGGTATCGGTCGCTTATTATGTCACTAGCACTTCAGTAATGAGAATATTGATATTTTTAAAAACAAACAAGTGTTTCTAAATAAATTTCTACAGTATTAGTACAAAAATAATTTAAAACACTGTCTAACTATTATTTGCAGTATTTCCGAACCGATACGACAACATAACCTTCAAGAAAAGAGTATATTGCTTTTTAAAAGGCCGGCAGCACACTTGCAATGCCGCTGGTGTTGTGGGTGATCATGGACGGCGGTAGTCACTTACCATCAGGTGAGCCGCATGCTCGTTTGCCCCCTGCGTTGTAAAAAAAAAAAACTAAGCAGAGTTTAAGAAAACTCTGTCTTAGTGAATAAATATTGTTTAGTAAATATTATTTAATTGGATTTTTATACGTAAAAAACTATAAAGTACTTTGATAAACTGTATTAGTTTAAATACCTTTTATTTTTAACAAGACATACATTCATTTATTTAGACACAAATAGATGTTAAAAACGCCTCTGTAGTAAGACATTTAAACGTATATTGAACACCTGTTTATCTAAAATTTTGTTATAAGGTGCCTAATATTACTAATCACATAGAAGGAATGATATTTTCAGAAAATCTTATATTTTTTTAACAATCCATACAAAATCGGTTCATCCGATCGATCCATACATTGGTTGAAATAATAAAGAATAAAAGAGGCAAAATGCTGGGCCACCTTATACGACATGACGATTTTTTCATGAGCATAATAGAAGGAAAGATAGAGGGCAAAAGTGAAAGAGGAAGACCGAGGATTAACTACATGGGACAGATAAAGGAAACACTAGGCGTCATGTCGTATAGGGAGCTCAAGGATATGGCCTGGGATAGAGCTGGCTGGAGGAAGATGCATGAATTAGTTGCACCGACAAGAGGAAACTCTTAAATGAAATGAGATCGATCGATCAATACAATAGAGATTCAATACAACAGCGCGGCTTCAAAGATGTTTTTTCCAACGAACACTCAGGTTATGGAACGAGCTCCCCGTCGAGGTTTTTCCAAGGGACTACTGCATGGGGTTCTTCAAAAAAGGGAGGTAAAGAAGTTCCTTCAGTGTTGACAACGTGCACGTAATACCGCTGGTATTATAGTCGTTCATAGATTGTAGTAACCGCTAGCCATAAGGCGGGCCGTATGCTTGTTTGCCACCTCACTGTATATAGTATAAAAAACAACATAGAATATAAATTAAACCTTAAATACCTCTTCTAATGATGTCCTATTTAACGGAATACCTGTTTTTATTGTCATTTAATGACATTTAAACGAGCATTCGGCTCACCTGGTGGTAAGTGACTACCGCCGCCCATGATCAACCTCAACACCAAAGGCATTGCAGGTCTTTTACAAAAGAATATGCTTTTTATTTATTTATTTATTTAATTTAAATATAATATTATTTGTAGTACTAATTGTCTTCTCTCCCATTCGTGTTTCAGCCGTGAAGCAGTTGTGTTTGCATGGCTGTGTTTCGGTTTGAAGGGTGGGATATGGCGTGAATTTACTGGGTACAGAGGAATAACACCCGAGTCCTCAGGAATGGCAACGCATGGAGGATGTCATGGGCGAAACAGTACACTCTGTTATGTCTATAGTACTGCTCGTGTCTATAGGTGACGGTTACCACTTACCATCAGGTGGGCCGTCAGCTTGATTGCCATTCTGAGTTGTATAAAAAAAAGTATTATTTGAAAGAGGAAATGAATTTTCCAAATTGTAGTATGTGCATGAAATTGGACGAATCAAGAAATGCAACCATCTTTGATTTTCTTTGACTATCACAGAAGATTGTATTATCATATACTCGGGTACTACTGTCCCATTAAGATTTCTGCCACCAATCAGTGTTTGCTATAGTTTTTTTTGTTACCTGGATGTTTCTGTATCCGGTACTAAGGACCTGATTGTTTTATAAATATAATTTGTCACAGACAGACAATAGATCAAGCCTATTACATTATAGAGAGTCGAGCGCGTTATATACACGCTATGTAAAGATTAAAGCCTTTATATAAAAAAAGTAAATAGTGATAAAAACCCACATTTTATTATGAGTCGATCAGTAGCGAGGGGAATTTTGTTTGTATTGGTGTCATTTGGCTGTATACAGGGTGTTCTGTCCCATAGGTACACTTTTTTTTAAATAAATGTCAAATACGTCAATTCGGTTCTTATTGTTTTCTTACACTTATATGTATTTCATGTACAGACAGCGACCAGTTACGATTTTATTATATGTATTGATTGATTTATTTATTTTATAATTATTATAAATTAAATTTATAATAGCCCATAAAATAGTACTTTCGTGAAACTAACAAATTAAAATATTAGTTTTTGGGACTATAAAATAGTGAATTTTTTGAAGAAAAAAATAATTTAATCAAATAAGCACGCGATCCACACCGTAGCACACAAAACAAGAACAAAAAAAATACAAAAACAAAACAAACAAAAAAAAATAGTATACAAATAGAAAGCAAGTAAATGAAATTCAGTTCAATTAAAGTCTAAATTAAAAAAATATAAAAACTATAATAATAAATAAATAAACAAACAAATAATTTGAAATTTTTCTCATTTTTTTTGTTTTTTTTTCTCATGATCCGCTATTAGTCCATAGATCAATTCTAGTCATATAAGATTGTATATCATAATTTAATTTAATTAAATTCATTAATCTAGTTACAACCGGCGAAATCCGGTGCAATCCGGTTAGAATGAATCAGAATCTTTAGGTTATAAATGTGAAAGTGAGTCTATTGGTTTGTTACCCCTACAATACTCTTAACAATAGTCATGAAATTTAATAAACACGCATTATTTCGGATAGAAAAGGATATAGGCTACAATGTATCATGATAAATCGACATGCATGCAGAAGAAGTCGCGGGCAAAGACTAGTAATCATTATAAAAAATTTTAATATAAATCAAAGACAAAGTAAGATACAGGCTACATTTTATTCTGATAAATCAATATATTCAGAACAGACGGACAAAACCGCGAGTAAAAAAATAGTGTTTCAATAAATATCACTATCACTACATAGTATACAACAAAGTCGCTGTCGCTGTCTGTCCGTCCTTATGTATGCTTAAATCTTTAAAACTACGCAACGGATTTTGAAGCGGTTTTTTTAATAGATAGAGTGATTCAAGAGGAAGGTTTATATGTATAATACATGCATAATATTGTAGAGAAACATTGATAATTTTAGAGGTTTCTAATGTGATGTAATGTGTACCTGTGCGAAGCCGGGGCGGGTCGCTAGTTTCAATATAAAAGTAAAGATTTAAAAAGTGAAATGAGAATCGCAACACGCTGTATATGGAAAGTGCATATATGTAGGTGCATCGTGCAACACAGACGCGGCGCGCCCGCGTGTGCGTAACGGGGTCATGCTCGCGTTGTGACGCAACTAGCCGACCGCGCGACCAAGTTGTATTATGTTTTGCACTTAGAAAGTGTTTGAACTTGCGCGCAATAAATGTTCAGATCTTGTCAAGTGTATGTGTGTATGTTACGTAGGCAGGTCGCTTGATACTTTGCTGGTTTTAATTATTCTTTTTGCAACTAATGCTTCATTGGTCCCGTATTAAATAAAAATATACTAAAATACACGTTTTTCTGTGGATATCGTAAGGGAATTTACTGGTCGAGGAATGGTCATTAGCGTCTTTTTAAAACATCGCCGAAGCCTAACTGCAACATAGTTTTTACTAATGCAGTTAATTACGAACTAAATTGTTATTTTTTTTTACTTATTTTTCTTAAATTTTATATATTTTTTTTAATTCTTTAAATGCGGTTGCCAACCCGCCTGCCAAACTTGGCAACTACTGGCAAAACCCCCTAAGGGAGAGGCTTACATTCATCAGTGGACAATCAACGGCCGGTACCATCATTATCCTACTAAAATACTTATTTAATTACAGTAGCTACAAAATCTATACTTTTATTATTTATACCAGAGGGTTTGTACAAAAGTCGATGGCTTGGGCACCTCTGTCCCATTCGTTTTTTTAAACCGTGAAGCAGTTGTGTTTGCATGGCTGTGTTTCGGTTTGAAGGGTGGGATATGGCGTGAATTTACAGGGTACAGAGGAATAACACCCGAGTCCTCAGGAATGGCAACGCATGGGGGGTGTCATGGGCGTAACAGTATACTCTGTTATGTCCATGGTACTGCTCATGTCTATAGGCGACGGTTACCACTTTCCATCAGGTGGGCCGACAGCTTGTTTGCCATTCTGAGTTGTATAAAAAAAAAAGTATCGTGAAAATAAATCAATTTAAAATTTTAAAATCTCGTGAAAACTAACATACACATACATATATATATATATATATATATATATATATATATATATATATATATATATATATATATATATATATATATATATATATATATATATATATATATATATATATATATATATATATATATATATATATGTGTGTATGTATAGTTAGTAAATCAATTTGAAAGTGACAGCTTAAAATTAAAAAGAAAATAAAAAAAAAAGTTATTAAATAAAACCTCCTCTTTTCACATCGGCAAACAAATAACTAAATTGCCACCGAAAACGTACAGACAGAACGACGGTTCGCAAGACAATTGTGTATATTTAAGATTGTTGATGTGTGCCACACATTATTTGGGTCACAGTATTGTTTGAGTGATCACATTGGGCTTGTGTGTTTGTATGTGTCTCAATTTACACCTCGGGAAATGTGGGTCGCGATTTATAAAGTGCGTTCTGTTCGGATACGTTTCGCGGAAACAGTCTCGGCGGGAGGTGATATCACTGTGGCAGCCTAATACGGACAAGGAGCCGCTGGTTTCACACAATCACTTGTAAACGTGTACGGAGTTACCACAAAAAACTTAAACTTGCCATAGACAGGTGTTTAATTTACATTTAAACGTCTTTTTACAAAAGAACGTCGAACCTTATGTATGAGCAAAAGGAATTTGGTCCTATCTTCTGTCTATACTTATAATAAATCTGTAGAGAGGTCAATTCTGTACATGGAATATATTTGCAAAATAACTATCAGCGGGTGATTAGTGATCGATACTGATGCCAAAAATGCAATCAGTAACATTTTTGTCTGTCTGTCTGTATGTTCGTTATAGAAACAAAAACTACTCGACGGATTTTAACGAAACTTGGTACAATTATTCTTCATACTCCTGGGCAGGTTATAGTAGTTTTCATCACGCTACGATCAATAGGAGCAGAGCAATGAAGGGAAATGTTAAAAATGTCCACCCGTACGATGCAGGAACGGGCCGCTAGATAAAAATAAAAAGGTGTTTAAAGTAATTTTATTATAACAATTTATAGATTTTGGTAAATAAAATATTGTACATACATAAATACATATACGTACACATCTGTCACGCCTGTATCCCATTAGGGTAGACAGAAACAATGGAACGCCAAATGCTTTGATTCAAAGATTCCCATACCATTTTTAACCAACTTCAAAAAAGGAGGTTTATAATTCGGTTATATATTTTTCTTATTTATTACCTCATAAATCCGTCTGATTCCTATATGGATTTTTTTTTTATTATATATAATAATACCACTGAGGTGGCAAACAAGCGTACGGCCCACCTGATGGTAAGCGATTACCGTAGCCTATGAACACCTGCAATACCAGAGGTATTACGCGTGCGTTGCCGACGCACTATATAATATAAATACCAGAGATTTAAAAAAGCAACTGTTTCTTGCGGGCTCTTCTCAACAGATAACAACTTTCCGAACCCTGCAGTAGATTAAAAAAAAGACGGTATAAAAGTGCTCGTAAACAAGTCTATTTGAATAAAGACGATTTGAATTTTGAATTTATACTTAAAGATTAATGCCGTAGAAGTTTCATCAAAATCGGTTTAGAAAATAAAATAACTCGTTTTACTGTGAAACACAGTCTTAAATTATTATGTATTAGCGGCCCGTCCCGGCGTCGCACGCGTGGACATTTTTAACATTTCCCTTCACTGCTCTGCTCCTATAGATCTTAGCGTGATGAAAAGTATACTATAACCTGCCCAGGAGTATGATGAATAATAGTACCAAGTTTCGTTAAAATCCATCGAATAGTTTTTGTTTCTATAACAAACATACAGACAGACAGACAGACAAAAATGTTACTGATTGCATTTTTGGCATCAGTATCGATCACTAATCACCTGCTGATAATTATTTTGGAAATATATTTCATGTACAGAATTGACCTCTCTACAGATTTATTATAAATATAAATTAAAATAAAACCTAAAATTACTCATTGATAATCGAATGGCATGAAATAAATACGGATTTAAAATATAAAATAAAAGATGGCGGACGTATATAAGAAATATTTGCTAGCCGTACATAATCACAATATACAATATGCATAATATCGAAATTAACTTTTTATTTGTGATTTACTGAATTTGAAATGCTCTCTTATTCTCTTCTGCTATAGCGCCCAATTCCGCGTGATGGTAGTGAAATAAGTTGAAAAAGATATGTGAGTTAAGGCAGCATTGCCACTATTAAATTTATATTAAAAAAGTATATAATTTTTCACTGTGTAATAAGTAGTTAAAATTAAATAAATATATGTAAATTTAGTGGAGTTAAACTTCTTAACCGATTGGTTTGAAATTTGGTATACATATATTTTATCAGATGGAGTCTCTATCTGATATAGTATGTGTACCAAGATACAGAGATTTTATACAAAAGTCGATTGCTTGGGTATCTCTGTCCCATTCCCCCTGAAGGGTGGGATATGGCGTGAATTTACTGGGTACAGGAGAATAACACCTGAGTCCTCGGGAATGGCAACGCATGGGGGGTATCACAGGTGAAACAGTATACTCTGTTATGTCCATGGTACTGCTCATGTCTATAGGCGACGGTTACCACTTTCCATCAGGTGGACCGTCAGCTTGTTTGCCATTCTAAGTTGTATAAAAAAATATATGTGTGTGTCTGTATAGTTAAATAAATAATTTAATTATTAAAATTTTTGATGTGGCGAAACATAATGGACATCTTGTAAACTTGATAAATGCAACATTAGTGAGTATTTTTTGACGAAATACTAAGCAAACTTTTCAAGTTTTGTCAAAAGTGCTATGAAAATATGTTATACTCGTAAAGACCGAAAGAAAAAAAAAAACAAAGAAAAGGAAACTCATTAAATTATTAGTCTGCTTCTTTATTTAAAAGTTTAAAAAATAATAACTTTTATCACACAAGAACGGTTACAACAACCTTAAATAGATATGCAACAGTTGTACAAAAAAAAAATCCAAGTAAAACCAGCAATAAAATAACGAACGATATGTGTAATTGATTTTTTAAAACACCGATCGAATAAACAATCTGTAATTAGGCACAAAGGGCAAAGAGAAAAGCGCAATAAGAACGCTGTTTAATGGAAATGTCAGGAAAAAATGCATGTAATGAATCGTTATTGGTTGCATAAGTGCTGATTGCGATCGTAACCAGAACCCGTCGGCTGCGACCTTTGTCTTCATAATGAGACGACATACGAGTCATAACACCTTAGGGTGCATATACACTAGCCACATCATCATCATAATCATCATCATATTAGCCGTTAACTGTCCACTGCTGAATATATTTGGAGATTTTGCCAGAAGTTGATAGGCGAGTTGGCAACCGCAGTTAGGCTTTTGGTGATGTTTTAATAGAGATGCTGCTACCTATCACTTAACCATGATGTTACCTCCATCGCCTCCTAAAACACCCACGGGAAAAGAAGGGGTGGTCCATTCTTCACCAGGATTACATGGCAAACAAAATTGATATATCAAAATGTAATTTTGTACTGTCCGTGTATCAAAAGCATTTATGTAATATAATAATTTCAAACAAAAGTCAAATAAAAGTTAGAGTGAAGAAATAATGTATGTAATCAAAGATTGTTCTTTAATACAGATTCACTCACACTTTTTTTTATACAACTTAGAATGGCAAACAAGCTGACGGCCCACCTGATGGAAAGTGGTAACCGTCGCCCATAGACATGAGCAGTACCATGGACATAACAGAGTATACTGTTACACCCATGATACCTCCATGCGTTGCCAATCCTGAGGAGTCAGGTGTTGTTCCTCTGTACCCTATAAATTCACCCCATATCCCACCCTTCAAACCGAAACAGAGCCATGCAAACACAGCTGCTTTACGGTTGAAACACGAATGAGACAGAGGTACCCAAGCAAACGACTTTTGTACAAAATCTCTCTGTGCTAAACTCACATGGTCCAATTTTAATTTTACTCTAAAACCACTTTTACGTGACTATACATGGTCAGTGTAGCAGCGTGGTTCCGACATAGAATGAGGCACCCGTACCTTCTTCTTAAATAATAACAATATCAATTTTGATTTCAATCTATAAATTGTAAAAGAGCAGGAAAAAAAAACAATAAAGATTTTGTATTTATCAGTGGAAATGCATTAATATTATTAAAAATATTATACCAAATTTAAACATATTGAAGCTGTGCCCGAACTGGTTTTATCGTATTTAATAAATACTGTTGTTTATGCAAAACTCGATGCATGGAGAAATTTTAGGCCACAACGCTGATACCTTCAAATCGAACCGCTATAAACAATACTAAATGTTATTTTGCAATATATAAACAGTTATTTACACTTAACTATGCAATTACACGTCGTATTTCATCATCTGTTCACTGTTCATCATATATTTTCCATTCTCCATACAGTATCTAATCACTTCATCAATTTTCAATGACATTTATGCTCTTGTCACTAGCTCTTGTATAAAAGATGCCCAAGGACATAGCAATTTATTTTGTATAAATAAGATCATCAAGTTTAATTCTTAATCGAGTCAATTTAAAAAAAAACTAATTATTTGAATACTAACTATTAAAGTCAGTGACATCATTATACATAGTTTAATGTTTATTGTGTTTTTATTTTTCCTGTGAGATGATCTGCGAATAAATATTATGATGTGTGAATATACCAGTATTCTCATCATATCAGCCATAATTTGTACTGCCGAATATAGCCTCCCCGATAGCTTTTAAGGAACGGACCCGACTCACTTTGCATCCACTGACTCACTCAGTCTGTCACGCCATCTTGTGGAAGATCATCCTAACTACGTTTTCTTTTATGGGATCGCCACTCAAGAGCTTTACTCCCCTATCGGTTGTCAGTTCTTCAACCTATGTAGCCAGTCTTTTGCTTTTATGTACACTTATTAACAAAAATGGACCCAAGTTGTCTAAAATAAATAAATAAATGAATAAAATTGATAATTTAACTTCCTTATCCTTTTACTAACTTAATAATACTAAAACGTAACTTAAAATTATAATCAAATACAGTTTTTTGGATGTTTTGTAACACAGACAACAAAAAAGACACTTAGAAACGGGTTTATATGCATAAACACTTTTGTTTTAGTAAGAAAAAAAAAACAATAATTTAAAATATTTAGAAAAATAAACAAATACATAATTTAAACACAATTATAATATGCAGCCATACAAGACGCATATCATTAAAATTATTTTTATACAGCCTATTGACATCGGTATGTGTGTATAATTGGTAATTACAAGTGGCAACTATCTAGACCCATTTGAATGGTGAAAAACGGCTTTGTGTCTAAAACAAGTATTGCAGCGCCTTGACATTTTAAAACTTATTAGTTGTTTTCCGTTGGTGGCTATAAACATGCGACACTAGTGTGTATGTTATATCGACGACCTTAATAATTGCCGCCATATTTTATGTACGCTAAATAAGAATTGGTGTGGTCCGGTATGACACACGTATGTCAGTAGTCTGGTATGGCATAGTTCTGAATCATAATATTATATTAGTAATAGCCTTTTAACATCCCACTGCTGGGTTTGTATGGGAAGATATTAACCGACTATTCGGTCGACTTTACTTTTTTTTTTTTAATTATAACGTATTGTGATTACTATAGTGTAAGTAAATTCTCCTAATTAACATTTGCAGTTAAATGGTGAATAAGTAAAAATAACAGTATATTAATTAGTTTTTTTTTTTATTTGTATAACATTTTTTATTTAATGATAAATCATTTAAAATGCAAAGAAATTATAAATTACATATGAGAAAATAATAATACAAGATAAGAATAATTTCATTTCTCTTTATCATCACCATAAAAAGTAAGGTCGTAACCCATGAAAAAAAAATTAAAAACGTGACAAAATAATTACGTGACCAATACGGAATTATACCCTATCAGTGTTAAAATAATCATCAAAATCGGTTCAAAATTGGGAAGACATCGCATGACATATTTTACATACAAAAAATCATAGAGGTAAATTAAAAATATCCTTTCGGGAAGAATCCAAAATATTTAAAGTCAATATTTTGTATCCATCGTAACTACAATCTTGAAATAAGTCTTCTTCAATAACTCAGTGTCTAAAGAAATGCCTAAAAAAGTGCATGATTACTCTCCGTCGAGTAAGAAAAAAGTCAGCCGACGATGCATGTTTATTTCAGCAATTGACCTAAATATGTCACATGGCCGCGACGACTTAACGTGCGTCGTATTGATGCACGCACTTGTTGTGTACGTGTGTTTATCGCTGTGTGCGTATACAGGTTGTTGTACAGTCAGCAAAAAGATAGTTTTAGTTAAAGGTTTTTTTTAAATATTATATCTTGTGCGTTGTAGCGATATATGTATTTATTTACAGTTTATTATTAGATACAGTTAGTACAAAATGTAGAAACATTGTGATTTTGTTTAAATGTATTCAGATATGTAGCAATAATAATAGGCGTCGATGTTTCTGATTAAATCGAAATATAAAGCAATATAAGTAAGGTATACTCATGTTATTTAATATTTAAATTAAAAGGTTCTTTTGGGGATTTGAACTATCAATTACAGAGATCTAAGTGTCATACTGAAGTACTCCAGATTTCACGCTGCACTGTATAAACATGAGACTAACTTATATTAAGAGATAGTCTCTAACTTAACTAATTGACCTTATCAATTAATAATATTCTAATTTATATTGTACTAGCTTTTACTCGCGATTTTGTCCGCATTATCGGAAAATAAATGTTTATAGACCATAATATATAAAATATAAAAAGTAGTCTATATTCTTCTTCGTCCCATGTAGTAAGTGTATACCAAATTTCATAGTGATTAGTTAAGCCATATAGATTTATAAGGTTTTTTATTTATACATAGTGATTATGGAAAATGGTAAGTCGCATTTAGGACATAACAGTTATAAGGTTCCTGAGGACTCAGGTGTTAACAAATAAACAAACACAGCCATGCAAACACAACTGCTTCACGGTTAAAATACAACATTAGTACAAAGGGTATGTACAAATAAACAAACACATTTTCAAATTTACAATATTAGTAACGATGTACACTTTTGAACTATTAAAAAAGTCTTAAGTTTTATTTATATGCTGTCGTTACATTCAATGACAAGCGATATTGAATTGTGGCGAGCCGCGCATGTGTGCGTATCATTCTTTCACACATTTTTGATCAGTATATTTTTATTTGCACAGTCACTATTGTGTGCGTTTAGTCGTGTGTACACACGCCTCTATATGAATATGTGAGTACTAATTACGATAGCTACTTCATTTAAATTTCGAATGTCAGGCGGACTCCTGTGAAAATTGTGTAAGTAATAAATTTAATTTTTTTTCATTTTAATAAAATATTTAATTATGAGACACAGAGATTACCTGAATCGCAGTAATACATTAAAGTTTCTTATTAGGTACTTATAATTTTGATTATCCATTTGTTGCAGTTTTTAAAGTTTACTGAAAAATAATAAAGTATTTTTTTATGAGATATTGTTTATGATAATTTTTTCCCATAATGGTAGTCTCTATAATTTCACATACAAGTTTGAATTTATATACAAAGCTTTTAAATAATTACCGAAAATATTAAACTTCTTAAAGGCTGGGTACTTGGACTAATCATTGATGTAGGTTACTAATAAATATAAAATATTTCATTATTTATTGATCTCCAGAGGGAGACTTTGTATAAAAGTCGATTGCTTGGGTACCTCTGTCCCATTTGTATTTCTACCAGCAGTTGTGTTTGCATGGTTGTGTTTCGGTTTGATGGGTCGTGAATTTACTGGGTATAGAGGAACAACACCTGAGTCCTCAAGAATGGCAACGCATTGGAGGGTATCATGGGCGAAACTGTATACTCTGTTATGTCCATGATACTGCTCATGTCTATAGGCGACGGTTACCACTTTCCATCAGGTGGCCCGTCAGCTTGTTTGCCATTCTAAGTTGTATAAAAAAAAATGATTTTTATTTTTACTTAAAAAAAATATACTAAAAGTGTGAGAAAATTAGACTGTATCTCTTTTTAATCGACGAAATCCATTTTACAAGAATTCAAAAGGCAACTAAAACCAACAACCACAAACATTATTACGTGCTTTTAACATTATTTAAATACAATTACTTCTAATTAACACATACTATTCAGCACCAGAGCATGGAAACGAGGTTTATGTTAGTACAAAATATATAAACTTTCTAAATAAGTGCTATTTTATAGAAGCAAATGTACTGTTAGTCGTAACTCTAAAAGACTTTAGGCATAAAAGTATTATATTTATTAAGATGGATAAAAAATTTAAAAAAGTAACTTATAGCACTTTCCACTCGTACTATCACACGATAAGCGGTCCATACGACCGGACATTACGGCCTCATTTTTATTTGGCACATAGACAAAAACACCCTTTTTTCATTATACATAACACACACACACACACATACATGCAAACTCATGTATAAAGTATATGATACATAATGGTGGGCAGTACAAAAACGGGTGGCGTTCAATAATTAGCGAAATGTTTTTAAGCAGAATTCCGAATTTGAAATGAACTTTTATTTTGTCTGATTGCGTTTTTTCAATTCGAAATTCGAAATGGAATGATGTTTACTATAGATAAAATTAAATTTAAATTAACTGTGCTCCCGTGGAATAGTCGTAATATTGTTTATGGTCCATCAAGGCAAAGGAAAGTTAGATGATAAAGCTATAATATTATGAACAGATTGCTTACACAGTTTCTTCATTAAGCATACAAAATGTTACTGCATTTTTGAGATATCTTGAATGTTGTTCAATTGATATTTTAAAGTAACTTTATAATACTAGGTACATATTTTAAAATTTACTAAGATGAAATACCTATTAAGATATGATATCCGAAACTGTAATCCTAATTAGGGTAGGCAGAGACATTTTTCAACTTCTGCCGTTCAAACATAATACTATATATTCTTTCATTGTTCCACAGTATTCTTCTTAATCCTTCTTCTTTGCATCTATAGAAGCGATTTGACTTCCTCCATACGGTTTATTCTTGATTCGTCTAAGGGCGTCTGGGTGCCTCCAGCTGAAGACGCCAGTACATTACAGAAGTTTTTATGACAAACCGATTACTGTGCAAGCTGTTCGACTATGGAACAGTCTACCAATCTCTATCTACAAAGAATACAGTGAATTTACTGGGTACAGAGGAATAACACCTCAGTAATGGCAACGCATGAGGGGTGTCATGGGCAAAACAGTATACTCTGTTATGTCTATGATACTGCTTATGTCTATAGGCGACGGTTACCACTTTTCAGCAGGTGGGCCGTCAGCTTCTTTACCATTCTAAGTTGCATAAAAAAAATAAAAAAAAAAAAAACTCGGTTATGTCCATGATACTGCTTATGTCTATAGGCGACGGTTACCACTTTCCATCAGATGGGCCGTCAGCTTGTTTTGCCATTCTAAGTTAGCATAGAATAAAAATATAATACCTACCTAGTTTTAAAACAAAAGTTAAATACTTATATCTGCAAGTTGTCATATTTGTAATCTATGTCTGATAAGCATACTTAAATTTTTTTAAATTTTGTAACTACATATATATGTATATGTATTCATATATGCATGAATTTGTATATATATGTATTTATATATTTGTATATGATGTAATTCAATGTGTATGTATTTATATATTAATATGTATATATGGATTTATTCAAATATGTATAAGTAAGTTAGAATGTATATATTTTCACAGACGGGAAAGGAAGGGTCGGTCTATTTTATGCCAAGACCATACGGCAAGACCATAACATATATTGTAACAAATGAATTGATTATGGTCATGTTTCACATTCAGTAAGACTATAAACAAATAATATTAAAGGCAAACAATATTAATCTATTCTCAGTTTGACCACAGACTGTAACAATAAACAAAAAAAGTTTATATGCGTATGTGTGTCAAATACATGGTAGTTGGGGGGAAGGGATTGTTAGTAATGCGGATTATCAGTCCCATTGCTAACAATATACCTTACAGGTCTTACTTTTACTTACAGGTCGACCTCCCCGTGGTCCCCCCTGGAAACCATCGTGCTGAATTCTAAATGTATTTATCACGATGGGCTAACTGGCCTGTCTTTTCATCCTCACCTATCATCCCTCACTGGTGCCCCGCCAGCGTATACCGTTAGCGCAAGCGGGGTTACCATTTCATTATCATTCATAAAAAAAAAATACATGGTAGTGTGTGTAATGTTTTTTTTTATTGATTTAATGTACTTTTAATGCATAATTTAAAAAACAAAAATATTAGTATTCTACACTACTTTTTAAACTATAAGTGTGTTAAATTTCATATTCCTCTGTTCACGCAATTTTCCTAAAAACGGTTACAAAGTTTTTTCTTCATATAGGTATAAAAACCTCCAAGGTCAAATAGTGTGCCAAAAATATGCACCCTCAACACAAAACATAGAAGAAATTCACTTTTTGGCTCGATAAAAGGGCGAAGTCACTCGACCAGGCAATGTATACTTTTACAAGGGCCTACCGCCAACATAACTTGACCCACCCCGTTATACAACGTCTTGTAAATCACCAAGGTAAATGCATAACTGTATAAGAAGTCAGGGATCTTGATAGCTGGCCAGTAGTTTTATAAAAAGGACGCAGCGCTCTTAAGGACTTGTTGAGCTAGACTCGAAGGGCAGAGGGTCGAAAAACTGGATGGACAGAGCGATATTTGTACCTTCACTAAGAAGTAAACGTTTTAACCTGCCAATTCAAAATAACTTGCTAACTTTAACCCGTGTGTTTCTCTCTTTTTATTAAACACTCGACGGACAAAGTCAAGGAATTCATATCGCATCACCGATAACACTTCTACAGAGATTTTTTCGAACTTGACACTGGCAATATTGTCGGAACTCCAATGAAGACATAATTAAAAAAAAAACTTTACGCGCGATTTTGACATTGTGACGTGTAATAAAAGTAACCTATGGTTTACAGTGTAGGTTAAAAGCTCAATTTTTATACCACTTAAAATGAAAAACAAGCTACGGTTCAGCTGATGTAAAGTGGTAACCGTCGCCTATAGACATGAGCAGTACCATGGACATAACAGAGTATACTGTGTCGCCCATGACACTCCTCACGCATTGGCATTCCTGAGAAGCGTTATGCCTCTATACCCTGTAATTTACATTGTGTTCAATTTTACTACAGTTGATTTTATCTAAGAATTATCACGAAATATTAATATATTAATTTGAGGGAGGGAAGGGATTGTTAGTAATGTGGACTATCAGTCCCATTGCTAGCAATATACACTATCAGGTCGACCTCCAGGTGGTCCCCCCTGGAAACCATCATGTTATATATCCAGGTGTATTCATCACAATGGGCTAACTGACCTGCCTTTTCATTCTCACCTATCATCCTTCACTGGTGCCCCGCCAGCGTATACCATTTTCACACATCAAAGAAAAATGCATGGTAACCCCGCCTGCGCTAACGGGATACGCTGGCGGAGCACCAGTGAAGGGTGACAGATGAGAATGAAAACAGGCCAGTTAGCCCATCATGATGAATTCATCAGGAATTAACCATGATAGTTTCCAGGGAGAACCGCGAGGTGGTCGACCTGGTTGGGTATATTGCTAGCAATGAGATTCTCAGTCTCCATTACTGACTATCCCTTTCCCCCCAGTTACCATGCATTATCATCCATTAAAAAAACATGTTAACATTATAAGAGATTCGTAAATGAATATTCCGTATTGCGGAATGTGTTCCATTATGCGCAGTTATCAACAATTCACACGAATACTGAGCAGATTCCGAAGAATTCCTGAATGAATTCCACTAAATGGATCTAAAATGCAAACTAAACGAAAAAACGAAACGCGCCGCTTCCATTTTTAAATATGTGTGCATTGGACGAAGATAAGCACTGGATTAGGTCCCGGCATAGAATGGCCCACCCCTTCCTTTCCCGTGGGTGTCGTAAGTGGCGACTAAGCGAACTTACTGGTCGAGGGATGGGCTTCAGAGTAGCTCTTAATACATCACCAAAGCCTAATTACAGTTGCAAAACCGCCGACTCAAAGGGTCAACTTTTTCATACAATTTTGCGTGATAACGATAGTTACGAGTGATTCCTTTATAACTTCTATATTTATTTTGTCTTAAGATTTCTGCAACTTTTTAATGCGTAAACACTAATTTTATTTATTAAATAATACGTCAAGATACATGTTATGTGTAAATATATAGAACACGGATAAAAAAACGACTCAGCTAAGTTGACAATTAGCTGACAAAAAGTTGACCGTTTTTGAAGTTCGATGCTCTATCTATATATTCTAAGTCTATAACATAAATAAAATATAATACCTTACAAAGTAACTTGTACCAACCTAATATCATTATTTGGGGGGAATCGGATTGTTAGTAATGGGAACTAGAGGCGCCATTGATAGCAGTATACCCTACCAAGTTGACCTCCACGTGGTTCCCCCTGGAAACCATCGTGAACAATTCTTGTTGAATTCGTCACGATGGGCTAACTGACCTGCTTTCATCCTCACCTATCATCCTTCACTGGTGCCCCACCAGTGTATACCAATAGCGCAGGCGGGGTTACCATTCCATTATCATCCATTAAAAAATATTATTTCTTTCATTCTTGTTATTGTTATATTTACACATTAGTTGTTATTTTTGCCTGATTTTTGTTATTTTTGTGTTTACAAATTATCCTGTATTGGTTTATGTGTTAACATTTATATATAATATTTAAAGAGCTATTTGTTTTCCTTAATGAATAAAATAAATAAATAAACATCAAGCTAAATAATTGGAGTCTACGATATGGCGGTTCTAATCTCTAATCAATACACTTAACTACATTCAAAGTAAACCACACACACACACATAAATAATGCACACAACATTCTAACGAGCAACAAACACATTCGAACTTTGAATTAATAGTTTATTAGACAATAAATTGCAAATGTGTGCAACACACACGATATCAACAAACGCTAGTTTATGTGTGCGTCTATATCCTTCCTTGACCTAGAGACGGCGACTATCGCCCTCTAGGTCAGGACCACTACACACACACTATACGGAACGTCCAGAATGTATTGACCTGCCTCGCCCCCTTCGCTGTAACGGTTAGTGTGAATAGACAGCGTGTATGAATAGGTTTTCCCAGCTCAACATTGTTTGGACGCGTGGATACGACTAGACGAGTTGTAGACAGATGCGGTTTGCGAACGTAATCTCGGTAATAGCGGTTTGAATTTCGAACGTTGTTTGTTCCAAATTAGAAATTCCGAATTTGTAGTTGGGGATTAACATTGTTTATATGTTAGTGTTGGGATCGGTAGTTAAGGTTGAATAAAACAATTACCCTAAATAAAACATAAACATGTTTTGTTTATAATTGTTTTATTTTGCCACTTTTATATTAACTTAAACTCTAATATATTAGATAGAATGTTATTTTGTCTACTGTATGTTTCTAGAGAATTGTTATTTTTCTTTTTTGGTCATTAGATCTGTTGTAAATCAGGACATTTGGAAAAGTACATGTACTTACTGATTGGCTACATGGAAAAAACAAATTTATTCTGATAGAGAAATTTTATACAATTTATGTTTATTTATTTATACATTTGAAATATATCTATCATTATTTTAAAATATATCTACAGGGCGGTCTTAATGCCTGATGGCATTCTCTACTAGTCAACCAGTACGCTAAACAGAGAAAGAGAGAGACAGAAAATGGCGGTGCATAGATTATATTAAGCTAAATAAGAAAAGAAGGAGAATGAAATACATATACTAACATGTACAATAAATAATAAATATTCTACAATAAAATTAAATTGATGAATTTTTGTAAAATAAATTATTTGATTAATTGATATATTTGTATGATGCATTCATACAAATTGCAAAGACAATGTTGAAAGCAATGTTTTATTTTTTCCTAGAATATATTTTGACCATTGAAAATGAATGACCATTGTTCTCTGAAACACCAGTTCACGACCTTTAACCTTGAAAAATCAACTAATAATTAATGATTGTGTCTGACAAAAGACTTCAAATGTGGCAAAATCAATTATTTCGATTTAAAAACAAAAATCCTGAATCGATACCGATATAATTTCTATGGAACCGATCTATAAGTATATTCTTTCAGATAAAAAAAGAATTTTCCAAATCGGTTTACAACTAACGGTTATATGAAGTAACAAACATAAAAAAAGTACAATCGAATTGCGAAGCTCCTTTATTTTGAAGTCGTTTAAAATAAAGAAAAATATTTAAAAAAAAATATGAATAAACTTCTAACTTTTTTATTTTCATACCTAAATGGCTGAACCAATATTAGTTAAGTTTGTATTAAGAAATACAATATAATGAGATGAAGATGGAAAAGTTTTCCACTTGAATAATTCCAAGTATATTTTTGTGCTTATTACGTTAAAATCTTTAATTTCGTTATTGTATTTATTTATATAATATTTACACTAACTATTATTTACATTATTCCATAAAGGTTATAAACTGTAATTATTCCTTTTTATGTATCTGTCAATATTTATTCATTATCGTAAACTGGCCGTTTGGTCCCGGCATAGTATAGACAACCCCTTCCTTTCCCGTGGGTGTCGTAAGAGGCGACTAAGGAAGGGCGAAGAACAGATAGCAGCGTTCCTCTTAAACAACATGTTTTATATTAATTATATTAATAAATCATGTTGTTTACTGAATTTTGTACTATTGTTGTATTTTAGTAATTAAAATAGGATATATTTAAATTAAATTACAATTTTGTATAAATAAATATGCTATTATTAGTAAAATAGATGTCGTGCTGTACATTGTTCAACAAATGAAAAAAATGAGACAGGTGAGACTATATAAACTATGAACATCTGCAATTACGAAGTGATTTTTTTTATTACTTTCTTCTTTCCTATATATGTATTTTACTGTATGTGTTTTATGTATGTATAATTTTTGTAAGTGTATTATTGTATACGTTTGTATGTTTATTTAGCTTAAAATGTATCAATGTTATTGTCTTGCCAAATATTTATTTAATTTACAAATTGTTTTGTTAAATCAATGCATCGCCATTTACTCTCTCTCTCTCTTTCTGTTTAGCGTAACAGTTCACTGGTAGAGAATGCTATCAGGCATGCTATCCACCCTTTAATTTGTGGTAAAGTATAAATAAATAAATACAATACATATTAAATTAGTTCAAATATAATCTAAACACCACGCTGTTTGTACTTGTATTTTTAACTGACTTCAAAAAACTAGAAGGTTTTAATTTCGATTGTATTTTTTTTAAATATTTTTTCCTCATAACTCTGTCAGTTGTACACAGATTTAGAAAAGTCTTTTTTTTTATCTAAAAGTCTATCTTTTATTTTACTAACATATTTTCATGTAGTGGTTTAATTTTTAAATTGTAATAAATGGTTCTGCCACAATTGAAGCTGGTTTTTTTAATGAAACACAGACCTAATAATATAATTTTATATGTTTAATAAAACAAAAAATAAAAAAAATAAAAACTATTAATATTAAATAACATATATTTTTTTTTTAATTGCACATCACTATTTATTAACGATTAAAATTCAAAATCTTAAAAAGAAAACCATCCACCATTTTAAGGATCCACCTTAAGATAGATTATATTAGTGTGCCTATACGCACATAGTTATATACATGTGTTTGCCAAAGTCAAGGGTTGGACAGAAATGCACTGGGGTGAATGACCGCCGAAACGCAGCGCGCAGCAAGGTCACGCACACTAGCGCATAGTGCTCGCACATAGACACGTCGACCGTGAAATTAGAAATAGTAGTGGTGTTTAGTGCTCGATAGTTGAACTTATCGATACATTTTGATGGTTTCATACTGGGGATTTCACGCAACTTGGATTTAGAGCATTTTATGGTAGTCAACTATGAATATTTATTTAATAAATTTACTAAAATTGTATATATATTTGTAATATGTGTGTGTGGGTGTATGTATATAAATATAATAATGAGTAGGGATAATATTTATATTATTATATGTATCATCTCCATATTTAGAACTAACAAAATTTTTCATCGTGCCTCCCACCAAATTGTTTTTAATTACTCCTCTCCATCCAAAGGTTGCCTGGAAGAGATCGCTCTTAGCGATAAGGTCGCCCATTGTTTTCTCACTGTGATCATTTCTTGTAATTATTTATATTTATAATAAGTTTACTATTGTAATCTTTTGGAGGAAACAATAAAGAATATCTATCTATCTATCTATGTACAATAATTAAATTTTTTTACATATTTTTATGTTTACATCAGGTAAGTAGTATATTTTCACGATTAATTATTTTTAAGATTAAATTTCACAAAAAAAGTGACGTGGTCAACCTTGACCAAATAATATGGAAATAAACATTATGAGTTGAAAAATAATTATTAAAAGCAGTTTAAAATAGGCGAATATGTTACGTTATGTAAATACAGACGTATTGAAAACCTCCTCGATTTAGAATTAACTAAAAATACTTTCAATTTAATGAAATTACTAAAATTTATCCAAAAAGTGGACTGGTAGAGAATTCTACTAGCATTAAGGTCGCCTTTTGTACCTAATTTCATTTTGGCCAATAAAGTTATTTAAATAAATAAATAAAGAAAATTTAAAAGTTGGACGAATAAATTTCCCTAAGTAATTACTTTAATATTAACAATGACTGTGATTGTAGCACTGAAACAACATATCGATAGTTCATCGAACCGTCAAAGTATGCTATATGCAATTCAAATTACCAAAATTTGTTTACGAATACTATTCAATTCAGTAGGTACAGTCAAATCCGGCCGTGGAATTAGTGGGCAGTGTCTGTTGCATGCTGATGATCTCAAGAATTACAATAATGTGTATGTACAAAAAACGACCGTTTCCTGGCCGACTACATGTACTACATTACACATGTTAATTTGTTAGCGTTACTCTTTTGGTGTTGATGCCTGAGAAAGATATGCTTTATAGCCCATTACTGTATTTTTAATGCGAAATTTATTAAAATTGAATAGGGTTCTAAGAAACAATTGCATTTTGAATATTTGCGTAATTTCAATGTTTAATAATTAATATTTCATTAGAAAAATGCATATGTATTACATTATTAGTAATAATTAAAAATAATATTTTTAATTGAGATTATAAATTATGCATTAAAATTATATACATTTGCATTTCGTGTCTCGTTTGCATACATTAAAGAAAAAAAGAATGTCAACTTTTAATTTGACCTTTCTACTGAATATTAGGTACTAATTTCTCCAATACAAATTATTGACTGCGCTTCCGATGACCCTGCTAGTTGAATCATAAAATTAAACATTATACTACAACAATGAACGCAATAAATACGAAAATTATTCTGAAAATGTGTCGTACTTTCAGCCAAATATATTAATTACATATTATTTTGACATAAGATTTGTATTGCAAAATATTATAAGAGACACTAATAAGAAATATATAAATTAACAATTACTTCATTTTCAAACGATATTTCTAGTAATAATAAATATCGATATAAATAAGTATCGATATGTTCTAGCCACAATCGAAATATCGACGTGCAACACTACAGAGTCGTTGCGCTATAGTCTGAGTGACTAATATTGGCTCGTTTTCTGTTCGTTTATTTTCGTAATGTTAGGCTATTGCACACTGAATGCACTTCCTACATGAAACAGATGCATTCACCGTCTCTTTTTGATATCAGTTTAATGTCCGTTAGTGATGTCGGTTGTTATTATGAATACTACTACTAATAATATTGCTTTAGTATCTTTAGTAATTTAAATACTATTAGTGATGTTTCTCTATTGTTTTTAGGAGAAATTAACATAAATATTGTACGAGATATTTCTCGTACAACATTTAATTTTCATTATTTAATTTAGATTAAATTACCACATCTATATTCTATACTTATAATAAATCTGTAGAGAGGTCAATTCTGTACATGAAATATATTTCCAAAATAACTATCAGCGGGTGATTAGTGATCGATACTGATGTCAAAAATGCAATCAGTAAAACTTTTGTCTTTCTATCTGTCTGTATGTTTGTTATAGAATCAAAAACTACTCAACGGATTTTAACTAAACTTGGTACAATTATTCTTCATACTTTTCATCACGCTACGATCAATAGGAGCAGAGCAGTGAAGGGAAATGTGTATATTACATCGAAACCACTGATCCGTGAGGAAGGACATAGGCTAATTATTTTACGAAAAACGACAGAAACAGTGCAGTTTTGTTGTTGCCCAGTTAGGGCACCCATAATGAGTCTCGCCTGTTGTCTGCCACCGCTGTAGACGAGTTTATCCCATCCCTCAGCATTGTCGTTTAAGAACTTTTTAAAGTGTCTAAGACCCTTCAAAGTCCTCCATTCCTTTTGCTGTTTTTTCCTCACACACTCCTCAATCCTCAAGGGCAGAGTTAACAACACTTGGTGCAAGTGCAACGTATGTTTCAGGACCTACCATTTTTGATTCTGATCCCTTTCTCGCCAACTCATCGGTCTTTTCATTGCCTTTAATCCCTTTATGTCCAGGGAGCCATACCAAGCTAACCCTATTAGGGATTGTTAGTAATGGAGACTGAGAATCCCATTGCTAGCAATATACCCAACCAGGTCGACCTTCTCGCGGTTCCCCCTGGAAACTATCATGGTTAATTCCTGATGAATTCGTCGTGATGGGCTAACTGGCCTGTTTTCATTCTCATCTATCACCCTTCACTGGTGCTTCGCCAGCGTATCCCGTTAGCGCAGGCGGTGTTACCATAACATTTTCACCAAACAAAAAAAAACCCTATGCCTACCCAAATTATTTAAGTTTTGAATAGTATTTAAGGTTAACCCTGAATTCACCCTTGTTGATACAAGTGCTATGATAGTTGCTTGACTGTCACTTAAATTATAGATATTCTTGTTTTTTACATGATTATTTAGATTATGGTGATGGTGATGGTGATGATGATGATGATGATGATTAGTCCTTTTGTATGTTTGTTAAATATATTGTTTTTTTTTTCTTTATTAATAGTAACGACTTAATTACAATATGAATGGCATTGTGTTATATTTAATTTCATTGTATGTTATGTTAAAAAATGTATTATGTGTATTTAAATTATGTCGAATAATTGAAATATTTACATATAATTTCATTTTCAGTGAATTTTAAAATTAGCATTGGAAAATATAAAAATGCATGCATTTCTATTTGTACAGTCACGAGTAACATACTTAGTCTTATATATATATATATATATATTACCAGAGTGAGACTTTGTACAAAAGTCGATTGCTTGGGTACCTCTGTCCCATTCGTGTTTCAACCGTGAAGCAGTTGTGTTTGCATGGCTGTGTTTCGGTTGGAAGGGTGGGTTATGGCGTGAATTTACAAGGTGTGCATAGCAACGCATGGGGGGTATCATGGGCGAAACAGTATACTCTGTTATGTCCATGGTACTGCTTATGTCTATAGGCGACGGTTACCACTTTCCATCAGGTAAGGTATGCTTGTGTGCCACCTCAGCGGTATATAGAAAAACAGATTGATCCTATAGGAATTTTATCAAAATTAGTTTTTAAAACCAAAATAACCGCTTTTTCCAAAAACAAAGTCGGTTTTCTTTTTACACAACACAATTTTAATTTTTCGAATACGTTTAAAAATGGAATACAACTATAACAAAAGCAGGAGGGGGAGGGATGCTAGTAATGACGTCTAATCCCCATTGCCAGTAATATACCCTCTCAGGTCGACCTCCACGCGGTTCCCCCTAGAAACCATCATGGTTAATTCTAGTCGAATTCATCATGGTGGGCCAACTGACCTGCATTCATTCTCACCTATCATCTTTCACTGGTGCCCCGTCGGTGTATACCGATAGCGCGGGCGGAGTTACCGTTCCATTTGATTTCCAATGAAAACTACCCACATTTATTAGTTGGATACAAAATAAAAAAAAAAAAAGTAATGATACAATAGTTGAACAAATAAGCTATTATAGGATATATTAAAAATAAAAACCGTCCTGTCCGCACGTCAGTTCGTACGCAAGCGCCATCAGGCGGACACATGACGCGATGTGGGCCGTGCCATAACACGAGTAGGTTAGTTCTATTTGCGTTGGCTAGGTCGTGTCTCGTACGCCAGTGTGAAATAGGCCTTATAGTATTTATTTTAAAGTTCACATTTAGACGAGGTCGTAGACCCGAAGACACGTTGGTTATTTTTACCTTTACATTCAGCTAACGAAACTGTTGGTATGAACTTTTGGGGTTATGATGCATAATTGTTGAGTACATTACATATATATATAGGAGACTTTGTACAAAAGTCGATTGCTTGGGTACCTCTCTCCCATTCGTGTTATAAATAAAGATGTACAACAGGCGAGCTTAACTCTGTAAGAGTTCTCTTCCAGCAAACCCTGAGTAGAGAGGAGCATTAATTACCAGCGGGCAGTGTGCGTACAATAATAGAAGGAAACAGTATAGTTGTTTCTGTTAAGAAATAATAAATATATTGACATATATACAAAGTAATTCACATAATTAAAATTAAAATACATACATACCTGTATATAATAATACATGGATAGAATTTATGAATGGAATCCTGGTGTATAACTAGTCTTTTATACAGAAAAAAACAGTTGTTAGTTCTGTTTATAACGTCATATCATCATATCAACTTTACAAAGGCTAATTTAAAATAAACTTGGCAAAAATACGAGTTACTATTAGTTGGTTTAAAAAAAAACAAAAAAAAAAAGAATTTGTGAAACCACTCGACCGCCTTAACGAGTATAAACCTTATTGTATTAAAACTTTTAAAACCTCTAGGTTAAGATTATTTAGTAGGCAATACAATAGTAAATCTTAATTGTTGATGTTTGAGCCTAAAGTCGTAAAACGATTGTAAATGTCCTGAGCGTTATTAAATAATGCTGTTTAAAAATAATCAAAACGCCATCTTGAATTAGTGGCACAGAGTTTAAAATTGGACAACGGCAGACGTAGCAATATACGATTATTTAGAATAGGTAGAAACCGCCAAAATGCATCGGAAGGTCGACGAACTCCGCCCGCCAAGGACAGTGCATTCAATTTAATAGCTAGCACGCCAATAGCAAGATCTAAATAGAGCCGCCATCTTGCGTCGTCATTTTGCGCGGGAATTTTTTTAATCGCCATTTGCATTTTGGAGTTTTGTTGAAATTCCTCGTTTTTTTTCTCTCTCTCTGTGAACAATAGCACCGGTTTGGCGTTTTATTCCAGCGTAATTAGGGAGCGGTAACGAATCCACAATTATTATTTTGTTCCTTTAATATTATAATGGTTAAGTTTGTCATTGCCAAGTTTTAATTTATAAAGCTTGATGAAAAATGACTTCCATAATATAAGTATTATATTTCTATGTATTTATATAACACATATATACAGTCCTGTGGTCCCGGCATAGAATAGGCCACTCCTTCCTTTTCTGCGAGTGTCGTAAGAGGCGACTAAGGGAGGGCGAGGGATGGGCAACAGCGTCCCTCTTAAAACATCTCTAAAACTTGACTGCGTTTGCCAATCCGCCTACTAAGCGTGGAAACCACTTGCAAAATCACCCAAGGGAGAGGCTTATGCTCAGCAGTGGACAGCTAAAGGCTGGTATGATGGTAATGATATATCTAGAAAAACATGTTTATTCTACGAAGAAATATAGTGATAACTTGTTCATCATGTCAGTCT
This sequence comes from Galleria mellonella, assembly GCF_026898425.1. NCBI lineage: Eukaryota > Metazoa > Arthropoda > Insecta > Lepidoptera > Pyralidae > Galleria > Galleria mellonella. Next base: position 7,991,998 of record NW_026442086.1, on the reverse strand, counting down.
TCATCCAATTTATCGATCACCAAACCAATCACCCGATTAAAAAAAAAATAAGACCTGGCTCAATCGATCCTTGCTGAGTACATGCCTTGCAACCACTTTTTAGAATCAACTTCCAGCAGCAGTATTTCCGAACCGATACGACAACATAACCTTCAAGAAAAGAGTATAATCCTTTTTAAAAGGCCGGCAGCACACCTGCAATGCCGCTGGTGTTGTGGGTGATCATGGGCGGCGGTAGTCACTTACCATCAGGTGAGCCGCATGCTCGTTTGCCCCCTGTGTTGTAAAAAAACTGCCTATCACTAAATTCGTTACAGGAACACTATCAATCAGCAATCGTGCCACAATCTTATAAAACGTCATAGAGAGCTATATTTAGATACCTTATACAGCATAAACATCAAAGTTAGGGGGGAAAAGGATTGTTAGTAATGGGGTCAAAGAGCCCCATTGCTAGCAATATACCCTATCAGGTTGACCTCCACGCGGTTCCCCCTGGAAACTACCGTGTTTAATTCTAGTTGAATTCGTCAGGATGGACTAACTGACCTGCTTTGATCCTCATCTGTTATCCCTCACTGGTGCCCCGCCAGTGTATACCGATAGCGCAGGCGGGGTTATCATACCATTTACACCCATTAAAAAAAACATCAAAGTCGAAGAACTACCTGGCGGTATCAAGCCTCTTAGTTTAAAACGAGATTTTGCTTCGACGATCTTCTGTCTCATATCAAACTTTCATATTTATATACCTAATATTAACGGAATCAAGTAAAACTATTACCACTGTAGACTTTTGTACAAAGTCTACCAGAGGGAAACTTTGTACAAAAGTCGTTTGCTTGATCACCTCTGTCCTATTTGTGTTTCTACCGTGAAGCAGTTGTGTTTTGGTATGGGGGTTATCATGGGCAAAGCAGTATATTCTGTTATGTCCATGCTACTGTTCATGTCTATAGGCGACGGTTACCATTTTCCATCAGGTGTGCCGTCAGCTTGTTTGAATTCTAAGTTGCACAAAAAAGAAATTATTCATTAAACATGAGTGTAGACCAGTCCCTAAAAGCAGCGCCCATTCACGAGTATGATTTTGTAAATTAAGTTCAATTTGTAAAGCCAAGGTCGAACGATCAGACAACGCGACACGCTCCGTGCGTTCGAGTATATTAAGGTACCAAGCAATTTGCGATTCTACTAAATAATTAGCATAATACATTCTCGATAGAATAATCTGTGACCTATAAATGTCATTAGATATTTCGCATCGCTACTTCAATGGGTTGCCATAATATTATCTTGTCCGTGTCGACCTCCAAACAGTCCGGCTCTGGAAAATTTTATGATTAATTTTCTATAATTTTTTACCACGATAGGAGTGAAATCACTCCTTCCCTTCCAGTGGATGTCATTAAGGGATGGCAGCGTCCCTATTAAAATGTCACCAAAGCAACTGCGGTTAGCAAACGCCTGCCAAGCGTGGCAACTACTAGCAAACCCTTCCAATGGGGAGATTTATGTTTAGCGATGGACAGTTACCAACTAATATTTTTTTTTTAATAAAAAATAATGTATTTCAAAATAAGTATTACAAACATTTTTAATTATAGGTGAAACCCAGAGGGAGACTTTGTATAAAAGTGGATTGCTTAGGTACCTCTGTCCCATTCGTGTTTCTACCGTGTAGCTGTTGTGTTTGCATGGCTGTGTTTCGGTTTGAAGGGTGGGATATGGCGTGAATTTACTGAGTACAGAGGAATAACACCTGAGTCCTCAGGAATGGCAACGTATGGGGAGTATCATGGGCGAAACAGTATACTCTGTTATGTCCATGGTACTGCTCATGTCTATAGGCGACGGTTACCACTTTCCATCAGGTGGGCCGTCAGCTTGTTTGCCATTATAAGTAGTATAAAAAAATATGTATTTTAATTTTTAGAGCAAAGTAACTAATGTTATCATAAATGAATTCGGTTTTTTTTGTAACAGACAATCTTTATTTGGTTTTTGATACTTCTGAAAGCGTACAGAAAAACTGGTATACTATAAAATTGGTGGAAAAATTATTAATTCACTCATGCGCCACCTACCCACTTCTATCTGTTCTCCTTTAACCAAAGGTTGTCTGTAAGAGATCGCCCAGCGATAAGACCGCCTTTTGTACCTTTATGTGTATATTTCAATCTGTATTTATATTACTGTATTTCACTTGAATTATTCACTTGTCTTTATATATTTTTGTTTATGGTGCAATAAAGAGTCAAATAAATAAATAATGTGTGTGTAACAAGGACGACACTATTACAAATAGTGAATAAGCAATAATGAAATGTAACATTTGCAAATTCTTATTTAAAATGCATCAGCGAGATATCTCCGCGCACTTAGGTAATGTGCTAATGTGAGGAAAGCGTTTGTGCCATACTCCTTGGCGCTTTCTAAATATTTAAATGCGCACGCGCAGGCAAAATAACAATGCAATACCCTAGTTACTATTACGTCAATCTTTTTAATTAATTATTTTTGCCAGTCGAGTCGAGAGATGGGCAGCAGGCGTCCTCTTAATACATCAGCAAAAGCCTAACTGCAGTTGCCAAACGTGACCACTACTGGCAAAACAAATGGTTAATAAGGCAACTTCAATCATGGAATAAATAATATTGGATCAAAATTTAAATAAGTCATAACAATTATAAGAAAATATTATAAGCAAATGAAAATAATAAAAAAAAAGACTTTAACCGTGTAAAGAATTTTGTATGAACTTAAATTTATTTTTAATTTTAGTTCTTTAATTTCTCCTAGCCAAAGGTTGTCTGGAAGAGATTGCTTAGCAATAAAATCGCATAATGTACTACACTATGCTTGTTGAAAATCCTTCAGCAATTCCTGTAATAATAGTGTTAAATAAAATAAATAAATTATTCAAATTAAAATTGACAAAGATAAACGTAACGCACACATACACACACACACACACACATGCGCGCGCGCACACACGCGCACACACAAATATATGAACGTACACAGTGAACGTACATAATATGTATAAAGGTACGTACGTTCACTCCACACATACATACAATAGGCGCACACAACCAATCAAAAAGAAGAAGATTCTTAATACGCTTGTATTTTTTCTTATATTTATTACCTCATAACTCCGTCAGTTATAAATCGGTTTAGAAAATTATTTTTTATTTATCTGAAAGAATATGTTTAGATTACTATTATAGAAATTTTACCAGAGGGAGACTGTACAAATGTCGATTGCTTGGGTACCTCTGTCCCATTCGTGTTTCTACCGTGAAGCAGTTGTGTTTGCATGGCTGTGTTTCGGTTTGAAGGGTGGGATATGGCGTGAATTTATAGGGTACAGAGGAATAACACCAGAGTCCTCAGGAATGGCAACGCATGGGGGGTGTCATGGGCGTAACAGTATACTCTGTTATGTCCATGGTACTGCTCATGTCTATAGGCTACGGTTACCGCTTTCCATCAGGTGGACCGACAGCTTGTTTGCCATTCTAAGTTGTATAAAAAAAAATCTAAATTGGTTCAGTAATTTTTAAATTAAAATAATAGGTTTTACTACATTTAATTTTTTTTTCGCGGAACATAATCTTAAATGATATTTAATAAAATGAAAGGAATTCATACAATTAAAACAAGTATAATTATCATGCAGCTAATCTCATACAAATATGTATGACTACGTCACTTGTTCTAATTTAAATTTGTATTAGAACAAATCATTTTAACGGTTATTGTAATATACACAATGAATGAATGACGCAAAACAAGAATATAGGTATTTAAATAAGAAATCTATCAATAAAGAGATACTACGACGACTGTAGACTTCGACATTTTGCACTACATCGTAGCATAGACAACACGTAGCATAGAGTAGTCTACGCTTTGTCTATGCTACGCATTTGTAGCGCTACAACACTATGCTACAGCATAGTATTATTTTGTTAAAAGTTTTAGTTTTTTTTTTATTTATTTATTTAACTAGGACAAAGGAATTCAAGTATGCTCAAGTTATTGTGATTCTGTTCAAATTTGATAAATATAAATATATTAATTTACAATTTATATTAAACGAGAAAAAAAATCTGCATTAATATCAGTCCCCAAACTAGATTTGACCCGTATCTTGGGAACTATGAGTGCGGTTATCTAATATTTAATACAGTTTATTTAAACAAAAAAATAATAATAAGAAAAACTATGTATATAATAAATATGAATAGGTGAGTACGTATGCGTGTGTGTGCGTGCGTGTGAGTGCGCGTGCATGCGTGCGTGTGCGTGTGCGTGTGTGTGTGTGTGTGTGTGTGTGTGTGTGTGTGTGTGTGTGTGTGTGTGTGTGTGCGTGTGTGTGTGTGTGTGTGTGTGTGTGTGTGTGTGTGTGTGTGTGTGTGTGTGTGTGTGTGTGTGTGTGTGTGAGAGAGAGAGTGACGGCGATGTATTTGAACACATCAAAATTGAACATAGTGATAATTATAATTAGAGACAAATGGTATACATTCACATTATATAATATACTTTCTAGTATAATATACATTCTAAGTTGTATAAAAAAAAAGTACCATGCTTGGTAGGCGGATTGGCAACCGCAGTCAGACTTCAGAAATGTTTTAAAAGGAACGCTTATACCCTTCCTTCTCCCATAGTCGCCTCTTACGACACCCACGGGAAAGAAAAGGGTGGCATATGTCAAATACTATGTCGAAACGCATAAGTAAACATAACTAGTTAACTAGTTATTATGTTGGACTGGTAGAAAAGTCATTAATTAATTAAAAATTAATTACTGAAATAAATTTTTATTCGTTCATTAATTCATTCATTAATTCCTTCTTTTGTACCACATTTTACAACTTTTACCTACTTGTACAACAATTAGACCATTACCCTAAAGCTTGTCTTGAAAAGATTGCTCTCAGCAATAAGACCGCCTTACTGTACTTATACAATTGTATCGTTGTGTTTGTAAATTGCCTTGCTTATTTCTTATATCGTATAATGCAAATAAAGTATACTCATTCATTCATTCATTTTTTACTCAATAAAGTTTAAATAAATAATTCTATCTCATTTTAAACTCATTTTAAATTAATGTATTGTTAATAATATTATCAGTATTTTTTTATTGAATAAAATATTTAATTTAAATTAAATAAAAGTAGGGTTTAACTTCATTGTTACTTTTACTAAACCGTCGTTTTTGACGTCATTCCTACGTACGTAGTGACAAGTGCACATGACGGTAAAAATAAACGTGCCCACATCACATAACCACATGGATATCATTTATACAGGCGCCTACATAACATTCTGATGAGTAGTTTTATAAATAACTTCAAGCCAGTCAGTGATCGGACGTCCATCTTTGATTTTTGTCTGTTTGTCCGTCAATTATTATTGTTTAAAATTATGTTCCTAAAAATAATACAGTAAATATAATACCAATTGTGACAAAATTAATTATTTTGATTAAAAAAATCTATTTATTTCTAATTAAAAAAAAAAAACTACCAAACGGAGTTTGATAAAAAAATTTATGGGACTAATCTAAAAGTATATCTTTTCAGACAGAAAGAGAATTTTCCAAAGGAGTTGTAATAATAAATTATTTACTTTGGTTACCAGGAACCTCAAAATGTGGTGCTGGAGAAGGATGGAAAGAATTAGTTGGAGGTATCGAATTAGCAATGAGGAGGTCCTGCTTAGGGTTAAGGAAAAAAGACAAATTATTAGAACTATTGAGGACAGAAGGAGAAAAATGTTGAGACACAATACGACACGACGAACTTATGAACATTATAATAGAAGGTAAGATAGAAGGAAGGAGGGGAAGAGGGAGACCGAGACATAGTTACATCAGGCAGATCAAGGAAGGAGTTGGTATCGTGTCGTATCAAGAGGTGAAGAGACTTGCTGAAAATCGTAGTGAGTGGCAAGAGCTCCACCGACAAGAGCGCAGCTCTTAAATAGAATAGATAGACCAAGACTTACACAATTTTATACATATTACTAAAATTGCCTTCCTAACCTATTTTTTTTTTATATTAGTCATCATATGAATCATACTACAATGATTCTGGTTATGAATTAACAAACAAAAAATACCGTCTAATTGAGAACGCCTTTCTTTTTTTTGAGATCGGTTAAAAATTTAAATAATAACACGGTTATTTTACAATGACATCATAGGTCACAGGCTCTGTATCTGAATTTACTCTTTCAAAGAATATTTATAGGAAAATACATAATTTATTATTATTTCGGCCGTTAACTGTCCACTGCTGGACATAAGCCTTCCCTATAGGGGAATTTTGACAGTAGTTGTGACGCTTGGTACCCACGGGGAAAGGAAGGGGTGGCCCATTCTTGCTGGAGCACACAATGTTTTTTTTTTATACAACTTAGAATGGCAAACAAGCTGACGGCCCACCTGATGGAAAGTGGTAACCGTCGTCTATAGACATGAGCAGTACCATGGGCATTACAGAGTATACTGTTTCGCCCATGATACCCCCCATGCGTTGCCATTCCTGAGGACTCGGGTGTTATTCCTCTGTACCCTGTAAATTCACGCCATATCCCACCCTTCAAACCGAAACACAGCCACGCAAACACAACTGCTTCACGGTTGAAACACGAATAGGACAGAGGTACTCAAGCAATCGACTTTTGTACAAAGTCTCCCTCTGATAATACATAATTATATACTTTCAAATGACAATACATGATATATATAATACATAATACACATATAATATAATAAGTACATACATTAAATATTGTAAAAAGTAATAAATAATACTTCAAAATTCCAGTACCAAGACTATTTCTAATTTCACAAGGAAGTGCATTGTATAGACTTTCCATAAAGTATGCAATGTAATATTCATAAAAACAGACCTCTGATGCACATTGCAACAATGATTTCTTATTAACAATTGCACCCGATACATTTAGCATATGAATAATGTATTACTAAAAACAATGATAATGGCATTTAATTGAATAGGTCTCAATAGATATTTAAATAAACCAATTCAGAACAAAAAAGTAGTTTTTTTTTTATTCGAAAGTATTATTTTCTGGTTTTTTAAAGAAAAGTTGGTTAAAGAAATAATTATTAAGTGTAAGTATATTTGTTATTCATATATATTTATTCGTTTATATATGTAATTTTAGTATGTATGTATATCAATAATTACTAGTACCGTTTTCGAGTATTCTGACACTTGCCTATGGTTGACTGGGAGAGAATGCTTTTAGCATTAAGTCCGCCATGTACATATATTTGTACTAATGAATAAATAAATAATTATTAAAATGACACATATGTACATTTAAAATTTAAATTGTGTTTCACAAAAAAAAATTTACTTTAACTATGGAAAATTCAGTTATATTGATTTAAAAACTAAACTATTGAATCGCTTTTGATAAAATTTCTATAGAACTAATCTGTAAATATATCCTTTTAGATAAAAAAAAAATATTTTTTCAAACCGGTAAAAAGTAGCGAAGTTATGAGGTAACAAATATAAAATCAAAAATGTACACGAGTTGAGAACGTCGTGTTTGAAGTAGGTTGTAAATTTATATAAACGACTACGAAACAACGAAGCGGTATTTTTTTATTTGGAAATATTTTTCTCTATTTTTATCAATAGATTTGTGATTTTAAAGAATTAATTATTAAAATAAAATAAAATAAAATAAAATAAAAATAACTTTTATTCAAATAAACTTAATAATAACCATTTTTGAATAGTCATTTTTTTTAAATCTTTCGCCTAGTTCAGAATGCAATTTCAGCTGAGAAGAATGGGCAAGAAAGCATAGCTATTGCTTTCTTTTTTCAAATAAGATTTAAGTGTACAACAAAAAAAAAATATATAATCAGATAAAATGACTATCACAAACTCCGTATTGATAAATGAAAAAAAAAAGCTATAAAAAAGCTAAAATTATACACATTTAAAGTGTTGCTCTTTGTACTGGCTACTTTTTTTTTTGTCTATATTTATCAGTATTTAAAATGATAAATTAAATCTATGAACTTTTATATTTAAAAGAAAAAAGCCGAATCTATAGTCCTTCCCAATATTGGCCATGTCAGAAAACCACAGAATAATTAATACTACATACATGCATATATACACTTTAACACGAAAAAGGATGGTAAAGTACATCGATGTCAAAGCTATCGAGCTCCGAAACCGACGGATTGGCAATTTAAAACAAAAAAAAAACGCAGTAATAATAGTGCAAGAGGGCCGGCGCAGGCGCATATTGAGGTCAAGGCGATGCGTTTGTGCAACTTTCGAAACCCGCCCCCCTACTGGATTCGATGCACTCGCCCCTCCGACGCCCGGTATCCTTGCGTCTGCGCGGCGTTTTGTTATTTATAGGTGTTATAAACGCTCCCAAGGTCTCCTCGATCGCGGAAGGTAGCCTCCTAAGTTGAACTGTCAGGGCGGTACTTAGGGGCAGTGGAAGGGGGCAAAGAAAATAAATATATTTTTTACTTAGTCGTTTAAAAATCTATTTTTGTGTTTGCTTTGAACATGTAAGGATGGAAGTTACAATAGATGCCTATTATATTTATTTTATTTATTTATTTTTTATATAATAATAAAAAACAAAACATTATTAATATTGTTTAAATATTTAGTATTCATATATCATATGATAGTGACGCCCTCTAGTGACAAGTGTTTCTAGTGCGACTTTGTTGGACACGAAGATTTCTGACGTGGTTTTTGATGATCCAGTCATTATTCAAAAATTGGTTTTATGTCGGGATTCGATCATGGGACTTCTTTAACCCAGCACGACTATATGACTCTATTACTAATGGCAGAACTGAGGCTGCAATTTGAATTGAATGCAATTTCTGCATTTTATACGACAATGAACAGTAAAAACCTGGTAACCGTCGGTGTTAAACTATAGATATAATAAAATATACTGTGACACTCATGGTGATAAGAAAAAGACTAGGATATTATAAAAATCCAGTGTCAAGAGGGATAGGAGAATATTTCATACTACACAACGTTAGTATGTTGGGAGAAAAGGATTGTTAGTAACGGGTAATATACACTAACAGGTCGACCTCCACACGGTTCGCCCTGGAAACCATCGTGGTTAGTTATTGTTAAATTAATTACGAGGCACCAACTGACCTGCTTTCATCCTCACCTACGAGTATCATCTTTCATTGGTGCTACTTTTTTTTTAATGGATGAAAATGGAATGGTAACCCCGCCTGCGCTAACCGTATGCGCTGGTGAGGTGAAGTGAGTGACAGATGTTAGGTGAGAATGAAAAGGCAGGTCAGTTAGCCCATCGTGATGAATACACCTGGAATTCAGCACGATGGTTTCCAGGGGGAACCGCGGGGAGGTCGACTTCAGAGGGTATATTGTTATCAAAGGGTCTGAGGGCTTACCATGAAATGTTTTCCCAAATTTCGGGCCCGAATGAAACATAAATTTGATGTTAAAATTACATAATTTAAAAATAACCTTCAATAAAATATTTTAATAAATAATAACTTTTATTAAAAACTTTTATAAAAATAAATACATTGTAAAACTGTTTAAAATATTTAAAATGTCAAAATATCATTGCTTTGGACTTTTTTGGACGGAAATTGAGTCCGAAATTTCGGAATGTCATTTCATGGTAGACCCACAGGTAGTTCGCATTACTAACAATCCCTTCCCCCCAGCGTATACCAATAGCGCAAGCGAGGTTAGCATTCCATTTTCATCTATAAAAAAAAAATCAGTATGCTATTAGCTTTAGGCCGTAAGAACAGTCATAAGGAAAAATATGCACAGCCGCGCAGCAGACAGCCTTGAAGTGCATACGAGTGTAATGCATCTCTTTGCTTTATGACGTTTTTTAGCTGCCCGTATGTTTCACAGAATTCAAAATAATATCTTTGCACGCTTCTTTTTAATATGTAATTTTTTCTTAGATTGTATATAGTTAGATAGAGTGTTGTCACACAGATCCTTCGCTAAAAACAGGTCAAATTTTTTATTCATGTGTGCGTGACTAGGGTTACCACAATGCATATTTATAACTCAATATATGGTAGAAAATGCATTATAAGATTCAATTAAAAAATAAAGACGATACAATATTATTAAGAATATATTTAAATTAAAAGTCCTAATGTTACGTAAACAGTATATAAAGCTATTGTAATGCTTATCCTTTACTGTTTAATTTGATTTATACCCAAATATAATGTAATGTAAAACAAGTATTTTTTTATTTGAAAATCAATAAAATGGCCGCCATTTTAATACGTATATTATTTTATAAGCAACACGTACCTGGATCTAATTATGTTATATCATAAAAATATATTTAAATACGGAATTATAATGCCAATAGTTGCCACGCTTGGTAGACAGGTTGACAACCGCAGTCAGGCTTTTAGAGATATTTTAAGAGGGACGCTGCTGCCCATCCCTCGCCCTCCCTTAGTCGCTTCTTACGACACCCACGGGGAAGGAATGAGTAGCCTTTTCTATCTCGGACCTACACGTCTAGGAAATACATATATACACTATTGAATTAACAACTAAGTTGAATTCACTTCATAGATGAATAATATTTTGAAGTACGTCTACGTATACTACAACGATAACACATTTCCGACCGACTTCAAAAAAGCTGGAAGTCCTAAATTCAATTCAGGTATTTTTTTCAATTCTGTTACCTCATAATTCTATCTGAATGAATATACTTAGAGACTGGTCCTGTAGAAATTTAATCAAATTCGATTTTGTAGTGAATGTGAATGTGAGAAAGGCTCTGTTTTCCTCGCTTAGCCTCTCATTTGGGCCGTTGTGCGTATGAGTCGTGGCTAGTGCAGCCAACCTAGCTCCGCCCAGAAGCGCAGAAGCTTCCTGGGTTCTTCACAGGCCTCACGGAACGACCTCACCGTTCCGAGGATTTCTAAACGTTGATGGGCCACAGCCTCACATTCCAGGATTACGTGAGCAGCCGTCGATTTTGTAGCTTAGTTTTTAAATAAAAAATAAAACAGTTTATACCGCAATTAAAGTCGGTATTTTTTGGTTCACGATCTTAAATTATTTCTCTCGCAATAAACATACAATCACTAATATTATCTTCATTTCGTTTTGATGTGAATATGACGACCATTTTATTGCTGAGGTCTTTTTACTGCTGCGATATGACCACTGTAAAAAATATTTCTTATTTAAATAGTTATTAATCCCTTTGCATACAATTTTCTACCAAATTTAAAAAAGAAAAACGTTATAGACTGTGTTTATGTTACGCGATATCTGCGCGATTCCGATTCGAGTGCGATGATTTTGAACCGACTACAAAAAAAAAGTTCTCAATTGTAAAAAAAAATCTATTGTATTATTTATGTTTATTATTTCTGTTATTTATGATGTAATATGGTTTTTTTTTGTTATTTATCTAAAAATTTATACTTTTAGATTAGTTTTGTAGAAATATTATCAAAACCCTCAGTAGTTGTAAGTCAAAATACCTGATTTTTCCACAATGAAATAATTTTTTTTTATTGTGGAACAAAATCTTTAAATATAGATATTGGATCTCATTTTTCATTAAATTTGAATAACAATCAAGCTTTATATAGATATGGATATAACGTTATTTGCTATATTGCAATTTATTTCATACACACGTATTTTCAAAATTACCAACTAGTTTCAGACTCAATTGAAGTTAGACTTGAAATATTTCACCTTTCACAGGGGATATTTCACATGCTGTGCCAAATCATACTTCGCATATGCTATGTTATTTTTACAGTGCTACAAATCACTATAAATGAAATCGCAAATAGACGTTGCTTTCGGATTCACTGTTAATGGCGTACGAAGACGCCATTAGCAGTAAAATGCTGTGAGGCTTATTACAAAATGCATAATTCATATTTCACTTTCAACAGCAAATAGTAACAAATGCGACATTAAGTTATAGCGACCGAAAATCACACCTGTGATTTCACAGATTTCGTAAAGTGAATAAAGTTGATTAAATGTTTGTATTTGTTCTAATATCATAATATAAAAGGTAAATTGAATTATTTAAAATTTATTAGATTTTTTTTGTTTATAATGGATAAATTCAAAAAAGACTTGATTAATTTAAAAAAAATGTTCACCTATAGAAAGTCACATTATTAGTGAGTTATACGGGAAATATTTTACAATTAAAAAAGTCATACAAAGCCGGGGCGGGGCGCTAGTTACAAATAATACTACAGTTGCAATGTTCAACAAAATATACCAGTACGTAATGGTGAACTTTCTTGGTCGTGAAATTCAACCATGTTGATGTAGTTCGAATGCATTTACGGTATGTTACATATGCTTAGTAAGTTTACGCGGGAAAATTAACTACAAGGTTAACAGTCAAACTGTATAACCGAAATGGTGAGAAAGTAACGAGTGGCGTTAAAAAGGACACGTTTTTACAGTTTCTGCCTATCCAGAATGATGAGAAAGAATATCAGTGTTTTGCTGTTTTTAGGGCAAAGCAATAAACTGTATTGTGATCATTTTGTGTTACTGTGGCATACGCATGAAGGGAAAAAATTCTTACTAATTTTATGCATTTTGTTTTTTTATTTTTTGTACATGTATCTTTTTTTATCTTTTCTCACCGTGCATCTATGTCTATTGTTGTTTGTATGCTGTAAGTAATGCAAATAAATTATCTATCTATGTATCTAAAAAGCGTAATTTAATATCGATATATTCTGCAAATGTTATAAGTGTGAAATGTTGTTATGTAAATTACATATTTGTTATTCAACACGTTTTAACGGTTGAATAGATATGAATGAAATTTGATAAACAGATTGACAATATCCTAGGTTACACAGTGTTTTATTATCCGCTTGTTTCGATTTGATTTCCAGCACAATACATTGGAATTCATGAATTGATCTATTTGTTATACCATATTTAGGAATTTTTCTATTTATTTGTTAAAAAATTATAAATTTTATAATATTTATTACGTTTCACTTTAAATTGTAAAAGTGTAAAATTATGGTCGAAACGTTATGGTGGTAAAAAGTAACAAACTCATTTTTCGAATTGTATTTATTATAATAATATAGATTGCAAACTTCATTAATTAATAAATAAATCTATAGTCATATATAATTATTGTACTTATTTATATAAATATTACTTATATAAGTATTTGCCGTAATACAAGTAATTAGCTTTTTGCATCCGGAATAGAAAGAGCCATCTCTTCCCTTGGAAGGACATGGTCGTGAGATGGGCAGCGTTCCTCTTAAAACATTATTGAAGCCTAACTGCGGTTGCCAACCCGCCTGCCGAGCGTGGCAACTACTGGAAAAACTGCCCAAGGGGGAAGCCTATGTTCAAGAGTAGACATGGTTGGTATGATGATATAATATGGTATATAAGGGATGGGATGGAAGGGATTATTAACATGGTTCAGTAAAAATATCATTAAAGTTAGCAGATGACAAGATAATTTTTTTACAAAGATAACTCATTTCTTTAGTTCCCAGTTGTAATCAAAGGAAATGAATAAATTTACAACATAGTTTTTTTTTATATCTTTATACAGGATGAAATCAATTCTAAACTGATTTTTTTTTTTTACTGAAAAGATATATTTATATATTTTTGTTATACAACTTAGAATGGTAAACATGCTGACGGCCCACCTGATGGAAAATGGTAACCGTCGCCTATAGACATGAGCAGTACTGCGGACATAACAGAGTATACTGTTTCGCCCATGATACCCCCCATGCGTTGTCATCCCTGAGGACTCAGGTGTTATTGCAGTTTAATTTTTGTAGAAAAATAACTGGTTTTATAAATAAAAGGTAAACCTGTTATTTTTCATCGCGTTATATCTCGATTGTGTATTTAAAATATAACTAGTTTTTTTTACAAATGAAGTCAGTTCTTTTCGTAGAACGCAACCTTTAATTACAAATAATAATAACCCTACATATACAATAAAAACAAACAATATTTTCGAAATGGGTGACAAAAATTTTTGAACCACTCACACCAACACGCTATATCTGGCTGTCAAGTTACGTGAAGCTTTCGATATTCAGTCGATTGTCCGATTGAAAAAAAATTATGTTCGAATAATAACGATAGCTTAAAATTTTAACAGTGATCTCAAATCACCCTGTATAATAACAGTGAAAAGAAAAAGTAATAAAACTACTACTAGAAATGAATCTAATTTGAAAGTCAGAGACTGTCTACGTGCTCGCTGGGTAGTTGGAGGTGTCTAGAAATCGATTCGTCATTCTGATCAGGATGGACTCTATAAATAAATGTAAGTCATCCTAATGTCTCTTTAACCGATTTCAAAAACAAGGAGGTTCCGAAATCGGTCATATTTTATTTATGTTCGTTACCACTTAACTGTGTCAGTTGTAAACCGATTCGGAGTGTTCTTTTTTTATCTGAAAGGATATACTTACAGATTGATCTTGTGAAATTTTTATCGAAATCAGTCGAGTAGTTTATTTTTTAAATCATAATAACTATTTTTTCCGCTATTGAAGTGTTTTTTTTTTATGTAACACAATTTAATTATAACCAAAAACAAAACGTATTGAATTTACGATCTATTTCCGAGATACGAATCCACAGACATACAAATAAAATGAAGTAAAGGATGTAATGGAAGTTACTAAATTATTATACTCGTAATAAATAATTTATTATATACTCTTCAGTAATACAACTGTTAAATCCACATCTAATTTGATGCAATAGTTTTTGCGTGACGTTGGGAAAAACATACAAAAAAATTCTAAATTTGCTAATTTTCTGCCACTCTTTAGAATCAACTTCCAGCAGCAGTATTTCCGAACGGATACGACAACATAACCTTCAAGGAAAAAGCATATTCCTTTTTAAAAGGCCGGCAGCACACCTGCAGTGCCGTTGGTGTTGCGGGTGATCATGGGCGGCGGTAGTCACTTACCGTCAGGTGAGTCGAAAATCTATTTGTTTTATTGAGAGTCCCCATATTATTTTTCCTTAAATATCTCCCATGTTTTAATGAAATTATGTTTTAATAAAAATTATCACAGTATACTAAATACCAATAAAAGTGTGTACGCAACTCTCACACAAACATCTTGCTCGCACTATCGCAATAAATTAGACAAACATACATTCGTACAAAACATATCTGTACATCTTGGTGATCGTATCTGGAAACCAGTGACAATACCCGGGACAGTTCAATGTCTCGCTTATTGTCACAGTGTATTGAACTTACCTTGAAATCTATCTGATGGCTAGTTGCTGATTATCGCAAACTTTAATAAGAGAAACATGGACTGAAAGGTGATGCGTGTGACAATTTTACCAGAGGGAGACTTTGTACAAAAGTCGATTGCTTGGGTACCTCTGTCCCATTCGTGTTTCAACCGTGAAGCAGTTGTGTTTGCATGGCTGTGTTTCGGTTTGAAGGGTGCGATATGGCGTGAATTTACAGGGTACAGAGGAATAACATCTGACTCCTTAGTAATGGCAACGCATGGGAGGTATCATGGGCGAAACAGTATACTCTGTTATGTCCATGGTACTGCTCATGTCTATAGGCGTCGGTTACCACTGTCCATCAGGTGGGCCGTCAGCTCGTTTGCCATTCTAAGTTGTATAAAAAAAAATTACTGCAAGTATCATAAAAATAGAAACACGTATGGGACAGGGGTATTTATTTACTTATTTATTTATTTTACAAAATTATAAATATACTAATTATTAATTAGAAGTGGTACAATAGGCGGCCTTATCACTAAGCGATCTATTACTCTTCTATCTCCTTCTATATAAGAGGAAGAAGTTATAAAAGAGATAATATCTGTCAAGCGAGAATGAAAATGAGTAGAGTTCACCGTCGAAGGACGTATGGTGGTTAAATAGATAAAAATAAAAACAGTTTAAGAAATTATTATAAATTTTATATATTTATAAATTACTTTTTTTTTTTAATTTTTTACTCAAGTAAACTTCAATTATTTTTGATATTTTTTTATAATTCTAACAACTTGGTAATTATCTGGCAGTAAGATAAGCATTACGGTATAGACCTGTGGGAGGGGAGAGGAAAGGGTATTGTTAATAATAGAGATCTGACAACTCCGTTGCCAATACCGTATCAGGTCGACCTCCACGCGGTTCTCCCTGGAAACCATCTTTATTCTTTATAAATTCATCACTATAGACCAACTGGCCTGTTTCATCCTCACTTATCACCTCTCACTGGTGATCCAGACAGCGTATACCGATAGCGCAGGCGGGGTAACCATTCTAGTATCATCCATTAAAAAAGTATAGACATATGGTAGTCTAAACAATAAATGAATATCAGTAGATACAACGCCATCTAGTTCTAAGATAAACAAACTTTGTCCTATGTGACATAACAAAATAACAATACATACTTTTTTTTAAATACATACTTATTCATATATTTAAATATATGCCTATATATTTAAATAGACTTATTTCAACCAATACAAAAAGGTATACACATGAATATGAATGTGAGGGAATTGACTACATGACTATTTGAAGGTCATCATCATCATTATCAGCCATTATCCGTCCACTGCTGGACATAGGTCTCCCCCATAGACTGTCATAAGGAACGGTCCTGGTAGGGGATCGTCCTACATTCCGTTTGCCCGTGACGCCATTACTTAAGAACCTTTTTCATCCACTGACTCCAGCCCATTGGCACTGCAATCGCATTTAAGGTCGTCATTCCATATGGTAGGGTATATGGGCATCGTTTGGCCATAAATTATCACTGCAACACGCACTGGTTAAAGATCTTCATTTTCAAACTTTGAGGTATTTTGAAGGTCGCAATCACTCAAGAACCGTTCTTCTCCAACGGTTGACGGTTCTTCGAGCTATGTAACGTTAAATCAACTTCCATGCATTCCTCTTGGAAACCATCAGGGTTAATTCCTGATGAATTCATTGGATACTAACATACTCGACCAAGTGCAAACATGTCGAGTTCTACATTCCCTACTATGAGAACAGTCGATGAATGTATCTCACTCCTGTCGGGACGGCTTCCACGTGGTTCCCCCTAGAAACCATTGTAAATAATTTCTGAGACGCCCACTGGCCTTACTTCATCCTCACCTATCATCCCTCACTTATATTTTATTAGCGCATACTAACAACGCAAGTGGGTTTCCATTCCATTTTATTTGTAAAATTAAACTTTTTAATTATTCTCCAAGTCTGTATCAACTGATCATTATGTCGGAAAACTATAAAAGATCAAGTAAAAGGATCAATAAAGCAATAAGCAAAGGTTCATAAAGCAAATACAACCAACCAGCTTAGGCGGAGCCGTTTGATTTTGTAATTACATCTCTACGACAATTATTATAAGGATAAATGTCAACTGAAACTGGTCCGACGTGCCTATTGCAATGTGGAGGTCATTTTCCAGCAAAAGAAAAAAAAATCAACACCAATGTGCGTAGTTTGTATGAGACGCTTTTGTCCAATAGATACACAGTGAGACACAGAGTGCTTCTCTTTCAGTCGTTTGAAAAGGGCAAAGGACGGTTGACCATTCATAAAGATCAGATCGCTTTGTAAGGAAAAGATGTGACTGTTTTAAACGCTACAAATGGTTGCAAGAAATTTTTTTTTTTTGTTGTATTCTTAGGCAAAGGTTGACGTGAGAGTTTTCGTATGTATTTTTTTTATCTCGTTGTATTGTTGATTTTTGTAAAAAGGTTTAAATATTGAACATTGTTTAATTAATTTAAAAACATAACATATAATTCAGACTTCGTCTTAATAAAGAACTTTATGGTAACATATCATGTTATTATCATAAGACCAGTTTATGTTTTTCTCTTTTTTAAATAAAATTAATTGTACCTATTTCGATTAAAACTTATTGAATTTGGTATTCTCAGCAGTACCTACCATATATACTATTGGTTTATTTTATTCCTATTTTTTATTTATTTTATTTTACTGGCACTTATATTATAAAACAGATCACAACCATAAAAAACTTAAATAATAGTTACATTTGTGATTCGGCTAGGTTATAATCCAATCACATTATGTGCACAGCTCGAGTAATACATGAAAAGCAAACACGTAAAATAAAGAAAATACATAAAACGTTATATAAATATATAAAAGATAAAACTATATAAAAAAAAACATATTTTCTATCATATTACGGGTACAAAATAGAAAACAAGTTCTTCGTAAAGGGCAAATATTTTGTACCGAATATGTCGATGGATTCATGATTGATGGATATTCAACTAACTAGTAATATGGACCAGTAATATGTATACTAATAAGACCTTTGGTGTTGAAGATTGATTACTATTACTGGGTACAGAGGAATAACACCTGAGTCCTCAGGAATGGCGACGCATGGGGGTATCATGTGCGAAATAGTATACTCTGTTATGTCTATGGTACTGCTCATGTCTATAGGCGACGGTTATCACTTTTCATCAGGTGGGCCGTCAGCTTGTGTGCCATTCTAAGTTGCATAAAAAATCAGTATCTACACACCTTTTGTTTTATCTATGTCCACAACTCATGTCAGGCATACGCGACTGTACTATTCTTGT
Source organism: Galleria mellonella (assembly GCF_026898425.1). Lineage (NCBI taxonomy): Eukaryota > Metazoa > Arthropoda > Insecta > Lepidoptera > Pyralidae > Galleria > Galleria mellonella. Next base: position 7,973,277 of record NW_026442086.1, on the reverse strand, counting down.
ACTCCTTCCTTCCAACTCATGCATGATGATAGATCATGTATGAGTTGGGAGGATGGATGATGATGGGAAAAGGAGGACGATTGAGCATATTCGATTAAACTAGGTCTTTTCTTTTTTATTTCTAGTTTTAAATTGTTCATAGACAATAGTTTTTTTTTTCTATATGATCATTTATTACATACATCTTGTAGATTTACGTATCTGAACCAGTAATTATATAAAGTAACCTATATTCTAAGTGAAGATATAGCCTACTCGTGTAGCAAGTTTCATTCAAATCTATACAGTAGTTTTTGCATAAAAGAGTAATAAACATCTATACGTCCAATCGTTACGAACTTTGGCATTTAGATAGATAGATAGATAGATAGATAATTTATTTACATTACTTACAGCACACAAATTACAATAAAAAAAAAATTACACATAATACACAGCAAAAGAGATAAAAGAATGAAAATAAAAAAGCACAAATAAAAAAAACAAAATATATAAGCTAACAATCTTCTTTCTTTCCCTTCCTTCATGCGTGTGCCATAGTAACACAAAATGGTCACAGCTCAGTTTATTGCTTTGCCCTTAAAAGAGCAAAACACTGATATTCTGCTGTGGCCAAGAGTCAGTTTTACGATATTCATAGGATCAATATATTAGTTACACATACAGTCTCACACATAATATTATGCGTCTGCTATTATGTACATAAACATTCACACATAGAGACACATAAAAAAATATATACTTAGATTTTGTATTGCTATGGCACACTCACAAACGAAAATTGTATTTAGCTTTATGTATTTTGTTTTTTTTTTTATCATTTATGTTATCTCGTTTTTTTTTGTATATGTATGTTGTAATTTGTGTGCTGTAAGTAATGCAATTAAATTATCTATCTATCTATCTAGATTATACATATACAGCGTCTCCATACGAATGCTTCGAGAATAATGGCTCAACTTTTTCTAACAGTTTTACGTATTAAATAGTTATGAGTGATTCCTTTATAACTTTTTAACTTCTATGTTTACTTTGTCTATGTTTGCATCTTTTTTATGCTTAAAAACACAAATAATTTATTAAATAATTATATATCTAAACGTCAAGATACATTTTATGCGTAAGTATATAGAACACTAATAATAAAACGAGTCAACAAATTTGACAATTAGCTGACAAAAAGTTGACCCGTTTTTGAGACTCGATGCTCTATCTATATAATCTAAGTCTATGTAACATAGTGAAAAATCCTAATAGTAATATTTTTGTTAATATTTTATTTATTTTTATTTATTTCTTATTGCATTCCATAATATAATTTGTCGATAACATTTCAATTATGGACCCCGTTGGGCACAGCAAGTACGAGAGAGGAGGACGACACTTTTTTCACTTTAGAAATAGTCTAAGGATCTGTTACAATATTATCCAGTCATTGAAATTGTATCACGATAGGTACGTATTTTCTTATTATTATTATTATTTTTCATTATTTAAGTATTAGTGTGTATCTATTCATATCGTAATTGTTATTAGTATTATATAGTTATTTAATATATTCTGTAGTTTATAATTATTTATATTCATATTGTAAAAATAATTAATAAATAGTTTAATAATAAAATTTTAGCAATGTCAGTTTTAGCTATGTCTTAAATCATTATCAATTCATAATTAGTTATTTATTTATAAATTACAAGATAAATTCTGTTTGTCATTCAAGTATTCGTCAATAGTATAGTAGCATTTAGTTATTAATAACTTTTGAAGATTTCTTGCAAAAATATTGTCATTTTCTTCAATTTTTTAGTGTTTCTGGCAATCTGTTATATATTTTTATTGATGACAATATTATGTATCTACTAATTACTTATACATACAATGTTAGGATGTTTTTGTGTCTGTACACAAAAACATAAAGTCATAGACAAATAAGCATAAACAACACCAGAAACTTTGAGACGCATGTTAAAAAAGTTCATAAGGTCATTTATTGTTTCTAGTTATAATTTGCTGTAGTAACCTACCTACCTATTACTAATATTGTAAATGTAAGAAATACTCATTGTAAAAATAAAATAGATTTTAAATCGCTGAACGAAAAATGGAGCTATAAAGGATTTTATTTTATATTTGTGTAATTACATTTAAAATTACAATAAACAGATAAATAAATAAATTGGCATACTAGAATAAAAACAAGGTTGGTCGCTTCGTGGAAATTTATTTTATTAATCTAATAATACTACTTATAATAATTATTATTGGATTAATAAAAAACACTTAATTTTTATTCTGAGAATAATCTCTTAGCGTAAATAAAATAATTAATAGATGTTTCATTTATTAATAATTAATTTTAAATAGAAATAACTGGGCATAATGTCTAATTTATTTTACAAACTGATTAAATGTTAAAATATGTTTTTACAAGTATATTTATCATTTAATTACAATAATTATCAATACAAAACAATTTAATATTTTTTGTTCTTTTAATCAGATCCGTAAAGCATTTATATGATGTGACATTATTTCTTTGAAATTTGTAATTCGAATGATAGCCAACATGGCGGCAAGCGCCCGCGCATTTTGTAGGCTTCAAAAAAAGAACACACCAGCAAGATGGCCGACTTTCTCACCAGTGTCTAGTGCTGCTGACGTCACAGGACGACGTGTCCTTGTGACTATGTCTAGCTTTTTACTGCGTTTTATTCGAAAAATATATTTTCATATCATTTTAATCTGTGTTTTGTTAAACTACGATATCTCTTTGTTTGTAATGTTTAATGGCGTTGAACTTTACAATAACAGTTTGTTTTAATGTATAAATATTCAATAATAATTTACGATGATTTAAAATAAATGTTCAATAAAAAATTGGTAAAAATAACAAAGTTAAAAGAATAATAACGTAAAAATAAATGAACAAAACAAAAACAAAATACGAGAAAACAAAGAAAAAATAAAATGTACTCACCGAACAAAATAAACAGAAAAGTGCACAGAAGTCCAATAAAATTATAAAATAAAGTCAAAATAAAAACACAACACGACACAAGTCACTACAGTTTTTTTTCTATAAATCTTGAATCAATTTGAAGGCACAGTACGTGCTATTGTAAATAATTGGCTAAATTTTATAAAAAATGTTCGATTTAACTGAGCCCGCCAGCCAAGAATTTAAAGAAAAATAAGCTATTAAAAATATAATATAAAAAAAAATTATATAATAAAAAAAATATTTAAAAAATAGATCGTACTATTCGAAATTCAAACTAGAATCTAGCTAGAACAAGTCGGCACGCGTTCCGAGTTCTTTAGTCAAAAAATCGCGACATACTGGCGCGCTAATAAACTTGCAGGAAGGACGTCTTTTCCTAGTGATGTAGACATAAAATACTTTTCAAAAAATCGCCAACGAGCGTTTTGAGCCAAAAAATCTAACCTAACCTAACCCTGGCGGGCGGGCGACTGGCGGGCGCGTAGGGGCCGCATTGCCAAATATTTTTTTTTGCATCTCGGCCGAATTATGCACTTGTATGCGACTTACGTCGTCCCTTCATTGTAGTGGTGCGACATGTACCGATTGGGCATTTTTATGTCGTCTTCGTGTGTGTATCACTCACACATGCGTGACCAACGAAATTTCTGACTGTGTGCGTCTGGTAGCCCTTTGGTTAAGAGTTTATTTTAAAAAATCGACGTGTTATGTAAACATCCAATTTTTGGGGCTAAAATACTTAGGTGTTGCCCGGAGGGGTCGACGGCCGCATTTTTCGGGAACTCTGACTAATTTCGCTAAAAGGATCCGTTTTGATTTACACACTCCGGTAACAGAAGCCAGTGTTTGGTTTACGAACGCTCCTCGCCTGTAGGTACCAACTTTACGGCGCGAACGCATTTTAAAATTCGAACTTCGATATGACATTATTTTTTTTAATTCGTCGCTACATAAGACGCAACGCAGTAGTCGTACACTTCCTCTGTTTTATTTTCATCCTTGTCTATGACTTAAGACGGAGTTTTATTAATACGACTCACTAGTCCTTGGAATGTCCTAGTGATCAATTATGCCGCGATGCAAGATAAACAATTATTATGGAAAATACCATACCTTACCTAATACAATGTTATACAATTATTCTAATACCTATATTCAAATTAACAACATTATGTTAAACAGACTAGATAATTCAACATGTGGCTTTGAAGAAAACTAAAACTAAAATAATTATTAAATAAGGTCATGTTAGTGTCATTTTTCTACTTAAAACATTATTTCATGTTTTGGTTATAATAATGTCAAATATGTACTTATTCAATGTTTTTGTTTTAATAAAAAAAAAAAATCCTTAAGAAATTTATTATAAAACTTATATTTGGAGCATAGCATTATATGGATGTCAAACATGGACAATGACGCAGAAGGAAAGAAAGATGCTTGATGCATTCGAAATGTGGACATGGAGGAGAATGGAAAGGATAAGCTGGACAGAAAAACTAACGAACGAGGAAGTCCTAAAAAGAGTAAACGAGAAGAGAACATTGGTTGAAATAATAAAGAATAGAAGAGGCAAAATGCTGGGCCACCTTATACGACATGACGATTTTTTTAAGAGCATAATAGAAGGAAAGATACAGGGCAAAAGAGGAAGAGGAAGACCAAGGATTAACTACATGGGACAGATAAAGGAAACACTAGGCGTCATGTCGTATAGGGAGATAAAGGATATGGCCTGGGATAGAGCTGGCTGGAGGAAGATGCACGAATTAGTTGCACCGACAAGAGGAAACTCTTAAATGAAAAGAGAGAGAAAAAAAATTGCTTATAACACATCTATGTACTTTTTCTTCGGGGCATTCAAAGAGTGGGCGGAACTTCTTAGATTTTTTAGATAAATTTATTTATGCATTTTGTATATGATTAAAATACTTAATTTAGCTATGAGGTCACATCCTTCGGTGGTATTTGTTATATATAGAAAGAACATAAAGACATGTTTATTTATAGATATTATTATATTTTTTTTGCAATTTAAATGCTTCAAATTGAATCAACTATATTACGTACGAGTATCTTTCTCCATTCGGCTCAATCGCAGAGCATCTTCTTGACGCCTCTATAATACAGTATACCCAGTTTTTCTGCAGGGAAATGGATTATTTGTAATGGGGTTTAACAATCCCATTGTAAGCAATATACTCTATCGGGGGGAAAGGGATTGTTAGTAATGGAGACTGAGAATCCCATTGCTAGCAATATACCCAACCAGGTCGACATCCTCGCGGTTCCCCCTGGAAACTATCATGGTTAATTCTTGATGAATTCATCATGATGGGCTAACTGGCCTGTTTTCATTCTCATCTTTCACCCTTCACTGGTGCTCCGCCAGCATATCCCGTTAGCGGAGGCGGGGTTACCACACCATTTTTACCCATCAAAAAAAAATACTCTATCAGGTCGACCTCCACGCAGTTCCACCTAAAAGCTATCGTAGTTAATTCATGTGGAATTCGTCACGACGGCCAATTGACCTGACTTCGTTTCACCTATCACAACTCTATGGTGCCCCGCCGCGTATACCGACAGCGCAGGTGGGGTGCAGGTGCTATTCCATTTTTACCCTTAAAAGAAACATGTCAGCTCTCTTATTTTATCACCTATTTTCATCAGTAACCTTCTTACTTATTTACCCTTTACGATTTACTTTTCCTATCCTATCCTTTAACTGTCCACTGCTGAACATAAGCCTCGCCCTTTGGAAGGTTTTGCCAGTAGTTGCCACGATTGGCAAGCGAATTGGCAACTGCAGTTAAGCTTTGGAAATGTTTTAAGAAGGACTCTGCTGCCCCTCCCCTATCCTCCCTTAGATGCCTCTTACACTCACGAGAAAGGAAGGGGTGGCCTGTTCTATGCATGGCAAAATCTCTTATAAATTAATTAATTCTCATTCTTCTTTTTTTCTTCTTTTCATTCTTAGAAGAAGAAAATTATAAATTTCTTATAAATTTATTAATTCAAAATTCCGTGAAATCATCCATTCATATAATATACATATATTTATTCCATCTATGTATATGTATATACACATTAGATTGACGTCTATAAGGACTTGTTTGTTTAATAAAGGCATAATACCTTTATCTTCAGGATGGGTATCATGGACGACACAATACACTATGTTATGTCCATGGCACCGATCATGTCTATAGGCGACGGTTACCACTTTCCATCAGGTGGGCCGTCAGCTTGTTTGTAATTTTAATTTGCATAAAACATAATAATAAAATTATTGTTCATTCGCATTTAAAATACATATCAGGCAATGAAAAAATTTACAAGACACATAGGCGAAGGAATAGAATCCTATGAAGGGATTTCTTCCAGTCAACGTGAAATACGACCTCGTCCCCACGCGGGGAAAGTTGTGAGTAAAAGCTAGTGATTTATATTTAAATAAAAATGTATTGAAACAATATGTTTTTTTATTTGTAAATATATAAACAATTATAGATTTTACAAAGTTTCAAACATTTATTTCGTTTACAAAGCAGTGATATGAACTATAAAAGATTGTTTGTATAGTATTCTATGGATGTTGTTAGAAATTTACTTTGATTTTGTTTATATTTATACAGTTTTATGTTTGTTGTTATTGTAGTTTTTATAACAGAAGGAGACTTTGTACAAAAGTCGATTGCTTGGGTACCTCTGTCTCATTCGTGTTTCAACCGTGAAGCAGTTGTGTTTGCATGACTGTGTTTCGGTTTGAATGGTGGGATATGGCGTGAATTTACTGGGTACAGAGGAATAACACCTGAGTCCTCAGGAATGGCAACACATGGGGGGTATCATGGGCGAAACAGTATACTCTGTTATGTCCACGGTACTACTCATGTCTATAGGCGACGGTTACCACTTTCCATCAGGTGGGCCGTCAGCTTGTTTGCCATTCTAAGTTGTATATAAAAAAAAACATTGAAGAGAAGTATTGATATTTACCTTCGTATTTTAAAATTTAAACCTAAGAACCAAAAATATCCTGAGCATATCACGCTTCTAAAAAAGATTCATTAAAAAATTGTCTATACGCAAAAAACATTGGAGCGTGGTGAAGTAAAAAGGGCCCCAAAGGTCACCGGGACACAAACGCAGGTGACTTAAAAATAGTAGTCCCTTTTGAAACTATTCACTGGGCCCAACCTGATCGATAGTGTATACAGGATGGTTCAATAACTTTTTTCTTTTATTTTTAAACGATAAAGTCCTATCTATGGTCAAGTTTTTTTTTTTTTAAATATGGGATAATTGAATTCGCCTAATAATAAATAATGTGCACCAGAGGGAGACTTTGTACAAAAGTCGATTGCTTGGGTACCTCTGTCCCATTCGTGTTTCTATCGTGAAGCAGTTGTGTTTGCATGGCTGTGTTTCGGTTTGAAGGGTGGGATATGGCGTGAGTTTACTGGGTACAGAGAAATAACACCTGAGTCCTCAGGAATGGCAACGCATAGGGGGTATGTATTATTGTAATATAAATACATTGTAGTGTACTTCAGTACTTCAATATAATTATATGAAGAAGTAACAAAGTATTGTGGAAATTATCACATAAATACTCTATAAATTAAATTAATTAATACTATATATATATATAGTCTATGATAGGGTCAATTATATGTTTGTTTGTTTTTTTATTAAATTTTATTCAAACAGCCAATTCTGGAAAATCTTTGACTTGAGATATCAAGAACTTTTGCAATTATATAACTATTTATTACAAACACTAGATTTTCCTCTAAGCATTTTCTCTCTCACTGCATTTAGTCTCTGTTAGAGGTAGAGAGAGAGAAAAGAGGGAGCTATCTTTGCTAACAGGGAGGGAGATTGTTAGTAATGCGGACTACCAGTCCTATTGCTAACAATATACACTGTCGAGTCGACCTCCACGTGGTCCTGGAAACCATTGTGCTGAATTCCATGTGTATTCATCACGTCTAATCTGCCTTTTCATTCTCACCTATTATCTCTCACTGGTGCTCAGCCAGCGTATACCGTTAACGCAGGCGGGGTTACCATTTCATTATCACCCATTAAAAAAACTTCTTGCTAAAATTTATTAAACTAATCGCCATAAATACGATAAAGAATATATAAAATATAATGGGACAGATGGGATAGATCCATTTGATAACTATTCGATACAGATTTGATCTCAATACATTCAAAAATCAGTCTACAGGACTTCTATACCATCTTACAAACAGACACACCACTGTATTGCTTTTATATTTTAATCTATCCTCACTAATAATATAAATGTGGTAGTGAGTTAGTTTGTTTGTTACCTTTTAGCTCCTAAAAGACTTAACCAATCACTATTAAATTTGGTATACACGTATTATATATAGGCTGGCATCATCCAGATCCTTAATCATATCCTGGTTACGCGAACGAAGTCGCGGGTAAAAGTTAGTAGTTTTATAATTGTTGTTTAGGACTATTATATTTAAAAATATATTTTTTTATACAACTTAGAATGGCAAACAAGCTGACGGCCCACCTGATGGAAAGTGGTAACCGTCGCCTATAGACATGGGCAGTGCCATGGACATAACAGAGTATACTGTTTCGCCCATGACACCCCCCATGCGTTGCCATTTCTGAGGACTCAGGTGTCATTCCTCTGTACCCTGTAAATTCACACCATATCTCACCCTTCAAACCGAAACACAGATATGCAAACACAACTGCTTTACGGTTGAAACACGAATAGGACAGAAGTACCTAAGCAAACGACTTTTGTACAGTCTCCCACTGTTAACATATAGCGTGTGTTACATAATTTCTCCGCTAGTTGGCGTCGTAGCGCTGTAGCGAGCTACGTAACTTTCTAGTAGTGAATTCTAAGATTCGGATATCTATCGAGTTAATGAAAGAGACTTGACTAAAAAATGTTGCAATTTAGTCTTTTAAGTTGTTAATGTCTAAGTATGCGTTTACTTTTTGAGGAATTTTCAAGTTTTGTTTTTATAAACCTTCGCGAAATAGTGTTTATTTGTGCATTTTATAATAGAAATTATACAACTAAGTATTTCTGAAATGAATATATAAATGTGTATTTTATACGTTTCTTTTATACAACTTAGAATGGCAAACAAGCTGACGGCCCACCTGATGGAAAGTGGTAATCGTCGCCTATAGGCATGAGCAGTATGGACATAACAGAGTATACTGTATCGCCCATGATACCCTCAATGCGTTGCCATTCCTGAGGACTCGGGTGTTATTCCTCTGTACCCTGTAAATTCACGCCATATCCCACCCTTCAAACCGAAACACAGCCACGCAAACACAACTGCTTTACCTTTTATTGGAATAAGTCCGCCATTGTACTCATTCTTTTCTTAAGAACTCTGTATCCTATAATTTGAGATTTTACAATCACAATAAAGTGTGACAAACAAACAAACAATATATATATAACACGACAATATTATGTAAACACAATCGTGATATTATTTAAAAAAAAATCCGCATTCATCATATCATTAGTCATTTTGTATAGCTATAAATGTTACTTAGATATTATTATATAAATAATTTTATATATACATATGTTTGTTTGTAATGAATGAAAAATGAAAACTACTCAACCAATTATAAAAATTCGTATACCTATAGAAAGCTATACTATCAACCAGTAGCATAAGCTACATATTATTAAAAAAAATATAGAAATACCTACAATAATTACAATAATATAATCAAAAATAACCAAAATTTTGCGTATTTAAATTAAAAGAAATAAATAGAATGAAATAGAATACTTCATTTGCTATGAATAGGTGATGACAATGTTCTTATTGAATACGTAAATAGTTCTATATTTAGCTAATATTATGTATGCAAAACTAAAAAAATAATAATAACAAAACATCATGCTTTAGGAATGGCGATGTATAAGATAAGACATTTTCTATTGCACTTGCTATTTAAAATTACATAAAAATCAATAAAAAATATGTAATCTATATTTTGAAACTTAATTTTTTTAATGTTTTTTTTTGTTTTATGATAAAATACTAATCTGTCTATCTATCAACCTATGCATAGCCGGGACGGATCACTAGTATGCAGTATAACCAAGAAAAATTTTGACATAAGAGGGCGCCATGGAATTCTCTCCCAACATCTGTATTAATATATAAACGTTCTTCAATTCGCCGTGTAGTCCTGGCATAGAATAGGCCAATGGGCAGCAGTATCCCTCTTAAAATATTATCTAAACTTATCTACGGTTACCAAGCCACCTGCCAAGCGTAGCAACTAACGGCAAAACCTCTCTTGATGATGGAGGCCTATGTTCATCATTGGACAGTTACTGCCTGAGATGGTGATGATGATTGAGACAAAAAAAACATGCAATAATTATACATTTTGTTTCCAAGACTTTATGCTAGGATTTAATTTTTTTATTTATTTTATTTATACATTAGTACATATATGTGTACATGGCGGACTTAATGCTAAAAGCATTCTCTCCCAGTCAACCATAGGGAAGTGTCAGAATACTCGAATGCGGTACTACTAATTATTGATATACATACATACTAAAATTACATATATAAACGAATAAATATATATGAATAACAAATATGCTTACACATATATGACATATACTATATTATACACTAAATTGAGAATAGTATAAAGCACTTACTGCTCGGATAAAGTAAAAAAGTGAGCGTGAACGTTTTTTTGTTTTGAAAGACGGTTTAGTCGGTAGTCTCTTAATGGCATTTGGCATGGCATTAGAATGGCAGGCTTCTCTGTATCATTAAGTAGAGTCCTCTTTCAATTTAGCATTTAAATAAATATCAGAGTAATTAAATTTCAATTCGCAGTTCCTACATAAAATGTACTCGAAAAAACGTTAAGAGAATTGACAATATGAACATTACATATGGTGTTTTCTTTATGGTTTGTATGAGGGGTTACTATTACCCATGTTCAGGTGACGACAGAACATATGAGGTTTTATGTCGAATTTTCATCTCTAAGATGCACTTTATACCTCGTATTATGCTATATCTATTAAATTACCAGAGGAAGGCTTTTTATAAAAGTCGATTGCTTGACTATAGGTCAGACTGGAACTTCATTGGTGAACTATTTAATGCTAAAAGCATTCTCTCCTGTTCAAACTTAGAGAAGTGTCAGAATGCTCGACATACTACACATGAGAATGTACACATGTTATTAAAGATATTAGATAATTTAAATAATTAAATAGATATAATTAAAGATGGAAAGAATCTCACATAGTCGAGAACAGTTTTTCATCTTTATAATAAAAAAAAAAATCAACGTATTCCTCAAAGCATCACTCTGTATATCGATGGAGCCGGTCCGATGCGCGGGCGCATATTAGATAGCGCAGGTTGTCGGCCGCGCGCCCTTGTTAGACAAAGGACGTACGCACACACTGACGCCACGTACGCCATAGTACGATGTAGATGTGGACCACAGATACAAATATATTTCTTACTGTACAAGTGATAAATCACAAAGCAGATATAAAGTCTAATTATAATTTTGGGCTCCGCTGCCTTTAATGTTTTAGCAAGGAATCTGGCACTGGCAGTGACCTTCAGACCTTAGATGGAACCAGAGCCCATTTGAAGGTTGACAAAAATGTCTGAATCACGAATTGATTTTATATCATACAAGTCTAACATTTAATTTTGCTAAATTACTATTAGATTATAATTATTTAGAATAGAATAGAATGGAATAGAATGGAGTAGAATGGAATAGAAATAAATAGAATGAAATAGAATACTTTATTTGCTATGAATAGGTAATGACAAAGTTCTTATTTAATACGTAAATAGTTCTATATTTAGCTAATATTATGCATACAAAACCAAAAAAATAACAACATGCTTTAGAAATGTCGATGTATAAGATAAAACACTTTCTATTGCAATTGGTATTTCAAATTACATAAAAATCAATCAAAAATATGTAATCTATATTTTTAAACTTAATTTTTTTTGTTTTTTTTTTATGATATTTAGAATAACAAACAAGTTAATAAACAGCTTAAAGCTAGTTATAACCATTATCTATAATAATATTAATGGTTTTTATTTAAATTAACTTATTTCCAAGCATTTTTGAATAGTCTTTTTTATGAGTCTATCGCCCATTCTGAATGCAGTTTCAACTGAGAAGGCAAGCAAGAAACTCAGGTGTTGTTTTTTTAAAAAAAAAACTTGGATTAATAATTTATACATGAATAGCACCATGGGTTTTGCAATAAACATTGATGGTCATGGTACTCCATGGTAATATAAGGTATGTTTGGGGGGGAAAGGGATTGTTAGTAATGGAGATTGAAAATCCCATTGCTAGCAATATATCCAACCAGGTCGACCTCCTCGCGGTTCTCCCTGGAAACTATCATGGTTAATTCCCGATGAATTCATCATGATGGGCTAACTGGCCTGTTTTCATTCTCATCTACCACCCTTCGCTGGTGCTCCGCCAGCGTATCCCGTCAGCGCAGGCGGGGTTACCATACCATTTTCACCAATCAAAAAAATATAAAGTATGACAATTGTATGTAGTATCTACTAGTTCTTTTCTAACTTGCCGGAAATTCACCGAGTGACGGAGAAATATTTATACCAAGCTTAGTTAGCATAGTATATATAAGTATAAAAAAATATAGATTTTTATTATTATTCATATATATATACTGTACGTGATAGAGTTGGGTAACATACAGCAATATCTATGTATTTTAGTTACAATATCTACATATATATACTGGTTCAATAATGAATCTTTTAAAACTCTGTTATCCAAAAAAAATAATATTGGATAACAGACTTTAAACATATTCGAAAATAGATATCCGATCGATATAGGCGATATCGAAATGAGTGATAATCTTTTTTCCATCATCAAATGTCCAGAGGATATATAGATATCGGATCGATATCCATATTATCCATGGCTAGACTATCACGTTACCATCTGTTGCTTTATTCCCATTATTTATTGTTTGCATTATATCTTTATTATATATATATATATATATATATATATATATATATATATATATATATATATATATATATATATATATATATATATATATATATATATTCTTGTACTTTCCTAGGTAAACATATTGGAAAATAGTCATCTAGTCGCTTAAATAAATAAATAATAATGAAGGCAAAACGTTGAACAAGACAATGTCTGCATGTTTTATGTTTTATATAGAAAGAGACGTTCTCGTCTCTTATAAAACATAAAACTTATATAAATCGCTTTAATGATTTAAAGCGATTAAAAACTAAATTAAAAAATAAAACTAAATTACCTAAATGGTGAATAATAATTAATAGCTAATTTTTATCTCTATAATCTCTCTTTGTACCTACAAAACATAAGACACTGTCTGTTGGATCAGGGCATACATTATTTTTTAAGCAACGCATGCTCACACTGGTTGCATTATACTCGTGGAACTGTTTAACCCCATAAATCCAAACCAAATCCAATCCAAACCAATGAAATTTAACATTTTTCTCAAAGAAACGACGAGAAATCAAAAAAAATCGAAACCCTAGAGGGGCTTCAAATTTTCAAGTCTCTTTTCAGAATAGCGGTAAATAAAATTAAGATGTCATTGTTAAAAATTTTGTTAAAAATTATTTTATTGCAAAACTAACAGCCAAATTGACTTACGCGTATTTTTGTCGAAAATGGGATAGTCTTAAAGTTAGTTGAGTATTATTTTTGAAGTAAAATTAAGATCGCTATAATATAGAATAAAATAGAATGTAATAGAATAGAATAATTAAATGTAATATAATAACATGGAACGGAATGGAAAAAAATGGATGAATTAATGGAATTGAATTGAATGAAATGGAATGGAATAAAACAGAACGGAAAATAATAGAAATCATCAATTTATTCAAATAGATTTGTTATTTGTTTGTTGTTTAGCGCTTTTAAGTACGTGTAGTCCTTTTTATAATTTTACTGCTGAGTCCGGAATATTGTTAAAGAATACCTACCATATTGACAATTAGACGCGGAATATTAGTGTAGTATAAAGAACAACCAGTAGTCCATTGCTTTTATATGTTACGAACGATTACAAAACCATTTGGTACGCATTGTTCTATGTAAACGTGTTCGTCGGACGACTGCTAGAAAATAGTTTTTTCTAGACTGGGGTGTTGGTATTTAACACAGAGTAATGCATAGATTAGATACATTTTCCAAGTCGATAAATGTGACCCTGAAACAAATGTGATGTGTGAAATAATGTGGATAAAGTCGCATGTATAGATAGTCATAAAAACTCTACTACACTCGTTATACAAGAAATGTTTAAGTGCATACATATAGTACAATCATGTATGTACATTGCATGTATCGATGCCAAGCTCACATGTGTGAGTGTTTGTGTGGGTGTGAGCGGGTTCAATTCCCGAAATGGGGGTCGTGGAACCCAGCGCAGCTAGTCTGCACTGCCGGTGCACTTTTTTTAGATTTCACGGGCACATTTTAAAATCACATCCAAGAAATTGTACAGTCATTAACACGAATTAAATACACACATCACGTAATAACCAAAAACAATACTGAATAGTTAATTAGAGATGGCAATATTGAGGTTTATTTATGTATTATAAATAACCATTCAATGGTTTTTCGTTAAATTACGTACAGACAATAGCTTTTTTATACAAATCGGAACTGCAATCAATTCAGTGGTGACGCAACACCTCTTGAACAGAACCGTGGGTACCAGATAATACATTACACTTAAAACTTATGCTGCTTATTATACTTAGAACTTTTGTCATATGATAAATGTTCTCAGGAAAGGCGACATGTTGCAGCCAGTATTTATTTTTTTTTTTTTGTGATGGGTTAAAATAGTATGGTAATCCCACCCGCGCTAACGGGATACGCTGGCGGAACACCAGTGAAGGATGATATGTAAGAATGAAAAAGCAGGTCAGTTAACTCATTGTAATGAATACACCTGGAATTCACCATGATGATTTCCAGGGGAGACCACGTGGAGGTCGACTTGACAAAGAATGGAACTGGTAGTCCGGATTACTAACAATTCCTTTCCCCCTAAATAGACAAATACTTTACTCACCTATCATCATTCACTGGTGCCCCGCCAGCGTATACCGATAGCACAGGCAGGGTTACCATTCCATTCTTACCTATTAAAAAAAAGGATGAATTGGTCAGGATGTGCCATTTGCCTGATTATATCCTATTGGTACTCCAATAAAACAATAATATATAATAGTGGATGTACCATTCTATTATCACCCATTAAAAAAAAACCCTCATTAAAAAACCTTTATTCACTTAATTTACTAACAATCCCTTTCCCTCCAATAGGTATATTGAAGAAAAGGGATTGTTAGTAATGGATTCTAACTGCCCCATCATTAGCAATATACCCTATCAGGTCGACCTCCACGCGATTCCCATTGACCAGAGGGAGACTTTGTACAAAAATCGATTGCTTGGGTAACTCTGTCCCATTCGTTTTTCAACCGTGAAGCAGTTGTGTTTGCATAACTGTGTTTCGGTTTGAAGGGTGGGATATAGCGTGAATTTACTGGGTACAGAGGAATAACACCTGAGTCCTCGGGAATGGCAACGCATGGGGGGTTTCATGGGCGAAACAGTATACTCTGTTATGTCCATGGTACTGCTCATGTCTATAGGCGACGGTTACCACTTTCCATCAGGTGGGCCGTCAACTTGTTTGCCATTCTAAGTTGTATAAAAAAAACCATCGTGGTTAATTCTTTTCAAAATCTTCACGATGGACCAACTGGCCTGTCTACATTTTCACCTATCACTGGTGCCTCGCCAGTGTATACCGATAGCGCAGGCGGGGTTTACATTCCATTACTGTCCATTAAAAAAAAAACCTATTGCTCTTAACAAAAATAGATACTCATCTAGTTTGTGTTTATATATAAACTAACCTACACCAACCGTATTCTAGTTAATATCTCTGTTCTAACCTTGGTGCGTGTCACTGAACTCCACTATTTAGAATCGAGTAGGTAGATAAAAAGTATTAATGCAAAAATGTGTTTCACAGTGCCAAAATAAAAATAGTTCCCCGCCACTGGTGTGAGCGGGACAGTCGTATATTTCTATCTGGTCATTTGAAAAATATTATGTTGATTTCGTCATCTATTTGTTTATTAAAACCGAACTAGACTGGATTCGAAAATTACGAGTTTTTAAAATGTTTTCAGTATTAGCAATATTCTTTGGGATCAACATCCAGCCGCATGATCATGGGCGGCGGCAGTCACTTACCATCAGGTGACCCGCATGCTCGTTTGCCTGGGTGTTATAAAAAAAATATAATTAAAACAAAAAAAGACTTCAATTAAGACAAAAACTGTTGTTTTGATCCAAGAATTAAACCGCTGAACATTTCTTGCAAATTTCTATGGAACTAATCTGTAAGTATATTATTTCAGATAAAAAAAAGTTTTCTAAATCGACTTAGAACTGCTGAAGTAGATAACTGATAACAGAACTCCTTCTTTTTGAAGTCGGTTGAAAATACCAGTAACTTAATTTTTTTTATACAACTGAGAATGACAAACAAGCTAACGGCCCACCTGATAGAAAGGTGTAACCGCCGCCTATAGACATGAGCAGACATAACAGAGTATACTGTTATGGACATAACAGAGTATACTGTTTCGCCCATGATACCCCCCATGCGTTGCCATTCCCGAGGACTCAGGTATTATTCCTCCGTACCCAGTAAATTCACGCCATTCCCTTTAAACCGAAACACAGTCATGCAAACACAACTGCTCCACGTTTGAAACACGAATGGGACAAAGGTACCCGAGCAATCGACTTTTGTACAAAGTCTTCCTTAGCTAGCTATACTACTGAGGACTCAGGTATTATTTCTCCGTTCCCAGTAAATTCACGCCATTCCCTTTAAACCGAAACACCGCCATGCAAACACAACTGCTTCACGTTTGAAACACGAATGGGACAGAGGTACTCGAGCAATCGACTTTTGTACAAAGTCTTCCTCAGCTAGCTAGACTAGCTACGAAATACACAAAAAAAAATAGAATCTATGTACTTACGTTTAATATTCATTGTCTTGTAAATCAAACACAAAAAACATAATTTCAGATAAATACTTGCACCTTGTTATACCGTGGGATATATACCTGTTTCTATAATATATACATAGTTTATATAATTAGTCGCACAATACATATTTATACATATATTTTTTTTATTTTAAACCAATTCACAACTTGTCTATGTATTTGAGATGCACAAATGCCAAATTTAAACATGACGTTGTAACGCCAGAGAAACTGCTAACAAACTAGTGAAGAGTTTAGAAAATACATTTAAAATTAATTCATTTATTATTAGACAACTATGACAGCCATTATACAAGCTTAATCTGGCGGCTTCGCTTGCGTAAATCAATACATATAGTATACTATGTGCTAAGTTTTTTTTCAAGGCACTTTCTCCCACGCACAACCACTCTTTGGAATCAACTTCCAGCAGCAGTATTTCCGAACCGATACGACAACATAACCTTCAAGAAAAAAGCATATTCCTTTTTAAAAGGCCGGCAGCACACCTGCAATGCCGTAGGTGTTGTGGGTGTGACCATGGGCGGCGGTTGTCACTTACCATCAGGTGAGCCGCATGCTCGTTTGCCCCCTGTGTTTTACAACACAAAAAAGAAAAAAAAAAAAGTTAAAACTTTAGTTCTTTGTCTACTCTGTAGTTTTTATCTCATCGTTATCATCATATCAGCTTTTAACTGTCCACTGCTGTCTACTGTGAAGCAGTTGTGTTTACATGGCTGTGTTTCGGTTTGAAGGGTGGGATATGGCGTGAATTTACAGGGCACAGAGGAATAACATCCGAGTCCTCAGGAATGGCAACGCATGGGCGGTATCATGGGCGAAACAGTATACTCTGTTATGTCCATGGTACTGCTCATGTGTATAGGCAACGGTTAGCACTTTCCATCAGGTGGGCCGTCAGCTTGTTTGCCATTCTAAGTAGTATATAAAAAAACATAAACCTCCCCCTAGGGGGTTTGCCAATAGTTGCCACGTTAGCAAGCTGATTGGTAACAGCAGTCGGAGTTTGGAGATGTTTTAAGAGGGACGCTGCTGCACATCCCTCGCCCTCCCTTAGTCGCTTCTTAAGACACCCACGGGAAAGGAAGGGGTGGTATTGGGGTGGTTTACCTATTCTATGCCGGGACCACTCAGGAAGTTTTTGTGTAAAATGGATCAATCATTCGTCCATCCAGACATAGTCACGAACATTTGAATTTATAATAATCAGAATATATCTGTATCTATCTATAACAATCCCACTGCTAGCAGTATCTTAATAAATAATTGCTATAATGTAGTCAGATCGACCTCCTCGCGGTCTCCTCTGGATTAATCTTTCTCTATCATATTTAATTCCAAGTGAATTAATCACGATGGATCAATTAACTTGCCTTTTCATCCTCACCTCTCATCTCTCACTGGTATCCTATGAACACCTGCAATACCAGTGGTATTACACGCGCGTTGCCGACCCTGAAGAAACGTCTTTACCACCCTTTTAAAAAACCCCATGCTGTAGTCTCTTGGAAAACCCTCGGCAGGGAGCTCATACCATAACCTGAATCTTCGTGGGAGAAAACATCTCTGAAACCGCGCTGTAGTATATGAGGATGAACTCCCTGTCGATGGCGAGCCGTACGATGATAGAAAGCGGCCGTGGGCATCATATTGAACAATTCCTCTGAACACAATCCCTTGTACAAGCGGTAGAACACGCAGAGTGTGGCAAAATCTCTCCTAAGACTTAAGGGTTCGATACCGCATTAAATATTAAATTCGTGGTATTGTAAACATTTACAATAATTGATTTAAATAGAAAAAAAAAACTGTCTAAAAAACTAAAAGAGAAAAATATCAAAATTTTGTATGACATCAAATAAAAGGAGTGTCCTTTGATATTTTTACATAATCTAGCTCATAACTGGCAATAAAAAAAAAGTATTTCGCCAATCCTTTTTTTATTTTTCGAATTCCACATGTTTTTTCATTAACTTTTTAAATTACACCATGACGTCACTGACTGCAGAAAGGAGGTCGCATTACGCTCCTCTAATATGTACAAAGTACAGTACTTCAAAGAGGTTATTTTATTAGTTGATCCCAGTGGAAATCGTATATATTTTTTTTAATTTTCACTTTGTTTATGCATGGATTTTTATGTATTTACGGTATTGCAATTATTATTATGTATTAATTACTTCTACAATATGAATATTTATAAATTACAGAATATATTAAATAATGAATAATAACAATAATACAAAAAATATGTACCTATTGTGAAATAATTTCAATAACTGGATAATATTGTAACAAACTCTTGAACTATTTCTACAGTGAAAAAAATGCTTGTCTCTCCTACTTGCTGTGCCCAATAGTGTCCATAATTTTACCAAAGGGAGACTTTGTACAAAAGTCGATTACTTGAGTACCTCTGTCCGATTTGTATTTCAACCGTGAAGCAGTTGTGTTTGCATGGCTGTGTTTCGGTTTAAAGGGTGGGATATGGCGTGAATTTACTAGGTACAGAGGAATAACATCTGAGTCCTCAGGAATGGCAACGCATGGGGGGTATCATGGACGAGACCGTATACTCTGTTATGTCCACGGTACTGCTCGTGTCTATAGGCGACGGTTACCACTTTCCATCAGGGGGACCGTCAGATTGTTTGCCATTCTAAGTTGTATAAAAAAAAAATTAATTTGAAATGTTATCTACTAATGCACGTTATGGAGGACAAAAAGAAATAAATAAATAAATATAAAGTTTTATAAATACGTCAACAATTATTAAATCGTCAAATTATAGGATATAAGGGGATCCAAATAAAAACTAAATAATACTCATAAAGTATCCTTCCCTTATATACTTTACTGTTCCAGTCGATAGAGGATATTTTACATTGACGTAAATTTTGCTCACGGAATCGAATCAAGACCTTTGGCGTCTCAACTGTTACTGACATGTAAAAACAATAAGGTTATTCCCTATGTTTCATTACGTATTCTTAATTAAACTAGTGATCGCTCAATGGTCGAAATTCGATCATAACATATATTGTAATAAATGAATTTATTATGGTCATGTTTGACATTTAGTAAGACTATAGACAAATAATATAAAAGACAAACAATATTAATCTATTCTCAATTTGAACACAGACTTTAACAATAAACAAAAGAGCATATATGCGTGTGTGTGTCAAATACATGGTAGTGTGTGTAATGTTTTTTTTTTATTGATTTAATGTATTTTTAATGCATAATTAAAAAAAGAATATCAGCATTCTGCACTCCTTCTCTGTGTAAACTATAAGTGTGCCAAATTTCATACTTCTCCGTCCGCGCAATTTTCTTAAAAAGTGGTACAAAGTTTTTGCTTCACGTTAATACGTGATATATTATTATAGATATGTATTGTACAATTTTTTTATTAAATATGTACTGTAAAAATATTTCCGGTGTAGCGTGTGACGAGGCCTTTATCGTAGTCTAGTCATCCTAACCTTGGTCTCGCTGCGGTCATTGACCGAGGGCGCCGCAACAACTAATCATTTGTAGGCATTTTCAGGGATCCGCCGTCAATTAGTAATGATCCTTACTAAGAATTTGTTTGTTTGTTGTGCACCTTATTGACTCGTGTAATTTCAAATTTCACGACTGTTGGTCGAAAAAAATTTAATCGAATTTTAACATATTAAATGCTTCTAATTCAGTAGCCTGAGGAATATAGTTATATGAATGTTCATTAATTATTTATATATATATATATATATATATATATATATATATATATATATATTAATATTATAATAGATCAGAATTTTACAAAATAGTACAAAAATAATACTCAAGAAGTCAATCAAATTGACAATCTCTTTCTTTTTAAAAACAGTAGAAAAGGCAAATTGTATCTCTGTTTAGTCATACCAATATTATAAAGAGGAAAGATTTGATTGTTTGTTTGCAATGGAAAAACTCAAAAACTACTAAATCAATTTTAAAAATCACTTCACCTATAGGTGAAATAGCAACATGGGCTATATATTTTTTCTATGTACTCGTGCAGAGTCGGGACGAATCGCTAGTGTTCTTATAAAATATATTCTCAAATTCTAAAATGTACAAATAAAGTGATCGAATGAGTCCAGAACCCTCTTCTTACGAGTTCTCTCTCTCCCTTGACCGGTTCGCATATTAAACGAGATCGAGTCTCATGGTCAATGCCATTTGATTTGAAATAAATAAAGTATCGTACATTGTTCTTATTAATTTGTTCACTTCATCATCATCATCATAAAACCTCATTAACCTCCCACTGCTGGGCTTAATAGTAGTCACTGATAACTTGGTCAGCTAACCATTTTAATAACGTTTGAACAGACTGACATTTTTTATGCTACTTAGAATGGCAAACAAGCTGATGGTATACCTAATGGAAAGTGGTAACCGTCGCGGGGAGAAAGAGATTGTTAGTCATTACTAACAATCTTCTTCTTCTCAGTCTTCATTAAGACTGAGAATCCTATTGCTAGCAATATACCCAACCAGGTCGCCCTTTTCGCGGTTCTCCCTGGAAACTATCATGGTTAATTCCTGATGAATTCATCATGATGGGCTAACTGGCCTGTTTACATTCTCATCTATCACCCTTCACTGGTGCTCCGCCAGCGTATCCCGTTAGCGCAGGCGGGGTTACCATACCATTTTCACCCATCATAAAAAAAAGTGGTAACCATCGCCTAAAGACATTTGCTGTAAGTTCCCGCCATAGAATGGACCATCCCTTCCTTTTCCGTATTGTAAGAAGCGATTAAGAGCATTTCATGATCGAGGGATGAGCAGCAACGTCCCTCTTGAAACATCACCAAAGCCAAACTGCAGTTGCCAATCAACCTACCAAGCGTGGCAGCTACTGGCAAAACCCTCCAGGAGAGAGGCTTATACAGCAATGGGCAATTAAAGGCTAACATAATGATATGATGAAGAAGTGCCTCATATTAGGCAAATGTCAGCTGAACTAGTTGCTCAGCTGCTGCTGTGAGTACCCCAATGCAATGTTTACAGCTGCACAGCGCTTGTTTTCAGCCAGTCCCTCTTGGATATCACAGAATAAAACTATCTTTCTGTACTCCTTGGTCGATGCCATCACTTGATCTAAATTCTATTTAGTTTTTTGGGCAACACTGCTCCTCTTCCTCTCAAAATATGCCATCAAAATTTATTTTACGCTGAAAATTGTTTTTCGCATTTGGCTGTTTAATGCCCTTTGCCATCTGGCGTCTAGAGCGATAGCTTCTCGCTCTTTACGAATCGGTGCTCAATTAACCACGATGGTTTCTAGCGAAACCACGTGGAGGTCAACCTGATGGGATACGATATCTTCTGACCATTACAATATTCAAGCTACTATTTACCCGACTCTCTTTTTTCATTTAAGAGTTTCCTCTTGTCGGTGCGACTAATTCATGCATCTTCTTCCAGCCAGCTCTATCCCAGGCCTTATCCTTGACCTCCCTATACGACATGACACGTAGTGTTTCTTTTATCTGTCCCATGTAGTTATTCCTCGGTTCCCCTCTTCCTCTTTGGACTATTACGATAGAAATTTATAACGAACGAAATGTTAAACTCCATTTGCTAGGTCTATTTCGGTACGAACGAAACCACGAAACTGAATCCGAAAATTCGGAATTTCATTTCATGGTAGATCCCCTGGCTTGGTATTCTTTTTAAACAAACATATTTACAGTTTGTCCATGACGAATCTAAGACTTGATGTTTACTAGCATCTAAACTATTAGACGATACAATGACAACATTAAGTGGTCACAACAAGGGCAAATGACGAATTTTCAATAGGTAATGCGTCGTATTTGCCCGGTCATCTAGAATAGCTCAAGGTCAGACTCTATGCATAACGTGGCTGATATACCTACGTTTAAACTATACTCCTACATTGTTTAGAATTTAATTCGTGGAATTGTAGACACAGGAAAGTCGTATTATATGTTTATAAAATACTAGCGCTTCGCCCGCGGCTTCGCCCGCCTGGATCTTGGTTATCGCAATATGCAATTTTTGGAAATAACTCGATAGATTTATTTGGATAAGGATTAATACTGGAGTATGAAAATACCACCTAAACGGCGACCAGCGTGGTCATTCGTAATTTTAGAATGAAAAGTGATTATTGTGACCTAACCGTAATAGTTAGACATATGCTATCACGGATTTATTTGTAGATCTCAATGAGTACTTTAAAAGCGTAGAACATTGTTTTTTTTATTATAAGCAACTATTTAGTCAGTGCCGCTTTCGAATGGTGAAAGAATTTTTAAAAACGGTCCAGTAATTTTTGAGCCTATTCATTACAACCAAACAAACAAACAAACAAAGTTTTCCTCTATATAATATTAGTGTAGACTAGCGGCCAGGTACGTGCTTCGCTTCGTACAAAGTGATATGTTCGAATAATAAAAAAAAAATTAACATCAAATTCATTTATTCAAACAAAAAATAAAAACTGTCAACACTGAAAAAAGTTTCAATTTGACAGCACAATCCCTATCTTAAAAAAAAAAGTTTGAATTTGACACAAAAATCCCCATTAACAAAATGATCCGCCATTTATTGAATTCATTTGCTACAAAAATGTGATAAATGAAGAACCGCTCGACCGATTTCAATATCCTTAAATTCAAAAATGTTTGTCAACTTCAAATCTTGAAACTTCAAATTTGGGCGGCGGTAGTCACTTACCATCAGGTGAGCAGCACGCTCGTTTGCTCCTGTTATAAAAAAAAAAACAAAGTTCGTTAAATAAATATCTAAATGTTTCACACAAAATAATAAATTGAAACTTGTATTGTCACACGTCTAATAGTCGAGCGATGACCGCGCGCTGACCGCGGTCACGGCGAACCCAAGGTCAGGTTGGTGACCGCGGTCACGCTGATTCACTATTATTCTAAGCATAATGTTAGCATAGGTTATGGAGATAGACGTCATATATGAATACTACTATAACAACATAGTGTGCATTGTGTACGTTTGTGTGCTACTCATATTTAGGACGGGCGCAGACTTTCCACTTTAATTAATTAATTTAATAATTTATTTATTTATTTTATCTTCAACTAACAAAGAATCAGTATAATAACAAATACTGTATCACTATAAATAACAATAACAATAAATACTATACACCTATTAAAAGAAATAACATTTTATACTTTAATTATGTAAACACAAACACACTGGCCATCCAACGAATTTCTAGCAAGTTGGAGACAAATACGTCTAGTTGTGGATACTGTTTCAAAAACATCATTGAAAATAATTGTTTTAAAAATCAAATGACTGAACCGATTTTGATAATACTATAATCGGAACAATCTGAAAGTATACCCTTTCAGTTACAAAAGGAATTTTCCAAATCGGTTTAGAACTGACAGAGTCATTAGTTAACGAACATAAAAATAACTGATCTGCTTTCATCGTCACCTATCGTCGCTCATTGGTGCTTAGCCAGCGTATAGCGATAGCGCAGACGGGGTTACCATTCCGTTATCACCCTTTAAAAAAATATTTATCCATGGAAAGGGGTGGAGGGAGAAGGATTTGTTAATAATGGGGATTAGTAACCCTGTTGCTAACAATACACCCTGTCAGGTCGACCTCCACACGATTCCACCTGAAAACCATCGTGGCTAATTCTAGTTGAATTAGCTACGATGTCATCTTCACCCATCATCCCCCACTGGTGCCCCGGCAAGGTATACCGTTAGCACAGATGGGATTATCATTCCATTCTCAAGCATTAAATTTAAAAGTCTAATAAATTATAAACCGATTTGTCGACCATATGCGGATACCCTTACTATCCCACTTCCCTAACTACACCGATGACCTTGAATTTGAAACTATCGCGTAGTCCCGTTCGCACATACGGAAAACAATGATCAAAATATACAACCGTCCCGTTCGCACAATTTATTGTCGCTGTGTGCCGCCTATTAATGATTCTTTGTTTTTCGACTTTGTCTACGTTTTAGGATGTTTAAGGCTCCAAGGTTTTTTGCAGGCGTAACGTGGTGCCTATGAGGGTAGGTCAGTGACATTATTCTGTAGAAATCCACTTTTAATTTGTTGCTATTATAAGAAGTAATGAAATAGATTTGGTTATAATATTTGTGTTGGAGATTTCACGACTCGAACGAATCGAACAAGGGGAAATGAAATGAAATTCCGAATTTCCCGGACTAATTTTTTTGTTTTTATTCATACCGAAATTAACCCAGTAAATGGAGTAAATTAACGTTTCTTTCGTCATTAATACTAACATTAATAGTTCAAAGAATTGATAAGAAGAGAAAGAGATTCCAGAGGGAAACTTTGTACAAAAGTCAATTGCTTAGGCACCTCTGTCCCATTCGTGTTTCTACCGTGAAGCAGTTGTGTTTGCATGGCTGTGTTTCGGTTTGAAGGGTGGGATATGGCGTGAATTTACAGGGTACAGAGGAATAACACCTGAGTCCTCAGGAATGGTAACGCATGGGGGGTATCATGGGCGAAACAGTATACTAGTCCATGGTACTGCTCATGTCTATAAGCGACGGTTACCACTTTCCATCAGGTGGGCCCTCAGCTTGTTTGCCATTCTAAGTTGTATAAAAAAAAAATTATATTTTAACATTTTAATTATTTCTAAACGGCATTTATTATGTCATTAAAACATCAAAATTGTGTTTTATTTGGTCGCGAAATTTCGGAAAATTATTTCTCATTATTTCTCATCACAAACATTATCATGTTCTCAGAAATTGTAAATATTGAAACACGTTCTATCGATTTGTTTACTAAGCCAACGATGCTGTAATACCGAGACATGGGAGGAATGGGGTTGTTAGTAATGGGGACTAATGGCCCCTTGCTGGCAAACTCAGGTCGACCTCCACGCGGTTCCCCCTGGATACCATTGTGATTAATACTTTTTGCATTTGTGGAGTTATAATTCCATTATCACCACTTAAAAAAAAACCTATGTTTATAAAATTTCTATAAAATCAGACTATAAACTCTATGCTTTCAGACAAAAAAAGAATTTACCAAATTAATTCACTACTGACAGAGTAATGAAGTAACAAACATAAAAAAAATACAATCTAATTGAGAACTTCTTCTTTTTGAAGTCGGTTGAAAACACAAATGGGACTTTGGTGCTTATTAGAGACATGTAATATGTCCTCAGGAATGGCAACGCGTGGGGAGTATCATTAGCGAAACAGTATACTCTGTTATGTCCATGGTACTGCTCATGTCTATAGGCGACGGTTGCCACATTCCATCAGGTGGACCAGCTTGTTCGCCATTCTAAGGTGTATAAAAAAAAATGTAAAAAAAACACCTTGGAACACAAACACCCGTAACATGAAACTACTAAGCATTCATAACCAAATGGGTTGTACCGAAATATTTTGTATTTTTGTACACACAAAATTGTAGAGTGAACGACCGAGCCAAGGCAAGCGGCTGCATACATGAGTATGTATAACCGCTATGTACATAGAATCGTTAGGTTGATTATCGAATCATATATATCAATACCTAATATATTTACCAGGGGGGAAGGGATTGTTAGCAATGGAGTTTGACAGCCCCATTGCTAGCAATATCAGGTCGACCTCCGCGTGGTTCCCCTGGAAACCATCGTGAACAATTCTCGTTGAATTCGTCACGATGGGCTAACTCACCTGCTTCATCCTCACCTATCATCCTTCACTGGTGCCCCGCCGGTGTATACAGATAGCGCGGGTGGGGTTACCATTCCATTATCACCTACTAAAAAAGAAAACCGCTATGTACTTAGAATCGTTAGGTTGTTTTGATATACCTAATATATATTTTTTTTTTATAGATGATAATGGAATGGTAACCCAGCCTATACTATCGATATACACCAGTAAAACATTTTTATTATATATGCATATATATATATATATATATATATATATATATATATATATATATATATATATATATATATATATATATATATATATATATATATATATATATATATAATAATCTCTACTTTTATACCGAACAATGCATTATATGTATTTTAAAAAATATTTTAATTAAATGTCATTGAAAATAACTACATCAAAATTCTTTACGTTTTTTATTAACATATAAATAATAAAAAACGCTAAGAATTTTATTCTCCCCGGAATTGCACCAGATTACAAATTGAAAATAATTTTTAAATAAAATATCCCTTACCTGCTAAATAAAACGTATTATAATATTATTATAAAATGTTTTATTTCATGAAATTATTAATAACAATCTTTATTATTATAGGCTACAATGGCCCAATTTGTTAGTAACCTAATCTTAGCCTAATGTTAGTACATCTTACAATAAAATAAATAAATGAAAGAAAAAAGATACAATAAACAAATAAAGATAAAGATGTATTTATTTATTTAACAGAGTAAGTTTGTATAAATTATTTATTTATTTATTTTAATTAATTTATTTATTATTTATTTAGAAACATGGTAAGTGTATAGATGTTAACAATATGTATAAGTCCTAATATTTCATATAAGTACTTTTAAGTTTTTATCATTGATTCCTAAACTAGGCTGAGCTTAACCTGTAGGAGACAGGATTCGTATTACCATATATACATGCATACAAACATTAACATAAACTTTCTAGAAGTACTCATAATTGTTCACTTACTAATTTATATAAAACAATTATTTTTATTTAGATTTAGAAAAAGTTTATAGCTAAACCTTTTATACTACGACGCCTACTCATGACTATCTCTAACAGGATAGAATGAAACATTTTTTTTACTAGAAAAATATTTTAAAACACTGCCTATCTAAACAGTGTTTAATAAAACTCTGTGTGAGTGAATATACATATTGTTTTTGCACCAAATATGTTGTTTTATATACAAACCCTATAGACACTTTCTCCTTTCGAGTTCTCAAAGTTGACTGGAAGGGAGCACTTTAACCCTTCTTTGCATGATTTTTTTTATTGGTGAAATAAATAAAGGTGAAATAATTCATGTTCATAATTAAAGGAAAAATGGTTAAAGAAATGAATGTGACAGCTATGTTTTTTTTCTACGATGGACATAAAAAAGGCATCCAGACACGATCAACTTAAAGGGAACTTGTTCTTTTATATAATTTTTGGGCATGCAATGTTATGATGGAAATTTCCATCATTATACAAAGAAGGGTTAAGGGATAAGTCCGTCTGTGTACATTTTTGTTATAACCTAATATTTATACTATAAGTGGATACACAAAAGCATATAAATAAATAAATAAATAAACATTGTTTAGTCTATGTCATAATATTTATTTGTCATTTTATTTGCCCAAATCTTTGTATTTAATTAAATTTATTACTTTAAATGCCTTATTTACAACTAGCTACACGCTCCGATTACGCGGTTTTTTTTTTTTATTTTAATAAAACCCCCGTAGGACTCATAACTTAACTTTGTGTAGGTAAAAATTAATTAATTAATTAGTAAATTTTTAATATCAGTTCAATAGTTTTGTGTTTATCGATTAATATCAAACAAAATATTAAATCTTTTTTTTCTTCGTAACATTAATTTATAGATAATAACAGACTTCCTTCTGTTTAGACATAAACAAATTAAACACACTTTTGTAGTCAGGCGTCTGAATATGTATTTATCACTTGTCTATCGCATGTTTAGCTTTTCTATGGTAAGGCCATTTGAACAAGTATTTAATCAGAGCGGTGTCAGCGACCGTCGACTGCGAAGGTCGGAGCTAGGTCGGCATAGTCTAGGCCGGATGCTGCGGTAGGTCGCGTCGCGTCTAGCCACATAGTCATCGTCATGTTTATACTGCATATTATCGCACATCCATCGTGTTTTTTTTTTAATGGGTGATAATGGAATGGCCCTCTCGCGCTATTGGTATACACCAGGGAATCGGGGCACCAGTGAAGGGTGATAGGTGAGGATGAAGTAGGTCAGTTAGCCCATCGTGACGAATTCAACAAGAATTGTTCTCGATGGTTTCCAGGGGGAACCACGTGGAGATCGACTTAATAGGGCATATTGCTAGCAATGGAGCTGTCAAACTCCTTTGCTAACAATCCCTTCTCCCCCTCCCCCCATCCGTCATGTTTAGGATCTATAAATATCAACTATTAACTACTTAGCTATTAAATATTATTTAAGAACTAGTAATCCGGCCCGACTTCGCTCGGGTAGATAGAATTTAAAAAAATATATATATCCGAAGAAGGAAGAATTTTCAAAATCGACTGAGGAGTTTTTGAGTTTATCCATTACAAACAAACAAATCTTTCCTCTTTACAATATTAATATATTCACAGTCACAATATATTATATATATAAATCAAAATATAAATACTTTTTGTGTAGTTTATTTATTATAATTTTTAATATATTTTTTTTTAACACCTGTGTAGGTGTTGTATATTTTTTTTAAATAAAGTTTCTTTCTTTCTTTCTTTCTATTTAAAAATATAAATTCTTAAGTTTATCGAGCAATAAAGTTTAAGATATTTAGATATATAATTAGAGTTAATATAGGTATATAATTAGAAATAAGTAATTAAAAAATAAAAAATAAATCAATTTATCATTTGATATATGTACCAAACAGTTAATTAACTTTTATGTACAACAAACTACCGAATAGTCTAGTTAAATATCAATTACAATTAATCTTTGAACCAATAATAGTCAATTAGGGCCAAACCAGTCTATTATAAACGGAAATAAATCCTTGAATTCAATGTGAAGAGATTTATCTTAGGAGTGGGGAACGACCGCCCGTCCTTGAACTCGGCACCTACCTCCCACCACAAAGGAACCATTGCCATCGCCTGGGCTACAAGTAGGTAAACAATTTGTATGTGAAGCTAATAACGTATGCGATAACTTGTATGTAGGTATGTATCATGTTAGGAGTTGAACGACTTACAATGCTTAGGCGTCTGTTACACGGTGACGATTCGGTCGAACAATACGTATTTTGTACAAAAGTCGTTTGCTTGGGCACCTCTGTACCATTCATGTTTCTACCGTGATGCAGTTGTGTTTGCATGGCCGTGTTTCTATCGAAGGGTGGGATATGGCAGTGAATTTACAGGGTACAGAGGAATAACACCTCAGTCCTCAGGAATGGCAACGCATGGGGGGTATTATTAGCAAAACAGTATACTCTGTTATGTCCATGGTATGGCTCATGTCTATAGGCGACGGTTACCACTTTCCATCAGGTGGGCCGTCAGCTTGTTTGCCATTCTAAGTTGCTAAAAAAAAAATACCTTTGGACATAGTAATATGTATGTCCGGTACTACACGGTTATGTAAATAGTCGTATAGTCCCGACCTAGAATGGGCTACACCTTCCTTCCCCGTGGGTGTCGTAAGAGGCGAAGGAATTTAAAGACCGAGGGATGGGCAGTCGCCTCTCTCTTTAAACATCACTAAAGGCCTAACTGCGATTGCTAAAGGCAAGCGATCAAGTGTAACAATTATTGGCAAACCCCCCAATGGGGAGACAAATGGACTATCAGCTTGTCATTCTAAAATGCATAAACGAATCGCATTGCTAGCAATATACCCTATCAGGTCGACTTTCACGCAGTTCCTCCTGGAAACCATTGCAACAATTTTTTTTTTAAGTAAATTATTCCTTTAAAGTACATTAACAATTTAAAAATTCTTGAGTAGCGGTCGTTATATAGAGTTGGCGCTTCACTGTATTTTTATTTAAATGGGTTTTTTTTTTTTTATAAAACTTAAAACTTTTTTTTAAATGGGTGATAATGGAATGATATGATATGATGCCTTTCCTATCGGTATACACTGGCGGGACACCAGTGAGGGATGATAGGTGACGATGAAAGCAGGTCAGTTAGCCCATCGTGACGAATTGCACTAGAATTAACCACAATGGTGTCCGGAGGGAACCGCGTGGAGGTCGACCTGATAGGGTGTATTGCTAGCAATGGGTTCATTAGACCCCATTACTAACAATCCCTTTCCCCCGCTTCACTGTATTGGCGTCTTCAGGTATCCGTTTTGTTTAATAAATCTATTGACCACAGACCTTGGTTGTACTTTTTTTTTACGGGTGAAAATGGCATGGTAACCCCGCCTGCGCTATCGGTATACACCGGCGGGGCACCAGTGAGAGATGATTGGTGAGGATGAAAAAGCAGACCAGTTAGCCCATCGTGGCGAATTCAACGATAAATAAGTCACGACAGTTTCCAGGGGGGACCGCGTGGAGGTCGACCTGATACAGTATATTGATAGGAACGGGGACTAACTTCCCCATTACTAACAATCCCTTCCCCCGGATTTGGTAGTACTAGTACCGTTTGTAGTCAACCTTCGACGTATTATGTACAAAGAAATATTTTTTTGGCATTATTTTGCATGCCTTGACGCCAACATATACTGTTCTTTTGACGTAGTGCTGTGGTCCCAGCATAGAATGGACCACCACATCTTTTTCTGTGGTTTCCTAAGAGGCGAATAAGGGAACTTAATATCGAGAGATGAGCAACAGTGTCCTTCATAAAACATCACCAAAGTTTAGCTGCGGTTGTCGACCCAGCTGCCAGGGGGGAAAGGGATTGTTGGTAATGGAGACTGAGAATCCTATTGCTAGCAATATACCCAACCAGGTCGACCTCCTCCAGGTCGGTTCCCCTTGGAAACTATCATGGTTAATTCCTGATGAATTCATCATGACGGGTTAACTGGCCTGTTTTCATTCTCATCTATCACCCATCACTGGTGCTCCGCCAGCGTATCCCGTTAGCGCAGGCGGGGTTACCATACCATTTTCATCCATAAAAAAAGACCCAGCTGCCAAGTGTGGCAGATGCCACACTTGGCAGCCAGCAGATACTGGCAAAGCCAAGAGGAAGACCTATGCTCAGCAATGGACAGTTTACGGCTGATGTGATGATAGTTATTGACTTAGACTTTTCTATTACATTTTTATTCTATTTTTTTTTTTACTTTAAATATTAAAATTTAAGATTTTACTGCGGTAACATAAAAGAGAAAACTGCTTCAATAATGACTTATTTAATACTAGCTGCCCGTCCCGGCGTCTCACGGGTGGGCATTTTTACATTTTAAAAAGTGGCCATTAAGGCTGCACACGCGACGGAAGCTTAAAAATGGAGTAACTTCTCCCGTTTTCCCAACATTTCCCTTCACTGCTCTGCTCCTATTGATCGTAGCGTGATGAAAAGTATGGTATACTATAACCTGCTCAGGAGTATGACGAATAATTGTACCAAGTTTCGTTAAAATCCGTCGAGTAATTTTTGTTTCTATAACGAATATACATCAGACAGGCAATTGTACTGATTGCATTTTTGGCATCAGTATCGATCACTAATCACCCGCTGATAGTTATTTTGGAAATATATTTCATGTACAGAATTGACCTCTCTATAAAAGTATGGTTAAACCCTATGGTTAATTTTTAATACAATTACTAAAATAGATTTCCAATCAACAAGTTTTGTGCAAAACATATATGAAAAAATTAAGGCAAAAGAGAGAGAGAGAGAAGACTCCTTTTCCAAAAAGGTACTTCTACTAATGTAACTGCATTTTACGGATTAAATTATACATTTTTTCTTTTTTAAGCACTTATATTTTATTGTATAAATAAAATAGAGTTTCACTAGTAAAAAAGACTTCAATTGTAGAAAAAACCAGTTGTTTTGATTCCAAAACTAAACTACTAAATCGATTTTAATAAAATTTCTGTAGAACCAATCTGTATCCTTATAAGTATATCCTTGCATATAAAAAATAATTTTCCAAATCGGTTTACAAATAACGAGGTTATGAGGTAACAAACATTAAAAAAAAAGAAAAAGTATAACCGAACTGTAAACTTCCTTCTTTTGAAGTCGGTTGAAATCAGGCACCCTTGTCCCTAAGCAATAAAAATCTCAAAGCGAAAAGCACACATAAATATTCGGTAAAACAATTGATTGCTCCTCCCTGCTAGATAGAGCAATGACCTCGCGAAGGTAATGGGGATAATTCACAGGGGTATCATAGACGTGAATTTAAATAGATGTCGCCTCTCCTCAAAGTATTTTATGTGTAAATTTTTTGGGACTATATAAACACAAAAGAGCTTACTCGGAGTCTACATCGATGGATTTAGAATTTCTTCATGCAATATACATATATATATATATATATATATATATATATATATATATATATATATATATATATGGCGTTCCATTGTTTCTGCCTACCCTAATGGGAGACAGGCGTGACAAATATGTATGTATGTATGTATGTATATATATATCAATGTCGAAACAATTTTAGAAAATTGATAAAACTACATTACATACGATATTAGAAGGAATTAATACAAGTTTATGGTTTATAAGAGACAGAAATTAAAGTTATTATTTAAATAAAATATCATAATTTAGTTGAATTTTTTTTATAACATAGAGAGCAAATGAACATATGACTCGCCTGATGGTAAGTGACTACCGCCGCCCATGAGCACCCGCAACACCAAAAGAATTGCAGGCGCGCTGCTGACCTTTTAAAAACTAATATTTTTGAATTCCCCTTGCTCTCTCTCGACACTGCCTCAGAAAAGATGCTAATGCCTCCAATCAAACAGTTTATAATTACTCCTTTCCATCCAAAGGTTGCCTGGAAGAGATCGCTCTTAGCGATAAGGTCGCCCATTGTTTTCTCATTGTGATTATTTCTTGTAATTGTTTATATTTATAATAGGTTTACTGTTGTAGTCTTTTGAAGGAAACAATAAAGAGTATCTATCTATCTATAATAATTACACCAATAAGTTAAGAGTTACCTATCTATCTATCTATCTAATGACATCGATTTTACACTGTCCATTGCGGTTCTTACGCCTTCTAATCCTATCTACATCTGTGGGAATATTTTATAGGGTGGCTTCTCTACACTCGTAGGCACAAATATATTATAATAGAAATTATATATAATTATTTCTGAAATGAATATATAAATGTGTATTTTATATGTTTTTTTATACAACTTAGAATGGCAAACAAGCTGACGTCCCACCTGATGGAAAGTGGTAACCGTCGCCTATAGACATGAGCAGTAGCGTGGACATAACAGAGTATGCTGTTTCGCCCATGATACACCCCATGCGTTGCCATTCCTGAGGACTCAGATGTACTCCTCTGTACCCTGTAAATTCACGCCATATCCCACCCTTCAAACCGAAACACAGCCATGCAAATACAACTGCTTCAGGGTAGAAACACGAATGGGACAGTGGTACCCAAGCAATCGACTTATGCACAAAGCCTCTCTCTGGTGTGTGTGTGTGTGTTACACGAAACTATATTATAATACAAAAATAAGATTTTAATACTGACTCTTATGTTAATTGTTTTTTAATGGAATGGTAACCCCGCCTGTATTATCGGTATAAACTGGCGGGGCACCAGTGAGTGATGATAGGTGAAGATGAAAAAGCAGATTAGCAGCCCATCGTGGCGTGTTCATTAAGAATTAATCAATTTGGTTTCTATGGGGAACGCCGTGGAGGTCGACTTAAAATTTTGTTTTCCTACTTTTTGTAATGAATGATAATGGAATGGTAACCCCGCCTGCGCTATCGGTATACGCTGGTGGGGCACCAGTGAGGGATGATAGGTGAGGATGAAAAGGCAGGTCACTTAGCCCATCGTGATGAATACACCTGGAATTCAGCACGATGGTTTTCGGGGCGGGGAGGGGTTTGGGCACGTGGAGGTCGACCTAACAGGGTATATTGCTAGCAATGGGATTGATAGTCCCCATTACTAACAATCCCTTTCCTTCCTAGTCGACGTGAATAGGTTATATTGCTAGTAATGGGGACGCTAGTCCCCTATACTAACCATTCCTCTTCCCCCTGTGATTAAAAAAGAATGTCGGACCATTTTCGTGATTCAAGTTGCAGCGCGCGTTATATGTGCCAAATATTTTTTTCTAAATATGTAACGGCGGTACGTTGACCCGGCGCCATTATCGGCCGGACAAGTGTTTTAGATCGGCGCGCGCGCATGTGTGGCATTGCACCAAGATTGCATGTGTGATTTGTGTACTCTGGTGTATTTTTAATTATTCAAATAATACATTCAAAGTGTCTTGGCTATTGGGAACGTGTATGTGTTTTTTTTTTAATGTAAAAAAGAAAAATGCGTTCCGTTTCTTTCTTTTTTAAAGTGACTTCAAAAGGCTGCTGCTGCTGATTTTCACCACCGTACAACCCGCCATAAACTAAAATTTCATCCCAATCATCTGGACGAGTGGCGGTCTTCCACTTTGCGTTTTTCAAAGCACTTTCTTCCACGCACAAACATTCTTTGGGATCAACTTCCAGCAGCAGTATTTCCGAACCGATACGACGACATAATCTTCAAGAAAAGAGTATATTCCTTTTTAAAAGGCCGGCATCACACTTGCAATGCCGCTGGTGTTGTGGGTGATCATAGGCGGCGGTAATCACTTACCATCAGGTGAGCCGCATGCTCGTTTGCCCCCTGTCTTGTAAAAAAAACTTCAAAAGGAAAGCGGTTCATTTTTTGACGTTTGCACATTATTATATGGAATCTTAGATTAAGTACGTTAGACTAAATCTATGATCCGAGTCAATTCTGAAGAGACTTTAACAATTTGTATACTTTATGTGAAGGTTTGTTCCCATGTCAGTCTCATATTAATTTGGTAAAATTAAAAAACTTTTTTACAGGAAAATCTTAAATTACACTTAACTAGCTATATCCTACGGTTTCACCCGCGTGTATCACTAAATACATATTTTTTTTTATACAACTTAGAATAACAAACAAACTGACGGCCCACCTGATGGAGAGTGATAACCGTCGCCTATAGACACGAGCAGGGTCATGGACATAACAGATACTGCTTCACCCATGATACCCCCCATGCATTGCCATTCCTGAGGACTCAGGTGTTATTCCTCTGTACCCAGTAAATTCACGCCATATCCCACTATTCAAACCGAAACACAGCCATGCAAACGTAACTGCTTCACGGTTGAAACACGAATGGGACAGAGGTGCTCAAGCAAACGACTTTTGTACAAAGTCTCTGTATCTTGGTACACATATACTTTATCAGATAGAAACTTCATCTGATATAATATATGTATACCAAATTTCAAAGCAATCGGTTAAGAATTTTAAGAACTATAGAGCAACAAACAAACAAACCAAAAAATTTTCTCACATTTATAATATTAGTAAGAATTACCTTGAGGATAATTTAATTTAATGTAATTTAGTTTAATTTAATTAAACAAGTTAGCCGTGTGGTCCCGGCATAGTATAGGCCACTTCCTTTTCCGCTAGTGTCGTAAAAAATGACTAAGGAATGTCGAAATTGTATCTCACAAACAAAAAACCCAACTTCAGTCGTGATAAAACCCTTTATTTTGATTTAAAAACTGAACTATTGCACAGATTTTGATAAAATTTATATAGAACCAATTTGTAAGTATATTCTCTCGGAGAAAAATAATACATTACTGCAGCGGCCAGCAACTGAGGCATTGATGGACGAACGTGCAACTGTGGGCCTAGGCGTAGCCGAGGCACACATACGTGAATCCATCAATGCCTAGTTATGACCAAGGCTTGTATAGTACTTTTCTCAAACAATGCGCGGAAATCAAAAACACAATTTTACTTTTTAAGTTCAATGACGAATAACGAACAATAATAATTTTTCACGCGCCATAATGTTCCTTTGTTTTTTTTCAATAAACAGCTTTCTATTTGCAAGCCAGTTCGAAATTTAAATAAAACCTTTTATTAGTTACCTCCTTGGTAGCCATGTTTCGAAATAAAAGGTGATTTTATTTTTAAATTACAGGACAGATATGAGTTTACATAGTAATTTATCTGGCCGCAAAACACGACAGATATGGATTTTCATACAACTTGCCGGCCGCTGCCCGCATGTATCTGGCCAGTATGGCAATTTTGGTTTATCTCGAAGAAGATTGTCAAAATAATGCTCACATTTCCAAGCATGTTTGAGAAAAAGTAATTTCCAAATCGATTTACAACCGATGAAGTTATGAGGTAACAAACATAAAAATATAACACGAATTAAGACCCCCTTTCTTTTTTAAAACGATTTTATTTAAGTACTAGCGGCCCGTCCCGGCGTCGCACGGGTGTACATTTTTAACATTACCCTTCACTGCTCTGCTCCTATTGATTGTAACGTGATGAAAAGTATACTGTAACCTGCCCAGGAGTATGAAGAATAATTGTACCAAGTTTAGTTAAAATCCGTCGAGTAGTTTTTGTTTCTATAACGAACATACAGACAGACAGACAGACAGACAAAAATTTTACTGATTGCATTTTTGGCATCAGTATCGATCACTAATCACCCACTGATAGTTACTTTAGAAATATATTTCATGCACAGAATTGACCTCTCTACAGATTTATTATAAGTATAGATTTTTAAACTTAAATTTAAGTTTACTTATATTTATGAAATATTTCTTTCCTTCTTTCTTTTATCAAATCATCAAAACATTATAATCTATTTCAAACACAATTTTTTTTCTAAATAATTAATACGAATAAGTGTAACAACCATAAATATATTTTGCAACAAAATAGTAACAAAATTTCATCCAAGTTCCCTAGTTTCCGTGCTCCCGAACTGAACCGCATTGACCCTTTGAAAAGGTCAAGGTATACCAAAGAGTAGTCTAGACACGCGGAACTATCGATTGTTAACAAACCTGTTGAGTAACAAACGGTTAGACACATTGTTATGTAGATAACATTCAAATTTGTACACGTTTATTGACAATAGTCAAGTCTAGACTTACAACTAGACATATTGTTGTGTTTAGACCGAAAAATATTTTTAATTTTAACCATTGAAATAAAACCGGTATTTTTTTTTATTGCATCGTCAATAAATCTTTAATACTCTTTAAATATTCACATGTCTATAGAATTACAGTAATCCTTGTTATACGTAAAAATAATAGTAATATTTTATCTATGGCCACGTGTAATAAGTACATATACTTTCAATACGCGAAGATTCCGACGAATTAAGCCATTATAAATAATAATAAAAGTTAATAAATAATACGATAATTCAAAATATATGATATTACCGGTACTAGCAATATTTAACTTTTAATTTATCGATGTTAAAGTCAAAGGTTCAAACCCATACAGTTTAAGCTTCTAACGATATTTCTTTTATTTATAAGTGTTTTCAATATCTTTGTCAAGATGGTAAAGCGTAGAAAAATATTATCCTTAATCTATGGCGGCGAACATTCATCGCCATAGAGTATAAATACTTATACTACGTTATTTGATAGTTGGCACTGGCCTTTAAATTAATGAAATTAGAAAATAAACTTGTCTATAAATATATATTATGTACATATTTTATTATATTAGACATATTCATTGTTTTGATGCTATTGTTTCTGTGCAAAATAAGATATCTATATGTACCTATCACAACCGTCCTAGCCACTTTATAGCGTAAACTTTCCAAATTAGTAAAATTGGTTGCATAGATTGATTTCATACACTTTTTTTAGTTCAAAATTATGTTTGCCTGCTAACTATTACGTCAAGTTATTACTTTTAATCTATCCTATTAAAAATGGCATAATAACTAAGACTCTAGAGCCATGTTAAGCCGAAACTACGGTAGAAAATCGAAAACATTAGAATCATTTTAGTAGTGAACTTAAATATTTTTCTCAGAGCAAGGTGGGTCAAAAACGAAAATAGATTATATTTCTCACACTAACTTGAAAGGTGGCCGCTCTCAAATTCGTTTTCTAGTGAAAATATTGATTTCAGTTTCTTATAATTATAAATTAAATTATCTGTTTAGTTTAGTAATTAATTTATTTTAGAAAATTTAGATACCATAGAGGTATTAGTTTTTTTTTATCCTGTCTACAAATCATTTATATCTAACCGCCGAGTTTGTATAGTTCATTATTCTATAAAATAATTGAGGACCCATTGTTTATATAATTATTTGTCATAGTTTGTCTGATATCTGTATACATACATGTATAACTAGAAATTAATGCACTCACTGTGTTAAAAATAATAGTTTGTCTCAAATTTGATATTCTTGAATAATTTCTGGAATTACCATATTTACCATATTCTAAATACTATTATGAATAGTAGTACCATTCACAATAGTACTTATATCCTAGGATAGTAACAAATAGTATAAATTGTACTATCTTCGATATAATACGAATACTAACTAAGTGACCGATTGGTGATAAATAAATTAAGACATTCGGATCTTTATTTGGAAAAAGACAGCCCTAATTATTACAAGAACTCTTTCTAATCACTGTAGAAACTTCGTATATTAACTAACTAACTAACTAAAAATAAACTAGTATTTTATATTAGTTTTAATAGACAATTTTTTGTTACCTTGCATTATATTATTATAATTTTCCTAAGCATTTATATTTAAAAAAAAATATCCCATAGCCTTACTTGTCGATAATGTATCTTTCTATACGTAATTGTTTTTTTTTTTTAATCAATTAAGTAACTTCTAAACTTATTTATTCCAAATAAACGAATAAATTTACAAAAAAAAATTGTCTCTTTAAAATATTAAGTATACATATACATAGATAACTATTCATTAATATTTTGTTTTAATTAAAAAAAAAGCAATAAATAAATATATTACACACTATTTCAGCAATTACTCCACTCACACTACTGTATAGTTAACCCTAAGACGCTCGTTCGAGTGCTACATACCGCATTCCCTAGAAAATCCGTGGCCGCCGGTCAACCTTGAACGCCTTCTTAACTACCCGTAGCACACGTCTACACATATGAGAAAGACGACAATATTGCACTAGAAGGCGAGAGTGAGATGGAATAATAACATAAGAAATGCAAGGTCGCCGGGCAGTGGGTCAGTGCGTCTAGGCGTCGTCTAGCACTCACACTAGTAAAAGGGCTATGGTTAGCAAGAAAAGTGCGTGGTTGATTATTATTGTTATTTATCCTTTTTTTATACAACTTAGAATGGCAAACAAGCTGACGGCCCACCTTATGGAAAGTGGTAACTGTGGCCTATAGACATGAGCAGTACCATGGACATAACAGAGTATACTGTTTCGCCCATGGTACCCCCCATGCGTTGCCATTCCTGAAGACTCAGGTGTTATTCCTCTGTACCTTGTAAATTCACGCCATATCGCACCCTTTAAATTATTTAAGCGATAGATAGACTCTGTAACTAAGTTATTTAATGAGGCTTCGTGTAAATGAAGTCCCAGATTCAAGTCTTGATCGATCCAATACATTAATGAGTTAGTTTTTTTTTTTTTTATATATAGATAAACAGATACTCTTTATTGTTTCCTCCAAAAACTTACAATAGTAAACTTATTATAAATATAAACAATTACAAGAAATAATCACAATGAGAAAATAATGAGCGACCTTATCGCTAAAAGCGATCTCTTCCAGGTAACCTTTGGATGGAGAGGAGTAATTATAACTAATTTTTAACCGCGACTTTGTCTACATCATCATCATTATCATATCTGCCATCATATTTGTGCACATGACCGGGATATATTATTTGACCGGAATATTCAATCTATGTTAGCTAAATTTAAACCAGAAATGTTTGAACATCTCTGTAAATTGATGCCCATTAATTCTTCTCTTTCCGCGTCTAGGGAAACTAGATAAAGTTTTGTTTGAGAAATCAGTTCAGGGTACGATAGGACTGATAGAAGAAGGTAAAAGCCTGTAAAATAATAATAATAATAAAAAGTGGCCTATATCTATCTTCATCTAAAATTGTACATTTATACCAAATTTCTTAACGATAGGTTGAACCGCTAAAATTTTAAGAGGAAACAAACTAACATAATCACTTTTAAGTAATTTTCAATTTATTAGGCTCTCACTGTCGTATTTAATCTCTTGAAATAGAGTTAACTAGCATCGAGAGAATCCAGAGTCAGTTAACAAAATATCTATTTTTTTCTTTACAGAGAAATAACATCTGTGTCCTCAGAAATGGCAACGCATGGGAGGTATCATGGGCGAAACAGTATACTCTGTTATGTCCATGGTACTGCTCATGTCTATAGGCGACGGTTACCACTTTCCATCAGGTGGGCCGTCAGCTTGTTCGTCATTCTAAGTTGTATAAAAAAAAATGTTAGTAAAATTGCATGCTAAATGGTTGAGCTACGTAGAACGTAAACATTCTTATATATAACGCATTATTCTTTTGTAAAAGACATTAAATCAATTCGTGTCATCTCAAAACATGGGGATCTGCCAAGCTTTGCTTTTACATTGTGTTATGGAACAATTGACAATAGCATTCAGTAGAAATCGCCATTTCAAAATGCGAAGTGTCGTAATCTCGGCCTTAGGTTATCGGTACTTGTCATTGTTATTCTGTTATTTCAAATTGATTTAATTTATTATATTAGGATAGTGGCAATGGTTAGTCAAATAGTTGGAAGAACCGACAACCGATGGGGAAGAAAGGTTCTTAAGTGACGACTCCGTACGGGTAAACGCAGTGTAGGACGACATCGACTAGATTTAGTTGATGACTCAAATTCATTACAGAGAGTCAGTGGATACAGATGAGTCAGGACCATCTATGGGGTATGGGGTAGTAGTCTATGAGGGAGGCTTATGCCCAGCAGTGGACTGATAATAGCTGAAATGATAATGATAATTATGTTAGGAAAGCAAAAATTATTCCAAATTGTTTATATGTACTCCTCTCCATCCAAAGGTTGCCTGGAAG
Source organism: Galleria mellonella (assembly GCF_026898425.1). Classification (NCBI taxonomy): domain Eukaryota; kingdom Metazoa; phylum Arthropoda; class Insecta; order Lepidoptera; family Pyralidae; genus Galleria; species Galleria mellonella. The sequence continues at coordinate 7,931,096 of NW_026442086.1, read as the reverse complement.
AGATCGCTCTTAGCGACAAGGTCGCCCATTGTTATCTCACTGTGATTATTTCTTGTAATTATTTATATATAAGTTTACTATTGTAATCTTTTGGAGGAAACAATAAAGAGTATCTATCTATCTATCTACAATATAAAAATTTAATTACTGTGGCAGATTGAATAATATCAGATATTTTCAATAGCATTAATTATTATGTAATTACTGAATTTTGACTGAAAAAAATGTAAACCGTTAAAAATTACTAACATGTACGAAGACAAAATTTGCCATGCCTTTAAATAAAGCAAAATTTGTAGCACTATTATTAAGACCACATTTCAAGCAAATAAACTATTATTATTAATAATTTTATTCTGTTATTCTAATTTTACATAATCTTAAATCACACATTAAAGTAAAAGTTTGATAAAGAATTAAAAAATTACAAATATACCTATTTTTTACACTTAGCAATGACATTTAATATTATAAAATTTTGTTAATAAAAAACAATTAATTAAAATTTTAAAAATCTATTTTTCTTTATTTTTTTTTATTTAACTTAGAATGGCAAACCCCCCCTCCCATGCGTTGCCATTCCTGAGGACTCAGGTGTTATTCCTCCGTACCCAGTAAATTCACGCCATATCGCACCCTTCAAACCGAAACACAACCATACAGACACAACTGCGTTACGGTTGAAACACGAATGGGACAGAGGTACTCAAGCAATCGATATTATCATTTGATAGTGCTTACTAAAATATTATATAAAATAATATAAATATTTCTAAATCAACAAAAAAAAATATCAATAAGAAATTGTGTAATTTATTCATAATTATTAATTATTTTATTAATTATTTATTAATTATTATAATTATTTTTATTAAAGCCCGTCTTTTGTACCGTATTTTCTTTTGGTCAATAAAGTGTTTTTTAGCTAACTTCTAATTATTCAAGTTGGCTAAAACTTTTTCTGCAATCAGTACTTAACATTCACTACTACAATAGTCGGCGCACGAATGCGAACTAGTCAAAGATATACGCACACATACACACCCGCGTCAATAGTGTGCCGACGTGTGTGTGGTCAATGACGAAGGTAGGGAAAATAGTTGCACGCGAGGGTTGACCGAGAAAATAAACACAGATAACGCAAAACTCCTTGTGAAAGAAAACGTGGAATTGGCGGGAAACTTCTTTAAACTTTTTTTTATTTTGTGTCATAAACTTTTTTTTTTATTTATAACACAGTTTATACTAAACGAGATGTATTAAGATCGAATGATTTAAAAGGTATGTTTCCATAAAATAAGGTGATGGTATAATTTTTAACAAAAGCAATTATTTATTGTCTATGGTTTTATTCTTTTTTTTTTTATACAACTTAGAATGGCAAACAAGCTGACGGCCCACCTGATGGAAAGTGGTAACCGTCGCCTATAGACATCAGCAGTACCATGGACATAACAGAGTATACTGTTTCGCCCATGATACCCCCCCATGCGTTGCCATTCCTGAGGACTCAGATGTTATTCCTCTGTACCCAGTAAATTCACGCCATATCCCACCCTTCAAACCGAAACACAGTCATGCAAACACAACTGCTTCACGGTTGAAACACGAATGGAACAGAGGTATCCAAGCAATCGACTTTTGTACAAAGTCCCCCTCCAAAATAAATTTACTGCAAATCAACACCGCGTTTAAGTGTCCTAAAAATTAAAATTAAAACATACTATAGTATATCCCATTTGTCCTATTAATGTTTAATATAATACTTGCCGTATGGTCCCGGCATAGAATGGCCAAGGGGTGGGCCACCCCTTCCTTTCTCGTGGGTGTCGTAAGAGACGACTAAGGGAACTTAATGATCGAGAAATGGGCAGCAGCGTCCCTCTTAAAACATCACCAAAGCCTAAATGCGGTTGCCAATCCGCCTGCCAAGCGTGGCAACTACTGAGAAAATCCTCTTTATGGAGGAAGTCTATTATTTAGCATATATTCAGCAGTAGACAGTTAACGACTGATATGGTGATGATGATGATGATGATGATAAATACGAATGTTTCTAACGATAGATGAATGAATGAATGTATATTTGTTACTCTTTCACGCAAAAACTATTGAACGGATTTAAACGAATTATTGATTTAAGTGCGTTTTTAAAGGTACTTTCTTCCACGCACAACTGCTCTTTGGAATCAGCTTCCAGCAGCAGCATTTCTGAACTGATACGACATCATAACCTTCAAAAAAGGAGCATATTCCTTTTAAAAAGGCCGGCAGCACACCTGCAATGCTGTTAATGTTGTACTTACCATCAGGTGAGCGGCATGCTCGTTTGACCCCTGTGTTGTAAAAAAAAATTAATTTAATACACGGGTAGGTTATATCCTAACATAGTAAGTATATAAGATATTTTATGTACTGATTTACAAGGGTGAAGTCGCGGTATACATTTAGTAATTATATTTTTTTTTTTATACAACTTAGAATGACAAACAAGCTGACGGCCCACCTGATGTAAAGTGGTAACCGTCGCCTATAGATATGAGCAGTACCATGGACATAACAGAGTACCATATACTTTTTCGCTCATGATACCCCCCATGCGTTGCCATTCCTGAGGACTCAGGTGTTATTCCTCTGTACCCAGTAAATTCACGCCATTTATTATTTTACATCAAGTTTCAAGATTATTTATTTATAATACTTGCGTATAAATACATACAGATGTTAAAAACAATTCTATTTAACATTTTTAACCGATCGTAAGGTAAGGAAATATAATATTTTGCTAATCTAGCGGAAGACGTTCAGACACAATGCTCACACTAATATAAATAATACTAAGAATAACTTTCAGTTTTATGTTTTCCCTCTTAACAAAATAAAAAATACTACAATATATGTATATATGTATATATATATATATATATATATATATATATATATATATATATATATATATATATATATATATATATATATATATATATATATATATATATATATATATATATATATATATATAGATAGAGCGTCTCCATACAAATACTTCGAGAAAAGCGGGTCAACTTTACCATACTTCTATATTTATTTTGTCTTAAAAATTCTACACGTACACATTTTAAATGCGCTAAAACTTATTTTAAAAAGAAAATTAACTTACATGTACTCACATTCCTAAGCTCCATGAATGTGTCAACAAGCGGTCACTGTAGCCTACCTGCAACACTAGGAGTGTCATATTGCCGACCCTGGAGAAATCTTAATACACCCTTTTTGAAAAATCCCATATAATGATGATGTGTTCTTCATCATCATTCATCATCATCATAGCCTTTTACTGTCCACTGTTGAACAAAAGCCTTCCCCTTAGTTGTCACGCTTGACAACGCGCAGTTAGGTTTTGAAAATGTTTTGGTCGGGATGCTGCTGCCCATCCCTTGCCCTCCCTTAGTTGCCTCTTATAATACCCGCGAGAAAGGAAGTGCTAGCCTATTCTATGCCGGGACCACACGGCCCAATGCGTTCTTAGTGGATGATAATAGAATGGCAACGCCGCCTGCGCTATCGGTATACACGGGCTGGGCTGGACTGATAGATTCAACAAGAATTAATTACGATAGTTTCCAGGGGGGACCACGTGGAGGTCCACCTGACTAGGTTTATTGCTAGCAATATAACTGGCAGTCAGCATTACTAACAATCCCTTCCCCCCTTCGGGGGGCGTCCTCGGTGTCTGTATGTTAATCTGTGACAGCGCTTAGGATATGTAGTGAACCTAACGAGAAGTCGCGACGAGGCAACGGGTAACGACCGGGGAAGGTCACTGTGACACGCTAGTGGGTGCGTTAGGCCCGGGTACCGTTCGCACGTAACTAGCACTTTACAGATTTGCTTAGGATTTGCCATTTGCGAAGGATTCAGTGAATAAATCGATCGAATTCCGTTTCGATCAATTGTATTATTTTCTATTTATCAATGAAATCGTTACATACATACATACGTATCTGTCACGCCTGTCTCCCATTAGGGTAGGCAGAAACAATGGAACGCCAAATGCTTCGATTCAAACAAACCTCTTTCGCTTCTTCCACATTCATCAATCTTTTCATACACGCTCGCCGGTTACGGGTACTTTTAATTCGGCCCTTCTTCAGCACGTCGCCTATTTGGTCGACATACGTCCGTCTAGGGCGGCCCCTACCGACATCTCCATTCATTCTTGCTCAATAAATCTCTTTCGTAATTCTTCTTTCATCCATCCTCTCCAAATGACCAAACCAACGCAACATTCCTTTTTCGATTTTTGTCACTACGTCGTCTTTCAGTGCACACTTCTCTCTAATCACACTGTTTCTTACTCTATCTTTTAATGTAATACCACGCATACTTCTCAAAGCTCTCATTTAAAAAAAAAAATTAAATTAAATCGTTTAAAAGATTAATGACAACAAGTAATCATATTGTAAAGACTGTATTTCTCACAGCATACCTGACGACAAGAGATTTTATAACGAAATAATTTAAATTGGTATTTTATAATTGATGTATATTTTAAAAATAATAATAACAATTTATGTAATTAATAATATAAAAATGTAAACTATGGGTATATACCTGAAAATAAAGAGATTTATTTATTATTATTTTTAAATTTTACTAAAATTCTCATCTCCCCTCTTAAGGAGAGGAGATGGCAACTAACCCCCGGCAGAAGCACAGTCGGCCGGGATTCAGGGCCCCAGGGAGAGAAACCGGCGTACAATGCGGGCAGAATCTAAGAGCACCGCTTTCTGCATCTTTCCCGGGAGTGAGCCGCCTCGGAACCCCAACCGTCTGAGATGTTGTTCCAGACTGGTTGAGATAAGACCGTTCACCGACATAACGATTGGGATGATTTCGGTATTTAGATTTATTTATTATTATTTTTAAATTTTACCAAAATTCTCATCTCCCCTCTTAAGGAGAGGAGATGGCAACTAACCCCCGGCAGAAGCACAGTCGGCCGGGGTTCAGGGCCCCAGGAAGAGAAACCGGCGTACAATGCGGGCAGAATCTAAGAGCACCGCTTTCTGCATCTTTCCCGGGAGTGAGCCGCCTCGGAATCCCAACCGTCTGAGATGTTGTTCCAGACTGGTTGGGATAAGACCGTTCACCGACATAACGATTGGGATGATTTCGGTAGATGTCACCCCCCACATTTCGGTCACCTCGTGAGCCAGGTCGAGATATTTTCTCTTCTTCTCGGTTTCGGCTTTCACGAGGTTCTCGTCATGCGGTATGGTGACATCCACCAAAAACACCCTCGAAAGTGCCCGGTCCATCACCACGATATCAGGTTTGTTCGCAAGAACAGTCCTGTCCGTGATGATGGATCGGTCCCAGTAGAGCCTGACGCTGTCGCTTTCGAGGACCGGCTGTGGCTCGTACTTATAGTACGGCAACCTCTCATTCGCGAGGCCGTACTTCAGAGCTAGCTCTTGATGGAGTATTTTGGCTACCTGGTTGTGCCTGTGCAAGTACTCTGTGTTGGCAAGAGCTGAACAACCCGAAAGCACATGTCTGAGTGACTCTCCAGGATGGCGACATGCTCGACAGATGTCCTCAGTGCTATCCTTCAGAATGTGCTTTCGGTAATTGTTCGTCTTAACCACCTGATCCTGTATTGCACAGACAAAACCCTCGGTCTCTCCGAAGAGATCACCGAACTGTAGCCAGTGCACGGAGGTCTTCGTGTTTACGTACGGCCCGTGAAGGGCTTTGAAGAACCTTCCGTGCAACTCCTTCTCTTTCCATACGGCCTCCCGCTGAGAGGTACCCAAAACTTCGGGTTTTCGCCAGTCCTCTTTAGCCAGAGAAAGAGGGGTGAATCCTTTGTCACATTCTATGACCTCTCTATGCAAACCCTCGTCTCTTTTCTCCAGAAAATATGTCCTGAGGCTGTCAATCTCGCGGTTGTGCATGGTCTTAACGCTTAACAAGCCTCGACCACCAGCTTTCCGCGGGATATACAGCCTCATGACTGACGATTTCGGGTGATGCATTCTATGGAGGGTCATAGTTGTGCGGACTTTCCGATCCAGGGCTTCGAGTTCGGTTTGAGACCATCTGAGCACGCCAAAAGTGTAAAGGAGTACGGGTATGACCCAGCCGTTATAAGTTCGGATTTTATTGGCGCCCGACAAAGAACTTTTCAGTACTCTTGTAAGGCGCGCAAAAAATTCCTCGCGGACTGACTGTTTCATATCCGTCTCCTTCACACCGATGTTTTGTGACATGCCCAGATACCGGTATGTTTCAGCCTCGGAGAGGGTTTTAATATTAGAGGGATCTGTGGCGATCCCTTCAGTTTGAGTGACCCGTCCCCTCTGCACATGGAGGACCGCGCACTTGTCTATTCCGAGCGCCATCCTAATAGAGCTGCTATAATCGTTTACGATATTTAGCAGCTCCGTCAGGCGTTCGACGCCCGGAGCTAGCAGTTTCAAGTCATCCATGTACAGAAGGTGAGACACTCGTGTGCCTCCTCTCCGATACTGAAATCCAGTCCCCGAATTCTCCAGTAAAGTACTGAGTGGATTCAGGGACAGGCAAAACCAAAGTGGACTCAAACAATCGCCCTGGAATATTCCTCTCTTTATCTCTATCCGGTCAGCGGTATCCGTCAATCGCTCGCCCTGGATAGTCAGGATCGTCGTCCACTGCCTCATGCATGCCTCCAAGAACACTCGAACTGTACCGTCGATCTTGTACAGCTCGAGTATCCTCCGGAGCCATGAATGGGGCACGGAATCGAACGCCTTTTTATAATCTATCCAGGCGGCGGAGAAATTCCGACGGTTCCGCTTGACCACGTGCCCAGCGACAGCATCAATGAGGAGCAGCTCCTTCGATCCGCGGTTACCGCCCCTGCATCCGTTCTGAGCGCTAGATAGGATCTTATTCTCGTACACATGACGAGAGATCTTAGCGCTCAGAACGGATGTTAACGTCTTATATATTGTCGTAAGACAAGTGATGGGGCGATATTTAGATGGATCCGCGGTATCGTCCGTCTTAGGAGCTAAATGAGTGATCCCGGTTGTAAGGAAGTTCGGGAGCGTCCTGTTTTCGAGGGCACTCTGGAATTGCACGGCTAAGGTCGCATGGCTGGCCGAGAACGCCTTTAACCAGTAGTGCTGCAATCCGTCGATCCCCGGACTTTTCCAGTTCGGAGCCCGACGGATCGCGGCAACCACGTCTTCCTCTGTAATGGCAATGGCGTTCATCGACGTTATTCGAGCACATGCTTCCTCAACATCGTGCATCCATGCGCCCTCCTCATGTTCCACAGGTTCAGTCCACAGCTGTCTCCAGAAGGCGACGAAATTGGCTGTTTCGGGTCTTTGTCCTGTGGGCTGTAGTTTTGGGCGCTCCAAGTTCCTATAAAACTTCCGTTGATCACTCATAAAGAGGCGATTCTGTTGATACCTCTCAACCCTCTCAGAGTACCGTCGGAGTCGCTTCCCCCATGCAGCGATCTTCTGCTTCAGTTCATCTATGCGCTCCGTAAGTTTGTGCCCGAAGTCCGGCTGGAACAGACGTACACCTGTCCCAGCAAAGGCCTCTTTTACGGAGCGCATAATTCTCGGGCGTGTGTTGCCCTCCCTGAAGCAGAGCAGTCTACCAATGAGGACTCTGGCCTGGGCGATCCGTCGTTCAATCCTTCTTTTCCAGGCTGGTTTCATATTATCCCTTTGGATATTACGTCCAGCCCGGGGTATTTTTGCGCCGGTATATCGGCATACTGCCAACGCAGCGCCAAACAGGATTGAACTCGTCTCTCCCAGGTCACCGCTGCCCTCAAGGTACTGAGGCAGCAGTCCATTTGTGGCCTCAATGGCATCCCGCGTCGCCACATTTGGATATATCCGGGGAAGCTTCGGTCTCTCTTCGAGGGGAGTTCTTCGGATCTCTAGAATCGCCTCCTCTAGTATGCTCCTCATATGCTCTATATCCTGGGAAGTTGTTCCGTCCGCATCCGCTTCTGAAAGCGTTTCGGCAACCACCTCTACGCTAGGTAGCACGTCTGAGATGGGTTGCTCTACGGTCGCGGAGTTTGCTTCTGGAACAACTTCACTTCGCAATCGTTCGAGTTCGGTCGCGCTAAACATACCAGAGCGCTGTATGTACCGAACTCTGTCGGCTAGGTTCTGTTCCGAGACGTTATTATTATTATTATTATTGTTACTAATATTATAAATGTGAAAGTGTATTTGTTTGTTACCTTACAGTATATATTACGTAGCTTTGATATCAGATTTAAATCACAACATTTTATATTATTGAAATAAGCAATTATATATAATAAAAATAATTATTCATTTCATATCTTAATATAATCGAGTCAAAACCATAATATACGTAGGAACAAAATTATAAAAGAAATTTTATAATTCGTGCAATTTCTAACAGCAGGTTTTCTTAGAAATGCCGTTGAGAGAACAAGTGAAAATTTAAATTAACTATGCAGATATTGTGTCTACAAAGGAAAATATTAAGGAATACACTACAAAATTATTAATTAGCATTGGGAGCTCAAAAAAAAAATAAGTAAATTTTTTTTTATACAACTTAGAATGGCAAACAAGCTGACGGCCCACCTGATGTGAAGTGGTAACCGTCGCCTATAGACATAAGCAGTACCATGGACGTAACAGAGTATACTGTTTCGCTCATGATGCGTTCGACCCCCCATGCGTTGCCATTCCTGAGGACTCAGGTGTTATTCCTCTGTACCCAGTAAATTCACGCCATATCCCACCCTTCGAACCGAAATACAGCTATGCAAACACAACTGCTTCACGGTTAAAACACGAATGGGACAGAGGTACCCAAGCAATCGACTTTTGTACAAAGTCTCCCTCTGGTAAATACAAAACTTTTACTGGTTATTTGATTCAAATTATTTTGTTTAATTCCGCTACCATTAGTATATGTGTGACTGTCGATACTCGAAGATTGACCACCACTATTACTAGCAGAAGTTTCACAACCTTCCATATAATCCATCAATCTCCGACTATCATCTGGACAAATGGCGGTCTTCTACCGTGCATTTTTCAAGGCACTTTCTTCCACACACAACCACTCTTTCGAATCAACTTCCAGTAGCATTTCAGAACTGTTACGACATCATAACTTTCAAGAAAAGAGCATATTCCTTTTTAAAAAGCCAGCAGCACACCTGCAATGCCGTTGGTGTTGAAGTTGATCATGGGCGGCGGTAGTCACTTACCATCAGGTGAGCCGCATGCTCGTTTGCTCCTTGTGTTGTAAAACAAAAATCATTTTATTCTGGTACGTTTTGCGACACGTGTTTTATTTCTAAACGAGGCATCTTTAGGCAAATTATTAGATCTGTTCGGAGCCTAGTGTTAAACGCTCGGCGTCCAAACTGTGAATTTAATCAAATAACAGTGGTTAGTACTGAATATGGGGGGAAAGGGATTGTTAGCAATGGAGTTTGACAGTCCCGTTGCTACCAATATGCCCTATTAAGTCGACTTCCAAGTGGTTCCCCCTGGAAACCATCGTGAACAATTCTTGTTGAATTCGTCACGATGGGCTAAGTGACCTGAGGGCCTACCATCAAATGTTTTCCGAAATTTCGGAGCCGAACGAAACGCTAATTTAATGTTAAAATTACATAATACTTACCGTTTAAAAACATTAAAAACATGAAAATATTATTCCTTGGGACTTTTATGGTAGGATTTATGACGAACGAAATGTTAAACTCCATTTACTGGCCCGATTTAGGTGTGAACAAAAACACGAAATTGAGTCTGAAACTTCGGAATTTCATTTCATGGTAGGCCCCCTGCTTCATCCTCGCCTATCATCCTTCACTGGTGCCCCGCCGATGTATACCGATAGCGCGGGTAGGGTTACTATTTCAATATCACCCATTAAAAAAAAACCAGTGATATGGACTTCCACAAAATTAAATATAATATCAGCAAAAAACCAAATGTGTAAGCAATTTTTTGATTCATAGTCTGTTTGAATACCTATTGTATGGATAAGAAGGCCACATTTTAATATAAATATTTACATTTAATTTTTACTTTTTATTATATTCATATATTTTTTTTCATTCCTTTTGTTTCTTTGTATTTTTTTTTGTTTTGTTAATTCCTGTCTTTGTTACTTTGTGTGCAGCGCTTTTCATCTATATTGTTGCTACTTGTGAAAACCTTTCAGTGACTTGGTTTGTAATCATAAACTGTATCTATTAGCCCTGGTTTTCCTGTGAATGAATAAAAATAACACCTAGTAAAATATTTACAAAACTTTTAGGTTTAGAAGTACTTTGTTAAATATGCCAATATTCCAAAATCTGCATCCCACGAGAGTATATCAATTTATAAGTAACACGTGTATTCACACACACACACACACACACACACACACACACATATATATATATATATATATATATATATATATATATATATATATATATATATATATATATATATATATATATATATATATATATATACATTATTTTTAGAAAATGTTTTTATAGTTCAATCAAAAATAGCTAACACTATAAGTGTGTTAGGATGTAATTATGATTTCAAAAGGAATGAAGCATTGTAGGCAATTAAAGTATACTTTATTATTATTTTCGATTCGCATCTTGCAACCCTAATTCGGAATTCTAAAAATCGCGATTAAAAAACAGTGGTTGTTCGTAAAAGGGTAAAAATGTAAAGCTGTATGTATTTTTCAATGCTTACTCATAATAAAATAAAAATAAAAAAAATTGTTAAACAAAAATTTAAAAAAATATTTAGGTGTGTGTCACTGTTATCATTGAGGGGTATGAAAAATAGATGTTGACCGATTCTCAGACCTACCCGATATGCACACAAAATTTCATAAAAAACGGTACAGCCGTTTCGGAGGAGTTTAGTAACAAACACCGTGACACGAAAATTTTATATATTAAATAAAAAACAAATAGTTCCAAATTCAAATTAAAAAAATCGACCTTATATCGGAAATTTTCAATCCAGTTACTTGCAACATTAAAAAAAGCGCTATGTTTAGATTTATAAAAAAAAATGGGAGCCAAACTGCAAATTAGTTAACTAAATTTTGACACGTTTTTGATATTCGATGCCCTATCTATATAATCTAACATCAATGATGTGTCTATATTTATATTCCGATATAGCTACTGGGAATCTACCATGAAATGAATTTCCGAATTTTCGGACTTAATTTCGTGTTTTCATTCATACCAAATTCGGCCCAGTAAGTGAATGTTTATGTTTTATTTGTAAGGTAAAGGTCCAAAGGAACGATATTTTAACATTTTTAATGTTTTCAAATGATATGTAGATATTATGTAATTTTAACATCAAATTTGTTTTTCGTTCTATTCCGAAATTTTGGAAAACATTTCACGGTAGGCCCTCTGATTTACTTGCAGACGCGGTGTCGTGTTTCCCCATTACGTTTAAATTTTCAAAATATCTTTCTTAGCTGATGCTTGTTTTATAAAATAAATCTATGCACCAAAATCCATCTTTCTTTTACTTCATCATTCATCTACTTCACCAATTTTTAACTTAACTTCGAATAATTATTTTAACATTCAGTACAGTTTACTTCAATAATGGTTTTATATTAATTTAATTTAATTTAATTTATTTTTGCCGCGTGGTCCCGGCATAGAATAGGCCACCCCTTCCTTTCCCGTGGGTGTCGTAAGAGGCGACTAAGGGACGGCGAGGGATGGGCAGCGGCGTCCCTCTTAAAACATCTCCAAAGCCTAACTGACGTTGCCAAACTGCCTGTCAAGCGTGGTAGCTACTGGAAAAACCCCCAAGGGGGAAGCTTACTCGTATGTTAAACAGTGGACAGTTAGAAACTTTGATGAGAGATGATTAATTTTATTATTATTTAATAATTTCTTGTATGAATCAAAATCCTGTTTCATCATCATCATCATCTCAGCCATTCTCCATCCACAACTGAACATAAGCTTCTCCCATAGACTACCATAACTCATTGCAATGCATTTGAGGTCGTCCCTCCATCTATAGGGCAGGGGTCGTCTTATACTGCGTATTTCCGCATGAAGTCGCCTCAAGAACCTTTCTTCCCCATCGGTTGTCGAATTTTTCAAGCTAAATAAAATACTGTTTGTTGTAAAGTAAAAATTGCTTCAAATAATTGAAAAAAAAAAAACTGTTTTATCAAAGGTAATCCTTCTACGAAGTCTAAATTACATCAAGGTACGGAGTAACAGAATTTCTTTTAGATACCTACAAGTATTATCGATCTTAAATTGACATGTAGGAACAGTAAACTCTTAATGTAGCCTAACAAAGTGTGGTAACATTCAACCGTTCCTTATGGTAGTCTATGGGGGAGGCCTATGTTCAGCGGTGGACAGATAATGGCTGAGATGATGGTGATGTATTCTATGACTAACATTTTAATTCGTAGGCAGACCACTATTTAAATATTCAAACGGAAAATTTAAAAATTCTTGAATTTTTATTAAAACTAACAAATCAAGAATTTTAAAAATACAATTTCATACTTAATTAATTAATTAATTAACACTCTTAATAAATTATAATACAAATTGACCCCTTTATTTATAAAAAATAAAACCTACTAAAAACCTATTTTTAGTATTACACTGTTTTGTCACTATCATTCGAACTGTGGATATAGTACAAAAGAAAAAGACAATTCTTTAACCAAAATAGGTTTATTAGAGGTTTGACGTTGACGAATAAGGGGGTTAATCTGAAAATAACTGAAAATAATGACTTTATACAATAGTCTACCCGGCTAGGTAAGCAATGGCCGCCAGCCCCGCGCCGCAATCACGATCCAAATTAAACAAACAATGCGAATTAAAAACCGAATAAATAAAAAAAGAAAAACAACCGACGTTCGTAATTTAAAACGTAATGACGTTCCATTTCGCGCAGGACAGAGAGCTCGAAAATTAAACACGCTTTGCAGTGTGCCAGTTAAAATTATTTTTTCACTGCTTACCCGGCCCAATGTGTGTAAAAAAAACGAAAAAGGCACAAATACAAACACGCGAATCCATCATATGAACAACGTTGTCACACTAATGCAATTCGTACGGTACACATGAGAAAACCCGTACACGATACAAATGCAAAAAGAATGCATCCGTATACATACACCGGTGCAACTCACGCAAACATCGAGGAAATTCGGTGTTCCTATAATCAAAATTGTTACGTGTGTGTTCGTAGCGTTATTCCCACGCATGTATAATGTTAACATGCTAGTTCTACAAACAGGAGTTGCATATGCGATTTTAAGCTTTATTGCAATGTAATACAATTTATATTCAAACATAAATTTTTAATGATTGGGTTGCATTATGTACTGATTGTGTGTGTGTACGATAAGTTCGTTTTGTTCCTTTTTTAAAATTTCACCGTTTAGTTCAATCTATTTATTGGTTGTGGGCGTGTGTGCGTTGCGGTTGCATCAGTAAAATTTGAATGTACCTATGTGTGTGTGAGCGCGCGAAAGTGCGTAGAAAAATGGCGGGATAACTATATAATTTATCGTATTATTACTTTAACAATAGCGAGTTATCCTGCAGAGTTAAGTTAGTTTGTCTAATTTAGGTCTTCATCTAAAATTGGACAAGCAAAACAAGTTCATAACTAATAAAAAAAACAAGGTCAATAAGTGACAAAGAAACACGTGGTTTGTTGGATGTTTAGATTATATAGACAGTGTCTCCATATAGTCTTCGAAAAAAGCAACTTTTTCATACAAATTTGCGTGTTAAACAGTTATGAGTGATTCCTTTATAACTTTTGTATTTATTTTGTATTATAAATTCTGCATCTTTTTAATGCGCAAAAACTCATTTTATTTATTAAAGAATTAAATATGGATGCGTCAAGATGCATTAGCTAATTTGAAAATTAGCTGACAGAAAGTTGAACCGTTTTTTACGCTTAATGCTCTATATAATCTAAAGTTTGATGGTACGATATTGGGACAATCAGTGTTACATTAACCAGGCCTGAAGGGAGGGAAAAGAATTGTTAACAATGAGTTTGACAGCCCCATTGCTAACAAATTGCCCTATTAGGTCTACCTCCACGTGGTTCCCCCTGGAAACCATCGTGAACAATTCTTGTTTAATTCGTCACTATGGGCTAACTGACCTGCTTTATCTCACTTCACCTATCATCCTTCACTGGTGCTTACTCCGGTGTATACCGATAACGCGGGCGGGGTTACCATTCCATTATCACACATTAAAAAAAACCAATCCTGAAGTTAAAAAACTCATTAAAACGACACGAAATGAACACTTAAAAACTAGAACAAGTAACTACTTTATTTATTTACACTTTACTCAACCAGTTACAAAAAAAAAAAATACAGTAAATTTTAATGCAAAGTGATACAAAAGGCAGCGTTATCGCTAAACAATCTCTTCAACTTTTGAACTTATTTCACAACCTTAAAAAGAAAATATTGTAGTATGAGTCCATTCAAATTTTAATGTAGATGCTGTTATTAAAATTTCAACCTTTCGTCAACTTAATTTGATAAGTGTTTATAAATGTAAGTAAAAATGCGATTCCTAGGACTTCTAGGACAATTTACAAATTTATTTGTAAGCTTGTAGATAAATAGATAGATAGATTATTAGACTCTTTATTGTTTTCTATATATATATATATATATATATATATATATATATATATATATATATATATATATATATATATATATATATATATATATATATATATATATATATATATAGATTACAATAGTAAATTTATTATAGATACAAACAATTACAAGAAATGTTCACATTGAGAAAACAATGGGCGACCTTATCGCTGAAAGCGATCTCTTCCAGGCAACCTTTGGATGGAGAGAAGTAATTATAAACAGTTTGATCGGAGGCACGATGAAAATTATATATATTTTTTTTGATGGGTGAAAATGGTATGGTTACCCCGCCCGCGCTATCGGGATACGCTGGCGGAGCACCAGTAAAGCGCGATAGATGAGAATGAAAACAGGCCAGTTAGCCCATCATGATGAATTCAACAGGAATTAACCATGATAGTTTTCAGGAACCGCGAGGAGGTCGGCCTGGTTGGGTATATTGCTAGCAATAGGATTCTCAATCTCCATCACTAAAACCCCTTTCTCCCCAGGGGTGGCCTATTCTATGCCTATCGACAATTGTATTAGAATTACAATTATGAATTAATCCAAAAAGCTCGGAAGCTGTAATGCACGGAAGAGGATGGGGGAAAGGATTGTTAGTAAAGCGGACTACAAGTTCCATTGCTAGCAAATATCAGGTCGACTTCCACGTGGTCCCCCCTGGAAACCATCGTGCTGAATTCCAATAGTAAAGTTGAGAAATCACTTCGAACATCTCATCTGTGACTGAAGTTTTTTTTATGACACTTGAAAATGGTAAACAAGCTGACGGCCCACCTGATGGAAAGTGGTAACCGTCGCATATAGACATGAACAATGCCATGGACATAACAGTGTATACTGTTTCATCCATGATACCTCCCATGCGTTGCCATTCCTGAGGACTCAGGTGTTATTCCTCTGTACCCTGTAAATACACTGCCATATCCCACCCTTCAAACCGAAACACAGCCATGCAAACACAACTGCTTCACGGTAGAAACATGAATAGTACAGAGGTGTCCAAGCAAACGGCTTTTGTACAATGTCTCCCACTGTATAGTCTAATCTTAAAGGAAATTAAATCACAAACTAAAATATAATCTCACCAGTACAAAGTGCTTAGTAATATTGGAGTCGATTCTAAGGCGCCATTCTCGAATCTAAATTTTTCATTTAATATAACAGCGAAATCTTTTAAGAACTGATTTAAACTAAATTTGTAATAGATTTTAATCAAAGTTAATATAAATTTATTTTATAATAGTCCATAAAATAGTACTTTCGCGAAATTAACAAATTAAAGTATTTGTTTTTGAGACCAGAGAATAGTGACGCTTAATTTTTTCTTCCATTTTTTTTAATTTTTTTAATGATCCGCCGTTTGTCCATAGATCGATTCTAATCGATCGTATACGAGATATCGTACAACCCATTTCGTCATTTGTAATATGTACATTAGCAATTATATTCATTAATCTAGTTACAACCGACGACATCCAGTGCAGTCCGGTTAGAACCGGTTCGATGCTAGTCCCGAATCCGTTCCTTGGCCTCTGTACACAGGTGCGTATTAGTGCATAAAACGTGCATTTTACGACCACTGCGCGCGTGTGTGCGTGCCGGGTGAAATTCGACTTGTTCTAAGGAGTAGAACCGCGGCAGGGGTCCATAATTTTCGGTATTATATTACAGCGATTTATAATAACTGCGTAACTATATAAAGACAAAGGTCACCTGATTTCTTTTTTAACAAACATATTTGTAAATAATAAATCTGATACTACACACCTAGTAGTAATACAAGTAAATTATATACTTTTTTTTATGCATTATTATGCAAAAGAAATTAAATTTACATCTGAGAACGAAATGTAAAGTGTCACACACAAGCCCAAGAGGTTTAAGTGGTACTAAAATCCATAGTTTTTTTAAGTTATTTGCATGCTAATTAAATAAAATAAAATAATAAATTAAATAAATAAACTATTACACCAAATATGTATGTATATCAATAATTAGTAGTATATAGTAGTCATTCGAGTATTCTGACACTTCCCTGTGGTTGACTGGGAGAGAATGCTTTTAGCATTAAGTCCGTCATGTACACATATTTGTACTGATGAATAAATAAATAAATATGTTTGTATTAGTTTTTTTTTTTTTTTGTTATTTAGTCTCTCTAACATTTGCGTATTTTTAGTTTCGAATTTTGCTAGAATTATAAAAAAAAATTTAATAATTACATTATGCTTATTTTTCTTACATCATTTTGGTATAAATATCGTACAATATAAATAAAAGAGTAAACAATAATATATTACCACTCGTCACTCGTGTCATAGTGTTGCCTAGAAACTAGGTACTAAACTAGTAACGATATTATTAGGAAAAGCATGTATGTAACATGAAAACCAATAATAATTAAGGGCATGTTGATAAATGACTATATAAGTATTTTTTTTTTATACCAAAAAGGTGGCAAACAAAGTTACGGCCCATCTGATGGTAAACAGTCACTATAGCCTACAGACGCCTGCAACGCTAGGGGTGTCACGTGCGCGTTGATGACTCTGAAGGATTCTTAAAACGTACATCTGTGAAAAAGACATACTGAGAGGCGGCTCATTCTATACCGAGACCACACGGCGCTATTCTATTATCACCCATTAAAAAACCTGGATATGTATAACCCGGGTATATATAACCCGGGTATGTATACCCTGGTTATTAGAACAATAAAATAAACCATTATACATTTACAAAGCCTAAACACAATAAATTTGAGTCCACTCAGCCCTATTTCTAACTACAAACAAATATACAAAACCGGGACTTACGTAACAGTGAAATAACGCAAAATGCGGCGTAATTCACCGAAAATTTCTAGCTACCTACCTAAAACTCGTTACCGTTATTAGATTAGTTAATCCCGGTGAGATGTGAAGTGGAATCGTGGAAAAAAAATAAAATGCAAAGTTGAATGTTTGCGATCCCTGGCATAGAGTAATGTTACATGGGTAACAGGTCTCGTGGCGGCCATTTTGAAAAAGTTTTTAGTGCTTTCGAATTCGGGTGCGCCTAGGACAATGACCCCGTCCGCCCTTTGGGCTGGTGATCGTACTATAGTCATTATTTGATTTCCCTCCTTAATTCGTTCCTCAATGTTAATATTTTTATTTGCTATTCCTGTGAATTTGTCCGCATGATAAATAAAAAAATAATTCGATAAACCTTATAATATTCCTGAACGAAGCGTCAATCACCAAGTATTACCAACACAACTAATAATGGTAGTCGGCACTGGTCTAATATTGACGAAATTGGAAAATGAATCTATGTAACCACTTAGATACGTCAACACAATGAAATAGACGATTATTTATCGTGTTGTACAACTATTTATACTATCTCTCTATTCAAAATATTGATATCTATAGGTATGTATCATAATTGATCTTGCTCTTTTGTTGTATAAAAATTTCAAACACAATAAAGTGATTTCCTACATTTCATATAAATGTTTCCTTTTCTTCGAAGTGACCTGAATCACGCGAGTATCCAAACCATCTCAAAGAAAAAAAAAAAAAGAATGCAGCGCGGTTTTTGGTGTTGCAAATCGTAACTCTAATTTATTTTACTATTCTACGTAAGTCTACGAATAGCCAGTGATACAAATTCATTCCTACAAGAATAAAAATGTTAGACTGTTTTTGGTGAAATATTTATAAGCAGATTCTTTCTATAAATGAAAAATATAAATCTAGATTACTGTCAATACTATCGTGATATTTTTTTTTTTTTTATAATGATAACTATTCATTTCGAAAACAATTTATAAGCTTCTTTATGGAAAGAAAGAGCTATCTCGTCTCATAATATGCTTCAAGCCTGCAACAATTGGAACATAGTTGTTGGAATGAAATTTTTGTATAAAACTATGTTACCAAACTATATTTCATCATGACGGAATATGGACATCTTGAATAGGTGACAAGGCAGTCAGAGTTATGGCGCCATTTCAAAAACAGCACTTCACTTAAAATCTTTTTTTTTTTTTCAATATCAAAATAATATAAGTTTCGACAAATTACGTAGTTATAAATAAAAATATAAATACATTTTTATTTATTGTGAATACAAAGAGTAAATGACTTTTTAGCTCAAGTTTTCCTTTTTTTTATAACTTTATTTAAATAGCTGTGAATATTATAAATGTCAAAATAAGTTTTTTTATTTGTTTGTTTGGTACCTTTTAGCGTCTTAACGATCTTATCAAATAAAATTTGGTATTCACGTACCATAGGATGTACAAATACATAAATATTTATATTTATAAAGAAATATTTGTTTTTATTTTTTTTTTTGTAACAAAGTGGCAAACAAGCATGCGGCTCACCTGATGGTAAGTGATACCAGAGGTATTGCAAGTGTGTTGCCGGCCTTTTATAAAGGAATAATAATATGGTCTTTTCTTGAAGATTATGATATCGTATCTGTTCGGAAATACTGCTGCTGGAAGTTGATTCCAAAGAGTGTTTGTACGTGGCAGAAAGTGCCTTGAAAAACGCACGGCTAAAGACCGTCACTCATCCAGTTGGGATGAAACTTTAGTTTGTATCACAAACTAAAGTTTCATCCTGCATGCTGAAAATCAGCAGCAGGTATCAATTCGAACAATTACTCAGAGCACTCCCTATGATAAATTCGGTAGAGGATACATAGAGATGCAACATCTTTACACAGTTTCAGTGGGTCAATGTTTTTGCATATATACGTTTTTATATATTTATATGAATTTATTTAAGTACGTATCAGTAAATTAAAGTACACATTTGTATATTCTCATTATTATACGTATACATATCTCCATGTGTATTTAGAAACAAACAGAGTTTCGTGCCTCCAGTCAAACTGTGTATCCATCGTCATCTCCATCCAAAGGTTGCCTAGAAGAGATCGCTCTTAGCGATAAGGCCGCCCATTGTTCTCTCAGTGTACTCGAAATATTTTCTTGTAATTGTTTGTATCTATAATTAGTTTTACTATTGTAATCTTATGGAAGAAATAATAAAAAGTATCTATCTATCTATAGGAGATACAGAAGGGCACTAGCTACGTTTTATGCTTGGTAAAAGTTACCTTGTTTATAAAAATTTGTTAAAATCCATGCCATTTTCCTACATTGACTCAACATACAGAGAGAGTAACTCTAAAAATAGATACTTTTGATTACCGTTACATATTTTTAGCTTTCCTAATTGTTTTTTCTTCATGAAAAAAGAATCTGTTCCGGCCGCCATGATTTCATTAATGCGTAGGTTAATTAGACGATTATAATTTACATTCTAATAAGAACGAATTACTCGAGCCAACAAACTACGTCGCGATGGGGAAGATGAGATTGTTTTAAATAACATAGATAATTAGGAGAAGCTAATATATGATCATCATCCCAGCCATTATCTGTCTACTTTTGAACATAGGCTTCCCCCATAGACTACCATAAGGAACGGTCCTGAGCCACCTACATCTACTGACTCCCTACAATGCATTTGAAGTCGTCAGTTCATCTAGTGAGGCGACGTCCATTATTGTATTTGCCCGTATGGAGTCGCCACTCAATCTTTCTTGCGCATCGGTTATTAGTTCTTCGAGCTGTGTGACCAATCCATTGCCACTTCAGCTTGCCTATCTTTCAGGCCACGTCGATGACTGATTCTTTTGCGGATATCCTCATTTCGGATTCTGTCACACAAAGATACTCAGAGCATAGCCCTTTCCATAGCCCGCTGAGTAATTTGAAGCTTTTGCATACAGGCAATTGTGTAGGACCATGTTTCGGTTCCATTAGTCATCACTGGCAAACGCACTAGTTAAAGACCTTTGTCTTTAAATTCTAAGGTATTTTGGATGAAAAGATGTGGCGCAGTTTCCCCAACGCTGCCTCAAGTTCCTCTCGGTCAAAGTTGAACTTACCCATTCGGACAACTTGTCCCAGGTATACATACTCATCGACAACTTAGAGCGTAGTGTTCTCAATCGTAACCGGTACAGGTGTGACATGGACGTTAAACATGATCTTAATCTTGTCCATGTTCATCTTAAGACCTACCTATTGAGAAGCACTATTGAGGTCATTCAACATAGTATTCAGATCCTCCAGGTATTCTGCCATAATTTCTATGTCATCGGCAAATCGAAGGTGAGTGATGGATCCGCCATTGATGTTTATACCATTTTCCAGTCCAAGAAAAATAAAGATATGCTTACACATTATAATAACAAAATACTAATAACACCTGAGTCCTCAGGAATGGCAACGCATAAAGGGTATCATGGGCGAAATAGTACACTCTGTTATGTCCATGGTACTGCTCATGTCTATAGGCGACGGTTACCACTTTCCATCAAGTGGACCGTCAGCTTGTTTGCCATTCTAAGTTAGATAAAGAAAATAATAAAAAAAACTTATAATATACTTATATAAATAAACGCAAATAAATAATACATACATATATATGAATATACATACATGTATATATAAATTTATATATAGAGAAATATATAAATATATGTTTTTTTTTTATGGGTGAAAATGATATGGGGTTACCATACCATTTTCATTCGCCGGCGTATCCCGTTATGCCTGTGCTAACGGAGTACGCCGGCGGAGCACCAGTGAAGGGTGATAGATGAGAATAAAAACAGGCCAGTTAACCCATCATGATGAATTCATCAGGAATTAACCATGATAGTTTCCAGGGGGAACCGCATGGAGGTCGACCTGGTTGGGTATATTGTTAGCAATGGGATTCTCAGTCTCCATTACTAACAATCCCTTTCCCCCACAAATATATGTTAGGTACTACGGCGGAGATGATTTTCTTAAATAGTAATTTATTTATAATGTACATTTACCAGAGGGCTTGGACACCTCTGTTTCCACCGTGAAGCAGTTGTGTTTGCATAACACCTGAGTCTTAAGGAATGGCAACGCATGGGAGATACCATGGGCGAAACAGTATACTCAGTTATGTGCATGGTACTGCTCATGTCTATAGGCGACGGCTACCACTTTCCATCAGGTGGACCGTCAGCTTGTTTGCCATTCTATGTTGCATAAAAAAAAGTGTTAATCAATTCTAATGTTGTAATTTTCCCTATTATATTATAACCTACCACAGTGACCTCGCTCTCAGATTTTTATGAGCGACTATTAAATTTATTTAGGTAGTTTTTACAACGGGATAAACATAATAAACAGGACACCTATTGTTGTGTGGGGGATATAAAATATGCATCATCCTCGAATGCCTTCCGACCCACTACGTAACGAAGCCCTGACATTAAACTGAAATAGTGTAAATCTATTTTTTAGTGACCGTCTGGTTCCAACATAGAATAGGCCACCCGTTCCTTTCCCGTGGGTGTCGTAAGGGGCGACTAAGGAGGGCGAGTGATGAGCAGCAGCGTCTCTCTTAAAACAACTCTAAAGGCTAACTGCAGGTGCCAATCCGCTTGCCAAGCGTGGCAACTATTGGCAAAACCCTCCAAGGGGAGGCTTATGTTCAGCAGTGGACAGTTAAAGGCTGATATGATGAAGTCTATCGTTACCAGCAGTAGGTGCTTACATATTATGTATAAATTATTTATTATTATTTATTTATATATTTTTATTTATTTTATCCAAAGTATAAAATACATTGTACAGGACAGATACAGAGGTGGCTCTATCTATGCCTCGACCAAATGGTAAAAAAACTGTGTTAAAAATAGTCGGTAAGTTTTTTTAAATTTTCCAATTTTTGAGCAATTCTTTTTATTTTTTGTTCCGTCAAAACCCTGTATACAGTTTTAGAAAACATAAAAAAAAGAATGAACAAAATCGGTTAAATCATTCTTAAGTTATGTCGCGACCAAGGCAAATAGGGATTAATTTTTTTATATACATACGTATATAGATTATTTATATAACCCAAACATAAATAGTACATACAAAGAATCGAATTAGCGACCTCGAACCACTTTTACGTATTTGTTCAGGCGACCGCGGACCCGCCCGGGCGGCCCGGGATAAAGGGGGGCCCCCCTCCACATCACTGCTCCATCGAAAAAACCCTTTAAAGTGAAAAGTTAGGTAACCAACGGGCAACCCTTTATACGTGTTCTATATAAACAGTAATAAATTAATTTCACGTATATAAAGTATTGTAGGTCAATTTATTTTAATCGTATTATATAAGTATCCCACTTTGTTAAGAGTTTAATTTATTCAGAATTAAAGTGATTAAACTGTATACAAATAACAAAATCCTAAACCCCTAACTCGGCTAATGACTAAAAAAATACAAATCCAATCAATCTAAATTTATATTTACACGAAATATAATATAAATTCGCCAGATACGAGTATATCGTCACAGTCGTAGAATACTGACGGATCTATTATTAGATTTCCGAACCGATACGACAGCATAGCCTTCAAGAAAAGAGTATATTCCTTTTTTAAAAGGCCGGCAGCACACTTGCAATGCTGCTGGTGTTGTGGGTGATCATGGGCAGCGGGTAGTCACTTACCACCAGGTGAGCCGCATGCTCGTTTGCCCCCTGTGTTGTAAAGAAAAACACCCACACGAAAGGAAGGGGTGGCCTATTCTATGCCGGGACCACATGGTTAATTTTTTACTAATACATGCAGGCAAACCTGTGGAAAATATGTTCATAGATATATTATTTCATACAATTATATATGAATCAAATATATTATTTCCATTTGATAAAAATATAAACTCAAAATTAATAAACATCATTGTTTAATTTTAATTAACATGCCTGAACTATTAATTTTATTATAATAATAGAAATTCAAATATGGAACTGAATCAGTGAATAATTTATACTGGCAATGATTGAATTAGAATTGAAATAACAATTGAATAAATCCAACAAATAGTTGTTTTAATTTGTCATTAGATATCTGTCTAATGACAAATTTAAACAACTATTTGTGTAACTATAAAGCATCACTATAATATACTATAATATATAATATAACTATAATGCATGACTATAATATACTATAATGTATAATATAACTATAATATACTATAATGTATAATATAACTATAATGCATCACTATAATATACTATAATATATAATATAACTATAATGCATCACTATAATATACTATAATATATAATATAACTATAATGCATCACTATAATATAAAACTATAATATATTTGCATTGGATTTTTTTATGCAACTTCTAACAGCAAGCAAACTGACGGCTCACCTGATGGAAAGTGGTAACCGTCGCCTATAGACATGAGCAGTACCATGGACGTAACAGAGTATACTGTTTCGCCCATGACACCCCCTTGCGTTGCCATTCCTGAGGACTCAGCTGTTACTCCTCTACTTCAAACCGAAACACAGCCATACAAATACAACTGCATTTTTATAGTCCAACTTTTTATCTTAGGATTAGATTGCTTATTATTCATAGTTATAGTACAGTATACAGCATGCGGTTCTTAGAAAAAAAAGGGAGAAAGAGGTGTCTTTGGTGTCGGCAACATGCGCGTAATGCTCCTGGTATTGCAGGCGTTTATAGACTACGGTAATCGCTTGCTATCGGGTGGGTCGTATGCTTGTTTGCCATGTCAGTGGTATAAAGAAAATCTTTCCATAAAACATTTATAACTTATACATGAATATAAATTGAGACTGTAGGAATGTATAAAATTAATCTCATGGAATGAGATTGTTACACAAAAAAATTAAGACAAATTAATTATTGTTTTAGTTTTATTTTTTTAGTACACAGGGGCCAAACGAGCATGCGGCTCACCTGGTGGTAAGTGACTACCGCCGCCCATGATCACCCACAACACTAACGGTATTGCAGGTGTGCATTATGTGTGTACAGTGCATTCACGAAATCGTCAAATTCAAATATTAGATGGAGATTTTTTTTTATAGCACAAAAGTGGCAAATAACCATACAGCCCGTCTGATGCTAAACGGTCAATGAAGCCTGTGGATACTTGCAACACTAGGTGACACGTGCACGTTGCTGATTCTGAAGAAAACTTTGGAACAACCACTCTTTGGCATTAACATCCAGCAGCAGTATTTCCGAACTAAAGTTTTATCCCAATCATCTGGACGAGTGGCGGTCTTCCACCGTGCGTTTTTCAAGGCACTTTCTTCCACGCACAACCATTCTTTAGAATCAACTTCCAGCAGCAGTATTTCCGAACCGATACAACATCGTAACCTTCAAGGAAAAAACATATTCCTTTTTAAAAGGCCGGCAGCACACCTGTAAAGTCGTTGGTGTTGTGGGTGATCATGGGCGGCGGTAGTGAATTACCATCAGGTGAGGCGCAAGCTCGTAAGCCACATACTGTAGTCTCTAGGATAAATCGCAGAACTATTGTTGAGATATTGATAATATCTCATTAGTACGTATATAGCAATTTTAATAGTGATTGATTAAACCGTTACGGCGTTATAGGGTGACATACAAACTCACTTCTCTACCTAGTTTTAAAACAAAAGTTGAAGACTTCTAATCTAAGCATGTTGTCATATTTGTAATTTATTCATGATTAACATACTCCCATTCTTTTCATTTTTATTTTCGTAACTAGCTACGTATGTGTATGAATTTGTATGTTTATGTATTTATATGTATATATATAGATGTTAACACTAACACATGCCTAGACAATGCTGTGTAAATTATTACAGCGCAACGGTCACCATACTACCCTGCAAATTTTATATTAATTACTCGGTCGAGACGCCCTCCGTGTGACACTACACTTTACTACTACAAGACTGTCTTATTGTTACGCTGTAAATCTAATTATAATATATCTATTTTATAGTAAAACTAAAACTATTAAATATACAGTATTAAAGACAAAAACAATGGATTTATTTTAATGTGTATCAGTAAGTTAAAATGTACATTTATATATTCACATTATTGTACGTATCCATACCTCTATATGTATTTAAAAAACGAATTAATCTTTCGTGCCTCCAGTCAAACTGTTTATAATTACTCCTCTCCATCTAAAGGTTGCCTGGAAGAGATCGCTCTTAGCGATAAGGTCGCCCATTGTTTTCTCAGTGTAATATTTTCTTGTAATTGTTTGTATTTATAATAAGTTCACTATTGTAATCTTTTGGAGGAAACAATAAAGAGTATCTATCTATCTATAACTTTCACATTAATAATATTGGCAAGGATATCTCTAAATATAAATAGATAGACAACCGCCATTTTGTATTCATAAAAGTATACCCTCCGAGGTTCCGTCGGACCGAAGCGGATAAGAAGCGATACCACAAACACTTAATTTCAACAAACTTATAATTCACTTTCAGCCGCTCGTATATAAAGGAATCCGATACAAAAAACATTATTGACGTTTCAAACGATGCCTTGGGGCGATGTTGCTATTGGTACATACCGGGGTATGTAGGCTGCTGGACAAGTCATAGATAGTAGCGGAAATCATATATATATATGACATGAACAGTACCATGGACATAACAGAGTATACTGTTTCGCCATGTTAGCTAAGTATATGGCATTAAACTCGTCATTTGTACAAATTTTGTAATGATTGGCGCAAATATATACACTCCTCGCAAAAATTAAGGGAACATAAAAATTTTTGAAATTTTTGGGTGATTTTCAACAGGCTGTATTTCAGTGAAAAATAATCGTACAGGAAATTTAAAAAAAGGGTTTTGAAGCTTGAAAACTCTAGTTTTCAGATTTTTTGGTAAAAAAACTTTTTGAGCTCCGGTTTCCATGCAATTCTCAAACAAAGCTGAAAATAATTTTTTTCTAAATTTTCTAGGTTTTGTTTTTCACTCTATGGGCATGGAAAAATTTTTTCGAGCTACTCCATTGTATAGGTCTCTTAGCGTGTTTATTCAGCTTCAAAAATCGCTTTGGATGGCTCAATTACGACCATTTGTCTCCGAGATATCGAACTTTGAATGCAAAAGCATCCTTTTCCATTCAACTGCTAATATCTCTGGAACTACTGGTCGCACAGCAAGCGGGCGCCGAGTTTCTTTATCTGCATAAAATTTCCAATTAAGCACAGTCAAGAGTTAGTGAAGAAAAAATTTTTTTCCACCTCTAACATTGAATTGAAAAAAGTGGAAAAAAGTGACTTTTTCTCCTTTTTTGGTTACTTGGCTGTATCTTCGCTAATATGGGCGGGAAAGCTAAGGTTTGAGGAAAAATTTACAGTCTATTGTTCCTTAAAGAACCCCCTAAATCCCTGGAGCGATCGGTTCAACGGTTTTTCCCGGACCAATTGATTGAAATTTTGGAAAAAATAAGGGAACAAGGTTTTTGTCCCTTAAACTCACCCTAATCCATTCAAAAATCAATAATTTCATTTGTTTTTCACTTTTTACTAAATTTTTTGTTGTTTAAAAATTCATTATCAAAAAAAAATCGAAAAAAATCAAGAAAATTTTTAAGAAAATTTTTTTTTTGAAAAGTCGAAAAAAGTTTACAAAAAATTTTTTTTTCGTTTTTAAGGAAATCAAAGTTTTTGACAAAAACTTTGATTGATGATCGATTTACCGCCGGCATTAGCGTTACCCAAAGCATACCACGTGGAGAAACACACACACACACACTTTAGAAAATGAGTTTGGAGTCATTAAATACTGCGGAGCTGACGAACCACGGGGTCTCATTTCTTCTAAAAATTACTTACACAACACTAACACACACACTCTTCAGAAAATGAGTTTGGAGTCACGAAATACTGCGGAGCTGACGAACCACAGGGTCTCATTTTTTCTGAAGAATCCCATATCATAAACACGTGCGTAAGCACAAAAGAAGCGTAAATCCGACCGTGCAACCTCCACGTGGTATGCTTTGGGTAACGCTAATGCCGGCGGTAAATCGATCATCAATCAAAGTTTTTGTCAAAAACTATGATTTCCTTAAAAACGAAAAAAAAATTTTTTGTAAACTTTTTTCGACTTTTCAAAAAAAATTTTTTCTTAAAAATTTTCTTGATTTTTTTCGATTTTTTTTTTGATAATGAATTTTTAAAAAACAAAAAATTGAGTAAAAAGTGAAAAACAAATGAAATTATTGATTTTTGAATGGATTAGGGTGAGTTTAAGGGACAAAAACCTTGTTCCCTTATTTTTTCCAAAATTTCAATCAATTGGTCCGGGAAAAACCGTTGAACCGATCGCTCCAGGGATTTAGGAGGTTCTTTAAGGAACAATAGACTGTAAAATTTTCCTCAAACCTTAGCTTTCCCGCCCATATTAGCGAAGATACAGCCAAGTAACCAAAAAAGGAGAAAAGGTCACTTTTTTCCACTTTTTTCAATTCAATGTTAGAGGTGGAAAAAAATTTTTTCTTCACTAACTCTTGACTGTGCTTAATTGGAAATTTTATGCAGATAAAGAAACTCGGCGCCCGCTTGCTGTGCGACCAGTAGTTCCAGAGATATTAGCAGTTGAATGGAAAAGGATGCTTTTGCATTCAAAGTTCGATATCTCGGAGACAAATGGTCGTAATTGAGCCATCCAAAGCGATTTTTGAAGCTGAATAAACACGCTAAGAGACCTATATAATGGAGTAGCTCGAAAAAAATTTTCCATGCCCATAGAGTGAAAAACAAAACCTAGAAAATTTAGAAAAAAATTATTTTCAGCTTTGTTTAAGAATTGCATGGAAACCGGAGCTCAAAAAATTTTTTTACCAAAAAATCTGAAAACTAAAGTTTTCAAGCTTCAAAACCCTTTTTTTAAATTTCCTGTACGATTATTTTTCACTGAAATACAGCCTGTTGAAAATCACCCAAAAATTTCAAAAAATTTTATTATCCCTTAATTTTTGCGAGGAGTGTATATATATATATATATATATATATATATATATATATATATATATATATAATATATAGGCACAAATAAAAACTTCTTTCTTTTTTTTTTAATTAGTATTGAGAAATAATTCTTGTAAGAAGTAATTTACAGTGGTACCCTGCACTTTGGTTGTTTTGTTATGAGAGGGACTGGCTGAAAACCAGCGCTGTGCAGCTGTTCACATTGCGCTGGGACACTCCGAGTATGGGACACTTTTTGTATATGTTATTTATATTTTATATTGTAATTGTATGGCAATAAATGTTTCTATTCTATTCTATTCTTATGGGGGTTACCAATATTCTACAGACAGTCAGCAGCTGACATCATGATGGCTTCACACTGTATTAATAAAAAAACCTTAAAACGCAAACAGCTTAACCCTTGCACCGTAAGAATCATCTCTAACCAACCCCTATCTAAAATCGTTTTGGAAATAAAGCTCACATACTGGCAGTGTTCCTGTAGGAATTAGCGGCGACCCTTCAACTAATAAATTGAGAAATAATAACGGACGCCGCCGGCCTTTTTTCAACCCTGCAAACGTATGGAGAATGGATAATCACATTGTATTATTGCTAAAGGCACCGGCCTCCCCCCTCGTGAGGTCAAGTGTTGGAATATATGTAAAAATTTGGTAATTTTTTCTTCGTTGTAAAATTTGATTTGGTGCTAAAAGTGAGTGGTTTTAAGAAAAGTTTATCGATTAATCTAAACTTTTTGGTGGTTAAATTATGCGATATTTGGATTTTTGTTTTTTTTTTTTTTTAATTATACTAATTAGTATGTAAGTATTTCGGTTTTAAGAAAGCTGAATACTGTTAAATATTTAATTATTCTAAAGAAGTAATTTGCATTTTTATTTATTTTTTTTTTTTTTTTGTAATTTTAAAGAGTTTATTTTCATGTTAATTGGATATTAATATTGGCGTATTTAAAATTCTTTTTCTAGGTGGACTTGACACCTTAAAAATAGGCGTATATGTACTCTCAGATACATATTTGTGAGATTTCATTAAAATCTTGGGATGAGAGCTAGTCGATTCTGGGGTGGACACGGTTTAACGTGTTTTTGTACACATGTTTCTTTGGGAAAAATATTCAGGTTCATTTTCTTTTTTATGCAACTTAGAATGGAAAACAAGCTAACAGACCACCTAATATAAAATAGCAACTGTAGCCAGCAGACGTGAACAGTACCATGGACATAACAGAGTTTATACTGTGTCGCCCGTGAACGTAATAATTTTTATTCAATTAAACTTAAATTTAAATATATATGAATTTTTTTTTTATTCTAACGCACATTCGTAATACAATTTCAGTTAAGATGGATGAACAAGAACAACTGTTGCTTTTTTTTTTAAGAAAGAAAGAAAGAAAGAAAAATATTTTATTCAGTGCAATGTAAAAAATACAATATAAACAACAAACGAGAAAAAAAATGAGCAAATAAAATGTACATATAATTAAACTTAATTTACCATAATTAAAAATTAACATAAAATAATCATTTTTACATCCAAAAATACACTGAAATGGCTCCACTCAGCTTTAATGTATGTCCTAGGTGAACATACAGCTGGTTTTCAATATTAAATATTCAATTATACAAATCATTAATTTTTATGAATACAAACTTCTGATTTGTATTGGATCATAAAAATTAAGATATTAGCGTACGATTCATCATCATCAACGTATTGGCCATTATCTGTCCACTATTGAACGTAAGCCTCCCCCATAGACACATAGACAGCCATAGAGAACGCTCCTGAGCCACCTGCATCCAACGACTCCCTGCAATGCATTTAGGTCGTCACTCCATCTAGCGAGGCATACTGTATTTCCCCGTAAGGTTTCGCCACTCAAGAACTTTTATTTCCCATCAGTTTTCGGTTCTTCGTGCTATGTTACTAGCCCATTGCCGCATCAGCTTGCCTAGTCTTCGGGCTATGTTACTCACTAGTTCTTTTGCGGATACCCTCATTTCGGATTTTGTCACGTAGAAAACTCGAGCACTCGTCTAGTTGGGGGATCGTCCTGCATATAATTAGAACAAATTAATAAAACAATATATATATATATATATATATATATATATATATATATATATATATATATATATATATATATATATATATATATATATATATATATATATATATATATATATATATATATATATATTTAATTAATACAATTTAATTTAAATTATCTTTATTCAAATAGACTTATTTATAAGCACTTTTAAATCGTCATTTTTTATTTATCTACTGTAGGGTTCGAAAAACTGATCTGTTGATAACAGCCCGCAAGAAACTCAACAGTTACTCTTTTAAATGCCTGTTAACATTATTTGTACATAAAAATGACTTAAAATTATAATAACAATTATGATTTATTAGTATTGTAGTTGGTTGTTAGATGTAACAAAATGTCTTCCTTGATGTGGCTAGCTACCATACATATATGTCTGTTATGGAATCCTGCAATGAGGAGGAGGGCGTTGATGTTCGCGACACAGTTTTATACTTCTGCGGATATCATCGTTTTTCAATAATATTGTAACCAATGTTTTTGTTCCAAATAAAGAATATATTATAATATATATATACCTACTTGTATAACAATTAGTCCATTACCTGAAGGTTGTCTTGAAAAGATTGCTCTCAGCAATAAGACCGCCTTACTGTACTTATACAATTGTATCGTTGTGTTTGTAAATTGTCTTGTTTATTTTCTATATTGTATAATGCAAATAAAGTATACTCATTCATTCATTCATTCATATATATATATATATATATATATATATATATATATATATATATATATATATATATAAAATAAAGAATATTATTATTATTACCTAAAAGAAGCTATAGTTAGACCGCGTATGTGAATCGTGCAAATATTAACAGATCAAGTTTAATAAAAGTTGACAAGGTCATAACTTTGAGACAATATATTTAATACACTTTACTGTGAGAAAGTATCCCATGGACAAATGACGGAGTTATGAGGTAATAAACATAAAAAAAAGTACAACCGAATTTAATACTCCCTTTTTTTTAAGTCAATTGATTGAAATTATATTAGGGACACAATTCAATTAATTACTTAACGATAAAATTAATAATTGGTTATCATTAAATATGTATATATGTATGTATGTATATGTATATATATTGTTATAGTAAGTAGTGTAATAAATTATATGTATTTGATATTATTGTGCATTACATGTTTTTGTATTTTATGCACGAAAATTATTAATTCACTCTTGCGCCAAAGGGCAGGCCTTTTCTATCTGTTCTCCTTTAACTAAAGGTTGTCTGTAAGAGATTGTCCTAGCGATAAGACCGCCTCTTGTACATTTATGTGTATATTTCAATCTGTATTTATGTTACTGTATTTCATTTGAATTATTCACTTGTCATTGTATATTTTTATTTATGGTGCAGTAAAGAGTTAAATAAATAAATAAAAAATAAATAAATTATATATATATATATATATATATATATATATATATATATATATATATATATATATATAATATATATGTATATATCTAATCTCTCATTATTATGCTAGTATATTTGATTTGAATTTTCTAATTGTCATTGTATATTTTTATGTTTTTAATGCAATAAAGAGTTAAATAAATATTTTTTCAATTGAGCATGATTCATAAATATCAATTCGTAATATGAATTAATATATTGACCACGTCAAATGTACAACGAACGAATAAAAAACTTTATTGTGATCGCGTAATGATATATATTTTTTAATTATATAAAGTATAATTAGCTTTAAAATTAAAGGTATGTCATACAGAATTAACAAATTACTCTCAACAATCCCTGTGGCACAGTAGGATTTCATTGTGCCGGTAACAAAAAGGGTTCGTACCGATCATTTGTATTTCGCAAGCCGTTTTAATGCGTGCCTTCGGACATATTTAAAACACAAACTTTTCCTGCCCTCACCCCCTCGCTGCCCCCCCAAGTGCCTACATTTCGGTAGTTAGCGAGGTGGGAGAAACGAGAAAAAAGATCCCTCTGGAGTGGGGTAAAAAATGCGTAGTTTTAGCTAATCTGCATGGCACAAGAGGGGCCTGTTTAAACTGGGCCGGGGGGAGGTTTTAGGCTTTTTAACAGTGTACAAAAATGAGGTGGGGGCGGGTGGCGCGTGTGTGGAATCGGACGTATTATGTACGAATCTATTTATGTGTGTGCCCCCGCGTTAATATCGGTCGCTATGGCAACGGCTCGATTACTGCATCGCATCTACTCGATTTTTCGCCGCTTTTTCCGTTGTAATCAAATGAGGTGCGACGCGTGTGTGAGGGGTCCGCGCGGGGGGGGGGCCTGTTTGGGCTCTGTGGGGGGCGACACGCGTGTACTCAATTATCCGCAGTGAATCAATAGCGAGATGAGGGTAGTTGTGATGTTTGTGACGCGGCCAATGTCTTTTTGTCTGTTTAATTTTTTGCGGGCCGTTTTCCGGGTGCCGCCGGCTTAGCGGCTATCCTGTTGCGATATGCTGACCTCGGTTGACCTACATAACGCTTTTTTTTAAGGAAAATTGTTTTATAATGTGTCGTCATAATAAAATGGGAGGCGCGAACGGGACGGCGATACGGGAAATCGTTAATTGGATAAAATTAATTTAACAGGCTGTTCGAAATTTAAAGTACATCTATATAAAGCTAACTGAATAACTTTTTTTATCTATCTAAGAAACATAAGAATCGAATAGAAAATATTTATTGCTAGGAAAACACCTAGTTACAACAGAAAATACAAAAATTTTACATATATTAGAAATGTCTCATATTAGGCAAAAGGAACTGGCTCAGCTGATGCTGTGAGTGTCCCAGTGCAATGTGTACAGCTGCACAGCGCTAGTTCTCAGCCAGTCTCTCTCTTAACAAAATGCAGCAAAAATACAAACGGGTCCAACTGCAATTCCTTGTTACAAGAATGTCCTTTAAAAGGAGGGTAAAGAGGTTTCTTCAGGGTCGGCAACGCGTGTAATACCTCTGGTATTGCAGATGTTCATAAGCTATGGTAACCACTTACCATCAGGTGGGCCGTATGCTTGTTTGCCACTTCAGTGGTATAAAAAAAATCAATACAATACACTACATACGAACAAAATGTGAGTTAATACAAAAATTAATATATAGTAATAAATGTATGAATGTAATTTGAACAAATCCGACATAACAATAGATTTATACAATATATACTTATGTATTGAAATTGTTATTATTAACAATTTAAATATTAGTAACATTTACCAGAGGGGGCTTTGTACAAAAGTCGATTGCTTGACCACCTCTGTCCTGTGTTTCTACAGTGAAACAGTTATGTTTGCATGGCAGTGTTTCGGTTTGAAAGGCGGGATATGGCAGTGAATTCACAGTGTACAGAGGAATAACACCTATGTCTTCAGGAATGGCAACGCATGGGGGTATCATAGGCGAAACAGTAACTGTAACGTCCATAGTACTGTTCATGTCTATAGGCGACGGTTACCACTTTCCATCAGGTGGATCGTCAGCTTGTTTGCCATTCTAAGTTGCATAAAAAGAAACAATAAATATTTTATTTTCCTGTAAATAAATCATCAAATAAATCCCAGTCCACTCTGTTCATTAAACCTACTGTACTTGGATTTAAAGAAAATTCGTATTGGGTTGTCCTTTCTCTTACAAAGAGAAGAATGATCGAAATCACACACAACAAGAGAAGCTCGGGAGTAAAGGGATTGTTAGTAATGGAGACTAAAAATCCCATTGCTAGCAATATACCCAACCAGGTCGACCTTCTCGCAGTTCTCCCTGGAAACTATCATAGTTAATTCCTGATGAATTCATCATGATGGGCTGACTGGCCTGTTTTCGTTCTCATCTATCACCCTTCACTGGTGCTCCCCCGGCGTATCCCGTTAGCGCAGGCGGGGTTACCATTTCATTTACATCCACCAAAAAAAAAAAACAAGAGAAGCTCGGGGAAGAAAGAAATTATTAGTCATAGGGATCTAAAAAGCCCCATTGTTAACAATATACCCCATTAGGTCAACCTCCAAGCAATTCCTCTTGACCATAATCTTGGCTATGACGTTCTTTCGTTTTCGCCTATCATCTCTCACTGACACGCCGCCAGTGTATACCGATAGGGCAGACTGGGTTACCATTCAAGCTTTACCCATTAAAATGAAAAGTAAATCAGAAAGATTTTTTTTTATAACATATGGGGCAAACGAGCATGCAGCTCACCTGATAATAAGTGACTACCGACGTCCATAATCGTCCGCAACACCAGAAGCATTGCGGGATTGCTGCCGGCCTTTTAAAAAGGAATATGCTCTTTTCTTGAACATTATGATGGCATATCGGTTCGGAAATACTGCTGCTGGAAGTTGATTCCAAAGAGTGGCACGTGTCTCGTGACAAACGATGGCAGCTCAACCGCACAACCTTTGACTGTGGTCCGAAATTTAAAGATCGAATCCCAGTCTAATCTTTTTTTTTTTATGTTTAGTTCATTTGTAAATATTGTACTGAAGTAAATGTTATTTTGGAAGTCCATATGACTGGTTATTTAATTAGAATCATTTTGTTTAATTCCCCTACCATTAGTATGTGTGCGACTGCCAACACTCGAAGATTGACTTCTATTACCAGAAGTTCTATAAACTCAAACTGCGATTAGCAGTTTTGGCTCCAAACGATTAATACTAGGCCCGACCAGTGATCTATTAATTTGCCTGATGTGTTGATGTCTCGTTTAGAAGTGAAAGACGTGTCGCAAAAT
Organism: Galleria mellonella; assembly: GCF_026898425.1. Taxonomy (NCBI): domain Eukaryota; kingdom Metazoa; phylum Arthropoda; class Insecta; order Lepidoptera; family Pyralidae; genus Galleria; species Galleria mellonella. Next base: position 7,895,580 of record NW_026442086.1, on the reverse strand, counting down.
GTGCGTAGACAGAACGACGGTCGGAGATTGATAGTTAATATGGAAGGTTATAGAACTTCTGTTAATGATTTTTTTTTATACAACTTAGAATGGCAAACAAGCTGACGGCCCACCTGATGGAAAGTGGTGACCGTCGCCTATAGACATCAGCAGTACCATGGACATAACAAAGTTTACTGTTTCGCCCATGATACCCCCCATGCGTTGCCATTCCTGAGGACACAGGTGTTATTCCTCTGTACCCAGTAAATTTACACCATATCCCACCCTTCAAACCGAAACACAGCCATGCAAACACAACTGCTTCACGGTTGAAACACAAATGGGACAGAGGTACCCAAGCAAACGACTTTTGTACAAAGTCTCCCTCTGACATTGAGTCAAACCATCTTCATCATAATGTAGACCGTACAAACAAGCGTTTGTTTCTGTAATATAACAATATATATATATATATATATATATATATATATATATATATATATATATATATATATATATATATATATATATATATATATATATATATATATATATATATATATATATATATATATATATATATATATATATATATATATATATATATATATATATTATAGTAAGTAGTTTAATAAATTATATGTATTTGATATTTTTGTGCCACCTGCCCTATTCTATCTGTTCTCCTTTAACCAAAGGTTGTCTGTAAGAGATCGCCCAGCGATAAGACCGCCTTTTGTACCTTTATGTATATATTTCAATCTGTATTTATGTTATGGTGCAATAAAGAGTTAAATAAATAAAATAAATTAATAAAAAATATCCTAACTTATTACTTTTTATATTATCTTTAATAATTAAATTACTATATTCATCATCTGTTACATAAAAGTGATATTATATTTATTTGTTCTTTATTGATCACGTTAAAAAAAAATGTCTGGTACAAAAGGCGGACTTAATACTATATAGCATTCTCTCGCAATCAACCTTTGGCAAAACAGAAATGTAATAAAAGAAATTGAAAATTTGAATAGATTATTCTTACAAACTAATCACAATAATGCATTTGGATCACTTATCTTTATTATGAAAAGTAGCCATCTACACACATTTAGTGGAATCTGTAAGATAATTTAAAAAAAAATATCAAGTACATGGTATAAAACAAGGGCTGTTTAAAGTCTTTAGCCACCCCACAGAGGGCGCTGTAAAATTCAGTTTCCCTCTATCGGAATTTTCACGAAACTATTAAGCCGAGAAAGTTTTCCTACCCTCTAGCGAAATTTTCACGGAACTATGAAGACAAACAATAATAGTTAAATAGACTAACAATAATAGTTTTTTTTTTAATAAAAAGGAATGAAAATCCCATCTGCCTAAAGGAAAATGGACTATTAGTAATGGAGTCTAACTGCCTCATTGCTGTCATACTCTGTACTGTACCTTGTCTGATAACTATAACTTGGGGGGAAGGGATTGTTAGTAATGGGGAAGTTAGTCCCCATTGCTATCAATATACCCCATCGGGTCGACCTCCACGCGGTTCCCCCTGGAAACTATCGTGTCCAATTTATCATTGAATTCGTCATAATGGGCTAACTGACCTGCCTTTTCATTCTCACCTATCACCTCTCACTGGTACCCCGCCAGTGTATACCGACAGCGCAGGCAGGATTACCATGCCATTTTCACCTATAAAGATACCTTCAACTGTCTACTGGCATCTCATCACTGTATTAATAGCGACAGTGGAGTCGCTATTTCATTTTTACCTATTAAAAAAATACATTCTACTAAGGCAAAATAGCAGTAAGAGATGATAGGAATAACATCAGGTCAATTAACCTATCGCTACGTATTATCGAGAATGAAACATGATAGTGCCCGAGAGATCAGTGTGGAGGTCGACCTGAGTATAAGGTTATTAAATTATTTAACCTTCGCCCTTCACGTCAATAGTAATATCCATTCGATTTTGCTTATTTTTTTTAATAATAATTGTTAAGTCCCAATATTATTTCATAAGATAAAATATTTTTTTTATTCTGAAACCATAAAGTAACAATGTAAATTTTATATATGAAAACACTGATTAATGTAGCATTGCAACACGGCTATCTGTTTTTGTCCTCTTCCTCCATCAACTTTCATACTGCTCTAAGTTACAGGTTACTCAATAGTTATTATATCTCATAATGCTTATCGTTGTTTTAATTTATGTATATATATATATATATATATATATATATATATATATATATATATATATATATATATATATATATATATATATATATATATATATATATATATATATATATATATCCATTGTAAAAAAAACTGTAAAATTTAAAAGTTAATCAAACAAAAGGAAGGTTATATTTCGTGGCAACGTATGAGGGGTACCATGACAGTAACAGAGTATTCTGTGATATTTATTATCTTGTTTATTAATAATTATTAACACTTTCCATCAGGTGGGCCGTAAGCTTGTCTTTTTTAATATCATAAAAATACTTTTTTTTCATATTTAAGAGATGAGATCTTGTCGGTGGAGATCTTGCCACTCACTACGATTTTCAGCCAGTCTCTTCACCTCTTGATACGACACGACACCAACATTATATATATATATATATATATATATATATATATATATATATATCCATTGTAAAAAAAAACTGTAAAATTTAAAAGTTAATCAAACAAAAGGAAGGTTATATTTCGTGGCAACGTATGAGGGGTACCATGACAGTAACAGAGTATTCTGTGATATTTATTATCTTGTTTATTAATAATTATTAACACTTTCCATCAGGTGGGCCGTAAGCTTGTCTTTTTTAATATCATAAAAATACTTTTTTTTCCTATTTAAGAGCTGCGCTCTTGTCGGTGGAGATCTTGCCACTCACTACGATTTTCAGCCAGTCTCTTCACCTCTTGATACGACACGACACCAACACCTTCCTTGACCTGCCTGATGTAACTATGTCTCGGTCTCCCTCTTCCCCTTCTTCCTTCTATCTTATCTTCTATTATAATGTTCATAAGTTCGTCGTGTCGTATCAAGTGTCCCAACATTTTTCCCCTTCTGTCCTCAATAGTTCTAATAATTTGTCTTTTCTCCTTAACCCCAAGCAGGGCCTCCTCATTGCTAATTCGATCATGGGGCTCGAATCAATGGAGCACACATAAAAATACTATTAAAGAAAAATTAAACACAAATTGACTTTGCAAATTACTTAAAATTTTATTTATAAAATTAATCATATAATAAGAATAATAATAAAATATAAAAATTACAGATGCAAATAAAAATCAATAGACACCATGATAAAAATTAATAATGACTATCTAATAATATTTAGTTAATCTTCTTAACATTATTTATAAATTTGTCCCCATTTTTACAACGCTTACAAATCAAGAACAAAGTGAAAATATGGATTTTAGAATAATGTATGTATATAGTTTTATTTATTTTTTTTTATTTACAAAGAACGTGTGCAGAAAGACAAGGAGAAAATATTATAAATTGCTATTGAGAAATATTAAAAAATGCTAAAAATATGAATGTAATTTTCCATATATTAATTTCGAATATAAATACAATAATTCTTTGATCAAAAATTATACAATAACGATATAATCATTTATTAATATATTATTGTGACATAAAACTAATAAAAAAATATATATAGATATACTTGAATTATTCAATTGTCATTGTATATTTTTATTATGTTTCTGGTGCAATAAAGAGTTAAATAATAATAAATTATTTAATCAATGTCATTCATAATTATTAAATTTAAAAAAAAATATTAAATTAAACTCCTCTTTAATTAAAATATACCTAATTTGGTCGTAATTTTTAATAATATCTATTAATAATAGCGTTAAAATATATTAAAATCCATACGTCATTTTGTTCAGAATTTCCATATTCCGATCACAATCTAATCATATATAATATTATGTCCTATAACGAAACGATAAAGTTCAAGATTGCTTGGCACGTAAACATTCGATTGTTACACGGACGGCACTAAATCTAAAACTGAATATATTTTATACTCTTTTATATTACTTTATACATAATAATTTTAAACTTAAATACACAAAAATATTAGCACTAGCACTAGCAAGGGAAATATAATTTTAGAAACAAATGCAGACACATTGGCGAGAGCAGTAACATGTCACATTATGATATCATTAAAAAATTATAATAATATATAGTTACATAAAATGTAATATAATAATTATGTTAATAAAGTAAGATATATTGTCAATGGCGGATTTGCCTTAAGACACAGGAGGCCCGGGCTTAGGGCGGCCAGATTTTTTTTTAAACAACTTATAATGGCAAACAAGCTGACGGGCCACTTGATGAAAAGTGGTAACCGTCGCCTATAGACATGAGCAGTACCATGGACATAACAGAGTATACTGCTTCGCCCATGATACCCTCCATGCGTTGCCATTCCTAGCCATATTAGGGGCGGCCAATCGTGACAAAAAATTCACTGATATGACAAGAAATAACTCAAAGTACATATAACTAAAAGAGACCTCGGAAAATATTACCAACTAACAGATTTCGATAAATGTTGTCAAAAAAGTAAATGTCATTATGTACTCAACATGATGGGTGCTGAGACACTGGTGGCTGGTACATACTACATGGCCGGGGGCCCAGGGCGGCCAACACTGCAAATCCGCCATTGTATATTGTGACTGAATTTTAACAATAAATATAAATATTTTCATGAATAAATATTATTGTAAATTAATTATTTATTTATTCAAATATTTTTACCAAATTCTTTAAATAAAAATCAATATTTTAATTTTGATTGTAGAATAAATAATGGTTACAAAAAATTAAGTATTTTTTGTACAGTATTGACTCTTTCCATCACATATTTGCTTTTTATTTTTAATTAAAAAACAAAATACAATTATTATTTTAGAATTAATGTTTTTTTTTTAATGTTGAAATTAGACATAAATAATATTGTACAATTTTAGTTTTTCGACATATTCTATAATAGGTACGTGCATTTAGGAACGCCTGAAATTAGTAAAACTCTCGTTATTTACAATGCCAGATGACAGCTAAATAAAAACTCCAAAAGTAATGCCGAAACAACCCAGTAACATTCCACCACTAAGTCCCACCAGAGGAAATAGATTGTTACTCATTGGAGTCTAAAACCCCAAGTCGACCTCCACTGGGTACCTCCTGAAAACTGTCATGGTTAATTCTTGTTGAATTCATCTCGGTTGACCAAATGACCTGCTTTCGTCCTTACCACTAGGTTACCATTCCATTTTCACCCAATATATATATATATATGTATTACGAGGACGTAGTCGTGCCCAAAAATAGAATGAGGCCAATGATCAGTTTTAGTAGATAACATTTTAGTTTTTTAAATTATATATAATATAATATATTACTTATATATAAAATAGGAAGAAATTAAACTCTTTAACAATACGTGAAACGTAAACTCCACTCATGCTATATTAAAAAAAAAAAAAAAACAGAAATTCGATTAAAATTCAAAAACGACAAAATACTTTGATTGTTCCATACTAATTTGTTTGTATGGGGAGCTCAACATTTTTATCATTATTTGACCCATGCTTCTTGGGTGTTAATGGAACACATATTATGGTAAAGATTTCAACATAAGCCTGTGCAATTAGAGAGATTACACAGCTCCAGTACTTATGTACGTTCCCAATTTAACATTAAATCAAACAATCCAATAGTTTATTAGGGCAAAACAAATTAGTAAAAAAATATAACGTATATACATATACCAGAGGGAGACTTTGTACAAAAGTCGATTGCTTGGGTACCTCTGTCCCATTCGTGTTTCAACCGTGAAGCAGTTGTGTTTGCATAGCTGTGTTTCGGTTTGAAGGGTGGGATATGGCGTGAATTTACTGGGTACAGAGGAATAACACCTGAGTCCTCAGGAATGGCAACGCATGGGGGTATCATGGGCGAAACAGTATACTCTGTTATGTCCATGGTACTGCTCATGTCTATAGGCGACGGTTACCACTATCCTTCAAGTAGGCCGCCAGCTTGTTTGCCATTCTAAGTTGTATAAAAAAAAATATGAAACACATGGGAACTCCTCATTAGAAGTTTAACAAATAAAGTTTATAATATATTTCACGAAAACTAACTTACACTACAAGCAAAATTGGTGTGAATAATTCATTAAGTATGGCAGTTAAATATAGTATGTATGAACTTAAATGTATTTACTATTTTATAAATAGTGCAATAAAGTGTAAAATAAATGAATAAATAAACTTATTTTTACCAAAGGGGACTTTGTATAAAAGTCGTCTCCTTGGGTACCTCTGTCCCGTTCGTGTTTCAACCTTGAAGCAGTTGAGTTTTCATGGATGATGCAGAGGCTTTAATACTAAGGAAGAGCAACGCATGAAGAGTATCATGGACGACACAATATACACTGTTTAAATTATACAGACAGAGAGAGCATCGAGCCTCAAAAACGGGTCAAAAAGTAATAAAGTTGATTATAATAATCTATAAATTTTGGACATTGACTAAACAATATTTGATCACTTAGACAGATCAGTTTTGTTAAAATCTGTTTAGATAAATAGTAGTTTAAATTTGTTTAATAAACGGTTAAACTGTAGGTTTAAATATTTTATATAGTAAGGCCGTAGCAAACAGGACATATAGCAGTTTCTCACATTTGATATTTCCAATACTCAGTAGAGTATTGGAATTATCAACTAAGTAGATAGATAGATATTCTTTATTGTTTCCTCCAAAAGATTACAATAGCAAACTCATTATAGATACAAACAAATTACAAGAAATAATCATAGTGAGAAAACAAATGCGTGACCTTATCGCTAATAGCATAATAAAGTAATATATGATAAAGTAGTAACTCCCCTTGGAAATTTTAAATGATGATATTATTAGATCATCACAAGTATACTGATGATGAAAACTATCATTAACAATGCACACTACATATAACTGCCAACAATCATTCGTTATCAGATATACATACGTACAATTCTATACATATTAAAACCTAATTTGTGGCACAACGACATTATCGTACTGTTAGTTTGTACGCATATACTTAGTAACCCAATAATTATATATACATACATACATACATACAAAACATAATACTCTACAGAAATTATAAAATGTAATTTACACCCTTAATTTATAAAAATATTTTACAATAGTAACTTATACTGAACTTAAACGTAATATAAAATGCACAGAAAATACTATAAATACGGGTAATGTTTCAAATATAACGACCATATGTCAGAATGAATGTCACGCTAAATCTATACGTACATTTAGATAAAGTTAGACAGCTACTGAGCAACACACAGACGGTCCAACGGTAACTACATAGAAACAGCAACAATTAACTCCAACACAAAAGTATTTTCATATATAACGTAACACAGGCCGACACAGAAGCTTAGATTATCACTGGAACTACAATAATCTGATAAATTTTACAAAATTACAACTAATAGTGTACGCTCTATGACGGCACCAGCTCCGAACAGATGAGTAATATATTAATATCTAACAATTGTATTATATAATTTTATGAAATGAAATAAACAAATCCGTAAGAGAACTATATCCGATAAGAACAGGACCTAATGTGGCCAATAAGTCACATAATTATCACAAAGTACACTTAATCTAGCTTCAATGAAAGTGTCTCGAATGTCAGAGAATATAGGTGTAGTGAATTCAAAAACTCTATCTACTGTATCTATGGAAGATTAACCTCATAAGGGTTTCACATAAACTATGGATAACGGTAGTCTGCCATGCTTTCTAGTTATCTATAAAGAAGAGTTATTCTACAAAGTTGAAAAATTTCGGCATTTACAATTAATTCTAAATCTTTTAGGTTCTATAAATAATCAAAATATAAAAATAATATGCAAATAGTGTCATCAAAATTCTTTGGAAAATACAATTGAATTTAACAAGAATGCTGGTGCCGAATCAATATCTCACCAAAAATTCGAATATCTCCCAAACTTTCTAATCACATTTTGGCTTACATCTATATACATGCAGTAAAAGTGGACCTCCTGGAAATTAACTAGCCACCTCAGACTTGCCAGACTCGTTCTCCTCTGTTATAGTGATCATCGGCGGTGGTTCAAAGATATTATCACTCGGAGAAGCATCATTCATCAGCTTCTCAAACTTCGGTGATCCAGATGGCAATATAGCATCTTTGACCGATTCGTACATATCAGTCCTTATGATTGGCAATGACGCTCTTTTCCCTTTAAACGCTTCTTTAGGTACGTCATCTTCTTTAATTGTTTCCATTACAGAATTTTGATCAATCACAATGACATTATCTGGAACTTTATCTTCTTCTAACCGAACCGGCAAACTATCAGCTCTACTTACAGCTTTTTTCGGAGAATCATTTTTATCAGATATCGGTACAGCTACACCGTTTTCTATCTTTTTTTCTCTTTGGTCATATAAGTGTTGGAGACTGTACTCTCGAGCTTGAACATCGGATAGTAAGGGACCGTCACTAGAACCTTCGATACAATAACCGGGCCCTTGCAAAGCGTCGTTACCAATAATTGAATCTTGTTTGAAAATAGCAGCTGTCACAACAGGTTTATCAGGATCAGTCGGTGTTTTTGATATTAAAGGTTCCTGTGAGTTATCATAAACTATACCCTCCACTTCGTCTTTAGATATATCGTAGCCAGCATAGAGTGGATATCCAAATGGTCCTTGTTCATACCCCACCTGGCTTCCATAAGAGTAGCTGACGTTGTGAGACCCGATAGAAGACATACTTAAATCTGATATCGATAATCCAGTACTAGATAAAGCTAGTGTCCTTTCTCTCTCAAATTTCCCGCTACTTCTTTCTTCATCAATCTTTTTGTCTAACTCCTCAGGAACACGATGGATCAGAGCCTGGTTTGTTGATATTTGAGGATCGTGAGGTGGTGAATTTTGGAGAGATTTATTATTATTGGGCCTGTAAGCAGTCGACTGTTGTACTTCGACAACAAATATCCCGTCGTTGTCTGGGGAGTACTTCATTTTCGTTTCGCGGCCATTTTTAGTGATATCCTGTAATTAAAATAAATTTATGTGATTTAAACTTTGTTACAGAGTATCAAAGAGTACGTACTTGCATCTGTAATAGCATTTTATTGTAATGTTAAAAATAGACGTGAAAATTAAAGCCAACAAACTAAATGTGATTTTTAACCAATTTCAATTCTCTTGTATTTTTTATGATTATTACCCCATTTATGAATAACTGATTTGGAAAATTCTTGTTTTTATATATACTTTTTGAGAGAATGTTTATTTATGTTAGTAAGTGAAATATTATAAAAATCGATTAGGTATAAGTTCTTAAATTTAAATTACTGACTTTGCCACAATTGAACTTGATTTTTTTTTTTGTAAAACGCGTTCTTTAATTATTTATTAAATAACTGAGAAGTATTTTGGTTCGACGGGTAGAATGGTTGTTAAATTACAGGGTATGAAAACATAACGCCCTAGTCGTCATAAATGACAACGCAAGAGGAGCACTGTGAGCATCCCAATGTATAAATACGTTTCATATTTTTCGACGACGGTTACCACTTTCCATCAGGTAGTCCAATAATTTTCAAGAAACTGGTAAGTACCTAAGTAACATTTAATTTTGCTTACATTTCTTTCTTCAGTTTCCACAATCAGATGGTTGTTTTTGAGGGTCATGGTGAAGATGGAGCCGTTGGCTGGAGGTGCCTCGCCGTTCTCTATGGCATCGCCAGCGCTCTCCTCCGTCGGTGACTTCAGCTGTGGATGAAGACATTGTTAATATAATTGAGTTTCATTATATGTGGAAGTGTAAAGAGGTTTCTTCAGGGTCGGCAACGCGCGCGTAATACCCCTGGTATTGCAGGCGTTCATAGGCTACGGTAACCGCTTACCATCAGGCGAGCCGTATGTCTGTTTGCCACCTCAGTGGTATAAAAAAATACTAACTATAAAAAAATAAAAACGTTCTATAATTTCCTGGGATTCAGTTGCCATATTTACTTCCCATACAAATTTGTAAACGTTATTCATACTCGATCTAATGCAACGCTGCAAAAAATAACAATTCTTCAGTGTCATTGACACAAATAAATATAAGGCTGTGCACAGCAATGACTCAGACCCGAAACAGCACAAAGAACATCACTATTTGCTGACTTTCGGGTCCGCTAATGACTCGTATTGACGAATCGTTCACCTTCGCCCACACAGGGGACCCGGACGCAAGTCATGAGCGATAGCGACAAGATAGGTATAGACAATTATTATTAGTAATACTAATAAAATAATTTCATACGCTGTAAGTAAAAAAACACTACTATCTTTCGCAATGTCCTCTCAAGTTTTAATTACGGAGTACTTGTGCAAAAATGCCTTTAAAAGTCATTTATTTAAAACTATTTCTTTTTATACAACTCAGAATGGCAAACAAACTGTCGGCCCACCTGATGGAAAGTGGTAACCGTCGCCTATAGATATGAGCAGTACCATGGACATAACAGAGTTTACTGTTTCGCCCATGATACCCCCATGCGTTGCCATTCCTGAGGACTCAGATGTTATTCCTCTATACCCAGTAAACTCACGCCATATCCCCACCCTTCCAACCGAAACACAGCCATGCAAACACAACTGCTTCACGGTAGAAACACGAATATTTCTAATTCGATAAACAATACCATTTCAGATTATCAATTCGGATGTATTTTTTTAAGTTTATTACTTCATAACTTCGTCCGTTTTTTTGTGGTTGAAAATGGAATTAACCTCGCCCGCGCTATCGGTACACACAGGCGGGACACCAGTGAGAGATGATAACTGAGGATGAAGTCAAGCTAGTTGGTCCATTGTGACGAATTCCACAATAATTAAACCACAATGGATCTAATAGGGTATATTGCTGGCAATGAGGCTGTTACGCCCCATTACTAACAATCGCTTTCCTCCCAAATCCGTCCGTTGTAAACCAATTTGGAAAATTCTTTTATATATATGAAAGGACATGTTTACAGATTGATTCTAAAGACATTTTATCAAAATCGAGTTTGTAATATAAGTACTTTTTTAATCAAATTAGTTTTGCTACATATGAAGTCGGTTTTGTGAGGGAGACTTTGTACAAAAGTCGATTGCTTGGGTACCTCTGTCCAATTCGTGTTTCAGGAATGGCAACGCATGGAGGTATGATGGGCGAAACAGTACTGCTCATGTCTACAGGCGACAGTTACCACTTTCCATCAGGTGAGCCGTCAGCTTGTTTGCCATTCTAAGTTGCAAAAAAAAGTACACAATGAAAACGCTAACTCTTCTAATTTGAACACACGCAAATTCTTTACCTACCATTCGCTCGTGATCCCCAAATTTCCATATAAATCCATTTTTCTCATCTACTATCTCAGTTCTTAAAGGGACGTAGGAGCTCAAGAGAAACTGGTCATAACTCTATAGGCATAGAAATTCCTTGTTTATATTTATACCTATTCAAACCGATCAGAATCGGTAATATTTATTATGGTTTTTAGAATTGAGCGTTAACACTTTATTATAATAAGGTCGCAATTTAATTGGAGTGTTTTTGGCGGGAATGAAAAAGAAAAAAATACGCATCTCTGACAGCTAATGGACCGTGACCAGGTGTGAACAACCCGAGTGAAGGATTTATAATTAATTAATCAATCAACGCTACATAAAGGATCCATCTCTGGCGACTATATTCTTATATACATGTTATTATTTAATATTATTATATATTCTTTCTTTATTATTTATTGTGCACAAAAGGTTATTAAAATATAAAAACAAACATAATAGTGTATAAAGGCGAGCTTATCTCCAATGGAGATTTCTTCCAACAAACCCAATATGAGAAAACTGACAGTTCATTAGTAGTTACAGTCATACATGTGTACCGATCGACTTAAATGTTATAGTTATAATAAATAAATAAAATGTCGTTACAATTGAAAAGACTGATAGGTATAAATAAATAAATAAAAATATATATAAATACATATAAATAGATAGATATATATTATATATAATACACAAATATAATAAGTACGTACATCGGCATTGTGAGAGGTAATAATTCTTCAGACGTGATTTTAAAAATCCCAATGCTTGGGCTATTTCTAGTTTCATGAGGAAGTGTATTCCATAATCTAATTGCAGCCACAACAAAAGAGTCAGAATACGCTTGACCAGAATGAATCGGAGTTCGCAATAAAGAACGATTAAGAGTCCTAGTATTGCTTTTCGCTGAATACAGAAAGTTAAACCGCTCACGAAGATATGTTGGTGCAATGGGATTACGCAGGATATTATAAAGAAAAGAGAGTATATGTAGATTAAGTCGGAGCCGAAAAGGAAGCCATTTTAATATGAAATATCAATGAAATATTATTTAATGTGAAATATTTTTAATTAGATTAAATGTAACCTCGGTTTAGAATGTGTGGTATATCCCTTCCTATCCCGTGGCTGTCGTAAGAGGCGACTAAGGGAATTTGGTGGAAAAATAGGTAGCAGGGTCCTTCTTAAAACATCACCAAAAGCGTAATTGCAGTTGCCAATGCGCCTGTCAAGCGTGGCAACTACTAGCAAAGCCCCCCTTTATGGGGAGGCCTATGTCCAGCAGTGGACAGTTAACGGCTGGCATGGTGATAATGAAATTGTGACTAGAGACGACGTCTGTACATAAGTGATTCTTAAGATCATTTAATCTTAATAAATTATTTTAAGAAGCCAAAACTATAATTTTTAGAATTTTATTCTGTCTGTTTGTTTCATGCAGAAACTACTAAGCCAAATTGGATGCGATTATCACAATCATGTTTCTAAGGATCGAACTTAAAATCTGGTATGTGTGTTTTTTTTATACAACTTAGAATGGCAAACAAGCTAACAGCCCACCTGATGGAAAGTGGTAACCGTCGCCTACAGACATGAGCAGTACCATGGACATAACAGAGTATACTGTTTCGCCCATAAAATTCCCCATGCGTTACCATTCCTTAGAACTAAGGTGGTTTTTTTTAATGGATGATAATGGAATAGTAATCCCGCCTGTGCTATCGGTATACACCGGCGGGGCACAAGTGAGGGTTGATAGGTAAGAATGAAGCAGGTCAGCTCACCGTGATAAATCTAACAATAAATCAATCACGATGGTTTCCAGGGGGAACCACGAGGAGGTCGACCTGACAGGGTATATTGCTAGCAATGGGGCTTTTAATCCCCATTACTAACAATCCCTACTTCCCCCACGAACTAAGGTGTTACGCCTCTATTCCCCTTAATTTTATTAGAATACCCATGTAAAACCAATTGCTTCACGATAGAAACACGAATGAGGCAGAAGTACCAAAGCAGAGTTTTGTGCAGTCTCCCTCTGGTAAAGAGTACTTACATACGCCCCTTTTTAAAATGCCAGGTCTCCGAAAAATGTTCTTAAGTACGCCAATGCCCAAAACGAATAGAAAAAAAGTGTCGTCCCACGCAAACTCGCAAGTACCAGTTCGTCTGCTAGATGGCAGTTAGGTCTAACACCACCGGGGTCGTCGGCCGGTCGTCGCCCGCGCGTTTTCGGCGCGTCTTTTTTCTCGTGCCTCTTGCAATCGAGTTGCACTTTTTAGATGCACCTACTTGCTGTACGACTATCTAACGGGAACAATGGTGGCAGTGGAGTCGGCCGTATTTCACTTTATTGAGGTGTAATATAATTTTGGGCTATATATATATATATATATATATATATATTATAAGGCAATTATGTAGAGAGGTCAATTCTGTACATGAAATATATTTCCAAAATAACTATCGATACTGATGCCAAAAATGCAATCAGTAAAATTTTTGTCTGTCTGTCTGTATATTCGTTATAGAAACAAAAACTTTAACGCAACTTAGTACAATTAATCTTCATACTCCTGGGCAGGTTATAGTATACTTTTCATAACGCTACGATCAATAGGAGCAGAGCAGTGAAGGGAAATGTTGGGAAAACAGGAGAAGTTACACCATTTTTAAGCTTCCGTCGCGTGTGCAGCCTAATGGCCACTTTTTAAAATGTAAAAATGTCCACCCGTGCGCCGCCGGGACGGACCGCTAGTTTGTGGAATAAAATATATTACAAGAAGTACATATTCGTTCATTTCTTCAATATTCTATACCTTTTCACATACATAACTGCCACGTTGCTATAAGGTGCTTTTTTATTGTTTAAATAATAGTACATTACTGCAGCGGCCAGCAACTGAGGCATTGGTGGACGAATGTACAAATGTGGGCTGAGGCGAAGCCGAGGCACACATACGTGAGTCCATCAATGCCTAGTTGTGGCCAAGGCTTGTATAGTACTTTTCTCAAACAATGCGCGGAAATCAAAAACACAATTTTTAAGTTCAATGACGAATAACGAACAATAATAATTTTTCTCGCGCCATAATGTTCCTTTGTTTTTTTTTTTTCAATAAACAGCTTTCTATTTGCAAGCCAGTTCGAAATTTAAATAAAACTTTTTACTAGTTACCTCCTTTGTAGCCATGTTTCGAAGTAATAGGTCATTCCATTTTTAAATTATAGGACAGATATGAGTTTACATAGTAATTTATCTGGCCGCAAAACACGACAGATATGGATTTTCATACAACTTTTGCCGGCCACTGCCCGCATGTATCTTGGCCAGTACGGCAAGTTTGATTTATCTCAAAGAAGATTGTCAAAATAATGCTCACATTTCTAAGCATGTTTGAGAAAAATATATTTGTTCATTTATTAATGTATTTTTTTATATCTTTTCATATTGACAATCGCTCTCAACAACATGTCACACTTATTTTATATTTTCCCTTGGATTACTTTCCCTTAGTCTAAGCCGCTCGGTGGCAAATGTAAAATAAATTTTATTTCTCATTTCCATTACTGCCCTCTTAGATGGGAAACGAGGGGCTTGTAATACAAAAGTTTAACATTTTCAAATTAAACAGGATAAATAAACGATACCGTGATACAAATTTTTAATTTATTTTTTACTTAAGAAAAAAAATATTAAAAAATGAAAATGTTGTTTAAGTCTTTGTCTTTATACTTTTGATGAAGACCGTAATTATTTTTTTTTTTTATATTTACAGTTTCTCCGCTTAAGGTCCTGAATTTCAGCCGACTGTGTCTGCCGGGAGTAGTTTGCCATCCCCCCTCCTTAAAAGCCAATCATCATGATGTTCTGTGTACATATACCCCCATATTGATAAAAACATTTAGCTATCAAACTATTTTGTCTCTTACTCTTGTACTAAATTCCCAATTTGAAAGAAAGTGACAAAACAATGTTATAACTAAAATAGGTTTGTAGAAGTAGTTTAGGTTTGCAATAGTTGCCACGCTTGGCAGGCAGGTCGGCAACCGCAGTTACGCTTTAGTAATATTTTAAGAGGGATACTTTTGCCCATGGTTCAATCATTAAGTTCTCTTATTATAAATATAAATATTTGTACTATATTGTTATATATCGCAGTTTTCATATGACTTCTTAGCTCCCTTAATCTTTCTTATGACACCCATGGGAAAGAAGTACCCCTTCCTTTCCCATTCTATGCCGGGACCACAGAGAATGTTATAAAATATTTACAATCAAACTGTCTCCATAGCATCGCTGTGCGTACACGCATTCATCGGTGCAGTGCGTTGCACTATAGCGAGCCAGTTTGACTAGATTTTTGGCAACGGGCGGCCGCCCCCCCCCCCCCCCCTCGCCACGCCGCCCCGCGCCGCTTATGAGGTTTTGATGACTTAGGCCCGTGTGCACACAGCTTTACTTTATATGTATTGGCTGGTAATACTCTTGTTGTTTTTTTTAATCATTTTAACATTTAAAATGTATGCGATAGTATCGTTTGCCCATATACGTATACTTTGAATATTTTTCGATCCTATAATAATTTATAACTGCGAAAGTTTGTAAGCAAATATCTGTTTTTTAATGGATGACAATGGAATGATGACCTCGCCTGCGCTATCGGTATACACTAGCGGGGCACCAGTGAGTGATGATTGGTGAAAATGAGAAAGCAGGTCAGTTTAGCCCATCGCGACGAATTCAACGATAAATTAGTCACGATGGTTTCCAAGGAGAACCGCGTGGAGGTCGACCTGATAGGGTATATTTATAGCAATGGGGGCTAATCTGCTCATTACAAACAATCCCTTCCCCCAGCAGATATTTGTAACTCTTTCAGACAAAAACTACTGGAAGGATTATAAATAAAAATTTAGTACACGAATAGGTTATATCCTGACACAGCATATAGGATACCTTATGTACTGTTTCATGCAGACGGAGCTACGGGATACAACTATGTATTCATAAAGGAAAGTAGATACATATATGTTGCTTACACTCAGTCGATTTATGTACTTAGTACTTTACGGTATATTGTTTTGAAGGCAAATGTAAATAGGTAGTTACAAGTTGAGACCCTACTTTTTAAAAAAACTTTTTGTTTTAAAAATTAACACAAATCATTATTAAACTATACATATAAATCTTCCCTTTGAATTACTCTATCTATTGATGAAAATCGCATTAAAATCCGTTGTGTAGTTTTTAAAGATATAAGCGTACAAACGGCAGGAAGCGACTTTGTTTTATAGGTACTATGTAGAGAGTTGAAACTCGAGAGTACTCGCCACCAACAAACGCTTCAATTAAAACTTTACCAACATCCTCACGAGGGTAGATTGAAACGCGGCCTATGCGAGAACCATAGTTAGTTAAGCTAACGTTAACTATATTGGTTTTTAAACTTTCGCCTTAGAACTGCGAAATTTCTAATGTAAGTAGTATATTCATTTATTTTTACATTTATTATATAAGTAGGTAGGTATTTATAGTGTATGTATTTATGTAATATTTTATTATATATTTAAATATTTTATTTTACTGTATATTTATGTATTAATAGTTGTAGCACTTCAGCTGCCAGCTAACGACATGCTTTCTCACTGTATTAGGTTGACTGGAAGAGATCTCTGTCAGAGATAAGTCCACCCTTGCTCACAACATTTATAAATAGATTATTTTATATGTAACTTACAAGTGCAATAAAGAATATAATATATGGTGTTTTTTTTAATGGGTGATAATGGAATGGTATCCCCACCCGCGCTATCGGTATACACCGGCGGTGCACCAGTGAAGAATGATAGATGAGGATGAAGCAGGTCGGTTAGCCGACAACAAGACTTGTTCACGATGGTTTCCAGGGGGAACCACGTGGAGGTCGACCTAATAGGGCATATTGCTAGCAATGGGGCTGTCAAACTCCGTTGCTAACAATCCCTTTCCCCCCTAATATATGGTGTTGATAATAAATGAAATAGAGGCCTGCAGAATCATGTAGTTTTCCGGTATTGAAACTAGAATAATGTAGGGTGAAGTGAGTTGTTAGTAACGGAGGCTAGTGTCCCCATTGCTAGCAATACCCTATCAGTCACTACCATACGATTCACCTGGAATCTATCATGGTTAAATCCTGGCGAATTCGTCTCGATGGGACAAATGATTCGATTGATCCTCACCTATCATCCCTCATCCCTGGTACCCGTAAACGCCCGCCAATATAACACATACGAAATTGGTCACAGGCACACTTGAGTATCACTCTCGGTTTGTTACATACAGGTTTACTCTAATTAAGATGTAAATTAGATAAGCCTATAAAGCCTATAGCCTTTGGACAAAAGTCGTTTGCTTCGGTACCTCTGTTCCATTCGTGTTTCTACCGTGAAGCAGTTATGTTTGCATGGCTGTGTTTCGGTTTGAAGGATTGGTTATGGCGTGAATTTACAGGGCACAGAGGAATAACACCCGAGTCCTCAGGAATGGCAACACATGGAAGGTATCATGGATGAAACAGTATACTCTCTTATGCCCATAGTACTGCTCATGTCTATAGGCGACGGTTACCACTTTCCATCAGGTGGGCCGTCAGCTTGTTTATAAAGTAATAGTATATAACGTAAGTTAAAAACTACTCAAACGATTTTAAAAATTCTTTCATACATAGAAAGCTACATCATACAGCATTCATCACCATCATATCAGCCTGTAACTGTCCACTGGTGAACATAAGCCTCCCCTTCAGGGGTTTTTGCCAGTAGTTGCCACGCTTGGCAGGCGGAATGGCAACCGCAGTCAGGGTTTAGAGATGTTTTAAGAGGGACTGCTGCCCATTTCTCGCCCACCCTTAGTCGGCTCTTACGGCACTATGGGAAAGGAAGGGGTAGCCGGGGAGTATAGGGGTATTGTATACCGGGACCACACGGCTACGTTAAGTATTACTTACAAAAATCCTATCTATCTATGTAAAGCCGGGCAAGATTGCTAATGTATAATAATTTTCGGAGGGGGGAAAGGGATTGTTAGTAATGGGGTCTAACAACCCCATTGCTAGCAATGTACCTGTATATCCACGTGGTTCCCCCTGGAAACTATTGTGGTTAAGTCTTATGGAATTTCTCACGATGGGCTAACTGACCTGCTTTCATCCTCACTCACCTATCATTTCTCACTGGTGCCCCGCCAGGGTATACCGATAACGCAGGGTTACCATTTAATTATCATCTATTAAAAAAAAATACTCGGGCATTTTTAGAACCTTCTGGAAGTTGTATTAAGACAATTTTCACGCTCTATATCAGGCAAAATATAAAGGAAACGAATATATTAAATCTTACCCACTTTCTTCTCGTTTTGTACGAACTCAAAGCGTACCATACACACACACACCTAACACTCACATACATCATATAAAGTTTATCGGATTGGACGAGTATCTGGGGTGAGAAATTTTTCTAAATTTGATTTCCCGAAAGCCCATAACTGCCCAGTTTTGTTTGGGTGTTCGAAATTTTCAATAGACTTCCGAAAAAGACTGACATCCGTCTTTTTCGGTATTCATGTGGTATTTTTTTTTACAACTGTGTTACCGATTTTAATATTTCATTTTGCGGTTGATAAGATTTATTCCCTTGTTGGTATTATTAATTTATTATTATTAATTTTGTCAAAATTGGAGGAGCCGTTTTTTGTTGCGAAGTAACAAAACTATTTATTGTACTGCAAAATCTACATGTAATAACTCGTTTCCGCATTCTAAATTCCAATATCTACAATGTAAGATATCGAAACATCTTGTCGTTCATCGGTGTTTGTGTGCGTGCGTGCGTGCGTGCGTGCGTGTGTGTGCGCGCGTGTGTACGAGCGTGCGTGTGTGCGTGCGTGCATTCATACTTATGTGTGTATGTGTTCACGATTGGAAACGCTTTTTTGTAGACCAAAATGAACTTTTAAGAAAAGACAGTTTAGCAAAAAAATATATTGTATGAGAGATTTCCCCTTCTTTTTAAAGTAATTCAAAAAGCCCATTAAACTCCAAGCAATGCTAGAGAAAAACTCAGTAGGTCACAAAAGAACAAATTGTTTGTTAATTTGTTCTTTAACTACTGACATCTTAACGATTCAATCAATTTTCAGTTTTTTTTTTATACAACGTAGAATGGCAAACAAACTGACGGCCCACCTGATGGAAAGTGGTAACCGTCGCCAGACATAAGCAGTACCATGGACATAACAGTACACACACATACTGTTTCACCCATGATATCCCCCATGCGTTGCCATTCCTGAGGACTCAGGTGTTATTCCTCTGTACCCAGTAAATTCACGCCATATCCCACCCTTTAAACCGAAACACAGCCATGCAAACACAACTGCTTCACGGTAGAAATACGAATGGGACAGAGGTACCCAAGCAATCGACTTTTGTACAAAGTCTCCCTCTGGTTTGACTTTGAATTGGACACACGCGTGGTATTGGGGATAAAAAAAACATAAGCTTTTTTATACCAGTCAGTCAACTTATCCTTACTCCAGTGACATTACAGCCGGACAAAGTCGCGGCTGAATACTAGTAGCGAGTATAAATCCACGAATCCCTTATGTCCCATGCGATCACTATCCAGTGGTTAACAAATCCAGACTCTGCGTTTAAAAGGTTCTTCGTTTTTGGAGAGGTGTTTGCGAACGATAAATTATGGCCAGTAACTGTTGGATGCCGGGCCCTTAAAGAGCACTGGTTACGGTCTGCAGAAAAACAATAATTATAATAAGGTCACAAGAAAAAAAAACATGTCATGGCAATTTATTAAACCATACTTCGTCTACAAGATCGAAATATATTTATTTACTGAGATAGTAAAAAGTAACCTATGATCTTCCCCGTCTCCAGTAACTCACTATTAACTACTATTAAGTAACTACATATACGGGAGGGGAAGGGATTGTTAACAATACGAACTACCAGTCTCATTGCTAGCAATATAACCTGGTAGGTCGACCTCCATGCGGTCCCCCCTGGAAACCATCGTGCTGAATTTCAAGTGTACTCATCACGATGGGCTAACTGACATGCCTTACAAGTAGTTTTAAATGTAGTTTTCTTCTAGAAGTAAAATGATTTATTATATCTGAAAATACGCTACTTCTAAAAATGTAAAGAGATATTGTCCTGATATATAATTACAAAAAAAAACAATCTTAAGAAATTAACGAATTTGCATACAAATTTTCATCCAAATATTGTATGTTAATTTGTCAATCTTACGTTTGTTTTTGAACAAAAATAAACTTCCATAATTCTAACTAAAAGATTTCCCATATAGTTTTTTAATACCTCACTTTGAAATTTCCAAAATCACTGAATTACTTATATTATTTACTTATAATCAGAATTCTTCATGAGAACGAAATTGTAAGTACGTATCAACTATAATTTAAAAAGACTAAGACAGAAGAGTAATTCCCGCGAGAAAAAACATACCATACTCGAACAAAAACCACGGACGGTAATAAAATATATATAAATATTAAAAATATGACAGTCAGTTGGTTTGTTACCTCTTAGCGCCTTAACAGTTTAGATAAACTGTTAAGGTACTAATCATAATCATAGTGTTTAGTTAAACACTGTGATTTTTGCCTTACAGGTACTATAGGCGATGGTAAACGACATAAGCTTTTTATCTCGCGAACGCAGGCGAAGTCGTCGATAAAAATTAGTCAAATAATTATTAAAATTTAGAAATTCCATTTATCTGCTGTCGGTACTTCTGATACGTACCTATAGCATACGAGTAGCATTATCATTCCCATCTCACTCCGCGCGACTCGACCCGGAAGGTTTCCATCCCCCTCCTTCCCAACCCACCCCACCACATATACATAGCTTTTATTGTTTTCGCAACAAATTGTCAGACAATGAAGCCGTATTGAGGTTATTTATTTTTGTTATTTGTACTATCAATATGTTGGCACAGTATAAATACAAGACCTCTCATCAGACAAATCCTCACAGAGACAAATCAAAACTACTATAAGCTATTTTGTTTATTCAGAGTAACCCAAAATACTTGTCCATCCAATATTGTGCACGTAAACCAAATTTCAACAAGATTTGTTGAGCTGTTAAAGTGCCAAGGGGTAAGGGTTATTTTTATGGGTGAAAATGGCATGGTAACCCCGCCTGCGCTATCGGTATACACTGGCAAGGTACCAGTGAGAGGTGATAGGTGAGAATGAAAAGCAGGTCAGTTAGCCCATCGTGACAAATTCAACAATAAGTTAGTCACGATAGTTTCTAGGGGGAACCGCGTGGAGGTCGATCTGAATGGAACTGACCTCTAACCTCCCCATTACTGACAATCCCTTCCCCCATAATAGTTAATAATTGTTGAATTCGTCACCGTGGGCTAACTTGACTTCATCCTCACCTATCATCCCTCACTGGTGCCTCGCCAGCGTACACTGACAGTGCAGGATTAGCATTCCATCTACACCCATAAAAAAAAACATAAACATGGCTTTTCACACTGTGTGAGCTGCCTGTCTCATTAATAAAACCGCCACTCATCTCTAACATAACTACAAAAGTCGTTTGCTTGGGTACCTCTGTCCCATTCGTGTTTCAACCGTGAAGCAGTTGTGTTTGCATGGCTGTGTTTCGGTTTGAAGGATGGGATATGGCGTGAATTTACTGGGTACAGAGGAATAACACTTGAGTCCTCAGGAATGACAACGCATGGGGGTATTATGAGCGAAACAGTATACTCTGTTATGTCCATGGCACTGCTCATGTCTATAGGCGACGGTTACCACTTTCCATCAGGTGGGCCGTCAGCTTGTTTGCCATTCTAAGTTGTATAAAAAAAAAACATACTGTGGCGATATAAAACATCGTAAACATTTTAATGCACTTTTTATTACAATATTACCTTGATCGCGAAAAAATCTTAACACAACATTATTACTCCAACTTGTGGATGTCTTTTGAGCCTATTTAAGGAAAATTAATAAATATTTTACTGAAATAGGTGTTTTTCTTTTATGCGACTTAGAATGGCAAACAAGCTGACGTTGCACCTGATGGAGAGTGGTAACCGTCGCCTATATATATGAGCAGTACCATGGACATAACATAGTATGCTGTTTCGCCCATGATACCTCCCATTCTTGAGGACTCAGGTATCATACTTCTGTACCCTGTAAATTCACGCCATATCCCACCCTACAAACCGAAACACAGCCATGCAAACACAGCTGCTTTACAGTTGTAACACGAATAGGACAGTGGTACCCAAGCAAAAGACTTTTGTACAAAGTTTCCCTCTAGTCTCTTTCACGCGAGCAAAACCGCGGGATATCGCCAGTGTTAAATATAATTTAATTACAGGATGTCAAAAGCAAAAACAAATCACCGACCACCAGTGGGCTACATTAGCGCCCGCTGACACGCGGTGAAAGCTCCGCGGACAACACACAGACATAGTGATGTACCTAATAATCGATTAACATTTAATCGATTAAGTCCAGAAACTACCTACCTAGAATATCGGGAGGGGGGGGGAGGGATTGTTAGTAATGGAGACTGAGAATCCTATTGCCAGCAATATACCCAACCAGGTCGACCTCCTCGCGCTTCCCCCTGGAAACTATCATGGTTAATTCCTGATGAATTCATCATGATGGGCTAACTGGCCTGTTTTTATTCTCATCTATCACCCTTCACTGGTGCTCCGCCAGCGTATCCCGTTAGCGCAGGCGGGGTTACCATACCATTTTCACACATAAAAAAAAACTAGAATATCGATTGAGTACAGATTGCAAGTTTCATATCGAAGCTAGCTGTAAGACGTGGCTTTGACTGCGTGAAGTACGTTTATAGGTTAGAAGTGCCCTTTGTGTTAATCCAATATAATTTTGACTTTGTCAATACCTTAATCATTTACGATTTATTACATTACGTAATCGATTATTACATGATTTGTGGCCCGAAACAAACTATACCTACATTAATATATTTTACAAACTTTATGTTGCTGTCAGCTTGACCAGCCTGCCTTTTGTCATCAACTCAGACATTATCTGTTTACTTCTGAACATAGGTCTCCCCCATAGAATGTTATAAGGAACAGGGCCATTCCTTATGGCAATTTACCATTGGATAGATTTGCTAGTAGTTGCTACGCTTGGCAGGCGGGTTGACGCCGCAGTTTGGTTTTGATGATCTTTTAAGAGGGACACTGCTGCCAATCCCTCGACTTATATTTAGTTATATCTTTTTTGATATACATATTTATATTTTTACATTATTCTTCTTTATATATTTTTTATGTAGCATATTTTTCTTTAGTTCAAACATGTACAGTTAGCGTAGTATATGTTGGCTTCATTGTTCCTTCAGACATATTTTTTTTTATTTTTTCTCTATCTATCTTAATAAATAATGAAGAGTTTATTTGTTTCATTGAACGCGCTGATCTATTTGAACCAGTCGTATTTAAAAAATTCTATACATATTTGACAGCCCATTTTTAAAGAAGCATTAAATGTCGCGGGATACAACTAGTTATGTATAATTGAACTCGTCCGAAAAAAACAAACATAAAGTTTCCTGTTAATCGATTACGTACAATCATCGATTAATAATCGATTCAAAGCGACTATTGAACAACACTACAGCACAATGATGGCTATTGATCAAAACGACAGCTACTCTCTCTCGGGACGCGGGCACGGTTATTGGAAAATACAAAGCTTTATAAAAGCCGCAATAGAGGTCGCAGTTGCATTGCACACGCTAAAAGTTCATACAAATAAATCATTTGGTCGTGAAACCTGTTATGAAGACAAACATCACGTAATCACTTTTACCAGAGGGAGACTTTGTACAAAAGTCGATTGCTTGGGTACCTCCGTCCCATTCGTGTTTCAACCTTGAAGCAGTTGTGTTTGCATGGCTGTGTTTCGGTTTGAAAGGTGGGATATGGCGTGACTTTACTGGGTACAGAGGAATAACACCTGAGTCCTCAGGAATGGCAACGCATGGGGGGCATCATGGGCAAAACAGTATACTCTGTTATGTCTATGGTACTGCTCATGTCTATAGGCGACGGTTACCACTTTCCATCAGGTGGGCCGTCAGCTTGTTTGCCATTCTAAGTTGTATAAAAAAATGTATAATACTGTTTTTTTTTATTGGACAGTACTAAAATGGTAACCCAAACTGCGCTATCAGTATACACTGGCACGAGGCATCAGTGTGGTATAATAGGCGAGGACGAAGCAGGTCAGTTAGCCCATCGTGACATGATGGACTAACTGGCCTGTTTTCATTCTCATCTATCACCCTTCACTGGTGCTCCGCCAGCGTATTCCGTTAGCGCAGGCGGGGTTACCATACCATTTTCACCCATCAAAAAAAAATTACAGATTAAAATATACACATAAAGGTACAAAAGGCGGTCTTAGCCTAATCCTTATTACCTAATCCTTAATCTTAGGTCTTTGCCTATTTATTTATTTTTATGCCTATGCTATTTAAATAAAAATTTAACTAAACGATATCTGTACATAAGATATTTAAGAAAATAATATCTTCATACCAGCCCTGAACTGTTTACTGCTAAACATAAGCCTTTCCCTGAAGAGGAATTTTACAAGTAGTTGCCACGCTTGGCAAGCGGATTGGCAGCCATAGTTAGGCTTTGGAGATGTTTTAAGAAAGACGCTGCTACCTAACCCTCGACCTCAGGGGGAAAGGAATTGTTAGCAATGGAGTTTGACAGCCCCATTGCTAGCAATATGCCTTAGTAGATCGACCTCCACGTGGTTCCCCCTGGAAACCATCGTGAACAATTCTTGTTGAATTCGTCACGATGGGCTAACTGACCTACTTCATCCTCACCTATCATCCTTCACTAGAGCCCCGCCGGTGTATACCGATAGCGCGGGTGGGGTTACCATTCCATTATCATCCATTAAAAAAAACCCTCGTCCTCCTCGTCGTTAGTCGCCTCTTACGACACCCACGGGAAAGGAAGGGGTGGTCCATCCTATGTCGGGACCACGCGGATAGGTCATTAAATTGACTATATTTATTTATTTATTACTTACTATAATTACATTACACGTTATGATTAAAATTGTTTACAAACATTACAAAATACAACACGACATGAGGAGAGAGGAGCAGACATATTAATTTACCCTTTAAGTATTCGACAATAGAATATTGACGTATTATTGAGGATGGAAAAGGGCATAGGCCACTATAATATGTATATACCAACACATCCCATTAATACAGACGAAATCGCGGGTAACAGCTAGTTTCTTATATTTTTTTTATGTGTGAAAATGGTATGGTAACCCCGCCTGCGCTAACGGGATACGCTGGCGGAGCACCAGTGAAGGGTGATAGATGAGAATGAAAACAGGCCAGTTAGCCCATCATAATGAATTCATCAGGAATTAACCATGATAGTTTCCAGAGGAAACCGCGAGGAGGTCGACCTGGTTGGGTATATTGCTAGCAATGGGATTCTCAGTCTCCATCACTAACAATCCCTTTCCCCCCCGTTTCTTATGTTGTACAAATGGAACTTCAATTTCACAAATGATTTGACGTCACTGTACAAACGTGGGAAAAACTTTCTGTTGTGTCGTCTAACGTTTGCCGTCTCCAGGTGTGACAGGGCCCTTAAAAGTTTCCCAATTCAGCTACATGTGAAAAACATTACAATCTACAAGTAGCTTGGGTATTCCCTAATATTGGTTTTCTTGTTATTTCTGTGTTGAAGATTGTTGTAAAGTTTAATAAATCCTTACTACTTGTAATTTTTTTGTTGTACTCGGTGTTTCTTTACGTGATAGAATCCGAGATGAGGATATTCGCAAAAGAACCAAAATCACTGACATAGCCAAAAAGATAAGCAAGTCGAAGTGGCAAAGGGCTGGTCACATAGCTCGAAGAATCAACACCCAATAAGGAAGAAAGTTTCTTGAGTGGCGACTCCGTACGGAAAAACGCAGTGTAGAATGAGTAGTGAGAGAAAAAAAAAAAAGTAGTGAGAACGCAATGTCTCACTAGATGGAGTGACGACCTCAAATGCATTGCAAGGAGTCAATGGACGCTGGTAGCTCAGAATCATTCCTAATGGCAGTCTATGGGAGAGGCTTATGTTCAATGGTGGACAGATAAGGACTAAGATGATAATGATGGTAAATCTTTAATGTTACCATCCTTAACAATATTGTAAATTTGAATGCATGAAGATTCTTTATTGTTCCCTTCTAATAATTATACAGATACCAAGGTTACCAATATGCACAGACAAAAATCTTAACCCTTAAAAGCCTGATTTTTTAAATCAAATAAAAAAATATATAAGGGTACACTTTTACTGTGTTTACTAATAGGGAAAAATAGTAAAAAAAATCAAAATGATATTTTTATATATTTATTAAAAAAAAATAGTAACATGTAAATAATCAAATATTAAAATAAAATCGATTGTAGGCGCCCAATGCAATTTATAACCCCGGTATCAAATTTGAAACTTCAGGTATTTAAGGGTTAATTACAAGAAGTAGAAAGAGCCAACAATGGCGACCTTATGGCAATATAGCAATCTCCCCTAGACAGAGGAAGAGAAGAAAGGAATAAAAAGATAGGTCTGGTCAAGGCGTAGCAATAGAAAAATTAAACAATAAAAGATTTTAATTTTGCCCAATTCTGAATTTTGCTATTCATTTTTATAATCAAGCCCGCGTCAATTCGAAGTTTCGAATATAAGATCGTTTATGTGAAATCTATGCAACCAGTTTTTATACTATTCAGTAGCTAGGTCTTTTGCGATAATAAAATTATTGGACGATATTTTAAACGAAGATGAATTGTCCAACACTATGAATATTCATTTAAGTGCTTAACTGGGTTGATACTCCTAAGTGGTTGCTTAAATTCATTGTTCAATATGAATACCCATTTTTTTTATTATGTTGGTACTACGCTAGACGTTTAAAATAGACCTATTGTTTTTTCTCGAAACACTTAATGGAAAAAATTACTGTGTGTATATATTAAGGGTAAGTATATTATTGTTTATTTGTAAACTAGCGTGCTGTGTTTCTCTTAAAAATAGTATATTTATAATACATAGAAATGTAAGCGTTGTTTTTCTAATAGCTGTAATTCTTACTAATATTATGAATATGAAAATGAGTATGTCTGTTTATTTGTTACCGTATAGCGTTTTAAGGAATTAACCAATCACTATGAAATTTAGTATACAAATTTAGTATAATGGGATGGAGAAAAATATAGGCTATTTTTATTCCGATCAAAAATAAATATCCCGGTTACATGGACAAAGTCGCGGGTAAAAGCTATTTATCATATATATAAAAACCAGACTGAATACACAAAATATCATTATATTTGTGTATGCAATATAAATGATGTAGGTGATCCAATATAAATGGTTGCATAGATAAAATTGTATTTTTCAACATAAGGGCAGTGCCGACTCTTGAATAACGCAGTGATTACTTTGTGCCCAAAGCGTTTTATGCATCCACAAGAATGGTTGCGAAAGCACTTTGTCTTCAAAGTAGGCCGACCGCACATAACACATCTACACTTAACATTACTAAGTAACCATTCAGCTAAGTTATTCTCAGAAACCGGCTTTCTCTCGTTACGGGATTGAACCTTCGACCTAACGAGAATTTATACGATATGAGATGCCAAAATTGTATTTATTGATAGGAAAATTCAGAGAAGTGGAGTATTAAAGATTGGGGGAGGATGATTATTAAATGGGACTGAGGGGGAGCAGAGAGTAGGAAATATGAGGAAGGAATTTAATCCATTACTCTACCAGAGTTGTTATAATGCATAATTTACAAATTACTGCATCTTTTGTTTATTTTATGATTGTAATTAATAAATTACATTGTGTAATGTAAGTTTTTATGTTGTTTTTTTTTACAACACGGGGCAAACGAGCATGCGGCTCACCTGATGGTAAGTGACTACCGCCGCCCATGATCACCCAGAACACCAGCGGCATTACAGGTGTGCTGACGGCCTTTTAAAAAGGAATATACTCTTTTCTTGAAGGTTATGTTATCGTATCGGTTCGAAAATACTGCTGCTGGAAGTTGATTCCAAAGAGTGGTTGTGCGTGGAAGAAAGTGTTTTGAAAAACGCACAGTGGAAGACAGCCACTCGTCCAGATGATTGGGATTAAACTTTAGTTTGTGGCGGGTTGTACGGTGGTGAAAATCAGCAGCAGGTATCAATCCGAACAATTCCTCAGAGCACTCCCCATGATAAATTCGGTAGCAGATGCACAGAGATGCAACATCTCTGCGCAGTTTCAGTGGGTCAAGTCGTACAGTAAGTGCTGTGTAGAATTATAGATACTTGTATCTCTATTTTAAATGTTTGAAGGAGTGTATATTACTCGCCGAACGATTTATGCCTGATTGTAAACTCTAGGCTTACGTACACTGGAATTTATTATATTTGTAATCACTTATGATAAATAAAGAACTTTTCAAAACAAAACAAACTCTACCAGAGACGGTGAAGCTGATGCAACGAATATTATAAACGAACCAGTATACTCTGTTTTTTTAATGGATGAAATTGGAATGGTGACCAGTGAGAGATGACAGATGAGAATGAAAAGGCAAGTCAGTAAGCCCATCGTACACAATACACCTGGAGTTCAACATGACGGTTTCCAGAGGAGACCACTTGGAGGTCGACTCGGCAGGGTATACTGCTAGTAATGAAGCTAGTAATATTGGCTAAGATAAAATTATAAGTTCATTTTCTTTAGATCAGAAAGAGACGTATTGATATTTTCTTGTAATATTTTTTAAAGTGTTATTTTTTTATGCAACTTAGAATGGTAAACAAGATAACGGCCCACCTGATGAAAAGTGGTAACCGTCGCCGATAGACATGAATAGTACCATGGACATAACAGAATATACTCTTTCGCCCCATGCGTTACCATTCCTGAGGACTCAGGTGTTATTCCTCTGTACCCTATGAATTAGCTGCCATGTCCCAACCTTCAAATCGAAACACAGCCATGCAAATACAACTGCTTCACGTAGAAACACGAATGGGACAGAGGCCCAGGCAAACGACTTTTGTACAGTCTCCCTCTGGTAAAATATATGATTATATATGTGTTATATAACATATATCTATGGTATAGTTATATATATACTATTCCTTTGGGTATACAACACAACTGGTTCTCCAGAACTGTATAAAAAAATGTAACTCCCTATTTTTTAACAAACATTTCCCAAACACTTTATTAAAGTTTGATAAAAAGAAAGCTTAAACGTCTCACGTGTTTTTGACCAATTTAAAGTATCTAAGTTCAAAATATGATAATGTAAACACCCGGCGCCGCTCGCACCTGCTAATTACAAGCAGATGGTTCTCGGTCTGTATCTACTCAGAATTATATCGTGTATTCATGTTGTCCATTTGATTTTAAGCCAAAATATAATAATAATAAGCTACTTTATTCAATAATATTAAACATGTATAATACAGTATATATGCCATATGGTTCTGGCATAGAATGGGCCACCACTTTCTTTCCTGTAAATGTCGTAAGAGGCGACTAAGGGAACATAATGGCAGAGAGATAGGCTGCAGCGTTTAACTGCCTAACCGTCTAAAAGCCTAACTGCGGTCGCCAACCCGCCTGCCAAACCTGATGTAAAGTGGTAACCGTCGTCTATAGACATAAGCAATACAATGGACATAACAGAGTATACTATTTCGCCCATGATACCCCCCATGCGTTGCCATTCCTGAGCACTCAGATGTTATTACTCTGTACCCTGTGAATTCACGCCATATCCTTCAAACCGAAACACAGCCATGCAAACATCTGCTTCACGGTTGAAACACAAATGGGACAGAGGTACCCAAGCAATCGAGGTTTGTACAAAGTCTCCCGGTGCCTATGTTTAGCAGTGTAAAGTTAATGTTTAATATAGTAATAATTGTCTACGCAATAGATGTATTGGTTGACCTTCCCATGAATTTACGCAATCCCATGACTTTAACTTCAAATTTGATATTCATAGCTTTTCCACGAATATAATCAGTCAATCTGCTCTGAAGTCGTTCAGCGAGAAGATGGCGGAAATATAAACATGGCAATAATTCAGGTAGTTAAAATTTATTTATATGAATGAATGAATGAATGAGTATACTTTATTTGCATTATACAATATAGAAAATAAACAAGACAATTTACAAACACAACGATACAATTGTATAAGTACAGTAAGACGGTCTTATTGCTGAGAGCAATCTTTTCAAGACAACCTTAGGGTACTGGACTAATTGTTGTACAAGTAGGTATGATAGTGCTGTATAATTAAATAAAGCATCTTTTGCAAATTAAAAATATATATTTATTTAATACCAAAAATCCACAGCGCTCTTTTTAACCGACTTCAAACAGAGAGAGCATCTCAATTCCATTGTATTTTTTATGTTTATCACCTCCTATAACTCTTCATTCTTTTTCTATCTAAACAGTTTACAACTAACGGATTAATGATGGTAACAAAGTTTCTTTTTGAAGTAAGTTGCAAACTACTTTACTCATAGTTGCTACCATAACACTATGGTCGATTGATTCGATTGAAGTTGATTGATTGTGCTTCACGGTTTCTTTCTTACTGTTTTTTGTCACTTCTTAGTCACTAATATTATAAATATGAAAGTTTGTTTGTTACCTTATTTTTAGTGTTTTAATGAATCAACCTATCATTATGAAATTTGATATACACAGTGTTAATCGAACAAATATATCACCATGTGATCCTAGCATAGTACCACCATGGGCTACCTCTTTCTTTCCCGTAGGTGTCATAAGAGGGATAATTACCAAAGGGAGATTTTGTACAAAGGTCGTTTGTTTGGGCACCTCTGTCTCATTCGTGTTTCTACCGTGAAGCAGTTGTGTTTGCATGGTTGTGTTTCGGTTTGAAGGGTGGGATATGGCGTGACTTTACTGGGTACAGAGGAATAACACCTGAGTCCTCAGGAATGGCAACGCATGGGGGGCATCATGGGCAAAACAGTATACTCTGTTATGTCCATAGTACTGCTCATGTCTATAGGCGACGGTTACCACTTTCCATCAGGTGAACCGTCAGCTTGTTTGCCCTAAGTTGTTTAAAAAAAAATGAGTCTAAAGAAACTAAATGGTCGAGAAATTAGCAGCAGCGTCCGTTTTAAAACATAACCAAAGCCTAACTGCGGTTGCCGTCTCACCTATCACACTTGGCAACAAATGGCAACCCCCCCCCCCCCCCACCTTACCCTTTGTGGAAGACCTGCGATCGGCAGTGGACAGTTAACGGCCGACATGATGAATCGAACAAAAGACCGTGTCACTGAAATATTTCACGTCTTGCGTACAGCATGTTATGGGGCAATAACACAGAAAGGATTTGCACCATTGTCTCAAATTGAAGCCTTATTCACCACACGAAAATGCAAATTATTATAAATCCTTAAAAAAACACGACTTACGCGATTTTAGACTTTAATCTATTGGGTGCAAAGATGACCAGTAATTTCTTGGTAGTCCAAAGAATCGGTTCGATTCGTAAGATCTCAGCATCTTTGTTACCGGCCGTTTGTTCGGGGACTAACGGTAATTCAGGTTTCGGCGTGTCTTATATTGCATTACTATATTTTAGCCATTTGGATGTGTTCTTTTATGCGTTGGAAATTAAACTGCAATAAACTGTGACGAATGCTTACTCGTATGCTGGTATGACCACATATTTATGTCTGTTATCCAATTTTTTTTTTTTGGATAACAGACTTTTAACATAATCGTTATTGGACCAGCATATTGATATGGCTGTGTTTCGGTTTGAAGGGTGGGATATGGCGTGAATTTACTGGGTACAGAGGAATAACACCTGAGTCCTCAGGAATGGCAACGCATGGGGGGTATCATGGGCGAAACAGTATACTCTGTTATGTCCATGGTACTGCTCATGTCTATAGGCGACGGTTACCACTTTTCATTAGATGGGCCGTCAGCTTGTTTGCCATTCTAAGTTGTATAAAAAAAATTTTTGATATTGTAAGTAAAATATATATTAATAAATAAATATATATTGCTATATATTATATTACCCACTACTAATGACTAGCTGCTATCGTTTTAATGAATTCATAAGGTAAACAAGGACTTTTTTGAAGATATATTTTTGACTCGTTGTTCGAAGTATTATTATAAATGTTTGGTAGAACTTAGCAACCAAAGTTCCGATGATAACTCCAACACAAAACTCACGTTCGTTGAAAACTTTAAACAAACAACTACAAACATAAAACCACGTAGTTTAGTTGTTTGTTACCACTAAATGCTAATGATAGGGCAACGTGACTCAGAATTATATATATTTATTTATTATAATGCATTCATGTACATAATATAGAGTTGTTGCAATGTTCTTATGAGAATCTGTATAATATTTATAAAATCTCTGTAATAAACATAAAAGATTAAACATTAACATAATTAAACAAATTTTTTAAGAAAGTAACAAAACAATGTAAGTAAATAGATTTATAGAAGCTTATAATTTTTATGAATAAGGGGTTTGTATTCTATAAAACTCATGCCTATATGTATATATATATATTACGGTTACCATTAATCCATTAGGTGGAAAATCATGAGTGAATTTACTGGGTACGGAGGAATAACACCTTAGTCCTCAGGAATGGCAACGCATGGAGGGTATCATGGACGAAACAGTATACTCTGTTATGTGCATGGTACTGCTCATGTCTATAGGCGACGGTTACCACTTTCCATCAGGTGGGCCGTCAGCTTGTTTGCCATTCTAAGTTGTATAAAAAAATATATAAAAACCGTTCACCTCAAGGACTTATCCCATGTCGGGTGCCATATTTATTAAGCGTGACAGGAACGCGCGTGACAGAATTCCGATATACGAGTCATATCAGTTGATGCGTGTTGAACAAGCTCGGTATATTAGCTTAAAATGTATTGAGCGGTGAAAAAGCCTCATAGATTACCTGCCTTTGCTTTTAGTAACGAAATATTAAAAAAAAATTCACGACTATAATCCTTGCTGTATGGTTCCGGCATAGAATCGACCACTGGTTCCTTTCTCTCGGGTGTTATAAGCAATAATTAAGCGAACTTAATGATTGAGGAATGAATAGCAACGTTCCTTTTAAATCATCACCAAAGCCTAACTTTAACTAGGCACTTCCTTCCATGCACAACCACTCTTTGGAATCAATTTCCAGTAGCAGTATTTCCGAACCGATACGACAACATAACCTTCAAGAAAAGAGCATATTCCTTTTTTAAAGGCCGGCAGCACACTTGCAATGCCGTAGGTGTTGTGGATGACCATGGGCGGCGGTAGTCACTTACCATCAGGTGAGCCGCATGCTCGTTTGCCCCCTGTGTTGTAAAAAAAAATACCGATAGCACAGGCGGGGTTACTATTTCATTATCGTCTATATATTTTATACAACTTAGAATGGCAAGCAAGCTGACGGCCCACCTGATGGAAAGTGGTAACCGTCGCCTATAGACATGAGCAGTACCATTGACATAACAGAGTATACTGTTTCGCAAATGATACCCCCCATGCGTTGCCATTCCTGAGGACTCAGGTGTTATTCCTCTGTACCCTATAAATTCACTCCATATCCTACCCTTCAAAGCGAAGCATAGCCATGCAAACACAACTGCTTCACGGTAGAAACACGAATGGGACAGAAGTAATCAAGCATTCGACTTTTGTACAGTCTCCCTCTAGTTGTATTACCATATACATATAAACCTTGAGTCACTCTATCTATTAAAAAATCCGGCTCGAAATCCGTTGCGTAGTTTTAAAGATCTAAGCGTATATAGGGACAGACAGATGGGAATCGACTTTGTTTTATACTAGGTAGTGACTATTTATCATCAGCTATTTCAGCTATTTGTTTATTAATCAACTTTCTTTTCACAAGATTATGAATGCCTACAACACTAAGGGTGTCACGTACTCATTGCTGACCCAAAAGAAACCTTAATACACCCTTTTAAAGCTCAATAAAGTTAGTCCCCAGGGAAAGCCTCGGCAGGAAACTCATTCCACAACCTAAATGAATTTAACTGTAAAAAATTAGACTTCAGAAGCAGTGTCTATCTAAAAAGAGATTTACACATTAATGAGATTTCCTCATCAACTCATTTTTCTTCTAATTCCTGTGTTAATTAACTTCTCCATAGACTTTTTAGGGTTCCGCTTTAAAATTGATAAACCATTTTAATTTCGACATTTCTGGCTGTCTCTCTATGGTTTTATATCTATATAATATTATTATTATTTATTACAATATATAAAAATCCCGTGTCATGATGTTTGTTCACTTTAATCTCATAAATAATTGGCCAGTTTAAATTTTTTTTTCATGTATCAAAAATGGCAAACAAACTATGGACGCTTGCAAAACCAGAGGTGTCACGTGTACGTTGCCGGCCCTGAGAAAACCTTAATATATCCTATTTAAAGAACCCCATACTGTAGTCTCTAGGGAAAACCCCGGCAGGGAGCTCATTCCACAGTCTAAGCGTTCAAGAGAGAAAATTTCTCTGAAACCGCACTATAGATGAATAGATAGATACTCTTTATTGTTTCCTCCAAAAGATTACAATAGTAAACTTATATATATAAACAATTACAATAAATAATCACAACGAGAAAAGAATGGGCGACCTTATCGCTAAGAGCGATTTCTTCCAGGCAACCTTTGGATGGAGAGGAGTAATTATAAACAATTACCAACTATATATGACCATTTATATTTTTGATAGGTGAAAATGGTATGGTAACCCCGCCTGCGCTAACGGGATACGCTGGCGGAGCACCAGTGAAGGGTGATAAATGAGAATGAAAACAGGTCAGTTAGCCCATCATGATGAATTCATCAGGAATTAACCATGATAGTTTCCAGGGGGAAGCGCGAGGAGGTCGACCTGGTTGGGTATATTACTAGTAATGGGATTCTCAGTCTCCTTTACTAACAATCCCTTTCCCCCCAGTTACCATGCAGTATCTATTGCACTTGCGACATTTCCGCGTTGGATTGCCAGAGATACCTTTTGAGCCAGATACCAACCAGATTTGTCCAAATAATATTTTATAGGTGAATTTTGACTGTCTAATTTGTGAGTGTATGGAATGGATGGAAAAATAAAATATTATTACTATTATGAACGTAAAGGTAATACCGTGAATGTAATGTATGAATTCTTTCGCCTATAACATATACAAGTACGGCGCAGTCCATAAATACAACGTCTAATGTTGCAAATATGTTTCATTTCACGCATACTCGTGTTCTCGACAGATGCTCGTAACCACAAGATTGTAGCCCCAAAAATTCTCGGTACATAGTTAGGGAAGTTATAACGTGGTGGGTTTAGGGCGGACGCACGCGTTCGTCTCCAGTCACTTACAATAACTTTAAACTTCTTTAAAGAACTTCTTTTTCTTCTTTTTCATAACTTTAAGATTCTAGTGTGAATTGTACAAAATATTTACCACAGTATATTTATACCAGAGGGAGACTTTGTACAAAAGTCGATTGCTTGGGTACCTCTGTCCCATTCGTGTTTCAATCGTGAAGCAGTGAATTTACTGGGTACAGAGGAATAACACCTGAGTCCTCAGAAACGGCAACGCATGGAGGGTATCATGGGCGAAACAGTATACTCTGTTATGTCCATGGTACTGCTCATGTCTATAGGCGACGATTACCACTTTCCATCAGGTGGGCCGTCAGCTTGTTTGCCATTCTAAGTTGTATAAAAAAAAGTATAATATAATAGTACTAAATTATAGTATGAACACTCTTTGTCGATGTCTGTGATCTCACCTCGCCCCCTATCAAACATGCGTTAGCTACCATACTCGGGACCTTTAATCTAGACCAGCTGTTTTATTTATTTATTTTTTATGTAACTTAGAATAGCAAACAAACTGACGGTCCACCTGATGGAAAGTAATAACCGTCGCCTATAGACATGAGCAGTACCATGGACATAACAGAGTATACTGTTTCGCCCATGATATCCCTCATGCGTTGCCATTCCTGAGGACTCAAGTTATTCCTCTGTACCCTGTAAATTCACTGCCATATCCTACCCTTCAAACCGAAACACAGCCATGCAAACACAACTGTTTTACGGTTGAAACACGAATGGGACCGAGGTGCCCAAGTAAACGACTTTTGTACGAAGTCTCCCTCCGGTATCCTCCCTCTGGCTGTAACGCAAGCACGAGCCTGACTAAACTACTAACTCGAGCTAAGGGTCGAGCTTTCTTAACTAAATTACATGTAAGTTAAACCGGTAGTTATTAACGTGTATTCACGAAACTTTTAACTTAATTCTAACCTCACCAACATTCACTTAAAACAAGTTTCACTTCAAAATATAAAATGAATTATAACTTGTTTTCTTCATATTTCCTATGACAAAGCAACTTCGAGCTTATATTTTTCTTTTCTTTTACTTTAACACCTAAGTTATATATAATAATTCTGTCTTAAACTTACACTCATATTATAAAAGCTATCAAAAATATCATTACAGTCTCTTAAACACCTTAAAATCAGCAAAGTTTTCAATATAGATAGATAGATAGATACTCTTTATTGTTACCTCCAAAAGATTACAATAGTAAACTTATTATAAATATTAACAATTACAAGAAATAATCACAGTGAGAAAACAATGGGCGATCTTATCGTTAAGAAATATACTATATTATATTGAATAGAAAAAATATCTTTTATGATTAAAAAAATATTTGACATTTATTATTATTAGCCAAATTATATTTTAAGATATCTAAAAGCTTCATTAATTTTTAAAAATTATTGTAAATATAACAATATTTGTCGGGAAATATCAATCGCCCTAAGTCATACTTCACTTTGGAACCGGCTTACGTTTACCCTTACAGCGATAAAACCGACACACGCTCGCATTTAGTACCTATGTATTATGCGTGTGCGCATCACTCACACCAGCATAAGAAGGGCAAAGGGAAATTTTGGCAATAATTTGTGGAGTACACTACGTACGGTAAATTATAATGCACGAAAACAATTTTTAAATCATAGGTATTAGATAAACATGCTTTGTATTATTCGATACCAGATTTTTAAACAGTATACTCTGTTATGTCCATGGTACTGCTCATGTCTATAGGCGACGGTTACCACTTACCATCAAGTGGGCCGTCAGGTTCTTTTCCATTCTAAGTTGCATAAAAAAAAAGATATTTTCTCAATAGTTTCTAACAGTTTTGATTTTCTCTGTGGCAAGTTTTATGGGTGTCTAAAGTTTGTGTTCCACAAAAAGAACCTACTCAAATTGTTACAAAACTAGATACTTTGATTTAAAAACTAAACCGATTTTGATAAAATTTCTATAGGACCAATTTAAAAGTATATCCTTTGAGATAAAAAATAATTTTCCAAATCGGTTTACAACTGACAGAGTTATGAAGTAACAAAGATAAAAAAAACTGTCTTAAAGCGCTCTCCTTTTATTTGAAGACAGTTGAAAATACTAACAAAATCGCTCTACTATAATACGCACTGTAATTTTATGGGCGTCGTATATCTTGTAAGTGAACTTCCTAGTGTGCGTCAATGTAGTAAGTATTTTTAGGGGACTGTATTTGTGTGCCTTTTCTTTGTATGTGTAAAGGCAATCATTGTTCATAAGTACTAGAGGATAGGAAGACTGTACATATAGATTTTGGTGGTACAGTCAGCAAATTAAAATTTAATTAAAAAAAAATTAAAAATTACTTGTCTTTTATTGGGGAATATTACTTATACATAAAGAAAAAATCCCTGTCGCAGAGTTAATCCGATATTTAAGTAGCATCTCTCAATTGTCTAAATAACCTCTTATTCATATTGTTTTCAGTCCTATCAAATTTACTCTTTCTTCGGGTAAAATAATTGAAAACAGAAAAAATAAATAAATATATTTTTTTTCAAGCAAATTTCATTATAAGCATTTTTGAATTATGATTTTTATGAATCCACCGCCCATATCCTAACTACTAAGTTAGGATATAGCCTACCCATTTGTACAAATTAGCTGTATCCTGCAACTTCGCTTACGTGAATTAGTACATAAAGTATCCTATGTAGTACATAATGACAATTCGCTTGTATTTTAAATGTATGTTTATTTAACTAATTGTAAGCGAATCTTGATGATTATGTTTTTAAAAAACAAATACTCCCATATAGATCTCTTTTACCAGAGGGAGACTTTGTACAAAAGTCGATTGCTTGGGTACCTCTGTCCCATTCGTGATTCAACCGTGAAGCAGTTATGTTTGCATGGCTGTGTTTCGATTTGAAGGGTGGGATATGGCGTGAATTTACTGGGTACAGAGGAATAACACCTGAGTCCTCAGGAATGGCAACGCATGGGGGGTATCATGGGCGAAACAGTATACTCTGTTATGTCCATGGTACTACTCATGTCTATAGGCGACGGTTACCACTTTCCATCAGGTGAGCCGTCAGTTCGTTTGCCATTCTAAGTTGTATAAAAAAAAGATCTGAAATAATAAAAAAAAACATAGAAAACATTTAAGCTAATAATTAACAATAATCCTATTAATGTTATAAATGCAAAAATCGTAAGGATGTATGGATGGATGTTTGTTACTCTTTCACGTAAAAACTACTGAACGGATTTGAATGAAATTTGACAAATGGATAGGTTCTATTACATCTTAGCACATAGGATACTTTATGTATTGATTCCCGTGAGCGAAACCGCGGGATAGTGAGAGTCATAATCTAAATACAGTATCGTATTCCATCTTGTCCACTCAGATACTACTAATAAACAAATGTTATGATATAACATCACACTCTTAATGCATACGTATACATAAAATAAACTAGACAAGGTCATTTCCCCCTACTTTACGACCAGTTACGAATAAATGCCAACACACGCTAAGAAAGCACCTATATCTCACCCAGAGGTCATAAAATACGAACTAGCTCAAACACCACCATTTACTTAAACATAATAATAGTTTTGTCTGAGATTATTTTGTCTTAAACCAATTATTGCAAGTGTACGAATATGTAAATTTTGATAATAAATTATTTTTTTATGCAACTTGGAACGCGGTGTAGGACGATCCCTACTAGATACACTAGATCCCACTAGATACAGTGACGATCTCAATTGTATTGCATGGAGTCAGTGGATGAAGGTGGCTCAGGACCGTTCTTTATGGTAGTCTATAGGGGAGGCCTATGTCCAGCAGTGGACGGATAATGGTTGAAATGATGGTAGTAATACTGTAGAGTTATCTACTGAGATATTGAAACACCAAATTTTAAGTCCTTTTTTATCAATATTGAGATCAAGACCAGAGGGAGACTTTGTACAAAAGTCGATTACTTGGGTACCTCTGTCCTATTCGTGTTTCAACCGTGAAGCAGTTGTGTTTGCATGGCTGCGTTTCAGTTTGAAGAGTGGGTTTGAAGAGACTCATTATAGGCGACAGTTACCACTTTCCATCAGGTGGGCCGTTACCTTGTCTGCTATTCTAAGTTGCATAAAAAAAACTATGAGCATGAATGATTTTACCATAATCTAGAAATCGTATATTTTAGTAGTTTTCCTGCTCCCAAAATCCACGCATACAAAGTCGCAGACAAAAGTTAGTACTTTAATGGAAATCCTATTTGTTATTTTTCCAATTTTATATGCTGACCATATACAACGCGAGCACTCCCATCTACCGTCTCCGAATTGCCAAAATCGGTCGGCGCAAGCGCATAGGTCAAGCGCACACTGCCCATCCCGCTCTATCGCCTGTGTGCGAGAAACGCAGACAGTTGCTCTCTAGAACTTGCAGCCAAAAATGCAGTTTGGGCCGGCCGTAACCAACAAAGTAATGAGATATTTTTTATTCTTAATGTATTTTTATGGTTGTAAGTCTCTGGATGTTAACTTCTAACATGATTTTGACCACATATGAATTGAATTTAAACTCAATTACATGCTAACAATACTTAGTTTGGGGAAGGGATTTTTTTAATATTATGGAGTAGCGAGAGCGTTGCCAGATTAGGTATATTTTTTGCAATATTGGGTATAATATGAAAATTTCGGTTTCCAAAATATTTAAGACACAAAATTCTTGAAGAAACTTTTGGAGAAATGTGAAATGGGGTTGGAGAATGTTTTTTTTTTAAGTTTTGGTATTTGTATCCCGTTTATTGGTATATTACAAACAACCCTTCTCACAGCGTAGTGGACCAATCCCAGATACATAATTTGTACTTCATTATTATATTCAATAATATTAAAAAAAGTATTTATTTATTTATTTAAATTTATTGACCAATAAAATATGAAATAAAATAATGTCAATAAATATAAATTCTCATTTATAATTTGTAAACCTTTTTTTTATTTAGAAAAATAACACAAAATAAAATAAATAAGTAGTCTTTCAAACAAATATCTAAAAACATCAACAAATTTATGACTCTTATTTATAGAAAAATATTATTTTAAGTAAAATGCTAGAAGGATAACTTCAGTCAACGTTACTAATATTATAAATGTGAAAGTGAGTTTGGTCGTTTGTTTATTACCTCTTAATCAATCGCCATAAAATTCGCATATTACGAGGGTCATTTAAAAAGTTCTTAGCCTAACATGGTTAAAGTCATTGGTTGTTTTTTTAAACTACCCTCATTTTGTAGTTACATTATTTAGCAACAAGTATGCACAGTTTAGTTTATTCACAGTAACTCATTGTTCGTTTACACGTGATACCGTAAGTCAAGACAGAGCTATTTTTGAAAATGGATAAAATTTAACATCGTGCAGTGATAAAATACCTGAATTTGAAAGGTTTAACTCCAAAAGCTATACATGAAGACATGTCTGCTACTTTGGGTGAGTCCGCTCCGGAATATATGACATGATAACGGACGTAGGTTTCTTTTTATTGTAGTCAATAAACGGACGAGGTCACGAATCAAAACTAGTATTTCATAAAAAAGCCTAAATTACAATTGCCGCCCTAAATTTACAATTCTGATACTAGATTGTTAGACAGCGCACTCAAAAACTTCCTTGACTAGAATATTTGATTGCATTACCATTTTACAAAACCAATTTTCTAGAACATTCCCTCCTAAGCTCTCCAATTAACTTCTATCTAGACATAAATGATCCCGTTTGATTAATTTCTAATTAACAAAACCAAGCAAAGCCATATCGTTGGATGGAATTATTATTGTATTAATTATGTACACACGGTTTTCTAATTGGTTTCCAGCCGTCGTTAGTACAACGTACGTTGAATATATAGGACACTGGCTCCTGGCGCTCGACTCGCGTGTGTATACCGCATATGACATATTTGAATAAACCGAGTTTGTTAAGTTCTAAAACATACGTGAAAGCATTGCGAACGAGTACGCAGCGGATTATTTTCAATGTAAATAATAAATTGGAAAAGAATTAAATAATAATATTCAAAATTAAAGAATAATACAGTAGAATGTAAAAATACTCAATAAATTAAAAAGTTCCAAATAAATTAGGTTACTTAAAAACTTTTTATTTTTCTCCTCCACTCATTCCCACGAGAACGTGAGTTGCAACTTGAAAAGCCGTTGGAAAAAGAAAAATCATTTTAGCAATGTAAGGTTTTTTTACTTCATACTTACTTTTCAATTGTTGATTTCTTATGATTCTATCCCTTAATTGGAAAATCAATTTCAGTCGAGAAAAACAGCGTGATACTTATTTGTTGCTCTTTTCAAACAAGAGTATACTTTGAAAAATAAAGTGCCAAAATGATAAAAAAAAATGAATAAAATTAGAGTTGTAATAAAATCTGTCGTAATGACAAAAGCAGACCAGTTCTATAAACACAGGTGACATAGAATTAGATAATAATAGATAAAATAGAGGCCTAAATATCTATAATACCAGAAGATATCAGATAAAGACAAAAAAGAAAACAAAGGATGACAGAAAATAAATAAGTACAAACCAAAGTGGCCAGTATTACGCCACACATGACATACATGGGATTATTCAAAAGGGGGATAAACAGATTTCTTCAGGGACAGCAACGCGCGCGTTATACCGCTGGTATTGCAGGCGTTCATAGGCTACGGTAACCATCAGGTGGGCCATATGCTAGATTGTCAGCTGTGTGGTATAAAAAAAATACCCTACTAGCTTTTTGCTCGCTACTTCTTACACGTGGATCTTTGAAATAA
Source organism: Galleria mellonella (assembly GCF_026898425.1). Classification (NCBI taxonomy): domain Eukaryota; kingdom Metazoa; phylum Arthropoda; class Insecta; order Lepidoptera; family Pyralidae; genus Galleria; species Galleria mellonella. Next base: position 7,852,638 of record NW_026442086.1, on the reverse strand, counting down.
GAAAATCAAAGAAATGAACTACTTCTAGACAGTGTATCAAGATAAAACACATACCAAATCTAACATCATGTCTAATTTGGTAGTTTTTACGTGATGCCACAACAAATATACAGACAGACAGGGAGACAGAAGATTTTTTGCTTCTATTGCTCTTATTAAGACCACTTATATATTTTTTTAAATAACTCCCATGTCCCACTCCAACTGTCAAAAGAGATCTTCTAGTTATAATGATATTGAAATAGTACTTAGAAACATAATATTTGTTAAAGAGTACAACAAATGACAGATGAACCAGCTAAATTCACCGACCAAATATTTATAATCTATATGTTCATTTAGCTTCCATACAGAGCCATACAAACCACTATATTCATCAAGCATTCTATTATAAATGACGTATTATTCCAGTGCCAGTTGTTTCTATTCCTAATTGCTTTTTTCCTCCATCTAGTCGGAATAACAGCAAGATATCTAGTAATACTTCTCATGTCATATGTGAATAAATGACGCTAGTGTAGTAATATAAAAACATACGGGAACGTTATTTGGCAGGACACGTAGCGGTCTGTAAATGCGTTTAAAATGTCAGCTTTTTTATTGATAGATTTTATTAATTAAGAAGAATTATTGGAGAAAAAAGAATTGTCACTATTGCGGAATTCATAGTCGAATTAAATTTTATTTTATGTTTTCCGCCTGTCCGACTGGTGCATTATACTTTGTTTCATTACAAACCTACTATATCGTAATGTCTCTATTAAATCAAGCATAGCTAGTATGCTTAAATACTTAAATATTAAACTTAAAAAAATAACTAATTTTTCAATTTCCAATCTTTTTTAAAGGGTGAAGATGTAGTCGAAACCCCGCCTGCGCTATTGGTATACACTGGCGGGGTACCAGTGAATGGTGACAAGTGAAGATTAAGACATGTCAGTTGGCTCATAGTAACCAATTGAACAAGAATTAACCACTATAGTCTCCAGGGGGAATCCTGATAGGGTGTATTGCTAGCAATGGGGCTGTTAAATCTCATTACTAACAATCCCTTTCCCCCTCAATTTCCAGTTAGGTACATGTGCAGTAACGCGAGCGCCGGCTAAATGAAGCCATATGTTTCTAACCTCAATTATTCACTGTCACGCGTTATGTGCGCCAGTGATTCTGTTACGTTTAAATTTTAAACAATACCCTGCACCGTGGCTAAATTGCCAGTGAAATCGCGTATCGTAACGTCAATCAAAAACTGTTATAAATAACGTTATTTATAAAGTTATAAACTAGCTTAATTTTAATAACTGTTAAACGTAGAGTTGTTACTATATATAGTTATTTTGTTTCAATAGTACACATTACAAAGAAATAACAGTGTTATATTAATTTATAGGGTACAATAATGTTTTGTTCATGCTAACCCTCCAGAAATATGGGTATACAGCATGATCAAATCATAAACACACAGTAAACAAGTATGTAAGCACAATATAATTTATGCATCAAAAAGTAGTTTTACTTACACATTTACAACTATATATACAATATAAAACCAAAACAAAATGTACACATACACGGATAATCATATATACATACATACATACATACATACACATATACCACAGCGTATATTCTACATTTTTATATACCATCTACATATTTATGTACAATAAAATAAATTATTTGCTATTAATTAATTAATAAAATAAAATTGTAAATATACAAGGATCGGTTTTTATTTATAAGAGATAATTCTCTTAAATAATGTCAAAACAATATTTTTTAGAATTTTAGCGTCTATCTCTGTTTTTTTTTCAGGTATCACGCAAAAACTATTTGACCATTTGAACTACAGTTCTTACTGTTGCAATCCTAAAAGTCTCATTTAAAACCTGATGAATGTTTTATCTTTATACATAATCCAGTTAGATTACATACTTTCAAAATCCACACATAAATAACTGGCAAAAACTAGTAAATAATAATACAAATAATAAATAAAATTACAAATTTTAAGTAACCCCCGAAACGCAAAATATAGATCTTCATAATTGTAGCTAGGAACCATCACGATCATGTCAACTTTCAAACAAAAAACACATCATAATCGGTCCATTCGTTTAGGAGCTACGATGCCACGGACACGTCAAACTTACAACGCTCTCTTTTTTGCGTCGGGTGTTATAAAAGACAACATCCGTATATTATTAATGAAAATATTGCATAAACTGAAATACCAAATAATATAGTCGAATTGAGAACCTCCTTTCTGTAGTCGGTTAATCGGAGGTAACTAAAATAACGTTAATTGAAAAAAACGTTTCAATTCCGTGAACAATAACCTAATCCGCGGTAGCGTTAATGACATAATTGTAGAACATTGCAAATTCCAGCGCGTTCCGTATAATACAAACACTAAAAACAAAGGATAGGGTGATAATACGGCGTAGTGATGTGCCGAGTGAGCCTTTTTTGAAATTCGAATATACTGATAATCATTAAAACAATAATCGAATACTCACTCGAATCTGAGAACTCGAATAAGTACTGAGTATGCGAATACTTAATCAAAGTATTTTTTATTTGGTTTTTGAAGCTTACTTAAGGACTAGCTGTCCGCCCCGACTTCGCACGAATGTATAAATGAAGAACATAAAACCAAATCTCACTCTCTTTTAAGCAAAATTGTTCACGTTTTCGTACAATTTTTTAAACATTTCCTTTCATTCAAACTTCGTCCTAACAATTACAAATCCAATAAAAAAAGAATTAGCCGAATAGGCGCAAGCGTACTGAAGTAATGCGATTACTTACATTCTACAACTGATTTGTATGTGTGTTTAGTTATTTAATATTTCCGCTTTCTATAATTAAGAAAAAATAATAAAACCCTGAAACAAGAACAAAAATTAACAACAAACGTCTAACGTAAATCGTCTATCCAAATTCCGTACACTGAGAACTCGATTAATTGAGTTCTCAGTAGATATTCCAATCGGTACTCAAGTCAGCCAGACTTAGCCCATCACTAATACGACATAGCTGTATACGATATATAGTTATAGCTAATACTCGTATGCCGGCACATTGCTCCTTCATTTCATTCAACCAGCTAGAATATTAAAATGGAAATTTGCATTTATGTCACTAGTCGCGTTATATTTATAGCTGTTAATATAACGCGAACTGTTATTAATATTAAACTAAAAACGTTTTACTGACATATTTATTTCAACTCTAACGTTACATCACATATTAGGGACAGAATACAGAGTAATGTTGATAATTAGAGATATTTTTATATGAAATAAAATATTAGCTAACATTATTGCTCTGAAATTGTTTGCGTCTATTGATATCATCTATGATATTATGCAATTATCTTGAAATCAAGCCGTTAGTAACGCGTTAACTTCATAAACGCCTGGCTAAATTGTGTGAGCAACAAATTGTAGTTACGAGCTAACTGACATAATTCAGGCGCTCACACTACACTGGTTTTATTGCATGTACAAGTTAATATATAGCCTATCTTGAAAGTTTCAAGGTTTTCCATCCTTGCATATACTTTTAGAGTTTAATTCAATTACCAGAGGGAGACTTTGTACAAAAGTCGATTGCTTGGGTACCTCTGTCCCATTCGTGTTTCTACCGTGAAGCAGTTGTGTTTGCATGGCTGAGTTTCGGTTTGAAGGGTGGGGTATAGCGTGAATTTACTGGGTACAGAGGAATAATACCTGAGTCCTCAGGAATGGCAACGCATGGGGGGTATCATGGGCGAAACAGTATACTCTATTATGTCCATAGTACTGCTCATGTCTATAAGCGACAGTTACCACTTTCCATCAGGTGGGCCATCAGCTTGTTTGCCATTCTAAGTTATATATAAAAAAAAATACATAAAAAAACTCATTAAATTTATTCAATTTACCAACAATATTATACTGTTTATATTTTATAGTAAATCCCCCCCTATAATAAACAATGACTATATATTTAAACTAGTGACCAAGCACGGCTTCCCACGGCTGCAAATTGTACATAAAAATCTTCTGTAAAATATTTAAATAACAATGAAATCCGTCGAAATTAAAATCAAAATTCATTGCGTAATTTAAAAGAAAAAGAAACAAACAAACAAAAGCGGCATCTTTATCACCGTTTTTCAAGAAAACATAAATACGGACACAGAAACTTTCCGTAAAATAAATAGAAACAAATAAAGACACACACACACGTACACACACACACACACACACGCACAAACAATGTCGATTATGTCATTGAGAAAATATATAAATAGCTGTTATTGTTTTCATTAACCGTTATCATTGAAAACGGTTAAACATCTGAGTGCTTTAAAACAAAAACAGTTATTTCATATAATGAGCCCCGTTTCAGTAAGTGGCTATTTCCTTAACTGCTTCAAAAGAAGGAAATTTGAAGGTAACAGTGGCTTTCGTCGGCTTAATCTCATTCAATTGTTGATACTGTTCAAATTTATTTTTTATTTACTTAATAGTTACAAACAATGGACCTATTTTACCCACGTGAAGGCGTGAAGATGTAAATGTATATAATTAAAAAAAAAAGATATAATTATTAAATATTAACTGTTAGTAAATGCCAATATTTATCTCTTTAATTCAATCAATAATAATAATAATAAGTAAGTGCTATATATTATTCTCACTTTCGTTTATGATATAGTATATTTTATATATGTGTAAGTGTAAATGTATTCGTTTATATAATATATATATATATTTTATGCAACTAGAATGGCAAACAAGCTGACGGCCCACCTGATGGAAAGTGGTAACCGTCGCCTATAGACATGAGCAGTACCGTGGACATAACAGAGTATACTGTTTCGCCCATGATACCCCCCATGCGTTGCCATTCCTGAGGACTCGGGTGTTATTCCTCCGTACCCAGTAAATTCATTGTCAATAATAATAAATATATGTAATTTTAGTATATAGTTGACTGTCAGAGAATGATTTTAGCATTAAGTCCGCCATGTACACATACATGCACTAAAAAATAAATAAATAAATCAAAATATTACAATGTTTTAATCCCATTATTCTTTCAGATAAAAAAAGAATTTTTCAAATCGGTTTACAACTGACGGAGGTATAAAGTTATAATTATTACAAAAATATGACTTAATTTAACTCTTTATTTTTGAAATCGGTTTAAAAGATACCAATCATCATTACTATAATCATCACTGACCTGCTGATTGGCCTCTTGTTTCTCGCTGCTCTCCGAGACTGAGGAGCTGGTGGACTTCTTGCAGCAGCCAGGACACCAGCGCCGGCACATGCACCTAGAAATATATTTTATATTAAAATAAATATAACAAAAGAGACCAAAGAAGAATGAAATAAACAAACATAGGTACTTAATATATAATTTAAAATATTATTTATTTATTTCTAGGAACACCAACAGCATATTGCACTATAACATATATTTATTTATTTATTTATAAATTGCTCACCACACTTACAGTATTCCAAAACGTGTAGTGAGCTAAAGGTTTATTTTATAAACTTAAAAAATTTAAACAACATTTTAAATATATATCTAATTTGTCATTAAATATATGAACAAGAGGGAGACTGTACAAAAGTCGTTTGCTTGGGTACCTCTGTCCCATTCATGTTTCAACTGTAAAGTTGTGTTTGCATAGCTGTGTTTCGGTTTGGAGGGTGGGTTATGGCGTAAATTTACAGGGTACAGAGGAATAACACCCGAGTCCTCAGGAATGGCAACGCATGGGGGGTATCATGGGCGAAACAGTATACTCTGTTATGTCCACGGTACTGCTCATGTCTATAGGCGACGGTTACCACTTTCCATCAGGTGGGCCGTCAGCTTGCTTGCCATTCTAAGTTGAATACAAAAAATCAATACCTGGCTGCTGAGCAATCGGAGAATTGAGCAGAGAAATAGCCTGATAAGTGGGAGCAAACTGAGCAGTACAGGTGCGAGCCGGCCGCCGGCCGGTTATTCATGCCCAGAATTTTTATTAAAATAATTAAATTCAAACCATCTAAGGGCAGAGGAAGATTTAAAAAGACATTTATAGACTGTGTGAAATATGATATGGCCAGAATGGGAATGAAAGTGGAAATGACTGTAAGTAGTGAAAAATGGAAGAGAAAAACATATTACGCTGACCCCGAATAGCACTTGTGATAACGGTAGGAACACGATAATCATGATTTAAACCATGGAAACAAAACATATCACCTTTTAAATTGACAGTGGCGACATCTAGTATCATCGTCATCGCCTCGACCTTTATCTGTCCACAGCTGGACATAAGCCTCCCATAGACTACCATAAGGAACGATCGTGAGGCCACCTGCATCTAGTATAATATAAGATATGATTAAATACTAAACGAAGAATATGTCGGAAGCATTTGTGCCTAACTTTGTACCTACGAATGGATTCAATGAAACTTTGGCCCCGATCCAGTTTCCTATTAACTAATTTCTTAACTCAAATTGTTCAATTTAACTTCCTTTACGGTTTAATTCAGGTAAAGAAAAAGAATGCTGTAATAAAACATTTAAAAAAAAAATATGTAACTTACAATGACAAACAAACTGACGGTCCACCTGATGAAAAATGCTCGTCTGCCAAACATGGAAACTACTGACAAAATCTTCTAAGGTAGAAAATGGTAATCGTCGCCTATAGACGTAAGCAGTACCATGGACATAACAGAGTATACTGTTTCGCCCATGAGTTGCCAATCCTGAGGACTCAGGTGTTATTCATCTGTACCCTGTAAATTCACTGCCATATCCCACCCTTCAAACCGAACCACAGCCATGCAAATACAACTGCTTCACAGTGTAAACACGAATGGGACAGACACGTTTCCAAGCAAACGACTTTTATACAAAGTATGGTATAAAATTATATATTATAACACCAATAAAAAACGATAAAGATCAAAGCTGACGGTGACCATCTACACGAATAAAAAAGGAAAATATTTCTAAAACATCAATCCATTTCACAAAGTGAACATCAAATGTTGGTGAAAAAGGGTTTATTCAGCGGTACATAAACACAGTGTCCAAAGACTTACATTTAATAATGCTTTAGAAATACTTGCGGCCCTCCGTTGACCTTCATATTGTAGTTTTTATACTAAGAAACTTAATAAAATTTCTCTCTACCTTTTTCATACGAATGCCTCGTATCTTATATACGAATGGACAATAGAACTGTCTCGAAAACTATCTAGAAGCGAATAGTGAAAGAAAATATATATATATAGTATATTTTTAACCCTCACCAAAAAGGCGGTGTCTAATCTGTTTGTATCTTTTCATATATGTATATGCTATACTAGCTATATTCCGTAGCTTCGACAGCGTAAGTATTTTTTTTATGCAACTTAGAATGGCAAACAAGCTAACGGCCCAACTGATGGTAACTTTCGCCTATAGACATGAGCAGTACCATGGACATAACAGAGTATACTGTTTCGCCCATGATACCCCCTATGCGTTGTCATTCCTGAGGACTCGGGTTATTCCTCTGTACCCTGTTAATTCAATGCCATATCCCACCCTTCAAACCGAAACACAGCTATGCAAATACAACTGCTTCACGGTAGAAACACGAATGGAACAGAGGTGCCCAAGCAAACGACTTTTGTACAAAATCTCCCTCTGGTAAGTCAGAATATAATATATCCTGTTCTAAGTAAGTATATGACCTATCCATACACCAATTTTCACTTAAATCAGTTCAGTAATTTTTGTAAAAATCTAGACGAACCCAATATATGTATAGATATCAAATCAATATCCATACTACACATGCCTACTCTGTATTTTCATTTATTTATCTACTGTTAAGAAGATTGAAATGAAATGAAATTAGATGTATTCGTAAAAAAAAACATAACTGTAGTTTCTTAACTAATGTTCATATTATAGTTTTATAAGGGTACAGTAATTATGGTTTTAGAACTGGGCTCCTAAATAGGTTAAAATAATAACCTGTGTTAAGAGGCCACAGCCCCAACCCCCTTTAGTATTATGGGGTAAATAATATTGTTATAGAGTAACTACAATAAAGCTGTATACATAATTTAACAATTAAAAAAAAATTAAAATACACTATCCTACACATTGGCAATATAGCATATATGTACATTAAGCTGCATCAAACAATCCGTTTCCTCATATGTCTTATTCAGAAGAAATATGCGTACCCTGTTTTTACGTCCAAAACTTGATGTTTTTAAATTTATTTTGTTATAGAGAAAGGGTCCGAAATAGTAAAAGAACCGTTTAATAAAGGAAAACTTGGAAGGGAACATTTTGTCTTTACGGCGTTTAGTATTCGTAACATAAGGTGTCTTAGAATGCATTAAAACGACGCCATGCAATATAAACAATTGTCTCATGTTTAAAAAATTGCAATTATTGTAAAGAAGTATAATAGGGTAAAGTATGGGACGAAAAATGGCCACTTTTGAAATAGCTCTATGAACAACTTAGCATTATAAAGCGAACCACTCCGTCATTCATATTTACAATGTAAATGATTCACAAATTCACTATTGCAACTTAATGGTCGAGGGATGACCAGCAGGGTTCCTCTTAAAACATCTCCAAAGCCTAACTGCGTTCGCCAATCTACCTGCCAAGCGTGGCAACTACTAGCAAAACCTATGTCCAGCAGTGGACAGTTAAAGGCTGATATGATGACGGTGACGAATATAAACTACCATTCGTGTAGTTTGCAATTAATATTAGATCATTTGTATGCGAGTTACATGCGAGGTAGGTTCGTCGTAAATGAAGTGAGTGGTACTTCAAAGGATTTTCCTTATGGGAATAAACTGAGGTCGTATCGATACTTACGGGACTAAACCTTTCTAATAAGGCCTCGTGGAAGAACGTCGTATTAGTAATATGCCAACATATGAGAAGTAACATAGGCGACACAGTATACTATAATATTATACACAGAAAAGACGACGGTTACACATTTCGTCAGCTTGTTAGCCATTCTATGTTATCCAAAAAACAAATGTATTTAAATTTCTCGGTTAATAATAACGTTGATAACATTTCTATATTTTGTAAAAAGTAGTCTTTTTAACGTATTATAATCTAAGATTATGTTTCACAAAAAAAAATACAAATCAAGTTTGATTTAAATAAAATCCCGTGCATGATCCACTAACACCATACACATTTGTCATACAAATAATCGTTTAGTGTATAAAGCTTTGTTCAATAAAATTTTCTTAATAACAGTTTTAAATTTATCAAAAGGTAGGTCCAAAATATCCTTCGGTATCTTATTATAACATTCCTTATTCTATATACGACCTATTAACTTTTTCCAAACGTTACTTCCGAACAGAATGAATGAATGAATGAATGAATGAATGAACGGTTTATTTTCTCTTCACAAAAGGTGGAACAGAGTAACAACATGAGGTACAATTTGAAATGAAGACCAGTTTTGTGAGAGACTGGTGCTTGCGGTAGGTTTAGAAGAACCTGTGTTACAAGTCACCAGTGCCCCATCTCCATGGACTACACAAATACAAGGCAACCAATTAGTGTTATAATACACAGATAACAATAATAAGATATAGAGTGCAAGAATAAACTTAACATTAAAACTTATTTCTAGTATATAACTTAGGCAAAGTTAACAAAAAAACAAAATACAGACTATGTGTGCGTGCGCGCGCGCGCGTGTGTGAATTATTGCTATTACCAGACTGCGTCATAATCAAATCAAAACTCGAATTACCCAGCTCTGAAATCGCTTCTGTAATCACCGGCTCGATAAGGCATCCATTGTTTAAACTTCTTAATTAAAACGCTGCGCACATTACATCTTAGACGAAGTTAGTTGACACAACCATACATATAATAATAGGTGTAACAATTAATAGGTGGGAGGGGCATTTCTAGCAATATACTCAGTCCGGTCGACATCCACTTTGTACCCCCCTGGAAACCATTGTGCTGAATTCCAAGTGTATTCATCGCGATGGACTTGGATAGTCCGAGAAGAAAGTTAATTTGGTCATAAATCCATAGGTTCAAATCCGGCTCGAAGGATCAAAATCTTCTGGATAGTCCGAGAAGAAAGTTAATTTGTCTCCGTAGTATATTAGGTGGATAATGTTAATTAGGGAAATTGTATAAAATAAAACCACGTATTAATCCTGTTCCTTCCTTGCGGAGCCATATTTTATTATAATTTTTTACTGTAAAGTTTTAATAGTATTATTTTTTTTTTTACATTAATAATGTATAGAAAATAAATCTATGTTTCGGATTGAAACAGGACTAACTGGCCTGTCTTTTTATTCTCACCTATCATCCCTCACTGGTGCCAGTGTATACTAATTATTGCTGAACATAAGCCTTCCCATAAAAGGGGTTTTACCAGTAATTGCCACACTTAGTAGACATGCTGGCAACTGCAGGTAGGATTTGAGGTTGTTTTAAGAGGAACGCTGCTACCCAAACCTCCACCATAGGGGGGAAAGGGATTGTTAGTAATGGAAACTATGAATCCTATTGCTAGCAATATACCCAACCACGTCGACCTCCTCGCGGTTCGCGGTATATAAATATATATATATAAATGCCACTTTTCGTTGTATTTTTATAACTCAAGAACGGCCTCATCTATCCTAACCAAATGTTCAGGCTTTGTTCGGACGTATTTACTAGATGGTTTGTGTGAAGTTTGCACAGAATCGGTCGAGCGGTTCATCATTTGTCACATTTTTTGTAACAAACGAATGCAATAAATGGCGGATCATTTTATTAATGGGGATTTTTGTGTCAAATACAGTTTGTATTTGTCACAAATTTTTTAAGGTGGAGATTGTGCTGTCAAATTGAAGCTTTTTTCAGTGTTGACAGTACAAGCATGTTGTTATGTCATTCATGCGGTCATTTCATTTTGGACGTGCTTCGATTAAAGTAAATTGTCAGCGATAATTATTGCTTTGTGTTTATATTTTTAAATATATTGTTAAAATCGGCTATTCCATTCGATAGATATTACGAATTTAATAATTCATAGAAATAGAAAAAATAACGCTGTCGCGTTTTACATGTTATTCGTACCTATTTTAGCGGTGCGGAAGGTTTACAGGTGGGGGCGGGCACATCTATGAAATAGGTAGCTAGGTAGGTACAGATAAAGATGTAAAATGTTGTAAAAATGTCCACCCATGCGAAGCCGGGACGGGCCGCTAGTATTGTGTAAAAAGTAAATTAGTTACTTTGATGTGTAGTCAAATTTATTTTTTATATTAAACAAGTCGCCCACACTAACAGTACGAAATTTTTTTTTTATTCAACTATGGTGTTAAACAAGCACACGGCCCGTCTGATGGTAAACGGTGTTATCGTAGCCCATGAATGCCTATAACAGGGACGTCACGCTCGCGTTATCGACCCTTAAGAAATCTTAATACGTTATTTTTGAAGAAATTAAATGCAGAAGGCGGTAATGTAATAAGTATGAGGATTGGAGTATCCGGTTCTGATTTTATTACTGAACTCACAAAAGTATCACTTCTGCCCAATATTTCTTACTCTTACTTAGTCGAACTTCCTTCTTACTTATTATCCTTACTTATTCCGAAAGTCTTACTTATTTCGGCGAACACGCGTACAATACAATCTAACACAATAAATGGCTCCTGTAGCTCCACTTACCGACGCACCGCCCGTCAGTCTATTCGATTACCTACCTCTTTCTTAGTATTGGCACACGATATGGTTACACGAGGCTTTTTTTTAATGGGTGATAATGGAATAGTAACCCCACCCGCGCTATCGGTATACACCGGAGTAAGCACCAGTGAAGGGTGATAGGTAAGTATAAAGCAGGTCAGGTTTTTTTTTATACGACTTAGAATGGCAAACAAGCTGACGGCCCACCTGATGGAAAGTGGTAACCGTCGCCTATAGACATGAGCAGTACCATGTACATAACAGTACACACACATACTGTTTCGCCCATGATACCCCCCATGCGTTGCCATTCCTGAGGACTCGGGTGTTATTCCTCTGTACCCAGTAAATTCACGCCATATCCCACCCTTCAAACCGAAACACAGCCATGCAAACACAACTGCTTCACGGTTGAAACACGAATGGGACAGAGGTAATCAAGCAATCGACTTTTGTACAAAGTCTCCCTGTCTGGTCTGGTATAAAGTAAAATAAAGATTTAAAAGATCACCTACACGTGTTCCCGTTATAACAATGTGACATATTTGTAATATCAAATCTGCTTCAATTTTCTCTAGATAACAATATAAAAATAGCAGTGTTCATAAAATGAATCCAATAATATCAAATCGTCCGTCCTTCCGTGAATAAGCACTCTTATTGAAGCTCAAACATACTGAGAAGCTCAATACATGAACGATACGCCATATTGACTTGATACCTACAGACCAGATGTATAGAACTTTTGCTTTCAAACGAGAATAAATCTTATTATTATTATCAACTAGCACCCGTCTCGACTTTACACGGCTTTTTTTATTTTAAGTGGCAATGATTTCAAAGAATTTTTTTATCTTTAAGTAATTTTTTTAAGATCTTGTTTTTTATATGTATAGAACGTAGATGTAAGCTGTGTATATAATAGATAGATCATATTTTTTACATATAATTTTGTATATAATTAATATATATGAATAATTAACTATATTATCTTACTAGTATAATTTTAAGTGATAATTAGAGAGACAAATTGGTGCTACTGAAAGCCAGCATCATGTTCAAAAGAACATGGCATATATCTGAGTGACACCATTTTAGTTTTTTTTTTTTCTTTTTGTTTATTGTTATATATTTTTTGTAAATAAATGTGAAATTGAGCACTAAATAAATATTTTTGTCTTTCTTTATTTATTTATTTCTTTTACTTTCTTTATGTTTCTTGCTAAAAAAGAGTTTCCTATAAGTAAAAGAGTTTTTAAACAAGAATTTTACAAAAGAAAAAATCAAATAATCCCTTTATATAATATTAATCCAAGTATGAAAATTTATGAAGATTTTTGTTACTCAGTCACTCTTAAGTGGCTGAACGAATTTGAATAAAATTTTGTACACGGATAGATTATATCGTAACTTTACGCAGTATACTTTATACACTGGACACGAACAAAACAGCAGGTAACAACTTTTTTTTTATAGCACTGAAGTTGCAAATAAGCATACAGCCCATCTGATGGTAAGCAGTTATCGTAGCCTATGATTTTTTTATACAACTTAGAATGGCAAACAAACTGACAGCCCACCTGATGGAAAGCGGAAACCGTCGCCCATAGACATGAGCAGTACCATGGACATAACAGAGTATACTGTTTCGCCTATGATACCCCCCATGCATAGCTTATGAACGCCTGAAATACCAGCAGTACCTCTTTTTTGAAGAACCCCATGCTGTAATCTCTTCGAAAAACCTCGGCAATATAAAGCTAGTATTTTTATAAAGATGTTTCAGAAATATACGACATCTATGCCACATTATATAATTTTAATAAAAAAGACAGATCTGCCCAAATATATTAAAATTTCAATATCTTTTCTTGCAATTTTACTTTATGCCGGCATAAAATTAATTTTCAATTCAACATTTGCAACGCAAACTCAAAGACGGTCGAACAAAAATCTCATTTTTTTTAACATCAATAATAAAAATGAATGATGAATGGATGAAGTTAGGCTTTTAGAGATGTTTTAAGAGGGACGCTGCTGCCTATCCTTTGCCCTCCCTTAGTCGCCTCTTACGACACCCACAGGAAAGGTAGGGTGGCCTATTTTTTTTTATTCAACTTAGAATGGCAAACAAGCTGACAGCCCACCTGATGGAAAGTGGTAACCGTCGCCTATAGACATGAGCAGTACCATGGACATAACAGAATATACTGTTTCGCCCATGATACCCCCCATGCGTTGCCATTCCTGAGGACTCAGGTGTTATTCCTCCGTACCCAGTAAATTCACACCATATCTCACCCTTCAAACCGTAACACAGCCATGCAAACACAACTGCTTCACGGTTGAAACACGAATGGTACAGAGGTACCCAAGCATACGACTTTTGTACAAAGTCTCCCTCTGGTTTATGCTACACGACGAAATCGTACTGTGCCTCTAAATATAAGAACAGTTAGATCTAATCCAATAGGGTATCGTATTGAAATGCTTTGCTGTATCTTATGTTAGTGACCATATAAATAAATAAATAAATAAACAACTGCTTAATAAACAAAAGAGATGTTTCACATTTGTAGAGAACTGGTCATTTTTAACATATAACTTGATGTAAAGAAATTTAATATTAATCATATGCTCTCATTTATTTGATATGTGAGTTTATTGTGGTAACTTTACTGATATAGCATGTTATGGCTGTATTTATTAATATATATTAGGTACTGTTTGTTCCCCTATTATAATAAAATAAAATAAAAATAAATTGAAATATTAAAAACATTTTGTTCCAACAGATTATTCGGTTATTTATTTAAATCTTTATTGCACCAAAAACATAAAAATAAACAATGACATATAAACAATTCAATTGAAATACAATGGCATGGAGTACAGATCGAAATATACATATAAAGGTACAAAAGGTGGTCTTATCGCTAGGGAAATCTCTTACAGACAACCTTTGGTTAAAGGAGAACATATAGAAATGGGTAGGTGGCGCAAGAGTGAATTAATAATTTTTACGTACATATAATGCACAAAAACATCAAATACATATTGTTTATTAGACTATTTATTATAACAAATAATTATTTATTTAATTTTATTCTATTTTCAGATAATCGTAATATTTTTTCCAACATTTTAATACAATGTACAATGACTGGGCCCATAATGTAACATCTCCTACAGGTAAACTAATTTGGTAAGAACATTCCATTCAAGTAACTTTGTGATTACTGACCTGATGAGAAGCGTAGCGAAGAGGACAGCGAGCAAGGGCAGCAGCGTCCCGAAGCATGCCAGGAACAAGGTCTGCACGTCAGTGAAACCTGAGAACACGGATAAAACTGCGACAGGTCACATGCCAACACACACCAGCAAAGTAATACAAAGTAATACAACCTACTACCTGTAGTTATTAAGCTATGCTTGCATGACTGTATTTCGGTCTGAAGAATAACAAAGCGTAAGCAACAAGTTAGACTTTATTCTTTTCTTTTTTTTATACAACTTAGAATGGCAAACAAGCTGACGGCCCATCTGATGGAAAGTGGTAACCGTCGCCTATAGACATGAGCAGTACCATGGACATAACAGAGTATACTGTTTCGCCCATGATACCTCTCATGCGTTGCTATTCCTGAGGACTCAGGTGTTATTCCTCTGTACCCAGTAAATTCACGCCATATCCCACCCTTCAAACCGAAACACAACCATGCAAACACAATTGCTTCACGGTTGAATCACGAATGGGTCAGAGGTACCCAAGCAATCGACTTTTGTACAAAGTCTCCCTCTGGTATTCTCTGAAGTTCATGATGCTGTTCATGTCTATGGACGACGGTTACCATTTTCCATAAGGTGGGCGTCAAATTATTTATTTATGGCAACAAACAGTCATTTACAAAATATTAATACAGTATACATTACAGTTTTACAACAATAAACCTTACAGTGACGATAACAGAATAAATTATAGCTTATTTGCTATTCCAAGTTGTACAAGTCGAGAAGAAATAATCGTTATTGCCTATTGTTAGTATTTCAATTGAGTTGGCGCCCACCGTGGGTCTTGATCTATAAAGTCGCAAATCCTAAGTACTATTAAATTTGGAATGCTATAGTTAAAAAACTTACATTATAATGGGTATACATATATACATAAATAATACCTATTAATAATATTTATTTTTTATCCATCAGGGAACCTAACGAATTGGATAAAACTTCAACAAGTTGCATACCAACACACATCATTGTAATACTATTAAGAAAGCGTTTTTAAAAACATAGTAATTCACTACAGGCATATTATTATATTTGAAAGTGACAGGCCTTATAAATTGTATTTATTGAGACCCACGTTGGGCGCCATAAAAAAAATGTAATAATACTTAATAAAAATAAATTATATATATATATATATATATATATATATATATATATATATATATATATATATATATATAATTAAATAATAGTAATAATATAATATGTATTACAATAACTGTATATATTACATATTTTTATAGTAATAGGCGCACGATCTATTTAAATATTATCAGTTTCCCTAACGTTTAACTGCTGTACAATGCTTTCCAATAACAAGTCTATTTATATTTATATGTATGTATTAAAGCACTAATATAAACAAGCACACAAAATATAAAAAAAGTCATTAATTTACTTAAGACTAAAGTTGCATCTTTTAAAACCTTTTTTTCAAAACTCTATCACTGTAAGTCTGTAAGTTCAAATATTTTATAATCGAAGGATTTCATACTTAAATTACAAGTAATAGGACTTTATAAATAGTAAAAATACTGTAAAGCTGTGATTCTCAACCTTTTTTTTGTTGCGGCACATATTTAACGATTTCAAAATTTTAAATATTTGCAAAATTTGGCGGCACACAAAAAATGGGCCGCGGCACAGTGGTTGAGAATCACTGCTGTAAAGAAAATATAAAGTCACGAATCTCGATTCGAGAGTTCATAATAAAATTTGACCTCCATTAGTTTAGGTTGAATAAAACCTGCACATTTGCAATTCATAGAGAGAAAACAGATGTGTATCTGAATATTCTTGTAATATATATAATACTAGATACTTTTAAAGAGTTAATGTTAAGCTTTGTGTAAGTGACACAAGGAGCTCTCGCTCAAAGAATTGGATGTAACATAAACTACATATATATATATATATATATATATATATATATATATATATATATATATATATATATATATATATATATATATATATATAATAAATTAACATAGTATATGTATTCTGTGGTTATATTGTTAGTTATATTGTTATTTTCTGTGTGGCTTTCATATTGGTCCTAAAAATTCTTTTTTTTTATTCCGCTACTATTAGTGCAATTCATTGCTGTGTGGTTCCAGCATAAAATAGTCCATCACCACAAGTAAAGAAGGGGTGGCCCGTTCTATCCCGGGACCAATTTATTTTTATGTAATCCAGTTATTAACATTCAAATTAAGAGATACATTTTTAACTGTGCTTTCACGCATGAAGGTAAAAAATTGTTACTAATTTTATGTATTTTGTTTTGTTTTTTTTTTTTTTTTATTTTTGGTACATATATCGTTTTTTATCTTTTTCTCACTGTGCATTTATGTCTATTGCTATTTGTGTGCTGTAAGTAATGCAAATAAATTATTTATCTATCTATCTATCTGTCAATTAGTGTAATATCTACCAGGATAGTATATTAAACTATGTTACCAACCGAGGGCATCCGATAATCGAACTTTGTACGCAAACTTAGAAATTGTTAATTATTAACATCAAAATTATTAGCCTGCTGCTGATTAGTACAAGTTGTTGTTTTGTTTAAACTTCGCAGTTAACAAAGTTATTATTTAATAGTCCATTACCCCCCGGCTTTACTCACGTAACATTTTTTTTTCATACAACTTAGAATGGCAAACAAGCTGACGGTCCACCTGATGGAAAGTGGTAACCGTTGCTTATAGACATGAGCAGTGCCATGGACATAACAGAGTATCAAATTAAAAGTTTAATTTATATATATGTCACAAAGAGCCAACTGACGTGCTTCATCCTCACCCATCATCCCTCACTGGTGCCCCGCCAGTACTATATATGTACTGTATACCGGTAGCATAGGTAGATTTACTACCTTATTACCAATCCATTAAAGAACCAAAGACAACAAATGCTTTACGCTTTTTGCTTTTAATTTTATTATCATTGATACTGCTATTTTTCCCACAAATCACATCATAAAAAGCACACCACATCACACCACTATAACAATTGCGTAACGTTAAAAATAAACATAAAGTTCTAACGTGCAACGTTTTATCCGGAACTTTTTCGTTCACAAAACTGTAGTCGTATCTCTGATAAGTATCTTGGCTGCCTGCCACTGGAGCCTGCCACATCATTGTACTTGCTCTTACTTCCTATATATACATAGTTCGTTGTTACTCTATTTACTTACAAACTGCAAATACAAGTGGCATTTATTTTGTGTGATAAATTGTTTTAACTAGTTTTTACCCATGGCTTTACTCGCGAGACCGGGATATCTTTATTGATCAAGATTAAAAGTAGCCTATGTTGTTAGTTGAGATGTTAGAATGCCAAGAGAAAAATCATAGGCTTTTAAGTGTATACAAATAGATGACTGAGTATACATAAGGTGAATTTTTACCCCCCCCCCCCCCCGTATATAATCTTAAATATACCAATGATAACAAACAATCAAACTAAAAATAAAAAAACACTGTACAGGCTGGCTCTAATGCTGCTTTCTACTTTTAATTTACTGAAAGAGACTCTTGTAGAGTTAAACTCGCCTTTATACAATTGATTTCCGCTGTAATATTTCCTTATGTATTATTAGTGTGTACAATAAAGTATAAATAAAATAAATATTGACGTTCCTAGTTAAAATTTCTACACTCCCATTTACAAGTTTCTACGCTCCCATTAAAAAATCGCTTCGTTCCCATTTACAAATCTTTACGCTCCCATTTATAAATATTTACGCTCCTATTTATAAATCTTTACACCCCATTTACAAACCTCTTCATTCCCCTTTACACTCCCATTTACAAATCTTGACACTTTCATTTACAAATCTCTTCGTTCCATTTACATATATTTACGTTTCCATTTACAAATCTCTTCGTTTCCAATTACAAATCTTTATACTCTCATTGCCAAATCCTAACACTCAAACTTACAAATGTATACGCTCCCACTTACAAATATCTACGCTTCCATTTTCAAATTTAATGCTCCCACTTACAAATGTAGCCGCTCCCACTTACAAATATCTACGTTTCCATTTACAAATCATAATACTCCCACTTACAAATCTCTACGCATCCATTTACAAATCTCGACGCTCCCATTTACAAATATTTACGTTCCCATTTACAAATCTTTTCGTTCCCATTGACAAATCTCTACGGTCCCATTTACAAATCTTTACGCACCTACTTACAAATGTTTACGCTCCCAGCAACGCTACAAATCGCGGCAACCCGTGAAATTATGACAGCTATTCCCGGGACATAATACAAATACGCAGAGAGATGTCTAGAAGCATGCATTTTATAACAGCTGCCCGCTAATTTGTCAAAAGTCTTTTCAGAAGTAAAATGCGACGTTGTAAGCCGCTGTAGAGCTGAAGTAGTTTGTAAACAATTCATGTCCCATGTCAAATATATAGCAGACTTGAATTATATATAATAAGTATATTTCTTCAAGCTTACATAAATAGAACTAATACTGCAATAAAATAAAATAGTGACTTCAAACGTAAATAAATCGATATTAATTAGTATTCTCACTATTTTCGTGTTAAAATGAGTAAAACGCACCGACAAACAACAAGACGATGTCACAAACATATTCTTTAGCCTTCCGCTGCTGAATATAAGCCGCCCCCTTTGGGGGGTTTTGCCAGTAGTGCTTAGCAGGCGGACTGGTAACCGCAGTTAGGCTTTAGAGATGTTTTAAGAGGGACGCCGTTGCACTTCCCTCGACTTCCCTTAGTTTCCTCTTACGACACCCACGGGAAAGGAAGGAGTGTTTCTACTTACATAAGTTAGTTCTCCTAGCAATGTTAGCTAGTAAGCTGAGTTCTTATAGATCTGGTTAATATGGAACCAATATGCGAATAAGTCCAATTGACTGCAAATATATTAATGCAATATCACAAAATCGATTAATTTCGTAATTTATTAGTGACAAAAATACAGATATAAAATTAAATGTAATAAATATATTTTGCTGGAATGTTACCTACATTTTTAAACGAAAGAGGTTTACATATCCCGTATACATTCTCCCTCTACGTCGGCGTGGAAATGTTTGACAATATAACATAATTTACATATATAGTCTACAGTTCCTTTCATTAGTTATATAAACTCTTATATTAATTTATTACAGAAGTAAACAGAAATTAAATGCCTGTACAAGTGCTGTCCAAATTAATAAATTATTTGAACAAACTATGAAAACATATTCATTAGTGTAAGAGCAAAAGCACCAACGAAATGAGTACCTATTTTTATTAAAAATATTAATATATACAACTAACGTTTTGGCCTGGCTTCGCACGTGTAAACAACATTTTCGAAAATAATATGTAGCTTATGTTATTCGCTGATTATAAAGAATTTCTAAAGGTGAAAGTGTTTTTAAAATCGATGGATTAATTTTTAAGTTTATTTATTACAAACAAACAATCCTATATTATATATTATAATTATATTATATTCATAGATATGATATATACTTATTAAAAAATAAAATATATAATTGGATAGTCAAAATAGACACTCACTTGTATCTGGCGCTAGGTCATTGTCCACTTCGTGACCCGTTATGTTCATTGAATAAGCGCTCTTGTTCTCGCTTATTTTAGGCTTCAATACTTCCACTAGCTCCACGTAATCCACTTTTTTTAACACATCACTACTGTTCCTTACCCTGTCTAAACTATTATCACTAAAACCTGAATCTTTAACAGTCCTGTTTGTATCGCTCTCATTGATCCTTGTAGCGATTAGAAACTCAAACTTGGGCATATCATCAGCGAATTCTGATTCTGATCTAAACAAAATATCAGTTAAGGTTTCATCCCTATCAGTTTCAGAATTCATAATTTGTTCTAACGTAGAACCTGATATGTTTAATTGTTTCTCTACGCCGCCAGCGTCCTTCTTTTCTGCATCTGCGATGCTTATTTGATCTTTCATCACCTTCTCTGACATAGCTTCGTCTCTATCTTGTTCAGCGTTAACTATAGCCTCCATTTGATTGTTGGAACTTTTGTTTGTTTCCTCTGGTGTTTCATCATCGTTCGCAACGATTAGCGTATCGGAATTAGAGTCTACAGGTATATTGAATGTGTTATTATTATTACTAAATTTAATTATAATATCTGTAGAATTTCTGTCGGAATACGGTCTAGCGTGAATAATGTCAGCGGTCAAGAGGGAGTTTAGAAGGAAGAACATCAATTTTAATTTAACGTTAGTCATTTTCTCGGCTATTCAAGTTTCCATTTTTTGTAAGTTTCACTCCATTCCGCTAGGGGGGATCCATCGGACGTCAGTCTGTCACCAGGCCGCTTTTCACCTGCGAACAATGAAAAACTACTAATTACCCAAGTTTCGAATGAAGCGTGGACAAAAGTTCGTTTGCATTCGCTTTCAGAGTAACGGCTCCTATCGCATTGTTGAAAGACACTGGATTCGGTAAATTATGTAGTCTTTTAAAATATTATTTACATCACCTTAGTTAATATTATAAATTTTATTTATTTTTATTTTAATAACTTTATTTACCAAAAAATATTTTAATATTATTTATTTATTTATTTAAACTGTAATGCTAAAATATACAAGTAAGTATACATATATATGGCGGGCTTAATAGCGTTCTCTACCAGCCAGTACTTTTCTCTAACAGAAAATTAATAAAAATATACGCTACAAAAAGTGTTCATTCAAGGAATTGCATTATATTATATATTGTATAGAATAATATAATATGATCTTATTTAAAAAAAATAAAATATACCCTCATGACTAAGAAATACGGTTCCTAATGGGTTAGGCAGAGTCATTTGTCAACTGTAGCCGTTGCGGTGAACGCAGTTTATATAATTAACTAACTGTTGTTTACCGCGACCCAATAAATATATAAAAAATTGTAGTAAACTTATTAAGTCAAACTGTTTATAATTACTCCTCTCCATCCAAAGGTTGCCTGGAAGAGATCGCTCTTAGCGATAAGGCCGCCCATTGTTTTCTCATTGTGATTATTTCTTGTAAATGTTTATATCTAGAATAAGTTAACTATTGTAATCTTTTGGAGGAAACAATAAAGAGTATCTATCTATCTAAGTCCAAAAATGATAGCATAAATTTAAAAGGTCTTATAAATTTTCAAATATCGTTTACAAATATTAAATTACATGAAAAATTAAATGTAAATTCCCTTATTTTAAGTGAAATTGTCTTCACGTCAGTTTCACTACCTAAAAACCTAATTGTGTTCTGTCATTCAACTAATAAGTAGGTATGTTTTTAATTCTTCTTTTTCTAATAATAATATAATATAGTAATATAATAAATTCATAAACAAAATATTCAAAAACTGACATCTATGGGTTTTAGTGTAATATTATTCTTATGAATATCAAAATGTAGTAAAAAGGATATATAGCTTTATGTACTTTATGTAGCTTTATATAGCTTTATGTTTTTACCAGAGGGAGACTTTGTACAAAAGTCGTTTGCTTGTGTACCTCGTCCCATTCGCGTTTCTACCGTGAAGCAGTTGTGTTTGCATAGCTGTGTTTCGGTTTGAAGGGTGGGATATGGCGTGAATTTATAGGATACAGAGGAAAAATACCTGAGTCCTCAGAAATCGCAACGCATGGGGGGTATCATGGGCGAAACAGTATGCTCTGTTATGTCCACGGTACTGCTCATGTCTATAGGCGACGGTTACTACTTTCCATCAGGTGGGCCGTAAGTGTTTGCCATTCTGTCTTAAAAAAAAATATATAAGACCATGCCGATCTTCGTGGCGCGATGGTAAACTTTCATCGTCATCTGTAACTGTGGTTGCTAACTCGCTTGCCAAGCGTGGCAACTACTGGTAAAATCTCTCAATAGAAGGAGGCCTGTGTTGAGCAGTGGGTAATTAACGGCCGTTACGGTATGGTATACCATAAATTGTGTTGTATACCATAAAATGTGTTTATAAGCTATATTGTCTATACATATTCTAAATAAAAAATAACAGGTTGTAAGGAAAAGATAAAATACATATGTGAACGTATCCCTTCGAGGGATTTCTTCCAGTCAACCGTTACAAAATCAAGAGTTTTATTTATAAAAACTTTTGACAACAAATCAGTATGGTAGATATATAAAAAATTCACACTTCTTGCTTTAGAGTACTTTTTTCTCTGATTATTTATAGAATTCCACATGTTAAGGGCCAAAACCTTTATAGCAGCGACTGACACCGCCATTTGTATCTCGCCAGCTGACAAATAAGGTGAAAATGCTTTTATCTATATTTCGTGGCATAACCAAATTCAGACACGACGCGGTAACAAGCAGTGTAGGTGAGGGAGCACGGCTAAATATGTTACCGGCGTAATGACACATATGCCAAACCTTTCAGAGGAAACGTCAAGAGCTCTCGCGAGCACGCGGAATACATTTTGTCGTTTTATACACGAACGACACTCGTATTTGGAGAAAGAAAAATGTCCACATGTAACAAGCGCGCTGAGAATAAGTGAAAAGAATTAACTCTGGCTAATTACGAGTCACTATAGATAGATAGATAGATACTCTTTATTGTTTCCTATACTATTTCAATTAAAAAAAAGAATTGATATTAATAAATGTATATATTTCCTTTTTATCTATGTATGTATGACACCTTTCCTTTATAAGTAATTTAATAATGTAATGAAATATATATAGATAACGGGTATTAGTATATAATCAGGGCCGTGCCTGGGTATATGGCCACCTGCGTGCCAGTCTGTATGGCCGCCCCCAGGATAACATTAAAAAAAACTACTTTAATTTTTAATGTTTATTATTATACACAGGGCATCAAACTTCGTTTTTACTTCGTATCTTAATGAAAACAAACCGATTGTATTTTTGCCCAGTAAACAACTTGTAACGATTTGGCCGCCTCTTAATTTCGGCCGCCTGCGTGCGGTGCACGCAATGAACGCCCGTCAGGCACGGCCCTGTATATAATATATCCAATGTGTTAAGTTTTTTTTTTTTGGTGGATGAAAATGGAATGGTAACCTGCGCTAATGATGTTTCAAACTCCATTGCTAGCAATCCCTTTTCCCCCCTGTAAATTGTGTGTTGTACATGGCTAGGTTATGT
Organism: Galleria mellonella; assembly: GCF_026898425.1. Lineage (NCBI taxonomy): Eukaryota > Metazoa > Arthropoda > Insecta > Lepidoptera > Pyralidae > Galleria > Galleria mellonella. The sequence goes on along the minus strand of NW_026442086.1, from coordinate 7,828,421 downwards.
ATGTTCTCCTAACTTAACACATTGGGGGGAGGGAGAAAAGGATTGTCAGTGATGGAGACTGAGAATCCCATTGCTAGCAATATACCCAACCAGGTCGACCTCCTCGCGGTTCGACCTGGAAACTATCATGGTTAATTCCTGTTGAATGGCTAACTGGCCTGTTTTCATTCTCATCTATCACCCTTCACTGGTGCTCCGCCAGCGTATCCCGTTAGCGCAGGCGGGGTTACCATACCGTTTTCACCCATCAAAAAAAAACCTATTTTAACTATTACACTGTTTCGTCGCTTTCTTTCAAATTGAAAATTTAAAAAGTGTGAAAGAAAGAGATAAGACAGTTCAATAGCTAAAATAGGCTCATGAGAAGTTTGTCATTTTTATAAATAAGGAGATTATGAGGGATATTATGGACTTTATGATGATGTATTTAGTACAATTAAATAGTAGATTTAATAGATAATAATTATTTATTTACTTATTTATCTACTTTATTGCACCATTTATAAAATAGTAAATACATTTAATTTTAATGAGATGTGATACAAAAGATGGCCTTATCGCTAAGCAATCTCTTCCAGACAACCTTTGGGTAGAGGACATTGAGAAAAGAGAAAAAAAAACTAAAAGAAAACTGCAAAAGACAGACTACGACAGTGAATAAGAGCCAAATGGGGGAAAGGGATTGTTGGTAATGGGGTCTAACAGCACCATTGCTAGCAAAGTACCCTATCAGGTCGACCTCCACGCGGTTCCCCCTGGAAACCATCGTGGTTAATTCTCGTGGAATTCTTTACGGTGGGCTAACTGACCTGCTTTGATCCTCAGATATCACCTCTCACTGGTGCCCCGCCAGCGTATACCGATAGAACAGGCAGGGTAACCATTTTATTATCATCCATAAAAAAAAATAAGATCCAAATGACAATTATAGAAACAAACAAAATACACATATAATATAAAAAAAATAAAAACTCCAGAAACGCCTAAACAGATCTTCATAAATTGTAGCTTAGAACTATCTCCATCGTGTTCGCTTTCAAACTAAAAACCGCACCGTAATCGATCCATTCCTTTAGGTGCTACCATACCACAGAGAGACAGATAGACATGTTAAACGTATAACACCTTTTTGCGTCGGTAGTTAAGAAAAAATTGTCTAGAATTTGTGACAAAATTAATATAAAATCAACACAGTATTTTTTTTAATGGGTATATAATAATAATGGGTGATAATGGAATGGTAACCCCACCCGCGCTATTGGTATACACCGGCGGGGCACCAGTGAGGGATGATAGATGAGGATGAAGCAGGTCAGTTAGCCCATCGTGACGAATTCAACAAGAATTGTTCACGATGGTTTCCAGGGGGAACCACGTGGAGGTCAACCTGATAGGGAATATTGCTAACAATTTCGAACTCCATTGCTAACAATCCCTTTCCCCCCTCAACACAGTATTGGACTGTATCGATTAAAATCCTTACTAATATTATAAATGTGGACCTTTTTGCCTGTTTGTTTGTCCGTTTTTTTGTTATCTTTTAACGCCTTAACAGCTAAAGCTATCCTTACTTTCTTAATGATATAATAAATGTGAAAATAAGTTTGTTTGTTACCTCTTAGCGCCTTAACTGTTTAACCAATTACTAAGTTTGGTTACTAGTATAGTAGTAGTAGTTATTTGTGATTTGGTATACAAATTGTATACAAGATGAAGTAGTACGTAGGCTACTTCTTATGCCGGTCATTGAACATATCCCGGACAAGCAGACAAAGTCACAAGTAAATTGTAGTTGTTTATAAAAATTCTGCAAATATACCTGAATATAAAGTTACAGAAAAGAGAGAAGTGTGGACTGAAAGACGATGTAGTGACAAAAATCGAAAAAGGAATGTTGCGGTGGTTTGGTCATTTGGAGAGGATGGATGAAAAAAATTTAAAAATATTTACGTATATGCACCCAAAGGTTGCCTGGAAGAGATCGCTTTCAGCGATAAGGTCGCCCATTGTTTTCTCATTGTGATTATTTCTTGTAATTGTTTGTATCTATAATAAGTTTACTATTGTAATCTTTTAAACAAACAATAAAAAATAAATCTATCTATCTATATGTACTGTGAAATTACAGTGAAATTATTTGCTTCCTTAAATTTCTCTCTTAGTAACTCACGACTTCCCATAGAATAAATCCCGCAAATAGCAAGTTTTAGTAATACAGCCATGCTTTATATGTCGGCTGCTTTATACCATAATAATATTCTAAGAATACATGTAAACCTTATGTAGAAGTAAGTTTGTGGGTAAGGTTACGAGAGACATAAACTATAATGCGTCCACCAAACGATAATGTCGGGGCGTGACTTGCTTAGATGTGGTGACAGAAGACATTTTGTGAACGTTTATTTTTGTTAACGTAGGTTAGTGTTTTATCGTTTATTTTATTACTAGCGACCCGCCCCGGCTTCGCGCGGGTTCACATTATATCACATCACAATACAAACCTCTAAAATTATCAGTATTTCTCTACAATATTATGTATGTATTATACATATAAACCTTCCTCTTGAATCACTCTATCTATTAAAAAAACAGCTTCAAAATTTGTTGTATAGTTTTAAAAATTTAAACATACATGGGGATGGACAGACAGCGACAGCGACTTTGTTTTATACTATGTAGTGATTTTACTAGCTACTAGTGTCCCGTTGCTTCGCCTGCGTGTATCAGTATATAAAATAGCCTATATTTGAACTTAAGAACTTACCTACCCGTGTACCTAATTTCATTTAAACATATGATTTATTTTACAACAATAACTAGAACTACAATTAAGAAATTTAAATCTAATTATAATTTGCGTAAATTTTTGAAATCATAGGATATTGTCAATGTAGTGTAGTTAGATTGAGAGCTTACAAAAAAATTTATAATTAATACTTTACGGGACTAATGTCCCATAATTTTATTTCCAAATCTCTGTTAATATGTTATTATATTTATTTAAAATATAATATACACTTATCTAAAATAATACGGTTCTTTTTAAATATAACTCCCAAAAAAATCTTGCGATGCGATCTCACCTCGTCCCTTATCAAACACGCGTCAGCTATCATACTCGGGACCCTTAATCTAGACCGGCTGTTTTTTTTATTTATTTTTTTATGTAACTAAGATTGGCATATAAGCTGACGGCCCACCTGATGGAAAGTGGTAACCGTCGTCTATAGACATGAGGAATACCATAGACATAACAGAGTCTACTGTTTCGCCCATGATACCCCCATGCGTTGCCATTCCTGAGGACTCAGGTGTTATTTCTCTGTATCCTGTCAATTCACTGCCATATCCCAAACTTCAAACCGAAACACAGCCATGCAAACGCAACTGCTTCACGGTAGAAACACGAATGGGACAGAGATGGCCAAGCAAACGACTTTTGTACACAGTCTCTCTCTGATTCATTCCAAAATAGACTTCGTGAACAGAAAATCGTTTTAACCAAATTTAGTAAAATAAAATACTCAACTTGACAACGCTGGTCACATATATAATAATTCTATATATTACTGTGGTATCCGTTTCGGGCGATTGAAACGGGAAATTTGTCGTGCCGTTAAAATGAAGCGCACTTCGTTTGATGAACGACTCGCTATCAGTTAGCGGCCGATGGGGCGCGGAAAATGTAATAAGACTGGTGTGAAAAAAGAAATACGGCCGCTAGGGGAATAATGATGGTGTTGTGATGGCAGAGGGTTTTATTGAGGGATCTCTTCCGTCTTGGAAAACAAAAAATGAAGAGTTGTGTTCAAAATATGTGATAATTAGATACACGTCCCGAATACACACGGGTAGATAGACAGAAATACAAATAAGTGCACCAAAAATTATTAATTCACTCTTGCGCCACCTGCCCTTTTCTATCTGTTCTCCTTTAACTAAAGGTTGTCTGTAAGATATTGCCCTAGCGATAAGACCGCCTTTTGTACCTTTATGTGTATATTTCAATCTGTATTTATGTTACTGTATTTCACTTGAATTATTCACTTGTCATTGTATATTTTTATTTATGGTGCAATAAAGGGTTAAATAAATAAATAAGTAATATATATTAACTTTAATAGACAAAGTTTTGACACTTTGCTTTACATTTTTATTATAGTGATCTCTTTTTAATTGTAAATAACTTTCTTATACCACTGAGGTGACAAACAAGCATACGACCCACCTAATGTTAAGCGGTTACCGAAACCTATGAACGTCTGCAATACCAGAAACGTTACACGCTCGTGGCAGATCCTGAAGAAACTTCTTTACGCCCTTTTTAAAGAACCCCATGTCGTAGTCGCTTGGAAAAACCTCGACAGGGAACTCATTCGATAACCTGAAACTTTGACTTTGAACCTTCTTTATTTGATTTGATATTTTTTTGTAAATATTTCACTGAACTAGATGTTGTCTTGCGAAAGTCCATATCACTGGTTATTCAATTGTAATTATTTTGTTTAATTCCACTGCTATAAGTATGCACAATAATACAGTACCACTCACACCGCTATAAAGATATAAATACGGCAAAACGGTTTATAATTAGCCATTCGCTGTTTGGGCGCCGGACGGTTAACACTAGACTCCGAACAGCGACTCCGAACTATTAATTTACATAAAGATGCCTCGTTTAGAGGTGAAACACGTCTCGCAAAACGTGCATGAACAAAATGACAGTCGCAGATTGATCGCTAATGTGGAAGGTTGTGGAACTTCTGGTAGTAATAGTGGTGGCCAATCTTCGAGTATCGACAGTCACACATATACTAATGGTAGCGGAATTAAACAAAATAATTTTTGATTCTTTTTTTTTATACAACTTAGAATGGCAAACAAGCTGACGGCCCACCTGATAGAAAGTGGTAACCGTCGCCTATAGACACGAGCAGTACCATGGACATAACAGAGTATACTGTTTCGCCCATGATAATCCCCATGCGTTGCCATTCCTGAGGACTCATGTGTTATTCCTCTGTACCCTGTAAATTTACGCCATATCCCACCCTTCAAACTGAAACACAGCCATGCAAACACAACTGCTTCACGGTAGAAACACGAATGGGACAGAGGTACCCAAGCAATCGACTTTTGTACAAAGTCTCCCTCTGGTAAAATGATTCACGAAATTTCTGACCTAATTATACCCATTCTAGAGCATCGGTGAATTCTTAATATTACGTATCGTTGACGATTTCCTTTACAGCCTGTATATGAATGCTTTTCATTCCATTTCGAACTTTCCATCTCTTGCAATAACGTATTATGTTTTATTCCCCTAATCGTCACTTACGACATTTTAGGGACGAAAATGATGATACGCTTTGTTCTTGCTTCGTTGGCACACAAAGACGAAAATGTCTGTATCTTGATTACACTAACAACAGACTTATTATTCCTCAGATTCCAAACCTTATGGTAGCCACTGGGCTAAAGAAGCCATTATGTCGTCAGCTACCCTAAGGGCTATTGAGGTCAGAATGAGTATTACACAAACTGTATTGGGGATGATGGTAATTTATCAACATACCCCACACATTACTGCTACATTGAAATAAGCTCTTTTGTTTTAGTTCCTTTGCCTGAGTTTTATTAGCTGTGAAACTAAAAAAAAAAGAAAACATTCTTCTTTTAAAACGTTAGTCGGGATGTAGAACAAGTTTAAATAAAGAATTATCTTAGACTAAAAAATAATATTGCACTTATTCTCCTTTACCATAAGGTTCAATTTTAAATGTTGACCTCATTAGTGTTTACTTTTAAAATAGAACCTTAACACCAGTGTTGTTAGATTCAATATTATTTTTAGCTTGAGGGCATATAAAAGACTTATTTTCTGGAAATATCATCTCTGTACAATATAATTTTTATTAATTTAAGAATAGATGTTTCTAGCCATACACTAATTGTGCAATGTACGGTTTTATAAATCGTATAATCATATCAATCATCATCATCATCATATCAGCCTTTAACTGTCCACTGCTGGACATAAGCCTCCCCTGGGGGGATTTTACCAATAGTTGCCCCGCTTGGCAGGCGAATTGACAATCACAGTTACACTTTGAAGATGTTTTAAGAGGTACGCTGCTCATTCCTCGACCTTTTAGCCCCATTAGTCGTTTCTTACGACATCCATAGGAAAGGAAGGGGTAGCTTATTCTATGCCGGGACCAGACCGGATCGTATATGATACATGTAGGTATCGGGGGGAAAGGGACTGTTAGTAATGTAGACTGAGAATCCTATTGCTAGCAATATACCCAACCAGGTCGACCTCCTCGTGGTTCCCCCTGGAAACTATCATGGTTAATTCCTGATGAATTCATCATGATGGGCTAACTGGCCTGTTTTCATTCTCATCTATCACCCTTCACTGGTGCTCCGCCAGCGTATCCCGTTAGCGCAGGCGGGGTTACCATACCATTTACACCCACCAAAAAAAAATGTAGGTATCTAATTCAAGACATAATATATTAGGAATTTTAATTGTTCAAAATTATTTACACGTAAATCATATACTTCCAGACAGAATGATGAGTGATAAAAAACTTTCCATTTAACAAGTGATAGTAAATGTGTCTTTTGAAAGTCAGATTAGACCTTGCTTATAAAAAAAAAATAGTAAAATTATACAGCTTTTTTTATACAACTTAGAATAGCAAACAAGCTGACGGCCCACCTGATGGAAAATGGTAACCGTCGCCTATAGACATGAGCAGACCATGGACATAACAGAGTATACTGTTTCGCCCATGATACCACCCATGCGTTGCCATTCCTAAGGACTCAGGTGTTATTCATCTGTACCTAGTAAATTCACACCATATCCCACCCTTCAAACCGAAACATAGCCATGCAAACACAACTGCTTCACGGTAGAAACACGAATGGGATAGAGGTGTTCAAACAATCGACTTTTGTACAGTCTCCCTCTGGTAAACTTTCATACTACATTTTAAAACAAGAGACGGACGGAAATGAAATACAAAGACAAAATTAAAATGAACTTATATCGAAAAAAGAAATATACGAAAACCTGCCATATAAATATAATTATACACGTAATAATTTGTGATTCTTAACTAAAAAAAAAATAACCGACTCGTTTTAACAGTACCCTTTAATTTTGCATGCCAATTTTTCAATACGCACAAATAGGATCGTGTAACCACACCTTGTTTATTTAAAAAGAAAAACTATTACTCCGCGATAGCTAATTTAAAATGATGACGTCACAGTTTGTATAAAAAAATCGCTTAATCAGCTGCCAAACGTTCTCCAGTCACCATGTGAGATGCCTAATCTACAATCTGTCCTTTTCCCTCGGCGTAACAAAGAAAGAGATAAGCACGTTCGTCGCCCATTATCTATCGCTTAGAGGTCATTAGGGAGCTCTCCTCCGGTACGACGGCGGGTACTAGACGATTTTATCAAACTGTAACACTTGATACCACTATGCTTTTGCATTGTTTGGTCAGCAGAATGTATTGACTGTCCTACTTTTGAGTTAGTAAATGTTTTTATGATGGTAAAGGACTTTTTTTTCATGGATGAAAATGGAATGGTAACCCCACCCGCGCTATCGGTATACACCGGCGGGGCACCAGTGAAGGATGATAAATGAGGATGAAGTAGTTCAGTTAACCCATCATGACGAATTCAACAAGAATTGTTCACGATGGTTTCCAGGGGGAACCACGTGGCGGTCGACCTAATATATTATAACATATACATATTGGGCATATTGCTAACAATGGGGCTGTCAAATTCCATTGCTAACAATCCCTTTCCCCCCGATGGTAAAGGACTGTCACAAAAAAGGTTTACTTTTATGCCATTCAAATTTTATATACTTCTTTGGTTCTTCTCAGCTGATTTTGCATTTTGACCTGGGCGAAAGTTCCATAAAAAAATTGCTATTCCAAAATGCTTATTACTAAGTTTACATGAATATAATTATTTATTAGTATTATAATGAATAGGTATTTTTCTATAACACAAGGGGCAAATGAGCATGCTGTTCACCTGACGGTCCTCACTACCCATGAACACCCATAACACCCAAGGAATTATAAGTGTTCTGTCGACCTTTTAATAAGGAATATAATCTTTCTTTCCTTGAAGGTTACGATTTCGTATTGGTTCGGAAATGTCGCTGTTGAGAATTGTTTCCAAAACGTGGTTGTGCGTGGAAGAATCCGCTTTGAAAAACGCACGATGCTAGACCGCTACTTATCCAAATAGTTGGGTAGAAACTTTATTTTTGTGGCGAGATGATTGATTATAAAATATATGATTGGATATATTCATTGTCGCTGGTATTAATAATAATCGACATTTTTTAAAACCTCTAAAGTTTAGCTGAAATATCGAACAATTAAATTAAGAAAATTTTGTATGGGAATCGCTACCTAATAATAATGACCATAAATACATAATAGCTTTATTTAAATTAAAATGCGGGTATACAATTTAGTTATCAGTGATTACTACACTAGTCTCACAGGCCTGTTTCGTAGTGAGTGACTAATTAAATAAAAACATGTTTATTGCCATTTACGCCTCGGTTCTTATTACTATTTTTAACAGATAGCGCTGTAAACCATACAAAATTCACTAATTCATCTATTTATTTATCATTTTTTAAGGAATCTTACAGCTAAATAACTTAACAATTAACTATACATGACAACAACAAGCTAATTATTGCCATTTACGACCTCGATCTTATTGTTACTTTCGATAGATGGCGTTGTAAGCCGTACATAATTCACCGATTCTTCTATTTATTTATTATTTTTTAAGGAAGCTTACATCTGTAATAACTTAACAATTAACTATACATGACAACAACAAGCTAATTATTGCCATTTACGACCCCGTTCTTATTGTTACTTTCGATAGATGGCGTTGTAAGCCGTACGAAATTCATCGATTCATCTATTTATTTATTATTTTTAAGGAAGCTTACATCTGTAATAACAATTACAACAATAAAATACATAACAACAACAAGCTAATTAGAAGCTACCATATATAATCAACGAAAACTGAATTACCTACAATCTAGATAATTAATAAATGTCTAGTTAGTAAATAAATGTTAAACACGTCAGAGCAAAGCAAGGTTAGTCGTAATATACCTACCTATCTATTCGAATCCTATTAAGTTTCCCGTCGCACTATATCCAGAAGCGCTATTCCGTTCAAACAGCTATTCCATGGCAGATCGTACCCAATTACCTGGTCAAGTTAATTCAACCGTAATAAGTTGGAATGGCTGCGACTGAGAGGTGTAGCGACTGAAATAACCTAATTTAATCGATGAATTTCCCGAGTCACTCGAACTGTGTTATAATACTAAAGTCGATTATCTTGAGAGTGGAATTGGGGAGTTTTTCGAAGGTCAATAAAATATAACAATTGGTTTTTATTAAAGATTAGCTAACCCCGCGAACTTCGTACCGCTTAACCACAGACAATTTATGTTTGACTAATATGATGTACTCCAAAATTATACCACTTTTATAGTCCCACTAGTGTTTTTTATATTTATTTACATAACAAAATTATAATAAAAAAAAACATTACACGAAGAGATACAAGAGTGGTATACAAAAATTCAAATCATTCTATTTCTTTTTTTAAATATACTATATGGCTTCTTTCCAGCCATGACCAGTTACAATCGTATCAATATTGTCAAATATTGGCATAAATAATTATAAGAAGAGAAGAGGTTTAGCGAAAGAGGTTTGTTTGAATCAAAGCATTTGGCGTTCCATTGTTTCTGCCTACCCTAATGGGAGACAGGCGCGACAGATATGTATGTATGTATATATATTCTTTATTGCACTTGTAAGTTACATATAAAATAATCTATTTATAAATGTTGTGAGCAAGGGTGGACTTATCTCTGACAGAGATCTCTTCCAGTCAACCCAGTACAGTAAGAAAGCATTTCGTTAGCGGACAGCTGAAGTGCTACAACTATTAATACATAAACAAATATACAGTTAAATAAAATATTAAAATATATAATAAAATATTACATAAATACATACACTATAAATATATACAATACCTACCTACTTATATAGTATATGTTAAAATAAATTAATATACTACATACATTAGAAATTTCGTTTAATGATTTTAAGATTTGAGAGTTCAATTAGAAAAATACAAAAAAAAAATATATTACTCAAGGGAAAGAAAATGTGATTTTAACCTCTTCTTGAAAGAGGTAATAGAGGGACTCTCTTGTATTTGGGAAGGGAGTTTGTTCCATAACTGGACAGCTCGATACGAGAAAGAGTTGCCCATAAAGTGTGTCCTACACACAGGAAGTTCAAGCATCCTGGATTGCAGTTGACAGGAGCGTTTAGGACGGACTGGTGGTGGTAATAATTTAAACCGGGAGCGGAGGTACGATGGAGAATTGGGGTTATTGAGTATGTTATAAAGGAAAGAAAGGATGTGCATATCACGTCGAAGTCGGATAGGGAGCCACTTTAACTGGTTGCGAAAGGCAGACACGTGATCGTATTTACGAAGACCAAAGATGAACCTAATAGCTAGGTTTTGTAAACGTTCCAGCTTGTTTAGAAGCTCCTCAGTCACATCCAAAAAACAGACGTCGGCATAGTCAAGTATTGGGAGTAGTAGAGATTGTGCGAGCATAATTTTTGTGTTTACCGGGAGAAAGTATTGGAGTCGCTTGAGAGAGTGAAATGAAAAGTACATGCGTTTACTGAGTTCATTTATATGACATGCCCAAGACAAAGTGCCGTCCATTATGAGACCAAGGTTCTTAACTTTCTCGGCATAAGCCACTGGAACTCCATCATAATAAAGTGCCGGTATCTCGGACCAATTCAACTTGCATCTCATCCTGCTGCTGCCAATAATGATGGCTTGTGATTTAATAGGATTTATGAGAAGTCCAAATGTATCAGCCCACGATTGTATTGCACATAAATCAGTATTTAAGGCAGCAATGGCATCAGACAATCCAGGCAATGCGAAGTGTCTGTAGAGTTGTAGATCATCCGCATACAGATGGTAGGGAGAATTAATATAACGAGAGATATTGTTTATAAAAATTGAAAAAAGTAAAGGAGAAAGCACGCCACCTTGAGGTACACCGGCAGTGAGCGAAGACCAATCCGATGAAGCATCATTGGCTCTTACACACTGCCGGCGACCGAAAAGATAGGAAGAAAACCATTCAATAGCAGAAGAGGATACGTTTATTGCTCGGAGCACGGCAAGCAAAATGTCAAAATCTACTGAGTTAAAGGCACTAGTAAAGTCAAGAAGAACAATAGCTGTGAGATTGGTGTCCTCCATGGCTCGCCGAATATCCTCAGTGATATTAAGTAGTGCTCCAGTAGTGCTATGGGAAGGACGGAAACCTGATTGGAAAGGGCATAACAGGTGATTGACCGTGAGATACTGATGTAATTGATTGTGAACTACTGATTCAAGGACCTTAGAGAGAATGGGGAGAATGGATATGGGGCGGAATTGGGAGAAGCTGGTCGGATTCGGAGTTTTGGGAATTGGAATAATAAAAGCCTTTTTCCACTGTATTGGGAAAACATTGCATTTCAGCGAGTAATTTATAATGTGTGTAATTACGGGCAATATCTCATCCAACACAGGCAGAATCATATCGAGGCTTAAGTTGTCACTGCCAATGGCTTTGGTAGATATGGAACAGATAATCTTTCTGACAGCGTCTGTGGACACCATACGGAAAGTAAAAGGAGAGCAATCAGGCACTTCGGCATTAGAAAGATATAAAAGAGAGTTGACCTTAACAGAATTACTTAAAGAAGAGGGAGGAGTGGAAAAGTGAGTATTCAAACCATTAAGGTCCAAGTTGTTAAGAGATTGATTAGAGGATTTGCCTATGCCTAAAGATTGCAGAAATTTCCAGACTTGTGGCTGGGAAAGGTTTTGAATGGTAGAATGGATATAGCGACGTTTGGCATCCCTACACATTCTGTTGCAGATGTTACGTAGTTTCTTATAAGCTCCGAAATTAACCTGAGATTTATCGTGCTTATACCGGGCCTTAGCTCTATCCCGCTTAGCCATAGTTCTTCTAATTACTGGGGATAGCCACGGAGCCGGTGCATGCCTAATACGAACAGGACGAACTGGAGCATGAGCATCATACAGTTTCAGTAATTCCAGATTTAAGATCTCTACCATCATGTCTACGCTATCAGCCGAGAGCAAACTCGACCAATCCATGCGTCTCACATCCTCTCTCAAACGACTCAAATCCATATGCTGAAAGTCACGAAGCAGACGAACCTTGCCTTTAGTCTTAGGAGGGCGTACCCTATAAGAAAGATATACTAGATCGTGATAAGAGAAAGGAGAGCACATTTGCCCATGATAAATGGCCATATAGGGATCAGAAACAATCATGAGATCAATAAAGGAAGGGTTACTGTTAGGGAAATAATGTGTCGGATTTGGCAATGTCAGTATTTGAAGATTTAGCGCAGTAGTTAATCTCTTAAGTTTACTCGCTCTGTTGTCATCCCTCAACAAGCAGGTATTTAAATCTCCCATAAGAATGACGTGATCATACTGAGTCACTAAATTTTCTAGTAGATGCTCTAAGGTGTCAAAGTAATCAATCCTGTTGGAAGGACAATACAAAACACCAAGTAAGATCTTTTTATGGTGAATTTCCAAAGAAAGAAACAAGTATTCGAGAGAACCACTATATTCTGACTGAGATGCGCAAACCACATTCGCAGCAATGTGATTGCGAAGGTAGATCCCTACTCCACCTCCACCTGTAGGTGTCCGATCATTGCGAAAGAATTTGTATCCCGGAATGGCACAACTGACAGATGGTAGTGAGGGTTTTAGCCATGTTTCGGATACAAGTATACAATCAACTATGCCAGCGCTGAAGGATGTGAGAATATCAGTGTAATGAGCTATAATACTCTGAGCGTTAATATGCACTAGGGAAAGGAATTTGGAATGGTCATTAAAGGCAATACGCAATTTATTTTCAAGAGGGTCACTATCACATAACGAAGAGTCATGACTAGATACAGTATCAAAATCATCAGAGGAAGAACAAGAAAAGTAATCGTCATGTATATTCATAAATACTTGCTAAATGTATAAAAATAACAATATATTAATAAATAAATATTAGTAAATATATATTATTTTACTAAATATATCTGCAATAATAAATAAAAAAAAAATTGCTTAATTACTGCATAGGTTGACGCAATGAGTCAAGTTCATACTTACTACAAAAAAAAATCACACAAAAAAAAAAGATATTAAAAAAGAAAGAAACGTATTACATTTACAGCATATACGAAATAAATATAGTATATATGAAAATTTACAGCATAAATTGAAAATAGTGGGTACGCAATCCAGAATAGCAATAACGAAACGCAACACTATATTTCATAGCCACTGACAATTGGCAGTTCAGACGAGTAACATTACAAATAAAAAAACGGTTTACAATATTTTTTATATCATATAAAATTTGTAACTAACCTCAAGCAAATTATTAAAGTGAGAAAGGAATTGCGAATGTGATAAATAAATAACATTTTCAGTGTTATTACGCTTACAAAGATACTACCAAAGAAATGCAGTACCCACAGTTTTTCTAATGTTTTTTTTTTTTTACATTCTAAAAAGTACCTCACACAATGTTTAAAAAAAAAGTATTTTATGTAAGGATGTAAAATTGTACAGAGTTTAGCAAAAGGGTTATACAGAATCAGCCGCGGGATTTTTGGGATACAGAGAGATCATATGCTGTAACTCAGCCATTGAAGCAATTTTCCTACGATTTTTATTAGGAAGAAGGATCACTACAATACCGTCTGAAGACCAGCACTTCTTCATCCCAAAGTGATTTCGAGCTGCGACGAAGACTTCTTGCCGTAGTTTAGTTAGGAATTCCGATACGCTTGCTTTGGAACCTTTCAATGTGGTTTTTGCCTTCCATACTGTAGATCGGAGGTGCACTGAAGAAAATCGGACGAGAATAGGTCGGGCTGTCTCCTTCTTGAGACCCAATCTATGACAGGTTTCTATAGCTTCGGAATTCACACCACTCAACTTCATGCGATCTGATAAAAGTGTTAAAAGCTTATTACGGGTATTCTCATCATCCTCCTCCTTGATTCCATGGAAGAGCAAGACTTTCCTACGTGAATGAGTCTCCAATCTATCCAAGCCCAACAAAAGTAGTTCAACCTGCGACTTGATCATTCCCAATGACTTCCATATAAAACCTTTAAATGATGCGTAATCTGCAGCTAAAGTTTTCACTGTAGTTCCCGAAGAAACTGATCCTGGCTGCTGGCACCCTTTCTCATACTCCTCCATCCTACCCTTGAACATAGAGGCCAGATCGTTAATGCTCTTCATAAGCTGCTCTGCTGTAGTATCCATGGTGACGTAAGTTTTGTGAAAGTTTGTGAAAAAGTGTGTTATGAGCCAACCAAGTGCAGATTAGTTTAATTTTAACACATGTATATTTTTTCTATTTTATTTAACAAAATTTTGGGAGCACGTAAAATTTACAACCACTTCTTACTGCGCCTACCCGCAAAAAAAAAAAAAAAAAAAAAAAAAAAAAAAAAAAAAAAAAAAAAAAAAAAAAAAAAAAAAAGTATGTATAATTATACGATACTAACGTCACTCATATTATATTGCCTTCCCGGAACCTCGCCACTAACACTTGAACTTTATGGTATGGTATTAAAATTCAAATTAACTCTTAAATATTATTACGAATCGTTTTTATGGGAGTATGAAAAAGTGTTGTTTTTAGACTTTTTAGGCATTTTTTTCAATTTTGTTCTCCGTAAGAACCATGCTCGTACTTCAAGGAATATTCTAGAAAATGAAATAGCGAAATCGGTTCAGCTGTTCTCGTGATTTGCGCTTAGCAACACATTCAGCGATTCATTTTTTAAATCAAAGATAATAAACTCATAACAATATACCCTAAAAAGGTCGACCTCCACGCGGTTCCCACTGTTCGGTTCGGAAATACTGCTACTGGGAGTTGATTTCAAAGCGTATTTGTGCGTGGAAGAAAGTGCTTAGAAAAACGCACGGTAAAGGACCGCCACTCATCCAGATAGTTTTAACTGAACTAAACTAAACTAATGTGGCTGTGAATCAAATTATATCAAATCCTTTCAGCAGTTTAAGTTTTTTTTATACAACTTAGAATGGCAAACAAGCTGACGGCCCACCTGATGGAAAGTGGTGACCGTCGCCTATAGACATGAGCAGTACCGTGGACATAACAGAGTATACTGTTTCGCCCATGATACCACCCATGCGTTGCCATTCCTGAAGACTCAGATGTCATTCCTCTATATCCTGTAAATTCACGCCAAATCCCACCCTTCAAATCGAAACAGCCATGCAAACACAACTGCTTTACGGTTGAAACACGAATGGGATAGAGGTACCCAAGCAAACGACTTTTGTACAAATATTTAAATATTTCTACAAAACACATTTATAATACCAATAATCCTACTAATTCTGGTCAGGATAATACGGTACAATGAATACGCAGGTACGATTTACACTTGATTAGCTTTCACTGGGCGCTGAATCCTAAAAAGTCTCTTTACCCTTTTCATACGGGACCTTTCCCATGGTTAATCGCCTCGGGCGGTACTGGGAAATCCTCTTTACTCACCTCCCTACCCTCAGGTTAAACGGATATGGTTGAAAATATTTTTTTCTCAAACATGCTTGAAAATGTGAGTATTATTTTGACAATCTTCTTCGAGATAAATCAAAATTGCAGTACTGACCAGATACATGCGGGCAGCGGCCGGCAAAAGTTGTATGAAAATCCATATCTGTCGTGTTTTGCGGCCAGATAAATTACTATGTAAACTCATATCTATCCTGTAATTTAAAAATGGAATGACCTTTTACTTCGAAACATAGCTACCAAGGAGGTAACTAGTAATAAGTTTTATTTAAATTTCGAACTGGCCTTCAAATAGAAAGCTGTTTATTGAAAAAAAAAACAAAGGAACATTATGGCGCGTGAAAAATTATTATTGTTCGTTATTCGTCATTGAACTTAAAAAGTAAAATGGTGTTTTTGATTTCCGCGCATTGTTTGAGAAAAGTACTATACAAGCCTTGGCCACAACTAGGCATTGATAGACTCACGTATGTGTGTCTCGGCTACGCCTCGGCCCACATTGGCACGTTCGTCCATCAATGCCTCAGTTGCTGGCCGCTGCAGTAATGTACTATTTTCCTTTATTTGAGAATCATTTTTTAACTTATTGCAATACTAGGTTTTTGACAGCCACTTTGTATACCCTAATATTAACTGTGTAAAGTGATTTCATTGTTCTTTACACTGTACTAGTGTCACAGTATAAGTAGTCTTCATTAGTTATTTAGAACTTCTCTTCCTGTGGGTGTCGTAATAAGTGAACTTAACGGTCGAGGGATGGGTCTCCTAAAACAGCACTAAGGCCTAACTGCGGTTGCCAGGGGAGAAGGGATTGTTAGTAACGGGGTCTAACTAACCCATTGCCAGTAATACACCCTATTAGGTCAACCTTCACGCGATTCCTCTTTGAAACTATCGTGGTTAAATCTAGTACATTCGTCACGATAGGCTAACTGATCTGCTTTTTCGTGTTCACCTATCATCTCTTACTGGTGCCCCGCCAGCGTATACCGATAAGCAGGGTTATCATTCCATTATCACTAAAAAAAACTGCAATTGCCACGCCACCTGCCGCAACTATTGACCTTTAATGAGGGAGACCTATATTCAACGGATCATATTTAAATTATAATTGTGATATTATTACACCTGATGTAATTTATTAATATTATCAAAAATGGTACATACAAACTTACCTAATATGTATTTTATTACTTAACATACGTTTTGAGCATGTTATGCGAAATATGTCTATACTATTCGAGAGGTGCAGACGCTGGGTGAGAATTCCTTAGCTATTCGATTAGGAAAGGATGATGGGACGCGTAGATAGATAGATAGACATAAGTAGACATACCCATAAAAGAAGCAACATGATTTTTCCTTTTGTACGTATGTCACGGTAACACAAAATGGTCACAACTCAGTTTTTTATTTTGCCTTCAAAAGAGCAAAACACTGATATTCTGTTGAGGCCAAAAGTAATATAAAAATTTACTTTGTTGTATATGAAGTTTTTCAACCAATTTCAAAAAGAAGGAGGTACTCAATTCGATTGTATTTTTTTTATATTTGTTACCCCATAACTCCATCAGTTGTAAACCGATTTGAAAATTCTTTTATTATCCGAAAGGATATACTTATAATTTGGTTCCATAAAAAAAATACCAAAATCAGACTGACAGATACATTTTATTGTTTCTTCCAAAAGGTTACATTACTAAATTAAAAAAAAAAACATATCAGTAGTTTAGTTTTTCAATTAAAAGTACTGCTTCTGCCACAATTGAAGTAGTTTTTCTTTATCGCGCACAAATCATTTATTTAAACGTTATTGACCCACAAAATATGGTACAAAAGGCAATCTGAATTATTAAGGAAGCCAAGCCCTCCCGGTAAGTAAATAATCTTAAACACGCCAGCAGAATGTACAGACTGCAATCCCAAAAAGCTGTTAACGCTTTGAAATGGAATAATAATGATAAATTACTTAAAACTTCGCTCTAGTGAAACTCGACCACTTTATTTTAAGTATATCGAGGCCAAAGGAAAATTATATTTCTATATTATTTTGTTATAACGACCGAATGGAGGGTTGGATCATAATGAAAATATCATAGTAGTGAAATCCGAAACCAATTATCCAAAAAACTATGTGCTTCTATTAAAATGGATATAGCTGCTGTAATTTTCAACACAATGGTCATTATATTTTACTAGTTTACAACGGACTTCCAAAGAAAGGAGATTCTAAATTCGGTCGTATCGTTTTTATGTTTATTACCTCAAAACAAGCATAAAAATAATTCTTTTATAATTTATTTATTAATTCAAAATTCTTTTTTACATTTTTATACAACTTAGAATAGCGAACAAGCTGACGGCCCACCTGATGGAAAGTGGTAACCGTCGCCTATAGACATGAGCAGTACCATGGACATAACAGAGTATACTGTTTCGCCCATGATACCTTCCATGCGTTGCCATTCCTGAGGACTCGGGTGTTTTTCCTCTATACCCAGTAAATTTACGCCATATCCCACCCTTCTGACCGAAACACAACCATGCAAACACAACTGCTTCACGGTTGAAATACGAATGGGATGATTATCTAATAAGTTATACTTACAAATTGTTCCCATAGAAATGTTATCATAATTGAAATAGTAATTTAGTATTTAGATACAAATAACTGGTTTTACCATAATTAAAGTTGAGTTTTTTTTATAGAACACATCCTGAAATTATTTTAACGATTTCCTTAGTTTTGTAGCTGTTGTATTACCTTCCAATACTTCGTGAAAAAAACAAAACAGCTCCTCACTAGATGGAGTAACGACCTAAAATACGTTGCAGGAAGTCACTGGATGAAGGTGGCTCAGAAGCCTTATGACAGCTTATGTTCAACAGTGAACAGATATTGACAGAGATGATGTTGATAATGACAAATAGAGCTAAACTAAAAATGTTTCCAAATTCAATGGATCAATTTGCCTGTACACTATCCCTGTAGTTACATCAGTCCAATGTCCGTGCCATTCTGTAAAACTGTTCTTGGTGCCAACTCCACTGTACCACGTCTTTGCAAGCTGTTGAATGATTGCAAGCTACACTTGGATATTCACTTCGATACAGAAGGGGATTTCTATAGGAAAGCATTGCAGTTAATTTGAATAGCTAAAACTTATGCGAAGCAATCATCTATTGAATCTAAAAAACTATACCAATGTCAAATACCACAAGAGTTTGTTGTGCCATATTATTGTTTATTTGTTAATTAGCATACTGTGTTTCCTTTAAAATGATTGTGCACTAAGTATAAATAGACAGTAATTTTAATATTAAATCTTATCACTGCGACAATTGCTAGGAGACCAAATGAAGATAAAATAAAATAGAGCTAAACTAAAAATGGTTCCAAATTCAATGGATCAATCTCAAAAAGATAACCATATTAAGACAATCATAAGAAAACGACAAATCTCTCATAAGCCTATTTTAGCTATCGAACTGTTGTGTCTCTTTCTTATATGCTACATTCTCAATTTGAATGAAAGTAACAAAACAATGTGACAGTTAAAATAGATTTGTAGGTTCTAAATTTTATAAAATAGCTGAACCTAAACCAGAAATTTTCAAACATCTCTGTAAATTACTGATGCCCATTAATTCTTCTCTTTCCGCGTCTAGGGAAAGTAGATAAAGTTTTGTTTGAGAAATCAGTTCAGGGTACGATAGGGCTGATATACCTGAAGAAGGTAAAAGCACTTAAAATAATATTACGTGAAAATGTACTAGCACAAACTCTTGATAATGCATCTGATACTATATTTTGTCTACCAGGTCGATAGACAATATCAAATTTAAAACAAGACAGTTCCAGTCTCCATCTCTCTATTTTTTCATTCTTAATAAAAAAAAAATTATAAATAAGAAGGTCAGTCCAGTATTGTCAGTGTGCTACATAGCTAAGTAAGGTCAGATAAATCAATGGAGAGTTCGTTGAAACGAAACGGTCTTTTTCAGACGTACTAAACTTGTTCAATAATTTGATTGATCTCCGTGTCGAGTCAAAACTCTTCCAATTTTGAAATTAAGAATGTTATATAACTCTGCCTGATCTTAAATATTGAATACCAAATATTTTAATGAACTAAGCGGCACAGTATTTTAACTAAATTTTGTATTACTATGACATACGCATGAAACAAAAAAAGGAAATTGTTGTTTTATATATTTTGTTTTTTTTGTTGCTTTTTTGTTTTTCATTCTCTTATCTCTTTTACTGTGTATTGTGTGTATGTTTGTATTGTAATTTGTGTGTAAGTAAATTATCTATCTATCTATCTAAAGATCATATCAATCTTTAACTGTCCACTACTGAACATAATCCTCCCTCTTGGGGGGTTTTACCAGTATTTATCACGCTTCGAAGGCGGATTGGCAACCGCAGTCACCCTCCCTTAGTCGCCTCTTACGACATCCACGCGAAAGGAAGCAGTGTGCTATTCTATGCCGGGACCACCCGGCCAATTTATGATGGATATATTTTTTTTACAACACAAGGGGCAAACGGGCATGCGCATCATCTGGATGGTAAGTGACTACCGCTGCCCATGATCACCCACAACACCAACGGCATTGCAGGTGTGCTGCCGGCCTTTTAAAAAGGAATATGCACTTTTTTTGTGGAACAAAATCTTCTTGTTATACGAATGATAAAAAAAGGAGTGTAACGTTTTCAGAATTAATATACATATGTGAGTATCTTTGTCCCACTATAACTCTTAAATACATAAACAAATTTGTATTTTTTTATACCACTGAGGCGGCAAACAAGCATACCACCACCCACCTGATGGTAAGCGGTTACCGTAGCCTATGAAGACCTGCAATACCAGAGGTATTACGCGCGCGTTGCCGACCCTGAAGATCTTGTATTTATGAGTTTTATACCTTTAATAAATAACTCGTTTTTAACAAAGCAGTTATATTCTTTAATTTGCAAATTAAAATGTACTTTTTCTATTACATTGTAATTCTGTATATATTATGGAAAAGCATGTCATATTTAATTCTAAAAACATTCTCGCTTTTCCTGAAAGGGTTATTCATTTGGAATGTACAATTTCACGGATTAACAAACCCGCCGGTCCGTATAATTGTATATTTTTAACATTACAATTTGCTATAGCATGTGTTTTTGTCATACGTCAACGTGTAGAGAATGCCTAAAAGCTTTTTAGGACAGCGTTCTTACTAAAATATACCAAAGTGTGACAATATCAGATTTATCTGTCGAATTAGAATATATGGAATAATAATATAATAATAATATAGAATGAATGGAGATGTTGGTAGGGGCCGCCCTAGACGGACATATGTCGACCAAATAGGCGACGTGCTGAAGAAGGGCCAAATTAAAAGTACCCGTAACCGGCGAGCGTGTATGAAAAGATTGATGAATGTAGAAGAAGCGAAAGAGGTTTGTTTGAATCGTAGCATTTGGCGTTCCATTGTTTCTGCCTACCCTAATGGGAGACAGGCGTGACAGATATGTATGTATCTGTCGAATTTTATGAATAAATTAAATATTTTCAACATATCTTCATAACATGGTACTGCTCATGTCTATAGGCGACGGTCACCACTTTTCATCAGGTGGGCCGTCAGCTTGTTTGCCATTCTAAATTGTATAAAAAAAATCTGATTCATTAAAAAATGTTCTGTTAGCGAAATATATTATTC
Organism: Galleria mellonella; assembly: GCF_026898425.1. Taxonomy (NCBI): domain Eukaryota; kingdom Metazoa; phylum Arthropoda; class Insecta; order Lepidoptera; family Pyralidae; genus Galleria; species Galleria mellonella. The sequence continues at coordinate 7,806,889 of NW_026442086.1, read as the reverse complement.
ATTTCTCTCGTTTAATTTCTTTCCGTCTAATTTTTCGACGACTATTAGGCTATTAGACTGAACTCTGGAAATTATCTTAGACTATTAGAAGTGTCTATGAATATAGAGCCCTCAAAAAGTGCTTATTTTTAATTCATAAAAGTATTTCTCAAATAGCAAATAAAATAGTAAAATTTAAATAGACTGTCGAAACATAATTTTAAGCAATATGGCGTCCGTGATGTCATATTGAAGTAAACAATCATTGAATGTCATACACATATTTATTATTTCCATCATTATTCATTTATATCAAATATTATATCAGTAAAAACATTTCAGAACGAAAATATACAGTATATTTCTAATTTGTAGTCAAATAACAAAAATTTTAATTACTAATTATTCGAATAACAAAATAATTTTGATTCGCACACTGCTGCCAAGGACGCAAAGGAACATCATGGACGGACATTTTGTTTTCGATCACGTGATACCAGATAAAGATATAATAAGTTTTTTGGCTGGTTAAATAATATATATTGCCAGATTAATGCATACCACTTAAAAAACCCTAGTCTATGCCAACGTCATTAATTAAAACATTATTTTTACATTGTCAAAACTGCCTGTTGTGAAAAAAAAAATACTTGTATACACTCTATTCTGCGTTCCAAATTTAATTATTGTTTTCAATGTTATTCCGCGTTCTGAATTCAAATATTTTTAATGAAACGCTTCTACGAAATGTTCAATGGTGTGTGTATTTGTGTGATCACGATAAGTCACTTTTTGCTAAAGCTATATGTATATGTGTGTGTGTGTAATATATAAAATGAATCGCTTCAGAAGACAGTTATTTAATCAAATCTTGCCGCAGACAGACAAATGCTTAGAAATGTAAACCCATCCTGTCTTATTCCTTTCACGTCGAGGGTTGAAAGAACATTGTTCTTTGTATATGTCATTGAGGGTATTATTTAATCAGAGTATTTGAGAAAGAATAATGGGAAAGACGTGGATTAGCACAGATACGAACGTAGTGTCCGATTCGACGTTACTCTGGTGAGGTTTTTTTTTTATTATTTTTAATGGTTCTTACCTCGATGAGAATTTTATTTAGACTTCTGATATCTGGCAACATTGACTGTCTTTGTATTATGTGATTGAAAACCCAGGTTTGATTTTAAATGTTATAAATTATAAAGGCGAGTAGTGAAAAAAAAATGTATGTATGAAGTCCAATCACTTGTCATGAAGTAAGCTACACGTTCATTTGCTCCATACACTATAAAAAAAAATTAAACGTACCTTAATTCGCCTTTTAAGGAGAGACCTTTATAGAGAGAGATTCCCTATGGGCTGTCACTTTGTGTTATACATAAAAAAAATGCATACAAGTTTTAATTTTTTTTTTTTGTAATAACTACCATTTGAACTTACATGTAATTAGATCGAGAAAGGTATCGACTAGTTTCGTGATCAATTCGAGACCCTTAATCATGAATAGTCGCAAATAAAAACTAGTAAAGTAATAAATGATAAATTATATAAATTTTATTTTCTATACAATTTCCTTTCCTCGAAACTGAATAAAGGCGCTAATGTGTGAATAGGCCATTTTACTATTATCGTGATTAGACACTCCATAAGCAGTGCACACGGGAAATAAAAGAGAGTAGATTACGTGCTGACAACGTCTCTGGAGGGATTAGTAAACAAAAAGGATCCGATACATTTGCGGAGGCGATTAATCAAGCTCAAATAACACACTACAAGTGGTGTATAAAAAAAAAAACTATAGCAGTTTGCATCGCAACAAATCTACCACGCGAAGTGACGACACAGCGTTAATTGTGTTTTACATTTTGAATTCTTTTTTTTTATACAACTTAGAATGGCAAACAAGCTGACGGCCCACCTGATGAAAAGTGGTAACCATCGCCTATAGACATGAGCAGTACCATGGACACAACAGAGTATACTGTTTCGCCCATGATACCCCCCATGCGTTGCCACACACACACACACCTGAGGACTCAGGTGTTATTCCTCTGTACCCAGTAAATTCACGCCATATCCCACCCTTCAAACGGAAACATAGCCATGCAAACACGACTGCTTCACGGTTGAAACACGAATGGGACAGAGGTGCCCAAGCAATTGACTTTTGTACAGTCTCCCTCTGGTGAAAATACCTATTTTGGCATTCTTTACCCCTTCCTTTGCTTATTTAATAAGCTGTTTCATTTCCATGAATATTTGAGCAATACACCTGTATTAGTACAACAAAATCTTATTACTGGAAGCAAGAAACAATTAAACACGAGTGAAGCTATGATTCGCGAGCAAATACAGAGTATATATTACGTAACTTTAATACTCCATTCACCACAATGGCAACAAACAAACTAATATCTCCGATTACCTCATTCGAAACAACCAACAAACGTAAACAATATCTAATTTTATCAACCGACTTCAAAAAGGAGAGGTTCTCAATTCGATTTTTTTTTATTTGTTCATTCATTTATAACTCAATCGAAATAACCGATTTGGAAAATTCCTTTTTTTATCTAAAAAGATATACTTACAGATTGATCCCACACATCTATACTTATAATAAATCTGTAGAGAGGTCAATTCTGTGCATGAAATATATTTCCAAAATAACTACCAGCGGGTGATTATTGATCGATACTGATGTCAAAAATGCAATCAGTAAAATTTTTGTCTGTCTGTCTGTATGTTCGTTATAGAAACAAAAACTACTCGACGGATTTTAACGAAACTTGGTACAATTATTCTTCATACTCCTGGGCAGGTTATAGTGTACTTTTCATCACGCTACGATCAATAGGAGTAGAGCAGTGAAGGGGAATGTGTCTGTTACATCAAAACCACTGAACCTTGAGGAAGGACATAGGCTAATTGTATCGTCCCAAACGGCGCTTCAATCGATCGATTATTCGATTCTTAATCTAATGTCCACACCTCGCGGATATGAAGCGATTACACATTTATTAAGTTGGAGGGCAGTTAGTGAACTTGTCCTTGCACTCGGCTTGAGATCACGTACCGTCGCGAATCAAGAGCATAACCGAACAGTGATCTAGGAGATCATCAAATTACAGATAAAATATTGTGTATTTAAAGATTTGTGTAGGCCTACCAATCAAGAATTTATAACAGCATCCAGTCAAAGGTGGAAAGCAGTGCGGCGCATGAGATTCCTTCAAGTAAGTGCACGTACCTTCTTAAATATTGTAATCGCTTCATCCTCATTATCAGAAGTAAGGACAAACGTATTTCCACCGCTTAACGGTGTCCCTACATTCTTTTTGGTGCCGAAACCCGGGAAATAAATCTCGTAATATCTAAATATCGGCTGTATAGATCATTATCGTTGCATTGGGACTTTACATATTCCGATTACATATAAATTAATACTCATATTTATTAATTTCGTTATATTTTAAATCATATTTTATCATTAAAACCTTAATTAGAAATCGGAATTCACATTCCTGAAACAAGTGGGTAGTCCGCGCGGAATTGTAACTTTGCCATTGCCAGTGCATTGAGTAGGCTTATTTTTACTATTTTATAGTGATTTATTCGTTCCTCCTAGTTTTCATTGTATCGATGTTTAATGTTTATGTAGGATCATAAAAACAATCTTATTTATATCGGTGTTTTTATAATTTATCGGCTTACACGAACATTAAACGTAAATCGTAAATTGATCATCCATCTATTGTATAGGTATTTACTAATTTTGTGAAATCATATAAGCAATCTCATTTAATTCGTGCTTATATAACTACTTATCGGTTCATAATAGTTATTGAATACATATTACCATAGGATAAGTACTGTAATATTCTAAGTCTTTAGTGAACAAAACAAACAGACAAATTTCTTATTACATTAATAGTGACTTAATATTAATATTTTCATCGATTCTGTAAATTTATTCGTTTACAAGTTATATTATTGTAAAATATTATTATCAAAAGGAATTTCATTCGTAACTAGTGCATATTTTAGTAATATTTATAGTGAATTTAATATTGAAAACTTATAGATATATATAAATAAACTTAATATCTGTTGTGGAATTATAAATATTCTATTGATAAAATATTCTCGTAATAAATTCTGTCTACATAAAGTTCCGTTGACTATAGAAATTAACATTTACCCTCAAATTATTAATATTTTTTTTTATTTTTTGTTTCGATTCTCGAACAATCTCGAATCTATTTATAGACTTGTTCTTCATTGTTTAAATTTGTAAACAACTTATAAATTGATCGTTTTTGCACGATGTCTGTTAATATAAATAAACGTAAACTTAGTCTGTCAAAGCGCAGTAAATCGAAGTATGAAGAATACACAACTCGTGATTTGCCATCATTAAGAAGAAAACGTACTATCGCGTTTAATCGTTTATCTAAGGCATTGCAAATAGGCAATGACGCGAAGTTAGATGCAACTAAGTTGGATTTATTTTTATCGTACTGTAATGAATTACAGAAAATTTCTACCGAATTCGAGAATGCACATCTCCTCATTCTGGATTTACATGATGATTCAGAGTCCGATGATGAGGGTGTTCGTGAGAGTTTTGATGATATGTATTTTAATGTTCTAGCCTTGCAACGTACATATACTAAACCTAAGGTACGGAATGAACCGGAACAGAACAGTTCTTCACATATAAAATTACCCAAGGTCACTCTTCCCACGTACTCAGGCAATATTAAATGCTGGACAGAATACATAAATACATTCAATTCTTTAATAAACGAGAATACCTCATTAAGTAATTTGGAAAAATTTCATTATTTGAGATCGTCACTCTCAGGGGATGCTTTAGCGTTGATACGAGCCTACCCTGTAGCCGGTGAATATTATATCGACGCATATAACGCACTAGTTAATCGTTATAGGGACAAGCGTGATTTAGCGTTTACCTGTTGGCGTGAAATTTTAAATGTGGAATTTAAAATTAATAACGTAAAGGAGTTTCGTCGCTCACTAGACATGATCGATGAGAACTTAAATATATTACGACAGGTAAATTTACCCGTTCAAGAGTGGGATTTTGTTCTTATTTATCATCTATTATCGAAACTTGATACTAAGACACGTCGTGAGTTTGAAGAAAAGTATTCACATATCCAAATACCTTCTTATAAAATAGTTAGAGATTTCTTACACTCGAAATGCGAAGCACACAGTCGTGATACACACTTTACCGACTCAAATAAACCGCATTACAATCATCATGAATCGTCGAATACTCATGTCGGGATGCATGCAAGGCGTGTAAATGTTTCTCACACACTCGTTGCAACTAATGAATCCAAAGGTACTAGTGCATCATCTAGTGTTGCCAGCTCAATAAAAGGTTGTCCATATTGTGGCCAGGCTCATTCGATTGCTTCATGCAAATCATTTATCGATAAATCTATTGACGAACGCATGGCAATAGTCAATGACAAAAGATGGTGTTACAATTGTTTGAAATCTTCGCATCAGTTAAAAACTTGTGCCTCTGTATTTACATGTCAGAAATGTAAGCGTAAACATCATACTCTGTTACATAAAGACACAATAAAATCGGTCAATACTGCATCATTATTGACACATAACTCGAGTGTCAATACAACTGTGCTGCTAGCAACAGCGATTGTTACGGTAAAGGACCGTCTCGGTAACATTCAAACTTTTCGTGCATTGTTTGACACTGGCAGTCAGAATAATTTTATTACTGAAGAAGCAGTAAATCGTTTGAATCTTAATTTAGTTTCTTCTTCTTATTCAATTAAAGGCTTGGGTGACGTGTCGGCGGCAACTAGCGGTATAGTACGCTGTGTAGTTGGAAGCTTATCGGCAAATAACACTGAAGTGTCATTTGAACTTGACATGCACGTCATTCCCAAGATCTGTTGTGATCAACCCATTGCGAAACTAAACACTTTTGGGTGGTCACACATCGAACCATTAAATCTAGCTGATCCTGGGTTTGACATACCCGGCCCTGTGGATTTGTTACTTGGTGCAGACGTCTTCGCGGATTCGCTCCTTACCGAACGCATTAAGGGCGGTCCATCGCAGCCACCAGCATTCAATTCAGTGTTTGGTTGGTTATTATTAGGCAAAACTTTGTTATCATGTTCATCATTGGCCGCGTTGCAATCGAATGTTGAATCAGAACGTCTTGTGAAATTGGTTGAACAATTTTGGGAACTCGATAGTGTACCACAAGCAAATTCATATACTCCTGAAGATATTCTTTGTGAGAAAGAATATATCGCAACCACAACTCGAGATAAGTCTGGTCGATATGAGGTATATTTACCGTTTAAAAACTCATGTGAACCTGTTTTCATGGGTTCTCGTGAAATCGCGGAGAGGCGCTTTTATGCACTTGAACGGCGTCTGTCTCGGAATCCTGACCTAAAATGTCAATACGTTAATTTCATGCAAGACTATATTCAAAGCGGTCACATGTCATTAGTACCTGTTTCAGAAAATCGTCGCGGTAAATACTATATTCCGCATCATTGTGTTATACGGCCCGACAGTCCTACAACACAGCTTCGCGTAGTGTTCGACGCATCTGCGAAGGATAATCGGGGTAACTCTTTAAATGAATCTCTATGGGTTGGTCCGAAGTGTCAAACTGATATTACAAAAGTTCTTTTACATTTTCGGGAACATGCTATTGTTTTCATGGCAGACATACGCCAAATGTATAGGCAAGTTCTTGTTGCTCCAGCCCATAGAGAATACCAGCGGATATTATGGCGGTCTAACTCAGACCAACCCGTATCTGAATATAGATTAAACACCGTAACTTATGGTGTTTCTTCGGCTCCCTATCTCGCTTGTCGTACTATTCAGCAGCTCGCGAGAGATGAAGGGGATTCGTTTCCTCTAGCAAAAGAAACCGTCACATGCGATATTTATGTTGATGATATTGTTACTGGTACCGATACTATGTTCCAAGCTCGCGAGTTGAAGTCGCAGGTTATCGCTTTGCTCAAATCTGGCAATTTCGAATTAAGAAAATGGGCTAGTAACAAACCAGAATTGCTGGAAGAAATTCCACCAGAGCATTGTCTTGTGGAAGCTAAATCGTTTATCGATGCACAATCTTGCACACTCAAGGTTCTCGGTCTTAAATGGGATCCACTGCGTGATTCGTTTGTCTTTCACGTGCAACCTCTTACCAAAGTTTGTACCAAGCGATCCATATTGAGTGAGGTTAGTCGCATCTTCGACCCGTTGGGATTTCTTTCTCCAGTGACTATTCACATCAAAATCTTAATCCAACAACTTTGGGTAGCTGGCGTAGCATGGGACGAAACACCCCCTGACAATGTTGTTCGTATGTGGACAAATTATGTACAACAGTTACCATCCATTCAAAATTTAATCGTACCCCGTCGTTGTACTGTTGATCACGCAATATCGTATGAGCTTCACGGGTTTTGTGATAGCTCGGAGAAGGCCTATGGCGCTGTCATTTATTTACGTGTTACAGACAATAGTGATCGTATACATACTTATTTTGTATGTTCCAAAGTCGCGTCCTCCTTTGAAAAAACTAAGCTTACCACGTCTGGAATTATGTGCAGCAATGCTATTAGTAGACTTATTAAAGTTCGTAAAAACATACATGCCGCGTATCAATTTCTCTATTACTCTTTGGAGTGACTCGACTGTTGTACTGTCATGGCTCCGAGCACATTCATCAAAGTGGACTACATTTGTTGCGAACAGAGTTAGCCACATACAAAGTATAGCGCCTATTGATCAGTGGCGACATGTTTCCACACATGACAACCCCGCAGATATTTGCTCACGAGGCCAGTTTCCTCAACAACTTGTTGACAATACTTTATGGTGGGCGGGCCCCACATGGTTACGTAAACCACACACCGAGTGGCCATCATCTTCTGCATCTATCACTGACATTGATGATAACATAATATCTTCGGAGATAAGGCGAAACACCACGTTATTAATTCAACAAACCGCACCGATTAATCCAAATCTCGATCCCTTTTTAGAGGAATTACTCAATAGCGATCTATCATTAGATGCTATTATTGATAAAATTGCCTATGCAGTCATTCGAAAATCTGATACTACAGATTCAGTGTTATCAAGCGATGAGCGACACCAATCACTTCTTATGCTCGTAAAATATATTCAATCCTTGTCGTTTTCTATCGAAATTGAGAAAATTCGTTCTAGACAATCGTTGTCTAAATCGTATCGTAAGCTCAATCTATTCATTGATAACCAGGAGGTGCTCAGGGTGGGCGGTAGGATTTCTCGCTCTGGACTCGAATACGAACAGGTACATCCAGCATTGTTACCATCTAATAATTTGTTTACATCAAAATTAATTCAATCGGTTCATTTGAACAATTGTCATTGTGGTATAAATACCACACAATACTTAATATTACAACAATTTTGGATAATATCGGCTAAACGGGTCATTCGACGCTGTTTATCGCAATGCTTTAATTGTTTTCGACTTCAACCTAAACCGTTACAACCTTTCATGAGTGACCTTCCTAAATATCGCGTAAATCAAGTAAAACCTTTTTCTGTGGTAGGAATTGACTACGCTGGCCCTTTTCGTATTAAAACCGGACCATATCGTGGAGCTAAAATAGACAAGGCCTATCTTTGTTTATTTATCTGTTTGGCTACGAAGGCTGTTCATTTGGAAACAGTATCCACTCTTTCTACCGATGGATTCATTGCCGCCTTACGCCGTTTTGTTGCTCGGAGAGGCAGGTGTTCGACAATACATGCGGATTGTGGAACAAACTTTATCGGTGCTCGCAATCAACTAGTGTCTCTCACCGAAACTGCATCTAAAAGTGAGCGAATTGATTTTAAATTTAATCCACCCTCTGCACCGCATTTCGGAGGTGTCTGGGAGATCCAAGTGAGAGTGGCAAAAACACTTTTATATCGGGTTGTAGGTGACCAAGTATTGACGTTCGAAGAGCTCACCACTCTTTTTACTCAAATCGAAGCGGTCATGAATTCGCGTCCCTTGTATCCAATGAGTTCAGACCCAAACGACTTCCAGGTTTTAACGCCAGGGCATTTTTTAACTCTCGAACCATTGACGTCCGTTCCGGATACGGATTCAACTCACGTTAATATCAATAGACTAGATCGTTGGCAGTTAATTCAGACATTTCAACGTTCTTTCTGGAATAGGTGGAGGAATGAATATTTACATACATTAACCTTACGAGCCAAATGGACGAAAGATTCCAAACCATTAGAACTTAACTCAATGGTCATTATCAAGGATGATAATCATCCACCTCTGCACTGGCAAATAGGAAGAGTTGTAGAATTACATCCTGGACCAGATGGTCAGGTTCGTGTAGCCACTATAAAAACGGACAAGAACAATTTGATCAAGAGACCTCTAGTAAAGCTATGTCCTTTACCAAATGAACCATTCTAGTAAATTATTCTCATTTATCATATATTTATTTATTTAATTATATATTGTCATTAACAAGTAGTGTATGTATCATATCGTTGTATTCAATCTTATCTTAAGCTATAGTATCGTTTTTGTCTTTGTTAAGAAAATTACTATCGAATTTTGGTGGGCGGAATTATGTATCGTCCCAAACGGCGCTTCAATCGATCGATTATTCGATTCTTAATCTAATGTCCACACCTCGCGGATATGAAGCGATTACACATTTATTAAGTTGGAGGGCAGTTAGTGAACTTGTCCTTGCACTCGGCTTGAGATCACGTACCGTCGCGAATCAAGAGCATAACCGAACAGTGATCTAGGAGATCATCAAATTACAGATAAAATATTGTGTATTTAAAGATTTGTGTAGGCCTACCAATCAAGAATCTCATGCGCCGCACTGCTTGTATCGTCCCAAACGGCGCTTCAATCGATCGATTATTCGATTCTTAATCTAATGTCCACACCTCGCGGATATGAAGCGATTACACATTTATTAAGTTGGAGGGCAGTTAGTGAACTTGTCCTTGCACTCGGCTTGAGATCACGTACCGTCGCGAATCAAGAGCATAACCGAACAGTGATCTAGGAGATCATCAAATTACAGATAAAATATTGTGTATTTAAAGATTTGTGTAGGCCTACCAATCAAGAATTTATAACAGCATCCAGTCAAAGGTGGAAAGCAGTGCGGCGCATGAGATTCCTTCAAGTAAGTGCACGTACCTTCTTAAATATTGTAATCGCTTCATCCTCATTATCAGAAGTAAGGACAAACGTATTTCCACCGCTTAACGGTGTCCCTACACTAATTATTTTACGAAAAATGACGAAAACGCAGACGAAGTCGCGGGCAACAGCTAGTATTTTAATAAAATCACTTGAGTAGTTTAGTTTTTAAATAAAAATTACTGTTATTGCCATAACTGAAGTAGATTTTTTTGTAAAACACAATCTTAAACTATTACAGTGTAACTTTCTCCCATAGGGGGGAAAGGGATTGTTAGTAATGGAGACTGAGAATCCCATTGCTGGCAATATACCCAACCAGGTCGACCTTCTCGCGGTTCTCCCTGGAAACTATCATGGTTAATTCCTGATGAATTCATCATGATGGGCTAACTGGCCTGTTTTCATTCTCATCTATCACCCTTCACTGGTGCTCCACCAGCGTATCCCGTTAGCGCAGGCGGGGTTACCATACCATTTTCACCCATCAAAAAAAAACACTTTCTCCCATACGTATTTTGTCCATCAAGCTGCTGTGTCAACATAGCTATGTTTCGGTTTGAAAGCTCAGAAGTAACTTAGATAATAAGGTACGGAAACATAACATCTTAGTTCACAGAAATGGCCGCGTACGAAGATGTCACAGTGTATTCTGCGAAGTCCAGTGTTATTCATGTTTATAGTCAACGGTTATTACTCTCTACCAGATAGGCAGGAAATGGCAACCCGTGAAAGTAAATGGGTAAAAAGCACATAAAAAAGGTAGATGTCACAGTATATTCAATAATGCCCACGAAATTTAAAAGTATATCATTTCAGAAAAAAATAAATTTTACAAATCGATTTATAAATAACGGAGTTATGATGTGACAAACATAAAAAGAAATACAACCGAGTCGAAACTTACCTCTTTTTTCGAAGTCGACTAATAATACATACGTTTATTTTGTATGTCTGTTAGCAAAGCAATACAGATCAAAATTTATTGTAATAGCAATAGTGCTATTACAGGTTTATAGTTTACAATTATATACCAGAGGGAGACTTTGTTCAAAAGTCGATTGCTTGGGTACTTCTGTCCCATTCGTGTTTCAACCGTGAAGCAGTTGTGTTTGCATGGCTGTGTTTCGGTTTGAAGGGTGGGATATAGCGTGAATTTACAGGGTACAGAGGAATAACACCTGAGTCCTCAGGAATGGCAACGCATGGAGGGTATCATGGACGAAACAGTATACTCTGTTATGTCCATGGTACTGCTCATATCCGTAGGCGACGGTTACCACTTTCCATCAGGTGGGCCGTCAGCTTGTTTGCCATTCTAACTTGTATAAAAAAAAATTAAATCATTTATTGTGATCGGTTTCATAATAGAAATACCGAATATAATGTCTCTCTATATGTATGATATGCATAGTCGACATTAATCTTTAATAAATAAAAGCCTAAACTGGCAGTAATGTTGTCCAAATTACATTAATAATACATGGAATTATATTCATGAGATGTGAGTGCCCGTTCGCGAGCTACATCTCCTCGCAACCCCTGCCCGTACTCAGACAAATTACAATCGTTATGTTCCTTGTATATTTACATAATGTGTTGCCATTTAAAATATTGATTGTGTATAGACAGAGACTACAGTATGGGGGTTCTTTAAGAACTAATTTTTTTTGAGAATTGACGACGTGGATGTAACAATCCTGACAATGTGCTCTTGAATCTAATGGCAGTGTTAATCCAATTTATTGCCAATAATATTTTTTTCTGCGCTCATGACACGATAATTAGGTTTTTTTTTTTATGTGTGAAAATGGTATGGTAACTCCGCCTGCGCTAACGGGATACGCTGGCGGAGCACCAGTGCAGGGTAATAGATGAGAATGAAAACAGGCCAGTTAGCCCATCATGATGAATTCGTCAGGAAATAACCATGATAGTTTCCAGGGAGAATCGCGAGGAGGTCGACCTGGTTGGGTATATTGCTAGCAATGGGATTCTCAGTCTCCATTACTAACAATCCCTTTCCCCCGATAATTAGGTATTAGGTTAGTATTGGAATTGGTTTACAATAGGTTGCATTGGCAAGTTACACTAATATGTATCGATGATACACTAATAAGAGATTGCCCTAACGATAAGACCGACTTTTGTACCTTTATATATATATTTTAATCTGTACTTCATGCTACTTCACTTTCACTTGAATTGTTTATATGTCATTGTTTATTTTTGTGTTTTTGGTGCAATAAAGAGTTAAATAAATAAATAAATAATATGCATATATAAGTATAATGTGGAACCGAAAATACTCGAAGAGTTTACTCAGGGTTGCTATGTGGTCCCGGCGTAGAACGGGTCACCGCTTTCATTAAAGTATGTGTCACTATGTATGTGACAGCATCACTAGGGGCTCCTTGTTAATTAGAATGAAAGATTAAAAAATATTTATTGTATTTCGACTCATAATTTTGTGTATGTTTTTTTATATACCACGAAAGTGGTATTGTTTGCCACACCACCCGTCTTTTTGTAAACGGTTATGGACGCCTGCAATACTAGGGGTGTCACGTGTTCGTTGCCGGCCCTGAAGAAACCTTATTCAGTTTTAATAAAAGAATGCACTCTTAAAATTATTACAAAAATTTCCATTCTAATGTGTGTTTAAAAAAAATAAATAATAAAAAATGTATTGCCATTCTTTACAAAAATAGAGAAATTATAATGTACATATATTAATTAATAAATACACTGTGCAGTATTCGTATGCCTGGCAATAGGTACAAACTCATACCAGAGGGAGACTTTGTACAAAAGTCGAATGCTTGTGTACCTCTGTCCCATTCGTGTTTCAACCGTGAAGCAGTTGTGTTTGCATGGTTGTGTTTCAGTTTGAAGGGTGGGATATGGCGTGAATTTACTGGGTACAGAGGAATAATACCTGAGTCCTCAGAAATGGGAACGCATGGGCGGTATCATGGGCAAAACAGTACGTGTGTGTATTGTTATGTATAGGTACTGCTCATGTCTATAGGCGACGGTTACCACTTTCCATCAGGTGGGCGGTCAGCTTGTTTGCCATTCTAAGTCGTATAAAAAAAAACTCAGCTTTTGCTGGACTGATGTTCGTTCAGCGCTGATTTTTAGTTTGATTTTTAGTTTATTACGATATCATTATGGTATCAATTTTGGCAACTAACACATACTAATGCCCGATAGGATGAAAGAGAGACGAAAATAGTCAGTACATTTCGAATTCAACGTGGGACGACACGTTCATGTGTCCCTTCCTCAATTTATATCTAAAATAAGACAATCTTTATCCAAATAAACATGTTTACAAGCACTTACCGTGTAATCCCGGTATAGAATGGGCCACTTTTCCTTTCTCATGGATGTCGTAAAAGATGACTAAGGGAACTTGATGGTCGAAAAATAAACATTCTTAAAATGACCACCTGCCAAGCGTGGCAACTACTAGCAAACCTTCTTTATGGGGGAGACCTATAATCGACAATGGACAGTTAACGGCTTATTTGTGTGTGTGTGTGTGTGTGTGTGTGTGTGTGTGTGTGTGTGTGTGTGCGTGCGCGTGTGCGCGTGTGCGCGTGTGTGCGTGTGTATGTGTGTGTGTAATTAGTGTTTTATGATATGATATGTTTTATGTTGATGTCCTGTTCTGGTAGCTAACGTACCAAGTTTCAGCATCATGCTCGTAAGATCAATACTATCAATGACGCCATTACAAACGTTATACAGAAATAGTGGTGCCAATAATAGTAAGTCAGTACAAAGAAATAATAAGAGACAATAAAACAAGGCAGATATTCCTAAATTATTGTAATGAAATAATTGAAAAAGTAAACAAACAAAATGCTAGCAAATAAGACTATATTGAAGTCTTATAATAAGTATATGTTTTTTTTTTTTATACAACTCAGAATGGCAAACAAGCTGACGGCCCACCTCATGGAAAGTGGTAACCGTCGCCTATAGACATGAGCAGTACGATGGACACAACAGAGTATACTGTTTCGCCCATGATACCCCCCATGCGTTGCCATTCCTGAGGACTCAGGTTTTATTCCTCCGTACCCAGTAAATTCACGCCATATCCCACCCTTCAAACCGAAACACAGCCATGCAAACACAACTGCTTTACGGTTGAAACAAGAATGAGACAGAGGTACCCAAGCAATCGACTTTTGTACAAAGTCTCCCTCTTAGATTAAAAAATAAGTAGAAATAGGAAAACTGGTAGTAAATTAAATGTAAATAAAATATAGAATAAACACTCTAGCCAAGATAATATATTAGATAGTAGACTAGTTTGGAGTTAGAATAGATAATATAGACATATTAAGATTCTAATAATAGAATAAGTAGTTTATATGTAGAATGTAATAGTACATAAGTTAGGAAAACATAATAAATGTTAAAAACTTGGAAATTAATATCCGGGGCCGGTGTAAAAAAAAAACAGAAACATCACGTCCAATAGAATTCGCCGGTTTTCCAAACTCAGAATGTTGTGATATTTGCAGGAATTATTATAAATACAAATACAAATAGCTTTATTTTGTTTGAAAAGTGGTATAAAGGATGGTATATAATATTTAAATATTGTTCACACTTTTCACCAGAATCTGGCGTACAAAATGTATTTAATTGTGCCACTATGCTATGTTATATATGGTCTTGATGTGGTCACTGTGAGTGATAGTCGAGGTGATTCATAAACATAAACGATGGTGAATGTATCACAAAGTGATCGCGCAGTATTTATTCTAGTGTCTTAGTGTCTAGTGTCTGAGTGTCAAGTGTCTAAATATCTGGTGTTTGAGTATTTAGTGTGTGAGTATCTAGGTGTCCGAGATTCTGAGTGTCTAGTGTCTGAGTGTCTGGTGTCTTAGTGTCTGAGTGTCAAGTGTCTAGGTATCCGATTATCTGAGTGTCTAGTGTCTGAGTGTCAAGTGTCTAGGTGTCCGATTATCTGAGTGTCTAGTGTCCGAGTGTCTAGTGTCCGAGTGTCTAGTGTCTGAGTGTCTGAATGTGACGTGTCTAGGTGTCCGAGTATATGAGTGTCTAGTGTCTGAGTTGCTGAGTGTCAAGTGTCTGAATATGTATTCCCTCCGCTGATATTGAAAATAATGACTCCCATACTTCGCTCTACTTTGTTAAAAGCGTCATAGAGAATTCGATTTTATTTTTTCATTAATTTTTAGAAACGACATGGACATTACTTCCCTTAAAATCCAGTTTAAACTAATTCAAACTAGTTCATGAATAGTTTCCAGATAAAGCACCTCGAGTTGTTTTTAAGCGCTAAATCGATTATTCCGCGCGCGAACATGGGTATTGAAAGCAGTTAGAGTTAGAATTACCATTTGTAATATGATTTTGAAGATGAGAAATAAAACAAGCACATATAATTCAATGCTTTTTATAACTATAGAAATATCTAACACTTTTATAATCTAATACTGTTTGATACAATTAATAAAACTAAGCAATGCGAATCGTATTGTTTAGATTCCTTGTAGTAGTTTACGAGTACCCTTGTGTAAACTTTTAAAATAAATTTCAAATGCTATTAAATCAAAAACTATTAAGTTTAGAACGCTGTAATTAGGAATATGGTATATTTTTCAACCGACTTCAAAAAGGAGAAGGTTCTCGATTCTGTTGTATATTTTTTTATGTTTGTTACATCATAACTCCGTCAGTTGTAAACTGATTTGAAAAATGCTTCTTTTATTTTTTTTCATATGTTATTTTATTAGGTGGCAAACAAGCGTACGGCCCACCTAATAATGAGTGGTTACTGTAACATAGTTCCATAGTTTTATCTAAGAAGATAAAACTATGGAACTATGTTACAGTATATTTATAGATTGGGCTAATAGAAATGTTATTAAAATCGATTCAGCAATTTAGTTTTTATATAAAATAACTAACATAAACTATAAAATAACTTGTTTACCACAATTGAAATCGATTCTTTTGTAATGAATTTATGAGGAATTAACCACAGTAATTTACGGCAAGACCGTGTGAAGTTTGATTTTATATAACATCTCACTATAATTATATAAATAGATGCAAAAAATGTATGGATGAATGTTTGTTGCTCTTTCACACAAAAACTACTGAATTAATTTGAATAATATTTAGTACATGAGGAGGTTATACATATCTTTAAATATATACTAATTCACGCGGGCAAAACCATGATATACTCTATGTTGCTGTCCAACTTTTCCCCTTGCCCGTAGCCAAGTTGTTTTTTTTATACAACTTAGAATGGCAAACAAGCTGACGGCCCACCTGATGTAAAGTGGTAACCGTAGCCTATAGAAATGAGCAGTACCATGGACATAACAGAGTAAACTGTTTCGCCCATGATACCTCCCATACGTTGCCATTCCTGAGGACTCAGGTGTTATTCCTCTGTACCCAGTAAATTCACGCCATATCTCACCCTTCAAACTGAAACACAGCCATGCAAACACAACTGCTTCACGGTTAAAACACGAATGGGACAGAGGTACCCAAACAATCGACTTTTGTACAAAGTCTCCCTCTGGTAATGTACTTTGCTATTATTGTAATGGTTTCCCAAACAAGGGATACATTTATCCGTGGCAATAAAATATCTTTTATCGTGCCCGGGGTTAATATTTTCGCTTCTAGAACTGTCCAATTGTAATTGAATATCGTTTGGAAAGATTTGATATGATATTCTTGTTCTTAAATCAATGTTCAAAGCAAAATTGTATTATTTTAGACATAAAATATTATTAGTTGTTATTTTCTTTACCTATCCCAATAATGAAGTACCGCGTTCGTGATTCGCTGTTCATGCCAAAGGTCGACTGGTAGAGAATGCTACTAGCATCAAGTCCGCCTTTTGTGCCATATTTTCTTTTCGTCAATAAAGTTATTCACATAAATAAATTAAGACTTTTCAAAATAGATAATTCAAATGAGCTAACTTAGTCTATCTATCTGTATATTTGTTCCAATGTCACGTGCAAACTACTGCACCAAATTAGATACGATTTTCATAGTTATGTGCATGAAGGTACAACGTTCTATTAATATAATAAATGTAAAATAAATATAATAAATGTGAAACTTTGTAACGATGGACGGATAAATAGACAGATATTTCTTACTCTTTCATGATAAAACTACTTGAAATATAATGTTTCAGATAAAAAAAAAATGATTTTCCAAATCGGTTTGAAAGTGACGAATCGAAAATCAGTTCGATGGTTTAGTTTTAAGAAATCAAAATAACTGCTTATTAATTTAAACTTTAATGCACAGTAAATTATGTACATTTGGCGGACTCAACACCGGGCGGTGTTCTCTACCAGTCAATCATTGGGCAAACAGAGAAATAAGTAGGCGGTGCATTTTAGAATAGAGAAAAAAATAAAGCAATACTTGATATATTCATATAATATAAACATTTAATTAGACTGATATAAATATACACATAATATAATAAATAAATAAATATATACATATAATAAATACATGCATAAATAGATACGTAAAATATTAATTACTATATGAAACAATTAAATAAAACAACTGCAATAGAAGAGCAAATAGCAATCTGTGACTCAAACAGAGCAACCAGCAGGAGAAGTTTAAAGGGAAAGTGATTTTTCTAAGAAATAGTTGTGCAAATTGTGTTTAATAGTACATTACTGCAGCGGCCAGCAACTGAGGCATTGATGGACGAACGCGCAAATGTGGGCCGAGGCATAGCCGACGCACACATACGTGAGTCTATCAATGCCTAGTTGTGGCCAAGGCTTGTATAGTACTTTTCTCAAACAATGCGCGGCAATCAAAAATACAATTTTACTTTTTAAGTTCAATGACGAATAACGAATAAAAATAATAATTTTTCACTCGCCATAATGTTCCTTTGTTTTTTTCAATAAACAGCTTTCTATTTGCAAGCCAGTTCGAAATTTAAATAAAACCTTGTATTAGTTACCTCCTTGGTAGCCATCTTTCGAAGTAAAAGGTCATTCCATTTGTAAATTACAGGACAGATATGAATTTACATAGTAATTTATCTAGCCGCAAAACACGACAGATATGGATTTTCATACAACTTTTGCCGGCCGCTGCCCGCATCTATCTGGCCAGTACGGCAAGTTTGATTTATCTTGAAGAAGATTGTCAAAATAATGCTCACATTTTCAAGCATGTTTGAGAAAAAGCTATAACTTGCTTAGGATAGACGTAAGGTAGGTTATGTCACAATTACAGTTCGTTTTTGTGGAAAAGAATCTTAAATTATTTAAAGTCCGTTTATCAGAAGAAGACTTTGTACAAAAGTCGTCTACTTGGGTACTTCTGTCCAATTCGTGTTTCAACCGTGAAGCAGTTGTGTTTGCATAGCTGTGTTTCGGTTTGAAGGGTGGGATATGGCGTGAATTTACTGGGTACAGAGGATTAACACCTGAGTCGTCAGGAATGGCAACGCATGGGGGTATCATGTGCGATACAGTATACTCTGCTATGTCCATGGTACTACACATGTGTATAGGCGACGGTTACCAGTTTCCATCAGGTGGGCCGTCAGCTTGTTTGCCATTCTAAGTTGTATAAAAAAATCAAATTACCAGCTCCCTCCCCCCCAATTGGGGGGGCATATTCTGTAAGTTGTTTCACTGTAATTAGAGCGTAGGCCGATAATTAAGTTGGCAGCAACTGACACTAACGATGAATACTGCTCATCAAGCGACCGCCGACAGGAGCGTCCATCTTGTTGATTTACATTTCAGAATTTAAGCCAGCGTTGATGGCCGTCAAAATGTCATTATATTTTTATTGATGGATATCGTATATTAATCACAATTTGTTTTTAAATAACTTTAGTGTAGTTTAATGTAGAATATATGTAAATTTCTGACATTGTTAATAATTTGCACGCCGACATAGAGGCGGAATGTATATGGTAAATGTAAACCTCTTTCATCGAAAACTACCTACATTCTAACAAAGTAAATTCATTTATTTTAATTTCATTTAAAAAAAAACTAAGTTCTCAAGTCGGTTGTTTTTCTCATGTTTGTCACCTCAGAACTCCATTATTTGAAAGCAATTTGAAAACTTATTTGATTTGAAAAATCTTTTTTTTTTTTATTTGAAAGTATATGCTTTCGAATTGATTCTGTAGAAATTTCATCAAAATCGTATGAGATAATTCTTAAGATCTTTTTGTATATTTGACCAAGTTATTTCACCTCCATATGTCTATTTATACCAAATATATTTATTTGTTAAGCCCTTAAGGCGTTAAGAGGTAACAAACTAATGAACAAACCTACTTTCATATTTCTAGTATTAGTAGAGAAAAAGCAATGTTTCTAAATAGCTTAGTTTTAGACAAAATGTTATCGAAAATCTTTCGGCTATAATTATGTAGTCTAGTTTAAAATATTTATGTCGCAAAGTAAGCAAATCGTAAGTGCAATAACTAGTATATCGGGGGGGAAAGGGATTGTTAGCAATGGAGTTTGACAGCCCCATTGCTAGCAATATGCCCTATTAGGTCGACCCCCACGTGGTTCCCCCTGGAAACCATCGTGAACAATTCTTGTTGAATTCATCACGATGGGCCAACTGACCTGCTTCATCCTTACCTATCATTCTTCACTGGTGCTCCGCCGGTGTATACCGATAGCGCAAGCGGGGTTAACATACCATTATCACCCATTAAAAAAAAAACAATGTATCTATTTCTTACAACAAAGACCATAAACACATTCAGTACATACATGAACTTATCTCGTGTTTATAATGTTCAAATATTTTTTTTATTCTCTACAGGTAACAAAAACCTATTCAAAGATTATTCTATATACGGAACCCTCAGTGTATTAGTACAACTCTCACTTGACCAGTTTAATTTAGATATATTATAAATTCAAAGTCTAATTAATTCTTTTTTATGTTTATAAGACAGAACACACAAGATACTAGCAAAATTTTAATAAATATTTAAATCTAATAATAATCATTCATTCAATCAACATCACAATACATCTAAATTGGTATATAATGTACAAATGTAAAGTAATAAACTATAATTTGATATTTATCTTATATATAAAATTCTCGTGTCACGGTGTTTGTTACCAAACTCCTCCGAAACTGCTTTACCGATTTTTATGAAATTTTATGTGCATATTGGGTAGGTCTGAGAATCGGCCAACATCTATTTTTCATACTCCTCAATGATAAAGGTGACCCACCCCTATTTTTTTTTTTTGTTATTTTTTTTAACAAATTTTTTCATTTTTATTTTATTATGATTTAGCATTGAAAAATACACACAACTTAAAATTTTCATCGTATTACGATCAACCCCTGTCTTTTAATCGCGATTTTTATATTTCGCAATAAGTGGTAAAACAACGTTTACGGGGTCAGCTAGTATATTAATATAATAAACTATAAAATAAAAAAAAAATTGTCTATGCATTTATATAAGGTTTTATTATTTAGATTTCAAATATTATTTCCGTAACTATATATCTTATGTTTTCAAATTCAATTTTAATAATACTATTAATGTACACAGAATTATTATAATAAATAATATAATAAAACATCCCTAAATAAATAAGTTTGTAATAGACACAATATAAATAAAATTACGTATCAAATATAAGAACGTCTACTTACCTTTGATAACATATTTTCATCACTGTTCACTTTTTCTTATTACAAAAAAAAAAAGGTCACCAAAAACCTATTACTTTTGTATAGGAACAGGAAATAGTTCGAATATCACGTATCGGCTTAACGACTTCATTCATACACTGGCCATCTCACAAGGTGAGGTTATATTCCAAATTTAAAATTGACATTCGTAGAATTACGCGGGAAACGCATTTTAATGCACAAACACTATTCACGTATTGTTTTCTAGGTTATTCCGTTGAATTTACAGTAATGTGGATTGCGATTCGCGATTTTTATGCGAGGGAACGTCGACCGGCTGCCCGGGAGATCCCGCGGGTTCCAGAGGCTGACTCTCGGCTCGCCTGTCCCGCTGCTAGAAGCTTCGTAGGCTGCGCCTCCCCTCTTGCGTAACTATTGTTATAAATTTTTATAGACAATTTATTTATCAACATTTCGCAATCACATCATTTTAATGTACGTGCATTATAACACTGTAGGTATTACCTGTGTTATATACACTAATATTTTTCCATTATAATAATTTTACAATAATTTATACTTTTAGACAAAAGTTTATCACTGTTATTTTAACTGTGAGGAAGTAATATTTAAGTGCGTGGAATGATAATTTATTAGTAACTATAAGACAGTATTTTATCTAGGAAAATGTCGGAAAATCACGAATATCTTTCACCATAGGCAGCTTCGAGTGGCCCACATCTTTCGGGAGCGACCTCTTTGCGCAGGCGTTAACTGGAAAACTCGAGTGAGACAGAAACTTTAGGCACATTAAAACGAGCGAGACAGTAGCAGAGTCGAGAATAAGTGCATATAATTCAGTCAATTTGTTATCTAGGCACGTTCGGATTTGAAAATCAAAAGACAAATTTTAAAGTATCCAATGAAAACTGTCTATTTACTTTAACATATTTATTGTAGACATTATAATGTAATTAATCAAATTAAAGATTATAAAAATATTTAAATATAAAGTATTTTTTTATTTAAATAAACTTATTTAAAATCATTTTAAAATGGTCACTTTTTATGACCCTACAGCCTAATTCGGTATGCACTTTAGTTTGAAAAGAATAGACAAGAAACTCAGTTATTGCTTTTTTCAAACAGAATTTAATTTTTCAAATTATAAAATACATACAGATATTGATAAATACTATTTATTGGGTAATTAAATACCATAATATTAAATATGTATGTAAATTACAAGGTAACACCAACTCGGGTACAAACAAAAACTTATTGTTATAGTACTCAACGCTGTCTATTCATCTAAGGGTAATGATATCGGTATAAAGCACCATTCACACAATTCCGGGCCGTCGACGCCCATCAAAGAGGGAAAAATTATTTGAACATTTTGTATGAACTCGTTTCGTGTACCGCAGCAGGCTGTCCCGTGTGTGGTATTTATTTATTAACCTTAATTGACTACTTTGATTGACACATAAAATTATACGTCAATTTAAATTTTATTTAGAACGGTGATAGATCAGCTTGTTATCCCCTCACTGTGGGGGGGGGAAAGGGATTGTTAGTAATGGAGACTGAGAATCCCATTGCTAGAAATATACCCAACCATGTCGACCTCCTCGCGGTTCCCCCTGGAAACTATCATGGTTAATTCCTGTTGAATTCATCATGATGGGTTAACTGGCATGTTTTCATTCTCATCGATCACCCTTCAATGGTGCTCCGCCAGCGTCCCGTTAGCGCAGGCGGGGTTACCATTTCATTTTCAACCATAAAAAAAACCCCTCACTGTGGTTCAAAGGTCTCAAATTCAAATCTCAGTGCTCTCCTCTCTCTCTTTCTCTCTCTCTCTCTTGTTTCTCTCTCTCTATTTTTA
Organism: Galleria mellonella; assembly: GCF_026898425.1. NCBI lineage: Eukaryota > Metazoa > Arthropoda > Insecta > Lepidoptera > Pyralidae > Galleria > Galleria mellonella. The sequence continues at coordinate 7,784,054 of NW_026442086.1, read as the reverse complement.
AATTTATGTTTGAATCATTTAAAAATTGTTGTCACTTACTTCGAGAGCATGTGAAGCCATCGTCCAGTAAACTACCCCAGTGACCTTCTTATACATAAAGGTCTTATAAAAACTGAAAATTTTCGACACTAGAGGACAGCACTCTCACGCGACTAGTAGTAGTATTTAAAACTAGATGTATCCCGCGGCTTCACCTGGGTGTATTAATATGTTAAGAATCCTATATACTAAATTAGGAAATAATCTATCCGTAATTTTATCACAATTAAAGTCGGCTTTTTTTTATGAAACGCAACTATTAACCCTTCTTTGTATAATGGTGGAAATTTCCATCATAACATTGAATGCCCAAAAATTATATAAAAAAAAAACAAGTTCACTTTAAGTTGATCGTGTCTGGATACCTTTTTAATGTCCATTGTAGAAAAAAAAACATAGCTGTCAAATTTATTTTGTTAACCATTTTTCCTTTAATTTAGAACATGAATTGTATCACCTTGATTTATTTCACTAATAAAAAAAATCATGCAAAAAAGTGTTAATTATCTTAGTTGCTGTTATACCACCATAGTGTAAAAATAGTATATCATAGAGTAAGGTAGAGTGCCTTACACTGTGATATCACTTTCTTGATTTAATTTGTCTAAATCAAGACGACAGTGTGGTCGCTCCCTGCCGCGATGGATTATAATAATTATATCTCGAGTAATCGACATTCGGCGCGGTTGCTACATTTACCACAACGGCATCGTACCATAAATTAACGATCCCATCGAATTTATTTTTGAATCTTACTAATATAATAAAACTTGTATAATTTGCATTGAATAAAATTTTGTAATTATGGAAACAACAGAAATACTTCTCAGGTTGACCACTAGATGGAGTTATTATTTTAGTATATGTGTGTGTGTGTGTAATAATGTAGCTTTCTCTTGGTGAAAATTTTTAAATTCGGTTCTATAGTTTTCTAGTGTATCTATTACAAACAAACAAATCGTTTTTTCTTTACGATATCAGTAAATATTATACTACTGGAATAAGGAATGGCTTCTTCTGAGAGGGAGGGAGACTTTGTACAAAAGTCGATTGCTTGAGTACCTCTATACCATTCGTGTTTCAACCGTGAAGCAGCTGTGTTTGCATGGCTGTGTTTCGGTTTGAAGGGATATCCCATATGGCGTGAATTTACTGGGTACAGAAGAATAACACCTGAGTCCTCAATAATGGCAACGCATGGGGGGGTATCATGGGCGAAACAATATACTCTGTTATGTCCATGGTACTGCTCGTGTCTATAGGCGACAGTCACCACTTTCTATCAGGTGGGCCGTCAGCTTGTTTGCCATTCTAAGTTGTATAAAAAAAAAACAGCTTTCTGTGTCTCGAATACGTTTCCACCAGGTTGATTCTTGTTATACTTAATACATTACTTTCATATGAATAAACGATTTTGATTTCTTGACATTCATTGTGACGTAGCTCGACCAAGAATAGGATCCGGACCTCATTTATCCTCAATGTCGGCTTCCGACATATTTTCCGAGCCGACTCTAAAGAAACATCCAGGATACAATAGTGGCGACTTCAATACAAAGCACGTCAATTTATGAGGCGACGAGACGCGCACGGCTCTGCATTCCTCTGGATATAGATAACGCGGCCATTTGCGTCTATATACATAATATAGGGCGATACATAGTGTCTCTTTAGCGAATCCACTATATATTGTGTCGACGTAACATACTATGTCAGATTATCCCCAGCAGTTTATATACAATATACTCGTATTTGCTAGCTGAAAACTGAAATACAAAATTTGTTTGAAATAATTATTAGATTTACCGTAAGGTCACGGCATATAATAGGTTTTTTTTATACAACTTATAATGGCAAACAATCTGACGGCCCACCTGATGAAAAGTGGTAATCGTCGCCTATAGACATGAGCAGTACCATGGACGCAACAGAGTATACTGTTTCGCTCATGATACCCCCCATGCGAAGCAATCCCTGAGGACTCAGGTGTTATTCCTCTGTATCCTGTAAATTCACTGCCATATCTCACCCTTCAAACCGAAACACAGCCATGCAAACACAATTGTTTCACGGTACAATACAATAGGTATTTTCTTTCGCATGTATGTAGTAAATCGACTGAGGGAACTAAATAGTTTAGGAATGGGTAGCAGTGTCCCTCTTAAAACATCACTAAGGCCTGACTGTTGTGGCTAATTCGGCTGTCAAGAGTGGCAACTACTGGCAAAACCCTTATAGGTGAAACCTATGTTCAGCAGTGAACAATTAACGGCTGATATGATGTAGCCTGTTCCTATTGCAAGTTGCATAAAAATATATTTTATGTAGTCACAAATATAACTGCAGTACAGTAAAATATCTCCCACTTTATACATTGCTATGAATAATTTGCTGCGTTGTGATGCAGCTACGCCGTAGCCCGTATAAGCTGCTTGTCGGAAAATATTATAATTTATTTTTCTATTCCATTCGTGACCACTTTGAATCCACAAATTTTGAATTTGTAACTTGCTATATATACAAGAACATACTATTCTAATATTGTACTTTTACCGTTTTTTTAATCAACAATAATTTGCTACGACGTAGCGCAATTACGCCGTAGCTCGTAGATGTTACGCGTCTAAAATTATTATATTTTATACTTATATTTATCAGAATTTCTGTCAGTTTATTTTATCTACACAGTAATGTCGGTTTCATGACGAAAATATTATGTATTTATAAATTATAATTTTATTTATTTTTATCTAAAAGGAAAGTTTTTTTTTGTGCAACAGAATCCTAATTATTATTATTAATAATTCAAGTGTGTGTGTGTGTGTGTATGTGTGTGCGTGCGTGCGTGCGTGAGTGCGTGCGTGCGTGCGTGTGTGTGTGTGTGTGTGAATTAATACTGAAACTGCGTGGAGACATTGCATCTCCTTGCATCTTTTATTGAGTATATCATAAAGAGTATTTTAAGGAATTGTTCGAATTGATATCTGCTGCTAATTTTTAGCATCGTATAACTCGTTACAAACTAAAGTTCCGTCCCCACCACTTAGATGAGTAGGGTCTCCATTGTTGTTTTTTACGGCACTTTCTTCTACGTACAACCATATTTTTGAATCAACTTCGAGCAGCAGTATTTCCGAATCGATACGACATTATACCCTTCAAGAAAAAAGCATATTCATTCCTAAATTTCATTTAAAAAAATTCTCAGTGATGATAACCTGTCCTGTCCTAATAGGATGTCACATTGGGGGGAAAGGAATTGTTAGCAATGGAGTTTGTCAGCCCCATTGCTAGCAATATGCCTTATTAGGTCGACCTCCACGTGTTTCCGCCTGGAAACCATCGTGAACAATTCTTGTTGAATTCGTCACGATGGGCTAATTGACCTACTTCATCCTCACCTATCATCCTTCACTGGTGCCCCGCCGGTGTATACCGATAGCGCGGGTGGAGTTACCATTCCATTATCGTCCATTAAAAAAAATAAGATGTCACTCTCGCTCCTATTACAATATCTAAAAGATACATATGTATAAATTTCTATTATATTTATATATGTAGTATGAAACCACATGAAAGTAATATAAAATATAAATAAACAGAAGGCCGGCAGCACGCCTGCAATTCCTCTGGTGTTTCGAATGCTCATGGGCAACAGTTGTCACTTGCCATTAAGAGAGCCGCATGCTCGTTTGCCCCCTGTGTTATAAAAATAAAAAAAAAATAAAAAACAAATAAAAATAATGACATTGCACGTGTCATACCGAATTTATAGCATATTTACAAGTGCAAAACACATACGTAGCAGCGGCGAGTTGATTTATGATTTACGACCGTCCGCCGTCCGACCTTGGTGTCCGCCAATCTTATACTCGTATATTGGCAAATTGCTCCACGCTCGCCACATGATTGGCCCACAATAACTTGTTTGTTATTCGCTTGTAAATATGTATTGCTTGAATTTCATTACTGAGGGAACTCCATTGTTACTTTAACGTTAGCGGTGTGAATTCTCTTCTATATACTAGGTACTAAGTACTTGCCAACTCGCCTGCCAATCATGGCAACTACTGGCTAAATCCCCTAAAAGGGAGGCTTATGTCCAGCAGTGGACAATGATATGATAATGATGACACTAAATTTCATCAGAAATTCATTTATTAATTATAATATAACACATATTTTATCAACAATAGTTTTGTTATGTGTAAGGCAAACAACCTGACGGCCCACCTGATGGAAAGTGGTAACCGTCGCCTATACACATGAGCAGTACCATGGACATAACAGAGTATACTGTTTCGCACATGGTACCCCCATGCGTTGCCATTCCTGACGACTCAGGTGTTAATCCTCTATTCCTGTAAATTCACTGCCATATTTCACCCTTCAAACCGAAACATGCAAACACAACTGCTTCACGGTAGAAACACGAATGGGACAGAGGTACCCAAGCAAATGACTTTTGTATAGTCTCCCTCTGGTAAAGAATATAAATATATAGATTCTATTTTTGCATACATAATAAATATTACTTACTGCATACTTAACAAACTTTGTAATTTATGTTTTTATTTAATTCCATTATTAAGCTACGTTAGGTTTACACTACTGTAGTATTTTTCTATTTATTCTATATGATAATAATTTATTTGGAACAAAAACATTGATTACAATATTATTGGAAACCGATGATATACGCAGAAGTACATATAAAACTGTGGCGTGAATACCGACGCCCTCCTCCTCATTGCAAGATTCCAAAACAAATCAAGTAAGACGTGCATTAAGTTACATTAATGAATACAGTATATACACGTTAAAAGAAACAGGTTGATAAATAAAATGCTTAATAATTTATCACAAAAGATCTTCATCGGTAGGAAAACATAAACACTAATGCCAGAATTGTAAAAACATAAGAACAATAGAAAATCAATATAAAAATATAAAAGGCGTATTATGATGGCCAGTAATGCGCCTCATACGCAAGTGTAAAATCTTGAGTTTTTTACACCTTGTCAATTTATCTAAGCTCAAATTTAACTTTCATAATTGAGATGACAGGATAAGATAACATAACAAATTAAGATAAGATTTTACGAATAGATACGTCAAAAATCTTTAAATCTTTTAAATTTTGAAATGTTTTAGACAGTTCAAAAGTAGGAGAGGGAGACTTTGTACAAAAGTCGATTGCTTGGGTACCTCTGTCCCATTCGTGTTTCAACCAAGAAATTGTAAATAAATATGATCTGTGCAGAGACACATATGAGTCAGCATTGCAGAAAATCACTCATCTAGAGCGGCACCTTGAGGAAGTTCAATCACAAAATAAATCTTTGTTGGATCACAGGCGGTTGAGTAGTTATAACGAGACCATGGATCTGTATACAGAAATGTTAAATACTACTAGTGATCAAACATCTGCTCTGCCCCTTGTGACCATAGATTTGACAAATACACCAAGCTCCTATAGTCCTAATAAAGTACCTATTAATAGTAGTAAGAAGTTAAAAAAATATGTAAAATTAAATAAATTTATTCGAAAATCAGAAAATTTAGTGAAAAGTCATAAAAAGTGTTTAAAATCAATTATTACTAGGAAGCAAAAAATTGACTTATCAATAGAATTAAATAATTGTAAAGAAAAAATATATAACAAAGATTTAGAAATAGATGAATTATCACAAAAAATTAAACTATTAGAGAACTCGTTGTCCAATTTATCTTTGAAATACGAATCAGCTAAGAATGAAATACATGAATATTCTGATCAGTTGGATAATTTAATAAAATTAGGTAACTACAACATGGAGCGGTTTGTTTCTCTTACGGATAGATGTCACTGTAATTCACCAGAGTCTGATAACTATATCCAACCGTCCCACCATAATCAGTTGAACATTGATATCTCATCCGTCACGGAACCAGACGTTTCATGTTTACCCACACGAAACAGTACAAAAGTAAATAAATGCAGCACTGTACATGAAACCATCAGGAGAACAATTGTTTATTCAGATGAATTTGGCAAGGATTTAGGTAGTTTATTATCGAACTGCCTCTCGCAACAAGTAATAAATAATTGTTTTCCGGGATCAGGTATATATAAGATTATAAAAAATATAGTAAATGAAAAATATGATATTCACACGACCCTAGTAATAGCGTTAGGGAATTGTTTGCATATGCGTAAATCTGATATAGTTAATTTAATAAAATCATTATATAATATAGTGGAGCTTGGTATAGGTAAAATATTATTATGCGCATTTCCCTACTCTCAATCCCTGACTAATGAACAGAATAAGTTCATTTATAGTATAAATAATTTAATTTATTCGATGACATATCATTGTAATGATATATTTTATTTTGAAAGTAACAAATTTGTTACAAATTATTATATGACGGGAGGTAATTTTTATCTTCCTAAAAAACAAAAAAAGACTATTGCTAGTTTACTAGCGTATAACATTTATGATCCCATTATAAGTAGTATAACGGGTTTAATTAGTAATATTAGTAATTATACTAATAATGTGACATGTGTTAATTTAAACTAACATCTACGACATTGGTTAAGCCACAGGATATGGTCATTATTCATCAAAATATTCGTGGCTTCTCCAGCAAAGAATTAGAATTAAGTCTTTTCTTAGAATCTAACAATGTACGGGTGTTATGTCTGACAGAACATTGGCTTAAACAATATGAAATAATTTGTCCTTTTGAACATTATAATATAGCTAGTTTTTTTGCTAGGAACAATGCCATTCATGGCGGGTCAATTATTATTTTAAAAAATGATGTAGAATATAAAAACCGTCAAGACATTGTAAATATTTCTATTGAGCAAACAATTGAACTATCTTGCGTAGAATTAGTTACTTGTATAATAATTTGCGTTTATCGTCCGCCATCGGCTTGTTTTGATTCTTTTGAACTGGCTATGGAGGAAGCATTGAGACGAGTCGCACGGAGGAATAAAACATTATTTGTATGTGGCGATTTTAATGTTGATTTATTATCGGAATGCTCAATAAGCTTAAGATTGATTAACTTATTTAAATCATTTAATTTGCACAATCTTTTTTTAGAACCCACTAGGGTCGCAGGAAATTCTGCCACTTGTATAGATAATGTTTTTTGTAATTGTGAAGTAAAGGTGAAAATGAATTTCGACTGTCTTGGATCTGATCATTACGGACAAAAAGTTATAATTGAAACTAAGGGATCTAAAGGGACTCAAACAATTACATGCAGACAAATAACACAAAAGAATTTGGCACGTTTTAAAAATAAAATTGAACATAAAATATCTAGTGTCATAGTACCTCAATATGACCCGGACATTGTATGTGAACATATTTTTAATTTAATTGAACATGAAGCTAGCAGTGAATTTTAAACAAAAACATTTTCAACTAGTGTAAAATCAAAGTTTTGTGACTGGGCCACGTTTGGTATTTATAAGTCTAGGGCTAATCTTTACGAACTTTACGAAAAACGAAGCTATATATCCGATCCCTTATTTCATGAACATGTAAAATCTTATTCGAAAATATTTAAAAAGGTTTGTCATACAGCTAAGTCTCTCTATTTAGGTAAAATAATAACTAAATCTAAAGATAAAATAAAAGCCACTTGGAAAGTAATAAATAGCGAAACTGGAAAAGTTAATTTTCAAAATAGCAAAATAGCTTTAAATATTAATAACAAATTGGTAAATTCCGACACAGAGGTCGCGCATACATTCGAATCTTATTTTACTAATATTCCATTAATTACGACACAGGCTCTAAAATCTTCCCCGTCTGCTGCTGAAACTTTACTAACAGACAATGTTAGCAAGTCATCAGCTGTATTTAACTTTAGACATACATCATCAGTAGAAATAATGAAAATATTCAAACAACTTAATAATAAAAAAACAGAGGATCTATGGGGTATATCTGTTAAAATACTGGATAGTATAATGGAAATTATTGCGCCCTCTCTTGCTTTTATTTTCAATAAATGTATAGATGAAGGTAAATTTCCTAACATAATGAAAATTAGTAAAATCATACCGCTTTTTAAATCTGGAGATAGGAGTGACCCAATAAATTATAGACCTATATCCATACTCCCAGCACTCAGTAAAATTTTTGAAAAAATAATCCTTATGCAACTTGTCAGTTATTTCAATTTAAATAATTTAATCCACAATAGTCAATTCGGTTTTTCCAAAGGTCGTTCAACTACAGACGCAGGTGCAGAGTTGCTTAGACACGTATTTGCTGCATGGGAAACTAAAATTTTTTTTTTTTTTTTACAACACAGGGGGCAAACGAGCATGCGGCTCACCTGATGGTAAGTGACTACCGCCGCCCATGATCACCCACAACACCAGCGGCATTGCAGGTGTGCTGCCGGCCTTTTAAAAAGGAATATACTCTTTTCTTGAAGGTTATGTTGTCGTATCGGTTCGGAAATACTGCTGCTGGAAGTTGATTCCAAAGAATGGTTGTGCGTGGAAGAAAGTGCCTTGAAAAACGCACGGTGGAAGACCGCCACTCGTCCAGATGATTGGGATGAAACTTTAGTTTGTGGCGGGTTGTACGGTGGTGAAAATCAGCAGCAGGTATCAATCCGAACAATTCCTCAGAACACTCCCCATGATAAATTCGATAGAAGATGCACAGAGACGCAACATCTCTACGCAGTTTCAGTGGGTCGAGTCGGACAGTAAGGCGTTGACTATCGATAATTCGAGCCGCCCGACTTTGAATGCGGTCTAACGAAAGGAGTTGGTACTGTGGCGCTCCTGCCCACAGGTGAGAACAGTATTCCATATGCGGCCTGACTTGGGCTTTATATAATTTCAGGCGGTGTTCTGGCATGAAATATCGTCTCACCCTATTGAGTACTCCTAACTTTTTGGAAGCTATCTTAGCCTTCTCCTCCAGATGACCGCAAAACTGGACGTCGCAAGATATATCAACGCCCAGAATTCCTAGACTCGACTTTTTATCAAGGGAAGTGCCCTGAAAGTGAGGAGATACGACAAACGGCGTCTTTTTTGCGGTAAACGCGCAGACTTGTGTCTTTTTGGGGTTAAATTGGACAAGATTTTGTTCACCCCAGATCGAAACTTGATGGAGTGAAGTTTCGATTTCAGACACAAGTCTATTCCGGCACTCATCGGTATGTGCCCGCGAGATCTTTGCATGACCGGTATATAATGTATCTCCTGTACTGTCGTCTGCATAGCAATGAATATTACTTATCTGTAACATATCATTGATATGCAGAAGAAACAGAGTCGGAGATAGTACACAGCCTTGCGGGACACCAGCATTCAAAGGTTTTAAATCAGAGCATGCTCCGTCGACTACGACCTTAATGCTACGTTCCTTGAGAAAACTGGCGACCCAAATGCACAGTCTCGCAGGCAACCCAAATGAAGGTAGCTTTGAAAGCAGCGCTCTATGCCACACCCGATCAAAGGCCTTCGCGATATCCAGACTAACTGCTAAGGCCTCTCCCTTACTCTCGATTGCCACTGCCCATCGGTGTGTTAAGTAAGCTAAAAGATCACCAGCCGAACGTCCCTGTCGAAAGCCGTACTGGCGATCACAGATCAGCTGGTGCTCTTCTAGGTACCGGAGCAGTTGACGGTTAATGATGGATTCCATAACCTTCGAGAATAAGGAAGTGATAGCTATGGGCCTATAGTTAGCTGGATCTGAGCGATCTCCCTTTTTAGGGATCGGATGCACCAGAGCAGTCTTCCAAAACTTTGGGACTATGCCCGATGAGTAGCTAAGCCGAAAAAGACGCGTAAGAACCGGAGCCAACTCTGGTGCGCACGTCCTAAGCACAATTGGAGGAATACCATCGGGCCCACTCGACTTATGGATTTCGAGGGAGAAAAGTGCTCTACGCACTGAGCTATGCGTGAATTTAATGTCAGGCATAGAGCTCCTACAACACGTGATGGTCGGTGGTGATTTCATCCCGTCATCCAATGTCGAGTTTGACGCAAAGATGGATCCAAGAAGATCGGCCTTTTCCTTAGCGTTCTGGGCCAACGAGTCATCCTCCCTGCGCAATGGTGGAAAAGATGACTTACAGAAATTCCCTTGTGCAGCTTTGGCAAGAGACCAGAAAGCTCGAGTCCCAGAGGGCAAACTAGCCAATCTCTTGCCAATTCTACTAATATGCTCTGACTTCGCTGTGGCTATAACTCTTTTGAAAGACCTAGAGGCAGAGTTATACTTCTTTTTGAGAGCACTGGTGTTAGGATCTCGCGACGCCACACCTTTAGCCCAGGTTAGGAAGCACTCCTGTTTCAGACGAGATGCTGTTCTACAAGAGGCTCCATACCAGGGCTGGGATTTCCCGCCGACGGGCACCACAGAGTTAGGAATAAATAATTCCATTCCCTGAAGCACCACATCAGCAATGGAATCGGCAATGGCGTCAGGATCATCCAGTGTGAAGCAAACCCGCCTCCATGGGTAAGATGCGAAAAAAATCCGCATCTCATCCCAGTCCGCTGACCTGTAGTGCCAGACACGACGTCTACCCGTGGAACGTGGTGGAATCGGACTCATGAGAGGCACCTCGCTCCGCACCAGACTGTGATCCGACGATCCAAGCGGAGCTTCGACGGAAATCACATAGTTGTCTGGGTGGGTGGTCAGCAGAAGGTCCAACAGTGAAGGTGAATGGTCCAACACATCAGGTATTCGCGTAGGCGAGGAAACAAGCTGCGTCAGACCATAAGCCAAAGCAAAGTCATGAACAGATCTTCCCGCATAGTCGGTTGTACGTGAACCAAGCCATTCGGTATGGTGGGCATTAAAATCGCCAAGAATCACGACTTCAGCGGAAGGAATCTGTTCGAGCAGGGAATCTGTAGCCATTTGGACGTGCTCAATGAGTTGGTCGGTTTCGATGTTACCGCTGTGGGACCTGTATAGGCATGCATAGACGCGAGGATGGTCATTGCAGTCTACGCGCAGCCATAAAATAGACAGGTCCGTACCTTCAAGAGTTCCAAGGCGGCGACAGCAGATATCCTCTCTGACATACGCGCATACACCGGCACGTGAAACAAAACAATGTTCAAGTTTATAGCCCGGGTACGTCAGGTATGAAGTTTCGTTTGGAGAGGATATCTGTGTCTCCGTTAGAAAGAGCAATGCCGGCCGCGCCGTTTCTAGGTGGTGGTGGACAGCGTTTAGGTTAGAATGTAATCCCCTGATATTGCAGAAGCTCACATTGAGCGAAGGGGATGCCGTAGAAATCTTGCTCCGTTTGCCCTTGGTTCCAAAGAGCGGAATTTTGCCCCCCCCCCCAGAATACGCAGGGCAGCCCGAGCGTGGTTGCTCGAGAGAGGATTCTCCAGCAACATGGTTACTGGTACCTCCCTGGGGTATGCTATTTTTTTTTAATTCCACTGCCATGGTTGCGTGTTGTAAGATAGGGGGACGGGGTTGGGGAAAGGATTTTAGGAATAGGAAAGGGATGGGTATGGGATGGGTATGGGATGGGCCTCCGGACTCCCTCACTCACCGTACGGAATGTGATCGCACTGAAAGTGCAACCACTTAGCGTCGGTATTCTGTGAGGGTGTGGTACTTCCCCGGTCGAGCCGGCCCATTCATGCTGCAAAACCATATGGTATTACAGCGTGGCTCTACCACCACCATAAAATGGATGTGATAGGTGTTTTTTGTGACCTTTCTAAGGCTTTTGATTGCGTTGATCATAATACATTGCTAAAAAAACTTGCTTTTTATGGCGTCAAAGACAATGCTTTAAATTTAATAAAATCTTATCTATCTGATAGAATACAGAAAGTGAAGATTAGCAACGCTACGTCTGACGGGTCATTTGTGCAAATGGGTGTACCTCAAGGATCTATTCTCGGTCCATTTTTATTCCTAGTTTACATTAATGATCTCCCATATGCCATGCAGGATAGATGCGGCATAGTATTGTTTGCAGACGATACTTCATTGATTTTTAAAGTTAATAGAATGACAAATAATTATGACGATGTAAATAGTGCTTTGCGGCGTCTCCTGCACTGGTTTACAACTAACAATCTTATGTTAAACGCTAAAAAAACAAAATGTGTTAATTTCTCTCTATCTAAAAATTTTAATACTAATTGCAATATTAAATTAAATGACGAATCTCTCGAATTTATAGATTCTACTGTCTTTCTAGGAATCACACTAGATAATAAAACACAATGGGGTGCACAAATTCAAAGCCTTGCAGCGAAACTAAGTTCAGCAGCTTTTGCCGTGCGTAAAGTTAGACAGTACACTGATACTGATACTGCTAGATTAGTCTATTTTAGTTATTTTCATAGTTTACTCTCTTATGGAATATTACTATGGGGAAAAGCGGCAGATATTAAGAATATATTCATATTACAAAAACGTGCCGTTCGAGCGATCTACTGTATGAAGAGTCGTGACTCATTAAGAGAGAAATTCAAAGAGGCAAATATTCTCACCGTTGCTTCTCAATTTATATATTCAAATATTCTATATGTTCATAAAAATCTTGACTTATTTCCAAAAAACAGCAATATTCATAATATTAATACTAGACTTAAAGACAAACTTGCTGTCCCCAAGTATCGTTTAGAAAAAGTTAATAGGTCTTTTATGGGAATAGGTATAAAAATTTACAATAAGATACCAAAGGATATGTTGGAATTACCCTTAAATAAATTCAAAACATCTGTTAAATCATATTTACTGAGCAAAGCCTATTACTCACTAAACGATTACTTGAATGACGAGTGTGCATGGCAATAGTTGTTCATGCACTGAATTTTCATTTAACGTTAGACATAGACACCTATATAAATATACATTGTAAATAAACTGGCTTTAAAAAAAAAAAAGTAATTCAATTGAGTTTCTTGCCAGTTCTTCTCAATTGGACCTATATACCGAACTGGACGGTAGGGTAAATATAAAATTATAATGTAAAAATTTGACGTTCATAAGCGGCTAAAATGTCCTACATGAATAAATGATTTTTGAATTTTGAATTTTTTTGAATTTTAAATTTTGAAAAAAACCGTGAAGCAGTTGTGTTTGCATGGCTGTGTTTCTGTTTGAAGGGTGAGATATGGCGTAAATTTATAGGGTACAGAGGAATAACACCTGAGTCCTCAGGAATGGCAACGCATGGGGGATATCATGGGTGAAACAGTATGTGTGTGTACTGTTATATCCATGGTACTGCTCATGTCTTTAGGCGACGGTTACCACTTTCCATCAGGTGGACCGTCAGCTTGTTTGCCATTCGAAGTTGTATAAAAAAAAGTACATATACCTGGTAATTTTATTGGTTGCTAACTACATGCACCATGTTTGCACTTTTATTTAAATATAATAATATACAGCCTCGCCTCTATAATTACTCGCTGATAACGTAGAGGTGAAAGAATTTTTAGAATCGATTAAGTTGTTTTTGAATTAATCCACTATAAGCAAACATACAAAAAAAAAAAAACTTTTTTCCTTATAATATTTAGTTTAGATTTTTGATATTTTCTAACATCATCATCATTCCAGCCATTATCCGTCCACTGCTGGACATAAGCCTCGCCCATAGACTGCCATAAAGAACGGCCCTGAGCCACCTGCATCCACTGACTCACTGCAATGCATTTCAGGTCCATCTAGTGGGGGGGTCATCCTACACTGCGTTTATATTATTATATTTAGATTTTCTATCAATAAATATTTATTCTCACTACATAAAATACACTTATTGCTTACTGAAACATATAGACATAAATACAAGTACATTTTTTTTTACTTTTTGGTACAAAACCCAAAAAAAAAACACAAGGCAGAGTGAAATTGTTTCAACAGTTTTATTTCACGGTCCGCCATGCATTTTTCAGACATTATGACCAGAGTCTTGTATTCTCTGTGCAATTTCAAGATGGTTGCTGGCTGAATAGAGTGAAATGAATGCTCCCGCGGCACGTTAACACAAACGCGTTATAAATAATAGAAGCTCGCAAGTGGCTCCAGGAAATAGGTCACGTTAGAGTTTTGAGTCGATTGTTACACTTTCGTACCTAATAGTTCTGAAAACTGCCTTATATGCGACGAAGTGATTCAGAGCAATCATTTACTTTGAAGAAATATTCAGTGATATCTATATATCTTCTTTTCATTTAAGAGTTTCCTCTTGTCGGTGCAACTAATTCATGCGTCTTCCTCCAGCCAGCTCTATCCCAGGCCATATCCTTTATCTCCCTATACGACATGACGCCTAGTGTTTCCTTTATCTGTCCCATGTAGTTAATCCTCGGTCTTCCTCTTCCTCTTTTGCCCTCTATCTTTCCTTCTACTATGTTCTTAAAAAAATCGTCATGTCGTATAAGGTGGCCCAGCATTTTGCCTCTTCTATTCTTTATTATTTGAACCAATGTTCTCTTCTCGTTCACTCTTTTTAGGACTTCCTCGTTCGTTAGTTTTTCTGTCCAGCTTATCCTTTCCATTCTCCTCCATGTCCACATTTCGAATGCCTCAAGCATCTAGGTATCTATATATGATGAAATCTATATATCAACCGTTATACAGATATATAGATAGAGGAAACTAGTGCACTGCTAAACATAGGCCCTTTCATAAGGGAGATTTTGCCCTTATGAGGGGGCCTGTTTAAAAATGTACTAGTTTCCGGTTTAGCAATAATTTCGATGCTTGGTAGGCAGGTTAGCAACCGTATTTAGACTTTGTTGATGTTTTAACCCTTAAAAGCCTGATTATATATATATATATAATGTGTGTCTGTGTGTGTGTGTGTGTAGATTTATATTTTTTTTTACAACACGGGGCAAACGAGCATGCGGCTCACCTGGTGGTAAGTGACTACCGCCGCCCACACCCCACCCACAACACCTACGACATTGCAGGTGTGCTGCCGGCCTTAAAAAAGAATATGCTCGTTTCTTGAAGGTTATGTTGTCGTATTGGTTATATTTTTTACATTAAATTTGAGTACATTTCACTACAATCTCACATTACAGTCCTATTATTATTCATATATAAAAGTGTATGCAACTATTTAATAATACTATGGAGAGGGCTATGTTCGGAGTGTCTTTGCATGATAGAATCCGAAACGAGGATATCCGCAAAGGAACCAAAATAACCGACATAGCCCGAAGGATAAGCAAGCTGAAGGTACAATGGGTACATAGGTCGAAGAACCGACAACCGATAGAGAAGAAAGGTTCTCGAGTGGTGACCACGTACGGGTAAACGCAATGTACGACGACCCCCCACTAGATAGAGGGACAACCTGAAATGCGTTACAGGCGGCTCAGGACCATAGAGTTATGTATTACATTTATGTACTACATATGTACTCGTATTACCTTTAGCTATACAACAACGATACGATGTTGTATATACGACCGATACGACATAACCTTCAAGAAAAGAGCATATTCCTTTTTAAAAGGCCGGCAACACACCTGCAATGCCGTAGGTGTTGTGGGTGACCATGGACGGCGGTAGTCACTTACCATCAGGTGAGCCGCATGCTCGTTTGCCCCCTATGTTGTAAAAAAAAAAAAGTTGACTATAAGAGATCCTTCTGTAGGATAAGTTTACCATTGTATTTTAAATCCTTTTAATGTATCCAATGTAAAGTATTTACAATAAATATTTTACAATACATTAAAACACTATACCAGTTTATTTTGTGAAGTCACAAATTTTACGTTTTCTTTTTCTTAAGTCTTATTAACTGTTTTTTTTTTTTTTACTGAACTATTTCACTATATCATATCCCAGCCTTCAAACTAAAACGGCAGAACGACAGAAATACAATTGGGACAGAGGAGCTCATGCGGGCGACTTGTGCACATAATCTCATTCTGGTATTAGATTCAAATCAAAATATTAAATTGCTTTTCAACCAACTTCAAAAAGAAGGTTATATTTCTGTATGTTTATTACTGTTTACTACCTCATAACTCCATCAGTTTAAACCTATTTGGATTATTTTTATAATCTGAAAGGATATACTTACAGGCTGATCCCATAGACATTTTATCAAAATCGTTTCATTAGTTCAGTTTTGAAATCAGAATAACTGGTATTTCCATCATTTTTTTTTGTAGAACAAAATTTAATTATGTAATAAAAATAGTTAAATATATCCCAAATATCAATCTAAAGATTATAATACTTTAAAGTTTGTTTGTTTGGTCTGTAATCTATAATTATTTTTCCATTCGACAGCTCATTTCAAAAATAACATCACACGACCACAGGCAAAGCCGCGGGATACAGCTAGTATTTTATATTGCAAAACGGATGAATAATATATAAAGCTTAGAAATACTAGAAAAAAAAACACTGTCTGCTTTCACCTATAAGAATAGACGATGTTAGAACACGATATCTATCCGACCTAAAAGCATTTACAAATCTAATACCAGCCACTGTAAGTCGATATTTTAACAGCAACATAGATATAGTACATCTTATATGTATTCTACATCTAGAGATATCGATACATTAGGTATTGCGTTACATTTGATGGATCCAATCTCTCGGTACTTTGAAGAATATAATGAACGTATCCGGCGAGCGACAGCGGTAACAAAGTTGCACAGTGTACTCACAGAGTTTGGAAACTGCCATACACCATTTTATACTTACATCTATTGCTCTGTACACATTTTTATTATATGAACAAAATTTATTTATTTATTTATTCAGAGTCTGGGTAAATTCATCACGATGTACTGACTGGCTTGACTTGGTCCTCATATATAATTCACGAGGTTACCGTTCCATTATCATCCATCAAAAAAAACTTCTCTACCTTTTTTTTATGCAATTTGGAATGGCATACAAACTGACGGCCCACCTGATGAAAAGCAGTAATCGTCGCCTATACTCGTAGACATGAACAGTACCGTGGGCATAACAGAGTGTACTGTTTCGTCCATGATACCCCCCATGCGTTGCCATTCCTGAGGACTCAGATGTTATCATACCATTAGGTAGGCGGGGTTACCATACCACTTTCACCCATCAAAAAAAAAAATACTGAGAAATATAAAGATAAATACAGTAACATTTCTAACAGGAAGACTTGTCAATTTCCATACATAAAAAGTGTTAGGAAAAGTTTTTTCGTCTTCTTTTCATTTAAGAGTTTCCTCTTGTTAGTGCAACTAATTCATGCATCTTCTTCCGGCCAGCTCTATCCCAGGCCATATCCTTGACCTCCCTATACGACATGACACCTAGTGTTTTTTTTTTTTACAGTGCAAGAAAAGGAAAATTTGTAATGTAAGTGTAAACCTACTCACCATGGCCACCATAGAAACAGTCTACTAATAATTATATTGTTATCATGGTATGAATTCCACATCAGCGAATGTTTTGAATTCACCTGACTTTAATGATTTCCACGAATTTTGCTATACAGCGTATTTTAGAAATAAACATTTCTACTGAATCTGGAACTAAGATTCTACCTCCAACAAAGAAATAATAAGCTCGCGCTCGTGTCACGGCGCGAGCACGATTGAGGGTCCCGAATGCTTCCGAAGGTAGTCGAGTATTTTCGACTAAAATATACTTACGTCTGCTAATCTAGTTAGTTTTATAGTTAAAAAAATCAAATCGCAACTCAGTACAAACATTTTATTATATTAAATATATGACATGTAAACATAAAAACAAACAGTATATTTTATATACATACAAATAATTAACGGACATTTAATATGTTAAGATTTTGCCATGTAAGCACCATACTCGATCTGAGAAGACTTTCAGATGAAGTAGCAATAATTGTCGGAAATGATGAAGTTAAATAAGTTATATATAAATAAATAATAAAACAGATGTATTAAAAACTACTACTACTTACAAAAAATATCGTCCTTTAGTGTCAAGAGTTTCTGAGCCATCGTCAATACATATTAAAGCCTCTAACGTGACTTGCAAGACAAAGACTTACATACTCTCAGAAGCATGTGACAACAATTAGACGAACCAAACACAAATTTGATTAATTCAGAGGATTAAGCTGGGATTTGATTTTGGAATCCCCGGAGCACGATCAAGTGGCCAACTAAGCTGTCACAGCTTATTCAATCAATTGTAACCCTGCTAATTTTATAAGAATCCCCAACCACATCGGCGGTGCTTGTTCTTTGGTAGAAATTATTCTTCGGCTCCAACCCTGTCTCTCCGGTCATTCCCGTGATCGCTGTGACCACATCGTTTGTCTTCTTCCCACTTCTGCGACCTAACGTTATATTGTATCTAGTCACTTCCAGCCCTAAGGATCTGGAACTAAAAGATCTGCCTAAAGACTTAGATCTTTTAACGCGGAATTTGTCTCTGGGCATTTTTATGTCGTAAATAGGGTTGATGATCCCAGTATATGTGTCATTTGTTGGTTTCGGTTGATTCAGTTTGGCATTGCTCGTTTCTAGATATGTCAGTTGCTGCTCCAAGTGTTGTAGGCGATTGGGAGGTAGGTAATCAGTGTACTGCTTGCTTACCTGTAATATATTGCACATTAGTACACTGTCTGTATTTACATTAAGTTCTTTTGAAGCATTTTATATGTATATATTAATACGTGAAGCAAAATTAAATTTATTATATCTTATGGTCGAATTTCGACCACTGCTATGTCAGCTAGTTATTATAAATGTACACCATGGACCAGCTGTAATAATAACATTACAATGGTATCAAGCAATAAGACAAAGGGCGCCATTCTGAGGCGGTATTTCCCTAAAGTTGTCCCTTAATCTTATTTTAATTTGACAGTTTCACAAAATTATTATTTTATGGACAATTCATTATGAGCTAAATTTACAATAATTATGTTTTAAATATATTACAAATCGACAGAGAATTTATCCTCATGCACTTGAAATGGTCACGTACAGTGTGGTTTCAAAGATATTTTCTCCCGTGAACACTCAAGTTGTGGAATGAGGTCTCTGCCGAGGTTTCCCTAGAGACTACAGTGTAGGGTTCTTCAACAAGGGTATAGTAAGTTTTCTTCAGGGTCGGTAACGTACACGTGACACCCCTAGTATTGCAGGCAATCATAGGCTACAGTGACCGTTTACCATCAGACAGGTTGTATGCTTTATTGTCACCTTTGTGGTATAAAAAAAATTATTTATTAGTATATAGTAGTTTTTAGTAGCATAAAGACCTCGTTATGATATCAAATTGAAAGTTTAATTTAAGAAATAGGTTAAGAGATATCAATAAAATAGAATCGAGCCCAATTAGAGCGCGCAAACTAGCAACGTTACCTGTTTCTCCTTCTCTTTACAGACACGTCTTGGTAAAGGTGGTGGTGGGGGTGGTGCTTCGTCCCCAGACATGTAATCCGGTGGTCGGCTTCTGTACTTCTGCGGTGGCTCCACCGTTGACCCTTCAGCTTCGGGAAGCTTCCAAGAACTACGCAAGAAGTGAAAGAAGTAATATAAAACTAATATAAAAAATGTGAAAGTTTGTTTATCATCTCTTAGCGCCTTAACGGCTCATCCGATTGTTATGATGTTTGTTATATACCTATACATATATATAGAATGGAAAAGAACATAAGCTAGTGGCACACTCACGAAATGAAAAATTATATTATTTCTTTTATGTATTTTTCCTTTTTTTTGTATATGTATACTTTTATCCCTTTTTTTTTATCTCTGTTGCTTAAATTATATAGATAGAGTGTCTCCATACAAATGATTCGAGAAAAGCGAGTCAACTTTTTCATACAATTTTGCGTGATAAATAGTTATAAGTGATTCCTTTATAACTTTTATATTTATTTTATTTTATAATTTTTGCAGCTTTTTAATGCGTAGAATCTCATTTTATTAATTAAATAATTAAATATAGATACGTCACAAGATACATTATGTGCCTAAGTATATAGAACACTGATTAAAAAACGAGTCAGCTAATTTGACAATTAGCTGACAAAAAGTTGACCCGCTTTTGAGACTCGATGCTCTATCTGTAATCTAAGCTCTGTTATTATTTGTGGGCTGTACGAGAAAGTAATACAAATAAATTATATACCTATCCATCTATCTCTCTTTATCTATATATCTATTTTTTAACCCGATCAATCTACATACTCCGGTTACGAAGATAATGACGTTAAAAAAGTTCATTTCATGCGATAATAAAGTTATTTTAAAAGGGTACAGGTATACAGCTAAACATAACGTGTATATTACTTGACGAAATAATATTTTATATAAAAAAAAAACTTAATTTTGCAAATAAACTAACAACCTGTCTTCATTAAATATCTTCATTAAAACACTATTATAATAAAATATTAAATTCCGCTTGTATCTTTATATAGGTATAAATCTTTCTTTGAACTTATTATACGTATTATATCTCTATATTTATATATAATATTTAAACTAACGAACCAAACTTTCGTGCCTCCAGTCAAACTGTTTATAATTGCTCCTCTCCATCCAAAGGTTGCCTGGAAGAGATCGCTCTTAGCGATAAGGTCGCCCGTTGTTTTCTCAGTGTAATATTTTCTTATAATTGTTTATATTTATAAGAAGTTTACTATTGTAATCTTATGGAGGAAACAAGAAAGAGTATCTATCTATATACACATATGTGTTTGAAATGTATTAATATAGAATTTCACGTTCAATTGTTTTAGTAATTTTTAATAGTTTTAATTAAACTGCATCTCATTTATGTTGTGTTAACACGTTTTAGGATACCAATCTTGTCTTGTCTTGCATGTATATAACTACGTATTTTTTCAATTGTAACTGTTATGTTTTCCAAATAAATAAATAAAGTGAAAATGTTTCAATAAGGAAGACCATAGGGAGACTCTGTACAAAAGTAATTTACTTGGACACCTCTGTCCCATTCGTGATTCAACCGTGAAGCAGTTGTGTTTGCATGGTTGTGTATCAGTTTGAAGGGTGGGATATGGCAGTGAATTTACAGGGTACAATGGAATAAAACCTGAATCCTCAGGAATGGCAACGCATGGCGAAACAGTATACTCTGTTATGTCCATGGTACTGCTCATGTCTATAGGCGACGATTACCACTTTTCATCAGGTGGGCCGTTAGCTTGTTTGCCATTCTAAGTTGCATAGAATAAAATGATCCGCTGAATTGAATAATATAAAGAACAGAGGCTACAGTCTCAGTCAGTCAATACACATTGGATAACTTTTTATTCTATGTCAAGGAAGTAAAGCTGCAAAATAGAGCTGAATCGCAAATTTGGGCGAAACGGCACATATTCTCGTTTCCCATGCGATCCGCTAAAGAATGACATGCTCTTACTGCCTCTTGAGAAATACAGTCTGAAAATGTTCTAGTTCTAGTCAATTTATACACACAGAAAGAAAGAAGTAAATCGTTTTTATAAATATATATATGTATAGTGTAGGTAATATGAGTATTTTTTTATACTACTTTATAATACAACTGTTTCGTCCATGATACCCCCCATGCGTTGCCATTCCTGAGAAAAATAACACCTGAGTCCTCAGGAATGGCAACGCATCATATCATGGGCGAAACAGTATACTCTATTATGTCCATGGTACTGCTCATGTCTATAGGCGACGGTTATCACTTTCCATCAGATGGACCGTCAGCTTGTTTGCCATTCTAATTTGTATAAAAAAAAAGTTGATATTTTGATAATGTCAAACGAAATTATACCTAATATATATTTTTATAGTATTTATTTTAATTTACTTTTTTTTGTTAAATTTGGCACCGATATCTACTCGTAGCATTGCATTTAAATGGCCCGGAGCAAGAGGGTTAAAATCGCTTCAAGTCCATTGTTTTAATTGCCCTCCTTTAACTATCAAATTGCCTATCTGTGGGGCGTGGGCCCCACGTTGGGAAACACCATTCTGAAGTATCACACGGTTATTGTATTGTAAGAAATCTATTACTTCATCCTTACAATTGAATTGACGGAGGGTATTTGCTTATATTCCGAGTACAACCTGTTGATAGCACTTACAATATGAATAGACATCATAGCGAGCCGCCGACCGACGTCACGTCTAAAGATCAACGAGTCATCTCGCAATATTGACCTGTATATATGCTGATGTTTACGAATATTAATACTGTAAACGATTTTGTCTACTAAGTTTTGTCCGTGGCTTTCTCTGTTTAACCAGGTAATATTGGGGGGAAAGGGATTGTTAGCAATGGAGTTTGACAGCCCCATTACTAGCAATATGCTGTTTACCATCAGACGAGCTGTATTGCCCTATTTGGTCGACCTCCACGTGGTTCCCCCTGGAAACCATCGTGAACAATTCTTGTTGAATTCGTCACGATGGGCTAACTGACCTACTTCATCCTCACCTATCATCCTTCACTGGTGCCCCGCCGGTGTATACCGATAGCGCGGGCGGGGTTACCATTCCATTATATATCATCCATTAAAAAAAAAACAGGTAATATTGGGGAGGAAAGAATTGTTAGTAATGCGAACTACCAGTTCGCAATATACCCTGTCACGTCGACCTCCAAGTGGTTCCCTCTGGAAATCATCGTGCTGAATTCAAAGTGTATTACATATTATAATGTGCTAACTGACCTGCCTTTTCATTCTCACCTATCATCTCTCACTGATGCCCCGCCAGTGTATACCGTTAGCGCAGGCGGAGTTACCATACTATTATTATCCATTAAAAAAAAGGTAAACACTCGTGCGAAACCGGAGCGGACGACTATTTATAAATATTTAAGTTGCATTGTGGTCCCGGGATAGAATCCTTTCCCATGGGTGTCGTAAGAGGTGACTAATTGAATTTAATGGTCGAGGAATAGGCAACAACGTCCCTCTTAAAACATCACTAGAAGCTTAATTGTGGTTGCTAACTCGCCCGCCAAGTTTGGCAACTACTGGCAAAACTCCCCTTATGAGGAAGGCTTATGTTCAAAAGTGAACAGTTTATGATATAAGGGGATATGAGAGTGTTTACAACGAAGTCTAACAGCCCCGTTGTTAGCAATATATGCTATTAGATCGACCTCCACGTGGCCAGGCTGTGGAATTAGCTCCCTGCGAAGATTTTCCCTAGAGACTACAGTAGGGGATTCTTCAAAAAGGGTATATTAAGATTTCTTCAGGGTCAGCAATGCGCACGTGACACTCCTAGTGTTGCAGGCGTCCATACAGTAACCGTTTACCATCAGGCGAGCTGTATGCTTGTTTGCCATCTTCGTGGTATAAAAAAATGTGTAATACGTACTTAGTAGCTCTCTCGCTACTCCTGGACCTGGCGGCGCGACCCAGCCGGTGCAGAGCGAAGAGGGCACCCTCGCTGGACTCCCCCAGCCAAGAGCACAGTTCTTGCAGTATCTTCAATGTAGAGAAGAAATTGCTATTATTTGGCAAACGGAGAACATACTGAAGGAAGGTTATCAATATAATTAACTCCACATATCATATCATAAAATTATAATATTTATACACATAAAAACAGAAAATTTTAAATTTAAAATCAAATAAATAAATCGTAAATTCACCATTACACCGTTATACCGTGAAGCAATTGTGTTTGCATGGCTGTGTTTCGGTTTGAAGGGTGGGATATGGCGTGAATTTACTGGGTACAGAGGAATAACATCTGAGTCCTCAGGAATGGCAACGCGTGGGGGGTATCATGGGCGGAACAGTATACACTGTTATGTCCATGGTACTGCTCATGTCTATAGGCGACGGTTATCGTTTTCCATTAGGTGGGCCATCAGCTTGTTTGCCATTCTAAGTTGTATAAAAAAAATAGTCTGTTATATGCATGATGCTATTCGTGTTCATACCTGTGGATGAGCAACAGTTACCACTCACCAGCAGAAGGCCATAAGACTATTTTGCCATTAATAATTAATTTAAAGGCAACTAGAACTTCTTGTTAGTATCAAAGTTGAATTTGTTCCATAATCAGATCATGCACTATATTTTTAACCGACTTTAAAAAAATCAGGTTTTCAGAGCGTTTGTATATTTTATGTTTGTTGCCTCATAACTCCGTCATTTCTAAACCGATTTGGAAAATTCTTTTTTTATCCGAAAGGATATATTTTCAGGTGACTTCTATAGAAATCTTATCAATATCGGTTTAGTAGTTAAATTTTTAAATCAAATTAACTAATTATGTTCCTAAATCCGTGTTTTTTATGGAACAAATATTTTAAAATTATATACCTCTATATTTTTTATTTAAAAAAGCACTCAATATCAGATACAATTTACTCACGGTGAACCTTCCGCGCTGCAGAAGAGCCAGTACCAAGTCTCCGAGGGTGAGGTGCAGCGCGTGCACCCCAGACCGAGAGGCGATCAAGTTCAAAGGCGCCGTTTGTCCTACCAGCCATTCTTCCTCCATAGACCAGGCTGTCTCCTCGGCATCCGATGCCCCTGATTCCTCCACTGAATATAGGGATTTTTATCAGTAATATAGACACAAACTAGACTCATCTCCGTAATAACACATTAAAGATGATATTGGTCGAATAATACCGTGCTTAGTGCATGGTTTTAGGTATTTCTGGTTTTCTTTTCTTATACTGAAATATTATACTTCGTTTTGTCATTTAAAGAGAAATGTTTGATCAAAGAGTTTGACATTTTAATTATTCAAATAGATTTACATACGGTAAATCTATTTGACATTTTTAAAATGTTATTAGCAATTTGCTATTTATTATTTTTATTTTAAATAAAATAAATATTGTCACTATAAAATTTGATATTATCTAAAATGTATCTACCTAAATAAGTCTTTACATTTGTACGCCATTAAAACAATATGGCTAAATATGTGATTCTTAAACAATTTTTTTTAAAGGGTGTAAATGGAATCGTAACCCCGCCTACGCTAACGAGATACGCTGGCGGAGCACCAGTGAAGGGTGATAGATGAGAATGAAAACAGGCCAGTTAACCTCATTTATCATGATGAATTCATCAGGAATTGACCATGATAGTTTCCAGGGAAAACCACGAGAAGATCGACCTGGTTGGGTATGTTGCTAGCAATGAGATTCTCAGTCTCCATTACTAACAATCCCTTTCCCCCTAAAACACTAATTAGGATCTATTCCAACCATATTTATAAAAAAAAATCATTATTATTATTAATTCCCTAATCACCTCTCAGTATATCTGGGGAAAAGGTGTGGTGACAAATTGTATTGTTACTCAGTACCTATACTTTTATCACAAGTTATTTTGTAGTTATCTATATATTAATACGTGATGCAAAAACTTTGGACCGCTTTTTACGAAAATTGCGCGGACGTAGGAGCATAAAATTTGGTACACTTATAGTTTATATAGAGAAGGAATGCAGAATGCTATTTTTTTTTTAATTAATCATAAAAATACATTAAATCAATAAAAAAAACATTACACATACTACCATGTATTTGACACACACACGCATATATATATACTCTTTTGTTTATTGTTAAAGTCCGTGGTTAAACTGAGAATAGATTAATATTGTTTGTCTTTAATATTATTTGTCTATAGTCTTTCTGAATGTCAAACATGACCATAATCAATTCATTTATTACATTATATGTTATTTAATTTAATTTAATATTTTTTTAATTAGATTAAAAAACGCTGTTATTAATGACGCATATCTGATCATCTATTTAACACATCATCACCATTATATTGTTAAAATCCCATGACCCTCATGGACTCATAAATGAAATATGTACATTCTTAAATATGTATTGACTTACCACTTAATGCATCCTTAACGCCGTTAATAAAGTCCAATGTCTCCAATATACTGGGCCTGCTCAAAGCTGCCTTGTTTCTTACGGTATTTCCTGCAGACTTGGGCCTCTCACGCAATTCTTTGATACTTTCAACAGGCTCCGTGTACACCAAACTCCTCAAAGTATGATACTTCCGCCTCATCGTCTTCGCATCCGACTGGTCGGTGAGAGAAATTTCTGGAAAGCCATACGAGGTCACCGGCCTATTCCTCCTGGATCTTCGTCTCACCTTCAACACATCATTGTTCTCCCTAGAAATATCCTGTACGGACGTTGAAGGTATGATATCCGGTCTTGTATTGTTGCGCCAGTAGTTGCCATTCTTGACGCTGGCCAGAATCTCTTCGCTGCTCTCGTGCCGAGCTATTCCGTTTAATTTCGAGCTAAAAATAAACGGTGTACATAAAATAAATTAAATCTAGGCGCTCTTGAGTAGCGTCAATAAAAACTTGCCTCCTAAAGCGTGTCGCTAGAAAAACAAGATTGATCGTTAACACGGCAGGGCTCCATCCATGTACGTGTTTCAAATTCGAATTTCTGCGCAGCTGCTTTGTTGCAGCTGACAGAATCGGTAGTTCGTAACTATGGGGTGATAATGGACAAAATTATGGGTCGTATAAGATTTCTTATGACACCTAAATTTGCAAACAAGTTGACGAACAACCTGATAACGGATCTACTGTCGCCTGTAATCATGAGGTGCACTGTGATGATCCCCTCATGCTATAATTCCTGAGGATTATCGAATTATGCAACAGCACTCTATAATGCACATACCTTCAAATCGAAATACACACATATTTCATATGTAGTTAAAATATATATGTATTTACTTCTATGCACGACGCACTTTTTTAGTCTCTTTTTTAACTTTTATTAAAAAGATGTTTTATTTCTAATTTGAAGTCTGTGTCAGTTTAGTTTTGTTTTCGTGCGCTTTTTTGCTCCGTTAGTTTGCTTTGTATATTTTTTATATAATTATATTATCTTTCTAAAAACACCGTGTTTCCATACCAGCATACAGTCCTTTCGCTCACAACTTCCTTACTTTACATTTTACTGCTTATATAGTTGTTTCGCAGCAAAAACATAAGTAAAACAAAGATATTTCATGTCGATGACTTTCATACAATTTAAAAACCAATTGACGACAGTCTATAAGCGCATCACTTCAGAACAGATGTGCATACATAGCCAATTCTTTTTTGGTGTGTTTATAATTATCAGAACAAGGTTTGTATGAAAGAAAATTTTTGAAAATTCAATGAAAAATAAAAAATAAATTCACTAATAATCTCTATATTAAAAGTGAGTAAGATGGAAGATTCGATCTCATTTTATTCATTAGTACACTCGTGCGAAACCGGGGTGAATGGCTAGTTATAAATATTTAAGTCACCATGTAGGTCCCGGCATAGAATAAGCCACTCCTTCCATTCCCGTGGGTGTCGTAAGAAGCGACTAAGAATGGCGAGGAATGGGCAGTAGCGTCTCTCTTAAAACATCACTAAAAGTCTAACTGCGATTACCAACCCGACGCCAAACGTGGCAACTACTCGTACTGGCAAAACGCCCCTTCTAGAGAAGGCTTATGTTCAACAGTGTACAGTTAACGACTCATATAATGATGATACTTAAGTTCCATCGATATCAATGAAGTTTTATAAACATATAATAAATCCTTAAAATAATCTCCTACATTTTTTATTTATTCATTAGTACAAATATGTGTACATGGCGGACTTAATGCTAAAAGCATTCTCTCCCAGTCAACCATAAGCAAGTGTCAGAATACTCGAAAGCGGTACTAGTAATTATTGATAGACATACATACTAAAATTACATATATAAACGAATATACTTACACACATATGACATATACTATATTATACACGAAATTGCGAATAAAGTACTTACTGTTCGGATAAAGTAAAAAAGTGAGCATGAACGTTTTTCCTACATTGAGGTCATTCAACGATAAAAATAAAGTTTTTTTTATTCCTTAAAAAGTATTCCATAGTAGCGCTCCATTAATATTCTAAACATGTTAGGAACTGCTGTCTGCAAGTCGAACGGAGCCACGTGGCCGTTATCAATAGCCGGCGCGCCGACCTATCGACTAGAAACCGATAAATTGTGCCCCAATGGAAATCAGGTCGGGCCCGTTGTATCTTATCAGTCCACGTTTGGAAGCTTACTTTACAAATTAACACTGCTTTAGTTTCAAATTATTTAAAAAACGAGATTTTTTTATATATTTAGTTCATGTACATTGAGTGAGATGTTACCACTTTCCATCAGGTGGGTCGTCAGAGGGAGACTTTGTACAAAAGTCGATTGCTTGGGTACCTCTGTCCCATTCGTGTTTCAACCGTGAAGCAGTTGTGTTTGCATGGCTGTATTTCGGTTTGAAGGGTGGGATATGGTGTGAATTTACTGGGTACAGAGGAATAACACCTGAGTCCTCAGGAATGGCAACGCATGGGGGTATCATGGGTGAAACAGAATACTCTGTTATGTCCATGGCACTGCTCATGTCTATAGGCAACGGTCACCACTTTCCATCAGGTGGGCTGTCAGCTTGTTTGCCATTCTAAGTTGTATAAAAAAATTTCTTTGCCTATCTAAGAGAGTACATAAATAAGTTATTTATTTATTTTACTCTTTATTGTACCAGAAACCTAAAAATATACAAAGACAATTAAACAATTTAAGTGAAATATAGTAACATATTACATATACATATTACTTAAGCCTGATTGTATTTGTAAAAAAATCCTGACATAATTGTCTTACATAGCTTCTCTGTACAGACAGCGATCTAGGTCATCAGTATACTAAGTAAGATTGGGGGGAAAGGAGTTGTTAGCAATGGAGTCTGACAGCCCCATTGCTAGTAGTATACCCTATTAGGTCGACCTCCACGTGGTTCCCCTTGGAAATCATCGTGAACAATTCGTGTTGAAATCATCACGATGGGCTGACTGACCTGTCTTTTCATTCTCAGCTCAAAGGATGATCCTTACACTGGTGCCCCGCCAGCGTATTCCGATAGCGGGGGCGGGGTTACCATTCCATTACCACCCATTAAAAAAAAACTAAGTAAGATTTCGATCCATCAGAACACGGGTAGGGTTGGATAAGAAAGTGAAATTGGACCGTCCTCGTCCCACATCAGCGCTGTTTGTTTTATAGCCGTCTACGGGACGAGGGTGATCGTCTGTTAACAATATAAACGGCGTCAATACGTCCACTTGCATGTAACTACGTAACACATGCGTTTGACAGGTCAACACGTGATCATAATGTTATTGAAACGGGTGTTATTTTATTGACATCTAGCGATCAGGACCAGATTCGCAAGGGCAAATAGAATTTTCGAAAATAATTTTTTTTAAGCTGACGGCCCACCTGATGGAAAGTGGTAACCGTCGCCTATAGACATGAGCAGTACCATGGACATAACAGAGTACACTATTTCGCCCATGATACCCCCCATGCGTTGCCATTGGAAATTGAAATTGCTTCAAATGAGTTGCTTATATAGAGCGTTCACTGTATTTCATTAAAATCGGTTGAGCTGTTTCGAAGATTAGCGTGAACGAACATTGTAACACGGGATTTTTATATATTAAGATTAACGACCTGCCGCCAGGGTCACATGGATGCAATTATCTATGTAAGTTTAATTAAGATTCATTGCACATACAAAAATAATGGAAAAAATATCTAAACGAGAGTATAACTAAGAGGAACACTGCTGCCCATTCCTCGCCCTTCGTTAGTCGCCTCTTACGACACCCACGGAAGAGACAGGGGTGGCTTATTCTATGCCGGGACCACCCGTCCAATTAATTAAGTCGTTTGCTTGGATAAATCTATCCTCGTGTTTCTACCATGAAGCAGTTGTGTTTGCATGTATGTGTTTCGATTTGAAGAGTAGGATATGGCAGTGACTTTACAAGGTACAGAGACGTAACACCTTAGTCCTCAAGAATGACAAAGCATGGGGGGTATCATGGGCGAAACAGTATACTCTGTTATGTCCATGGTACAGCTCATGTCTATAGGCGACGGTTACCACTTTCCATCAGGTGGGCCGTCAGCTTGTTTGCCATTCTAGTTGTATAAACAAATTAATTCATTACTATTAGTAACCATTAAGTTGGGTTAAAACAGTCAATAATAGGATTATCACTTACCATCTGTCTCCAATAATCGCTGTGGTGAACGCAGCCAGCACACACCTCCTGGCGAGACGCAGTTTTGCTTCAGCCTTGTCCCGCCTGCTGAGGGTAAGGGTGCGAGCGGAACTGTGCTCGCGGCGGGACGGCAACTTCATCGGATACGATATAGCCATGCCGTCCCCTGTCGGGAACACTAAACGGAAGTCTGTAACAAAATTACTCCATTACCCTAAAGGTTGTCTTGAAAAGATTGCTCTCAGCAATAACACCGCCTTCAGCTTTAGTAAAATTAACTGATTCCATATTAGTCGTTAACTGTCCACTTTTGAACAAAGACAGCCCCTTATAGGAGGGGAGGGGTTGCTAGTAGTTGCCACTCTTGGCAGTCAGAATAACAACCGTTAGTTAGGCTTTCGTGATGTTATAAGTAGGACGCTACTGCATATCTCTCGATTGTTAAGTTCCCTTAGTCGCCTCTTACGACACCTACTGGAAAGGAGGAGGTGGTCAATTCTACGCCGGGACCACATATAAACTGATAGCTAGACAAAAATCGAAATTGTGCAATTGTACATGAATATCAAAAAAATCAGTAACATTCTATTAACTAAATTTTTTTTTTATTTTGTGCAAATGAACATGCCAATAATACATTTTCTGAAGAGTCTTTAAGTTAAAATTACACTGTTTTCTATAAATACTCGTTATTAAATAATTATATATCAACGGACAGAGAATTTGATCAAATTAATGCATTAATTTATCTGTGGACAAGAAAGGTAGCAAGAGGGTAACAACAAAAGGCCTAATAAGAAATAAATAAAATAAGAGTTCCAAAGAAGCAGTTCGCAAGGGCTAATTGCCTTAAGATGCCTTCCAAGTGCCACTGACTCCTGGACCAAATGTAATTAAGCTTTTATTATAATTCAAAGCGATTAAACCCGCTGAGAAACTTTTCAAACGAAAATATTCCATTGTTTTTGTTGAATTTCCCTTTTCACTCGGCCGATGAATTCTCTTGAGCGTCACTTTGACACCCTTTTATAGATTTATTGTCCATTAGTCCATAATCGTAGATTTATTGTATGTATTTCATATTTGGTGAGAAGACAAATTAAATATTTCCGTCATTTCAATAGAAGAAATTATTAAATAATAAAAATATAATTAGTAAATTAAATATTAATTAAATTTCACTTCTTAAGACCTTAATTAGTAGTACCGCATTCGAGTATTCTAACACTTCCCTATGGTTGACTGGGAGAGAATGCTTTTAGCATTAAGTCCGCCATGTACACATATACTACTAATGTATAATGAATAAATAAATATGTACTAATGAATAAATAAAATAAATAAATAAACTACAAGAGAGAAAGTGAATAAAACTTTGAGAAATCAAGTCAGGGTACAATAGGGCTTATATTCCTGAATAAGGTAAAAGCACAAGTCTCTTCTGACATGATTTACAGAAGTACAGAACTATAAATAAAATAAATCACATAGAGATCCTATGATCTCAATGTAATTTATTTTATTTATAGTTCTATTAATTATTATTATTACTATTAATAACCAGATCTACTAGCCATAGTTTCGACTTTATTAAAAAGATAAATTTATATTATAAGTGCCATGTCATCCCGACATAGAATGGGCCATTCCTTCATTTCCCGTGGGTGTCGTAAGAGAATGGACAGCAGCGTGCCTGCCAAATGTGGTAATTATTGGCAAAACTTCCCAAAATGGAGGCCTATGTTCAACAGTGGACAATTAGCGGCTAATATGATTTTTTTTATACAACTTAGTATGGCAAACAAGCTGACGGTCCACCTGATAGAAAGTGGTACCCGTCGCCTATAGACCAATTGGACATAACAGAGTATACTGTTTCGCCCATGATACCATTTGCCATTCCTGAGGATTCAGATGTTATTCCTCTGTACCCTGTAAATTGACTGTCATATCCCACCCTATTAATATTTAAAATATTATATTATTATTTATGTATCAAATATTAATTTGACAAATATTCACTATTAAGACTAGAGGCTTAATAGTTATTACACACACAACATAGATACTTTACTACTTATAAGTTTTTAAGGCTGTTTAAATGTTTATTACTCAATTACTCTTAAACGACTAAAAGAGTTTAAATAAATGGTCCTTATCTTACATTATTTTTTTTTTACAACACAGGGGGGCAAACGAGCATGCGGCTCACCTGATAGTAAGTGACTACCGCCGCCCAGGATTACCCACAACACTAACGGCATGGCAGGTGTGCTGCCGGCCCTTTAAAAAGGAATTTGCTCTTTTCTTGAAGGTTATGTTGTCATATCAGTTCGGAAATACTGCTGCTGGAAGTTGATCCCAAAGAGTGGTTGTGCGTGGAAGAAAGTGCCTTGAAAAACACACGGTGGAGGACCGCCACTCATCCAGATGGTTGGGATGAAATTTCAGTTTATGGCGGATTGTACGATGGTGAAAATCAGCAGCAGGTATCAATTCAAACAATTCCTCAGAACACTACCCATGATAAATTCGATAGAAGATGCACAGAGACGCAACATCTCTACGCAGTTTCAGTGAGTCGAGTCGGACACTAAGGCGCCAATCGTCAACAATTTATATTACAACGTCAACAATAATATATTACAGGATACCTTTATGCTAATTAACATGAGCAAAACCGTAGTTTGCAGCTAGTGATTTGTAATTAGCAATCAACAAGAGATACTGAGGTGCATAGTGTTACTAAACTATTACAAGTACGCGCAGATTTCACAGGGACTCTGTATCGAGAACTTAGCCGGGATTTGCAAGTTGCCACAGTTGCAAGTTCTTAACTTTTCACACTGATGTTACACATGCAAAATGGAAGAGGCATTTGTAAATTTTAAACTTCCTCGAAAGTCCGCGTAACAAACAGCCACCCAATGACGTTAATTATTTTATTAATTCAAACTTATTTTTGAGTGTGTCAATTTACATGCTGATACGAGTAGTAGTAACGCCTTTATAAAGAAATAAATTCAGTATCAATAGTTTCTTTTTCTCTCTCCATCTCTCTCTCTCTCTCTCTCTCTCTCAAACTACAAGCTGACCTCACCTCAATATCATATTTCTAACCTTTTGACGTTTCCTTTCATATTGACCTTTGCGTTTATTTCCCTAAATTGAAAGAAGCGATATCTAGGAGATGAATAAAATGTAGACACATTGTATTCTTGCATATGGTAGTAGCTACACGTAATGGGAGGGGATAGAAATTGTTAGTAATGAAGATCTGACAACTCTATTGCTAGCAATATACCCTTCCAGGTCAACCTCCACGCGTTTCCCCCTAGAAATTATCTTGGTTAATTCTTTTTGAATTCCTCACAATGGATCAACTGACCTGCTTTCGTCCTCTCCCATCATCACTCACTGCTGCTCAGCATATACCGATAGTACAGGCTACCATTCCATTATCACCCATTGAAAACAAACCACAAATAACATTTCTAGTATACTTAACTCTAAGTCGAGCGGCCTTAACTAGTACTAACTTTTCACCAGCTCTAGTTGACCTACCGACTTTCGGTTTACCGAGAGAATACTACCAGCCACCCCAGGATCTGGGGGTCCACGTCGAATAGTCAAATTTTAAATGTTAACGTATTCACGCGCAATGCAAAACCGTTCTGAAATTTTGATCCTCCCGCCTCGATACGAAATAGTCGGCTTTGTTTTTACCCTTATTAAAATATTGGGCATGCATAAGTTAAGAGGAAGCGATAACTAGTTACAACTTTATGTTTGCTCTTCACTCCCTGAAGGGTATTATGGCTTTTGACCGAAAAAGTAGAGAGTGTACTAATATAGAGGTTTATTTTATAATTTCCTTTAAATATGTTTAAAAATTCCCTTCCCTTCCCATGGGTGTAGTAAGAGGCGACTAAAGAGAACTCAGTGGTCGTGGAGTGGACAGCTTGATAGAGTATATTGCTAGAAATGGCATTGGTAGTCCGCATTACTAACAATCCCTTCCCCCAGTTTTTTTAGTTATAGTTTATTTATGTTAATAATAAGAGTAAAATTATGACCACAATATGGTAATAAGATTAACATAATATCTATATCATGCAAGTTTTCTCAAGTTTATCATGAGGTGGAGAACACGAGTGAAGCATATCACATGTGTAAGCAATATTTTACAATAACCACTGCAGGCTACCCGGCCACATAAAATATTGGATATAGCTAAATTTATTCAAAAAGCTGGAAATTTATGCAACAGTAAAGAATTTCTGATGCTTGAGCTACTTTAAATATTCCCATATTCTTAAGTGACTTCTAAAAGAAGGAAATTCGAAATTAGACTGACTTTTTTATGTCTCCATTACGGAAATATGTTATCAATTCTAAACAGATTTGCTCTTATTCATTTTGTGACAATTTATAATTTAAGATTGCCGACCTGAAATCCATCGTGGTTAAACATCAGGTAAATGCGTCTGATCTGACTTCATTCTCACTTAAACTACTTCATTTTAACCCTGGCAACGCAAATCGATAGCGCAAACAGAACTACCTACTAACTCATTTACTTTCATAAAAAAAAAACTTACCCACATGGCGAAACTTGTCCACGAAGTCCACCATAGCCTTCGCCCAAGCATGTCTCTTCGCCAAATCAAGTAACCCCATACAAGGCTCCACATTCCCATCATGCACTCCCATGCAATACTCTCTGAGGCTCTCCAACTCATTCTCACAAGATTTGGCCTCAAACTCTTCTAAAAACCATCCATTCTCCAAAGAACAATTGAAAAGTCCATCCAGATAGGGTTTCAATACTGGCCCCAAGTACTTTTTGTCTTCTTTAGCACCCTTATAAAGCCAATTGAGAATGTTCTTCATGACATTGAGTGGATCTGTAAGGTCTTCTTGACGTAGATCAGAGTCTCTGCGCACAGCATCAATGAGACAGGCTGATGATGCGTCATAGTAGTCTTTGAGTTTGTTCCATTTCTTGGACCTGCGATTTGAAGAAAGATTTATTTCCACATGTGCTCTCTAAAACTATATTATTTCTTTGGATAACTTTTTTATGGATGTAATATTTCGGAATTCTCATTTTCATACATGCTTATTATACTGGTATTTATTTCGTTAACTGTCTACTACTGGACGAAATAAGCCTTCCCATAATGAGAGCTTTTCTAGTAGTACCACGCTTGGCAGACGGATTGGCAACTGCAGTTAGGCTCTCAGAAATATTTTAAGAAGGACGCTGCTGCCCATCCCCCTATCATAAAGTTTCCTTAGTCGCCTCTTACGGCACTCACGGGTAAGCAACGAATAGCACACGGCAGATTATGCTGGTATATACTCAATAAAAATGTATATATACTGTTGATAGTATCCATATGGTGTTCTTATATGTATATTTAAATAACACGTGTATAAAACATAATACACTGTACTACCTATAATATTCTAAATACTACTCTCCTGAGAATTACCTTCGAAATAATAATAGGAAATATCTATAAAGTTACCAACGAAACCCAAACAGTAACTACTAAGTAAAAAAGAGTATAAATTACGAAATGCCAATTAGAGAGACTAATCCCATTGCTCCAATGTAACGTATATTCAGGTCGACGTCTACAGGGTCTCTCCAAAAACCATCGTGATTAATTCCTGAGCAATTTGTCACAATAGCCCAAATGACTGTACCCAACCTGCGTAAACCAATACCGTAGGAGGCGTTACCATGACACGTAATATTAAATTCGACTAAAACCTTATAACAATACAGCAAAGTATCCAAGACATTCGTTTCTATAGTTGTAAATTTCATATAAATTCCAACTAATTTCTCTACACTTGTTCAAATCTATTTTGAAAA
Source organism: Galleria mellonella (assembly GCF_026898425.1). Lineage (NCBI taxonomy): Eukaryota > Metazoa > Arthropoda > Insecta > Lepidoptera > Pyralidae > Galleria > Galleria mellonella. Next base: position 7,748,052 of record NW_026442086.1, on the reverse strand, counting down.
CTTTACAGACGTCCTTAATTCACAAGTTCGGTCTATCAGGTCGTTTGTTTTGTTTCAGAAACAAGTCACGCCTAGGTTTAAAGAGCTAATATTGAAGTGAAACTCAAAGGACCATTGATAACTGGTATTGAATTCTGGTCTCCCCAAGGTACATTACCTGAGCCTTTGACAGAATTTGTTTTACGGTTCAACCACGGTCTAATAAATTAAGTATTTATTAGACTGTGGTTACTTTTACCTACTCGTCTTCTAACGATGATACCAAGTTATGTCCCTAAATTGTTATATAAACATTCCGACATTGCCTAAGGTACTGGACCATTCATTTCTTACATTCCAATATAACTAACTATGTATAGGCAGATGACCTATACATATGTAACTATACATAACTCGCATAATGCGAATGAAAGCTCATAGAACCATAAAAACAGAACTGTTAAACTATAACTATAACGGATTCAGTAAAATATATAATTGCGGCAAAGGTTTAATTATGATTACTAAATAGACTTAGGAAACAAAAACAACTCAGGACTGTAAAACAGCTACTTAAAACCTACCAAAATGTCAGCCTTTGCCCATATGCTATTCTATGATGCGTAGAATGTAGCAGTAAAAACTTTCAAATTTGTTTTCTGTGCCACGAAGGTGGCTAACAAGCATACAGCCTGTCTGATGGTAAACGGTTACTGTAGCGTATGGATGGCCTGGAACACTAGAGGTGGCACGTGCACGTTGCCAACCCAGAAGATACCTTAATATACCCTTTTTGAAGAACACTCTAGAAGACTCTATTAGAAGTCCCTAGGGAAAACCTCGGCAGAGAGCTCATACCACAGCCTGAGCGTTCACGGGAGAGTATTTCTTTGAAACCACACTATACGTGAACGTTTAGTAGTTGGGTATACCAAATTAAAAAAGACTAATAAAATTGGTTCACAATTGGCAAATATCCAATGTGTCTGTAGAATCGAGTCTCTCCCTTTATTGAAGTCGCATGTTTTAATAAAATAAACTATAAAACATGACCCACCTGTAGGTAGACAACTCCCTATCGAACTCCCCCAGCGTCCTGTGCTGGAAATTGTTTAAGTACAAATCCCTGGCCTGGTCCAGCATGATTGCCAGGATGTGGATCAAGTCCTCCACCGACTCCTGATTCTGTGACGTCGCCTGAATCAGGTTTTCACGGAAGGCGAAACGGTTCTCCTGTTAATGCAAAAAATGAGAATATTCATATGTTTCTTAGTTTATAATACTTACATATTGAGGGGGGGGGGGGGGATTGTTAATAAAGGGGATTTTTTTTATAAGTAAAAAAGGAATGGTAGCCCCGCCTGCGCTAATGGGATACTCTGGCGGAGCACCAGTGAAGGGTGATAGATGAGAATGAAAACAGGCCAGTTAGCCCATCATGATGAATTCATCAGGAATTAACCATGATAGTTTCCAGGTGGAACCGCGAGGAGGTCGACCTGGTTGGGTATATTGCTAGCAATGGGATTCTCAGTCTCCATTACTAACAATCCCTTTCCCCCCTAAAGGGGATTATTTGCCCCATTGCAAACATTACACCCTATCAGGTTTTCCTTGGAAACCATCGTGTCCTAATCGAAGTGAATTAAGCACGAGTGGTTAACTGACCTGCCATTTCATGCTCACCTATCATCCATCACAAGTGCCCCACTAGCGTATATTGTTAGCTTGGGCAAGGTTAGCATTCCATTATCATCCGTTTAAAAAAATCACACATTTTACTTTATTTTTGGGCACATTGCATAAAGAAATTCTCGCATTTGGTACTCGGTTGGGTCAATTTAGAAATAGAACTTTCCTGAATTACCTCGAATCTGGATGTTCTGGATTATACTTCCAGATAGTCGTTGCCCGATTCTTCATAACACAAGGTATCCTAGCTTGAGCACCAGGCATTTAGTGTTATTGTGTGGCTCTTACTATTTTTTTTTTATACCACGAAGGTCTAAATATCTAATGATAAACGATTACAGTAACCATGGGCATCTATAACACTATGGATGTCACGTGTGCGTTGTCGATCCTGAAGAATCTTTAATATACCCTTTTTGAGAACTCCATATTGTAGTCTCTAGAGAACACCTCAGCAGGGAGCTCATACCACAGTCTAAGCGTTCACGGGAGAAAATCACTTTTAACTAGGAATTAAATAGGAATAAGTAAATAGGTGTAACTCTATAAATAACACGTAACTGCGCTTTTCAGTGACTGTTAACTGCCAAAACTTCCTAACTGATTTAACACGTGTAAACCTTTACCGCCCAAACCCGGGTTCATCTCCGAAGTTACCGGATCACCTGCTTGGAATAGTTTGATTACTGCGCCTAGTCGTCTATACTTTGATTGAGGTAAGACATCGGTAAGACGTGTTAGGAATCTATATGAACTTCGCAATTAGTTATAAAGTTAAGTATTTGTTTAAAAATCAAAATATTTGGTAAAAATGTCTTATGTAGCTTGCAACAGTAAAATATCTAATGGCCAACCTGGTAGAAAGTGAAAATGAAAAAACGCTCTGTTAGTTACGTACGACTTAAATTAGACTGGTAACCTTATTTTTGTTGATTGCTGAACAGGGATCTTGTTAGTAGTTGCCACGTTTGGCAGGCGGGTTGGTCGCAATTAGGCTTTCATGATGTTTTAAGAATAATACTGCTGCCCATCCCTCGACCATTAAATTGTCTCAGCCCCTATATATAGTTAAAGCCAAGATATAAATTGAAGCCTAAAATTATATTATATAAATTTATAATACTCACACATGCGATCATGTTCTTGCATTTCACAAGCTCACTGGACACTCTCCATAGGTAGCGCAACTGCCTCCTAGAGTATGAGGGTGTGGTACCAGCTGCTATCTTCGACTCCTTGTTCAGACTCTCCCAACGGCTAAACAGCACCATTTCTAAGGATTCCGAAGGTGTAGGTGGAATTTCTTCTGATTCTGGTAAATTATATGCACAGGTAAGTATAAAATCAAGAATATCACAGAATTAGAGTACAAGACCGAATCCAATCCGAATTCCAACAGCACTACTATATGTCGCTAGCTGCAGCTACTGACCTGCGGCGGCGTGCAGGTGCAGCAGGCAGCGGCGCAGACAGCGTGCGTCGTGGTGCCAGGCGGCATCTCCGCGGCCGCCGCGCCGCGCCACGCTCGCGCGATCCACGCTGTGCACGTACCCAGCCACCCCACCTTTCTCGCACAAGCATACCAGCCTGGAAAAAGAAAAAGGGGGAGAGGGACTATTAGTAATGGGACTATTAATAATCAACACAACCCAGCTGCTAGCAATAAATCCAATCAGGTAAACCTCCACACAGTTTCCCTGGAAACCATCGTGGTTAATTCTTGGGGAATTCATCACAATGGACTAACTGACCTGCTTTCATCCTTATCTATCATCTCTCTCTTTAAAAACATAAAACCGTTTTCCTATATACTAAAAATATAAGATGATACTAGAATTAAAAATTAAAAACCTATGAGATAAGCAAGTTTTCGATTAAATCATCAGTAGAGAATAACTCCACGTAACATACATCCTTGAAATTAGTTCTTGAAATTGGTTTAAAGATGTATGACAGAATGGTAAAAACAGGTTCTTACACAACAGGGAGTTAGATAACTAGCTAACAACTTAGATGGTTTTGTACGTATATAGGCGTATTTATGGCGGGATCAGGATATACGAAGCTCCACAAAAAATATGTCTAAAAATGCATGCACCTTTTATAAAGGACCAACTCCCCTGGAAAATAATATTAAGTGTGCCAATGGTGAAAGGTACTCACTCATCCAAAATCAGCAGTAGATGATGCGCTAGATGAGCTGATACGCAGCTACGGGCTGCAGCTTGCGAGTAGACGGCGCAACGTTGCAAGCGACGACGCAGCGCACAACTAACTGCATAGCGGCTCAAAACACGTAGTGTACCCTGATTGGTAAAAGTGCCTAAGAAATATATATGGAAATTTCAACCATTTGTGGGCATCAATGTTCATTATAGTGTTTTGAAATCGGAGTGTTGGATGTCCCCAGTCCCCATTATACAGTTGAGAAGGAGAGAATGATTTGTATGATATATCTGTCTATCTATTTTGCATCAACGCGAGTAACCACCAATACTGATCCGGAGCACAGGGATCTGTTATAGGGTTATAGGTTAACATCTGTCCCATGGCCCTATAAATTTATATGCCTCCACATGAGTATTACCTTAAAAGACAGAGTGACAAATAGTGTGATTAGAGAGAAGTGTGGACTGAAAGACATTGTAGGGGCAAAGATCGAAAAGTGAATATTGCGCTGGCTTGGTCATTTAAAAAGGATGAATGAAATAACAATTACTGAAAAGATTTATTAAACACGAATGAGTGGAAATATTAGTAAGGACTGCCTCGACGAACGCCGGTAGACCAAATAGCAAGTACCCATTATCCGGCGAGTGTATATGAAAATATTGATAAGTGGGGAGGAAGCGAGAGAGCTCTGTTTGAATGTGAGCTTTTGGCGTTTAATTTTTTCTACCCGCTCTAATGGAAGACGTGGCAGATGTGTATGTTTAGATGGTTCGCTCGGCTACCGACTTCGTAAGCTCCGTGGCGCATGCGGTGCAGCAGCGTGGTGAGCGCGGCGGCGAGGCGGCCGGGTGCGGCGGCGCGGGCGGCGTGCGCGTCGAGCGCCGCCTCCAGCGCGGGGCTGCGCACCTGCCACCACGCGCTACGCTCCCCGCTGCCACCGACGGCCGGTGGCGGGCCCACCGCCACCGCGTAGTAGCCCTGCGATGCAACACTCGCTAAATAAGTTGTGTTTCGGTCTGAAGGGTGGGATATGATAGGCAACTTACAGGGTACAGAGGAATAACACCTGAATCCTCAGGAATGACAACGCATGCGGGGTATCATGGGCGAAACAGTATACTCTGTTATATCCATGATACTGCTTATGTCTATAGGCGACGGTTACCACTTTCCATCAGGTGAACCGTCAGCTTGTTTGCCACTCTATATTGCATAAAAAAATTGTCGACCCTCTGGATCGGAGATCTCTCTGGAGATCGTCGCGATTATCTAGTACCTGGTGAACTCGTCACGATAAGCCACCTGACCCGACTACGTCCAGCACCCTCCTCGTATTAAACTAAAACTTATCGTCACTCTAACAAAGTTGTACTTATTTTACTATGGGATAAATTGATAAAAACCAAGGGGAGAGAAATTGTTATTAAATGAATCTAAAAACCCTATTACTATACCGCCATCAATTCGACCTTCACGTAGTCCCCGCTGAAAACTATCGTGTTTAATTCCCGGCAAATTCGTTCCAGTGGACGAACCATACTGACTACATCCTCACTGGGAGGAAAAGATTCTTAGCAATGCAGACTAGCTCTAGTCTCATTGCTAGCAATAAAATTTTTCAATTAAGTAGTCCGTCAGCTTACTTACCATTCCAAATATCATAAAAAAATTACATTAATGAATCAGAAATGATATACTGACCCCTTGCGCGCTAGTGTAATGCAGCATAGCCAACGGATGAGTCAGAGGCACCCTTGTGGTGTACGCGGTTGCACTGCACCCCTCTACCCGGACGCCCAGCATGAGCTTGGCTTCAGCCTCACCCGCGCCCACCCGGACCATCACCCATGCGGCACCTTCCACTATGGCGAGGCGACGATCGTTGGCCGTTTGTGGAGGTGACACTAAATACATAACCAATGATTTATAATTGTTATCAGCCAATAGTAGTCCACTGTTGGGCATTGATTGACCTCTACCAAAGTGCGCCAGTTTGTATGGCCATTTGCTTTACGCATTTCATTTCCAATTAATCACCCCCAATACTAATTTCTCTTTGTGTGACCTTTATACATACACATACTGTCACGGCTGTCTCCCATTAGCTACCCTAGCAGAACGCCAAATGCTTCAATTCAAACAAGTCGCTTTTGCTTGCTCCACATTCATCAATCTTTTCATACACACTCGCTAGTTACAGGTAATTTTTATTTGACTCTTTAATGTCGCCTAATTTGGTCAACATATAACGTCTATCACGTCTATATATATATATATATATATATATATATATATATATATATATATATATATATATATATATATATATATATATATATATATGGTGGATTTGATACCTTTTGGAAAGAAAAAGACTCCCTACAAGAAAAATCGTTATTCTCCATCCAAAACTAGTAAAAATAACATATACACAAAAAATACAAGAGAATTAGGGTTTCTCTTTTTCTGAAGTCGGATTGATCGTCTTCAGTAAACTACCATTAATTATTACAATATCAAAAGGAAATTAGTTCTGGTTCCATCTATATTTGTCACAGAATACGTAATTTTAGTGTAAAATATTTGCTATAACTACATACGAGTATATACAATAATATTATAATTTAACTATAACCATAAAATAAAAATTGGAACAATTCATCTCATAACCACAGAACTGATCCCAAACTGTGTGCACAGTTGACGGTGGCCAGCGGTTACCAGTATTACAGTAGAGATATGCCGAATCAGGCTGACTCGAGTACTGACTCGAATATTTACTAAATACTCAGGTACTCGAATACTCAATATACAAAAGTCAGATACACAATATTCGAATACAAGTTTCCAGTACTTACGATACTCGAATGCTACTTCTGTGTTTATAAGAAGTTTTACTATTTCTGTTAATTTTGCATTTTATTAATAATTTTCATAATTATGAAAAGAAAAATTATTAAATTACTGAGTATTTACATATTATTTTCATGAAAGCAACCTAAACCAGCATTTTTTTAACATCTCTGTAAATTATTGATGCCCATTAATTCTTCTCTTTCCGCGTCTAGGAAAAGTAGACAATGTTTTGTTTGAGAAATCAGTTCAGGGTACGATAAGGCTGATATACCTGAAGAAGGTAAAAGCCCTTAAAATAATAATATAAAAAAAAAATTAATTAAAAAAGTACCCGAGTCTAATATCAACATTATATTCGAATACTCATACGAGTACTTATTCGAATCCACGGACTCGAGTCCAGGATTCGATTTATTTTTAATAAGTACCGAAATACTCAAATAGCAATAAACGGAAAACACTAACAAGCCTCGCACAATGATCGCAGCGGTCGCATCCGCGGTACAAGCTTTGAACTTTCCATTTGCAATTACGTTCCGCGTTTCATTTATCATTTACATAATTTCGAACCCTAACGTTATTATAAAATATGTTACTACTCGTATTTAACTGAACTAGGTGTATTCTTGCAGAAGTCCAGAGAAGAAGAACAGAGTATACTGTTTCGCCCATGACACCCCCCATGCGTTGCCATTCCTAAGGACTCCGGTGTTATTCCTCTAGATGCTGTAAATTCACACCATATCCAACCCTTCAAACCGAAACACACCCATGCTTTATGGTTGAAACACGAAAGGGTCAGAGGTACCCAAGCAAACGACTTTTGTACAAAGTCTCCCTCTGGTAAAATCGGTTAAAATACCCCTAATAAGTGAATCTTCGAGTGTTGACAGTCGCACACATACTAATGGTAGCGGAATTAAACAAAATAATTTTAATTAACCAATGATATGTACATCCGCAAAATGAACCTAGTTAAAAAAAAATATTAACGATTTGGAACTGAAAATATACTAAAACTAAAGTAATCACTCTCTTTGTAAATAAGTTTTTTTAATTTAATTAATCATTCATTTTGTATGTGTACATATTGTTAAATTTTATAATCATTCTTTGAAGGAAACAATAAATTCAAATCAACTTTGTATAGATTCTTTTGTTAAATTTATTCAGCTTAATAACAGCATGGCATGTATCATTGCACATATGTACAGATTATAAGTGTACAAATCTTTCAAATCTAAAATATTACTGTAGTCTATTTATTGTATAACTAGTATTGTAGTTTTTATAAATTTTCATACTATGAATAATATATTATGTATACGCGTGTCGTGGCGGCCTTTAATTGAGGCAGCATTTTATAATGTAACCATATTATCATGTATTTTAAGTAGATATAAATGTACGCTTTGTTGGTTGTCCTAAATATATAAATAAATGAAGTTTTCATACATTCATTCATTCGTCATTAACTAAAATTACAAAAAATATTAACTTTATTAGAAAGCCACTTCATACCAGTCCTTACAACAAATATTTCGCTGTAAAATCAAATTAAAAATTTAATTTTATAGATAGGTTTAAAGAAATCAGAAGAAATTTTACCAGAGGGAGAGTTTGCACAAAAGTCGATTGCTTGGGCACCTCTGTCCCATTCGTGTTTCAACCGCGAAGCAGTTGTGTTTGCATGGCTGTGTTTCGGTTTGAAGGGTGGGATATGGCGTGAATTTACAGAGTACAGAGGAATAACACCTGAGTCCTCAGGAATGGCAACGCATGGGGGGTATCATGGGCGAAACAGTATACTCTGTTATGTCCACGGTACTGCTCATGTCTATAGGCGACCGTTACCACTTTCCATCAGGTGGGCCGACAGCTTGTTGGCCATTCTAGTTGTATAAAAAAAAAATCAGAATCGATCTCACAATTTCTATGTAATCGCCATCTATGAAAACTGAGATTGTAAACTAAAACGAAACCTCCTGGGATTAACAACTGATTTTAAACCTCGTCACCTAGTCAACTGTCGGAGATGTCTAAACTAATTAACTTGTAGGTACTTGTTACTAACCTCTCAACCCAAAGTGTTGCCATATCAACCGTTTTCATTAAGAACTGTATAAGGATAATGTATTTTATTATTAAGCCAATATCTGTAATAGTCCACGGATTTCGTATTAATATTTGCTAAAGCGAATATCTACTTATGTTCACAGACGTAATACCGCACACGAAAATAAAGAATTTATGTATGACCTGACATCATCATTACAGCCATTATATCAAATCTACTGCAAGGAGTCAATGGTAAGCTCAGGAGCGTCCTCATAGCAGTTTATGGGGAGGCTTATGTCCAGCAGTAGATGAATAATGGCTGAAATGATGATGATGTTGAGTGGTAAGCATGTGTGGTTGCTGGAGTTACCTCTCTCCAAGTAGCAGTAGTGGTAGGGCTTAGCGACGCGAGCGGCGCGCGCGCACAGCACGCGGGCGCGGCCGCGGCCGCCGCGCGCCGCCGTGCAGCGTGCCACCAGCGACACCCACCGCTCCAATACTTTATCCCTGAACAAGATAATCTATAATCTTAGATTATATACGAGTACATATATTAGATACAATGACTCCATAATTTTTTTTTATTCAAGTAAGTGTCATCATCATCTTCCTACCCTTATCCCAATCATTTGGGGTCGGCGTAATATGCGTATATTTTTATTCAAGTATGTGTAAATTAACAAAAAGATTTTCCGAAAGAAGAGGACGACCGAGGAATAACTACATGGGACATATAAAAGAAACACTAGGTGTCATGTCGTATAGGGAGGTCAAAGATATGGCCTGGGATAGAGCTGGCTGGAAGAAGATGCATGAATTAGTTGCACCGACAAGAGGAAACTCTTAAATGAAAAAAAGAAAATGTGTAAATTACATCAACATATTATATATTTATTATTCAGTATATACATAACTATAATTCAATATACAATGCCGTGTGATTCCGACATAGAATGGTCTCCCCCTTTCTATTCTGTGGGTGTCGTGAGAAGCGACTGAAGGAACTTAATGGTCAAGGGATAAACAACAGTGTCCCTCTCAAAACATCCTAAACTACCAGCTAAATGAATTTATAAATTTGAATTTGGAATGCTTAACCAAAGAGGAGATATTTCAGATCAAAGTGGTCAGTACGACAAAGCACTAATTTCATATGTAAGGATATCGCTACCCTGTTTACCATTAAACGGACCCTATGCTTGCTTGCCACTATTGTAGTTAAAAAAAAAACATTTATAAAAACGCGTGAATTTAGGCACTAGGTAGCCATTCAGGTTTTAAGTTGCACCTTCAGAAATACATCTATGAAAATCGCATTGTTATTTTTTTAACTATTGTTTTTTTTTGCGTGATACCGGAACAAACATACAGACAGATACAAAATTGTTAAAAATATTTTTATTAAGACCTCTAATTTACTGAAGACAATTTTATTACATTTGTAAGATAAGATTTACCTGCACAAGTATCCCGAGGGTGTGAGGAACTCCTCCCACTTGTCGGCTCCCCTGCCAGTGATCCTGACCTTCCCGTAGCCCACCGGGCCTTCTTCTAGCCGGCAATCATCGTTCACATTCAGCACAGGGAGAGAGTCCAACGTCACTAAATACTCCAGGGAGCGCGACCGCATCTGAACATCATTTTACTAATATCATTATTACAATATCTATATGATTTCCCGCAGCGTTGCCCGCTTCTAACTATGTAGTTCCCGTATATCATTCCCATTGAAACTTCATGGATCCGATCTTATATTGTATTATATACTTAAATGATAATTACATACCTAATACCTTTATAAAATTTCAGCCAATTCAACTGATCGGTTATTTTATAGCATTTTATATGTGATGCTTTAGATTGATATAACTTTTTTTTATTTATGAACCGATTGAAATAAAATAAACACTAAATGTTAAGTGGAGCAAACCGTAGAGCATTAGTGAAAACCGCATTCAAATCGGTTAAACCATTTCTGAGATTAGCGCGCACAAACCTACATACAAACAGACAAAAATTCTAAAAATCATTATTTTGGATTCTATTGCGTTCATAAAGCCCCCCTATAATAGTTTTTCTTATATATCTTACATGTACAGACAGCGACCAGTTACGATTTTATTTTATGTATTGATTGATGGCAAATACATGGCAATATCTATGTATTTTAGTTCCAGTATCTATATATTGGCCCCAATAACGAATATATTAAATGTCTGTTATCCAATATTTAAAATAGATATGAAGAACGCGATCGAAATTAAGATAGATATCCGACCGATGCGAGCGACATCGGAATGGGTAATGACTTTATTTCCGCCTTCAATGTCCAAAGGAACCCAATGTATAGATATCGGATCGGTATCGATATTACCCATGCCTCCTTATAATACAACTAACCATTTTCCCTCTATGTAGGGCGATGAGGTGACAGCACCTGAACCGCGGGTCCCTCTGACCAGCGCCGTCCACTATACGCTGAACAAGACTCTCCACCTCACTCTCCATCTCTGTCGACATCTGACCTACGTACATGATCAATAATGTTATAATTAATCCAAAAGATTTGCTATAAAATGGCTTGTTTTATGTATGTAAGTTTGGGACTATATTTACATCATAAATTTTATAAAAATAATAATATATATATTGACATTCTTTAGAAATACGGTACAATAATTATTATGTTAATAATACATTTTTACCAGAGAGACTTTGTACAAAAATCGTTTGCTTGGGTACCTCTGTCCCATTCGTGTTTCAACCGTAAAGCAGTTGTGTTTGCATGGCTGTGTTTCGGTTTGAAGGGTGGGATATGGCGTGAATTTACAGGGTACAGAGGAATAACACCTGAGTCCGGTAGAAACACGAATGAGACAGAGGTGCCCAAGCAAACGATTTTTGTACAAACACTCCTTCTCAATTTATACTATTTGCATTATAATTTGTGGATGTTTTTTTTTTTTGTTTTCTATAATTTTTTTATTAACGCTTAGTCCTTTTTTTCTTGTACCTTTCCTGCACTAGTTTACCCGCTTATACATTGGGTTGACTGGAAGAGATCTCTTTTAGAAATATACCCACCTTTGCTAACAAGATGTTACACTAATCGCTGTATTTCTTTTATAAATGCAATAGAGAATGTATAATATGGTAACAATCTTTCCATACATCTTCCAATGCTCAATTAAACACAACAATTTGTTTATTGATGTAAAATAGAATATACAGCCTTTATTTTTGCACAAGCGTAGCAGTAATCAGTTAATAGTGAAATATGGGGGAAAGGGATTGTTAGTAATGGATTCTAACAGCCCCATTGCTAGCAATACACCCTATAAGGTCGACCTTCACGCGGTTTTCCCAAGAAACCATCGTGTTTCATTCTTGTCGAATTCTTCACGATGGACCGACTAACCTGTCTTCATCCTCACCTATCCATCTATCACTAGTGCCTCGCCAGTGTATAACGACAGCGCAGGCTGGTATCCGTTCCATTTTCACCCATTAAAAAGTAATGAAACAAAAGTACTTACTATATATTCATAATATCAACATTACATAAAAAAAATCTGATCTTAAATGACTAAGACTTCTATTTCCTTTAATTAAATAAGAATATCCTACCTTTCTGGTCTTCCTCATACAACTCGTCTACGTAGGAGTTCAGGGCGCGGAGTTGGTTCGCAGAGAACTTGAGGCCGGTGAATGGTAGTCGCAAATCACCGCCTGGCGTCTCGCAACCCATTCCAGATGCTGCCGAACCCATAATTTCTGGACTAGCCTTAATCTGGGTTCAGGAAACCAACCTGATGAAAATAACGTGGTATATTATTCAAATGTTAATTAATTTATTTATACTTTATTGTACACAAACATGTTATAATTTATTTTAAATAAAGATGTACAACAGGCGTGCTTAGGGGGGAAAGGGATTGTTAGTAATGGGGTCAAATAGCCCTATTACTAGCAATATACCCCGTCAGGTCGACCTCCACGTGGTTCCCCCTGGAAACCATCATGACTAATTCTAGTTTAATTCGTCAGGATGGGCCAATTGACCTACTATCATCTTCATCTGTCATCCCTCACTGGAACCCCGCCAGTGTATACCAATAGCGCAGACGGGGTTACCATACCATTATCACCCATTAAAAAAAAACAGGCGTGTTTATACAGTTGTATGTTTATAAATCATTTCATACATTCTACTTTTTTTCCATTCATTTCTTCGACCTAATCATTTTACATTACTAGTGACTAGGCACGGATAGCATGAATACCGATGCAATATCTATCTATAAATTGGATTTCTTTGAACGGAAGAAAGGTCATCGCCCTTTTCAATATCGCCCATGTCAGTCGGATAACTATTTTCGAATATGTTAAAAGTCTGTTACCCAGTATTATTTTTCAGGTTACAGAACCAGAGGGAGACTTTGTACAAAAATCGAATGCTTGGGTACCTCTGTTCCATTCGTGTTTCTACCGTGAAGCAGTTGTGTTTGCATGACTGTGTTTCGGTTTGAAGGGTGGGTTATGGCGTGAATTTACTGGGTACAGAGGAATAACACCTGAGTCCTCAGGAATGGCAACGCATGCGGGGTATCATGGACGAAATAGTATACTCTGTTATGTTCATGGTACTGTTCATGTCTATAGGTGACGGATACCACTTTCCATCATGTGGGCCGTCAGTTTGTTTGCCATTCTAAGTTGTATAAAAAAAAATACTTTTAAGATATTCGTTATCATATCCGTACATAGATATTGTAACAAAAATATATAGATATTGCTATTTATTAGCCACCCTTATTCCTGACCATCTAGACAGAAAAAATCTCAAAACAATGATAGGGACAATAACGGGTCATTGTCCATTAAACAAACATCTATACACAATAGGAGCCACAGACAGCCCTCTATGTCGAGGCTGTTTCAACGCCGAAGAAACGGCAGCTCACGTAATCCTGGAATGTGAGGCTGTGGCCCATCAACGTTTAGAAATCCTCGGAACGGTGAGGTCGCTCTGTGAAGAACCCAGGAAGCTTCTGCGCTTCTGGACGGAGCTAGGTTGGCTGCACTAGCCACGACTCATACGCACAATGGCCCAAATGAGAGGCTAAGTGCGGAAAATGGAGTCCCTTTCCCATTCACATTCACATTCCTGACCATCCAAAGGTTGCAATGAAAAGATTACTTTTAACGATAAAGCCGCCCATTGTTTTTTTCAGTGTGGCCTTTTTCTTATGATGTTTGCTTCTGATATGATTTTCGATTTTATTTAAAAAAAAAGAGACGCTTTTGGTATTGTTTATATCGACATTCACGCCTTTCACAGTGGTGTACTAAACTATTTATATGTTGCAGTTAAAACTCTTAACTAATCAAAAGTACTTTTGACTCAACAGGTTGGTCAAAAGTGGTATTGACTCAAAATGAATGAATGAATGGTTTATTTTCTCTTCACAAAAGGTAGTATAAAGTGACAACTTGAGGTACAATTAGATATGTAAGACCAATTTTTTGAAAGACTGGTGCTTGCAGTAGGTTTTGAAGAACCTTAATTATTGGTTATTAGTGCTTTTGACTGATTTTGCTAGTCAACAGTACTTTTGACTGGTTAAGAGTTTTGACTGTAACATATATACGTACGTAACTCTTATATTTTAACATGTATTACTTTACATATACATACATATATTACATAGTTTTAATGATACTACGTATTAAGTTAAACCAACATACATGCAGCGCTTGATTACACAACATTGAATACACACGGTGTGCGCGGGCGCACAATGTCGGGGCGAAATGAAAATGGCCACAATAGCCCTTCCGGCGGAAGCGCATTATGTCTCGCCGGTCATGCGCGCAGTTGACCGTGGGGCGACACACATGGGACAAGCTCATATGTAATTGTAATTTAATCATTAATATCATATACTATAAGGAATTGCTACCTATGGGTACTAACAAACATATTGCGAGCAATACATCTTAGTAGATCGACCTCCACGAGGACTCCACTGGAAATCATCGCGGTTATTTGTATATCGAGTTCGTCACGATAAGGCAACTGACCTCTACTGTTTTAATCACCGGTGCTCCTAATAAAAAAAATATGCCTTGTTTTGTACAAAAGAAACCACTTTTTTATGAAAAGTAAACACTACCTATTTCAATAATAACTATCAAGACAGATTTAGATTTGAAATATAGTAAGATACAACTAAAATGCCCATAATATATATAATAACATATAAACACCAGAGGGAGACTTTGTGTGGAAAAGTGGATTGCTTGGGTACCTCTGTCCCATTCGTGTTTCTACCGTGAAGCAATTGTGTTTACATGGCTGTGTTTCAGTTTGAAGGATGAGATATGGCGTGAATTTACAGGCTACAGAAGAATAACACCTGAGTCCTCAGGAATGGCAACGCATGGGGGGTATCATGGGCGAAACAGTATACTCTGTTATGTCCATGGTACTGCTCATGTCTATAGGCGACGGTTACCACTTTCCATCAAGTGGGCCGTCAGCTTGTTTACCATTCTAAGTTGTATAAAAAAAAACTTATTATAAAACAAACAATTACAAGAAATAATCACAATGAGAAAACAATGGGCGACCTTATCGCTAAAAGCGATCTCTTCCAGGCAACCGGGTAATTAGATTTTTTCAATATTTACCAACCACATTACGAAATGCAATAAGAAATAAATAAATAAATAAAATATAGACAAATCGAAACCCCCTTCTTTTTAAGTCGGTTGTCTAGCAAAGTAGATGATTCTTTATCGTAAGTATGGCATTGGGTGTAAACTAATAAATAACGTGCCCGTTATCTACGGGTTAGTCACTATGTTAATATAATTAAACTATGTAAGATCTGTGTACACACAAAATTAATCAGCAACAATATATTAACTAGTTAGTTATCTACCACGTGTGTTTACCCAGTTACTTCATTCGGTTAATCTATGGAGAGGGATTGGCTGTTTAAAGGTCTTTCAATGAATGGTGTACATATTGTAGGTTAAATGATTAAATTATTAAAAATATTTTATATCACAAAAACAAAAAAAAAGCACTGACTTCAATCATAGCATATATATATATATATATATATATATATATATATATATATATATATATATATATATATATATATATATATATACTTTTGGAATGTTCTTATTATTTGTAATTTCAATTTTATATTTTTTGACATATATATATATATTTAACAGTATCTAGCCGCCTCTATGGAGAGGGCTATGCTCAGTGTCTGTTTGCACGATAGAATCCGAAACAAGGATATCCGCAAAAAAACCAAAATAACCGACATAGCCTGAAGGATAAGCAAGCTGAAGTGGCAATTAGCTGGTCACATAGCTCAAAGAACCGACAATCGATTGGGAAGAAAGGTTCTTGAATGGTGGCCACGTACGGGTAAACGCAGTGTCGGACGACCCCCCACTAGATGCAGTCAGTGAATGCAGGTGGCTCAGAACCGTTCTTTATGGCAGTTTATAGGGGAGGCTTATGTCCAGCAGTCGACGGGTAATGGCTGAAATGATGACGATGATGAATAGTTCTTAAAACAGGCCAGTCAGCCCATCATTAGGAATTAACCATGATAGTTTCCAAGGGAAACCGCGTGGAGGTCAACCTGGTTAGGTATATTGCTAGCAATGGGATTCTTAATCTCCATTACTAACAATCCCTTTTTCCCCCAAAAAGGAAGAGCTGGTCCATTCTACGCCGGGACCAGACAGCTAAAATGTATATACATTGGCGTATTTAAAATTATGTTTAAGAGGACAGGGGCTCCCAAAAAAAGAAATGTCTTTTCGCATGACTTTGGAATGGGCACCAAACAATTCTGGAGTTTAATTGAATAATTTTAACAAAGCGTATATGCCTTTTAATTAATTTATTTTAAAACATACCATACTTTGGAACTAGAATGTTACATGTAGGTAATTGTTTTATTTTAAGTAAGATAAGGAAATGACGACACAAGTAACGCTAATGATGCTTAATCACTACCAACCTCGAAATCAAATCTATCATAATGATAGGAGTTTTTGTAACACGGTACGGTACGAACGGTAAAGCCACTGAGGTGATATGGGAATCATTATGTATCCTACTCCATTTTTTTTTTGATGGGTGAAAATGTAGTGACTCCGCCTGCGCTAACGGGATACGCTGGCGAGGCACCAGTGAAGGGTGATAGATGAGAATGAAAATAGGCTAGTTAGCCCATCTTGATGAATTCATCAGGCATTAACCATGATAGTTTCCAGGGGGAACCGCTAGGAGGTCGACCTGGTTGGGTATATTGCTAGCAATGGGATTCTCAGTCTCCATTACTAACAATCCCTTTCCCCCCGACTAAGGGAAAAGGCATTAAATGTCATAATAAGATACCGAAATATATTTTGGATCTACCTTTTAATAAATTTTAAACTATTATTAAAAAATACTTATTGAACAAAGCCTATTACACTCTAAACAATTACTTGAATGACAAGCGTGCATGGTGTTAGTCGATCATACACGGGCTTTTTAATGACCATGTAATTTTAGACATAGTACATTTAACTAAATACATATAATGTTAGCAGAGATTAAAAAGAGTAACTGTTGAGTTTCTTGCGGGCTCTTCTCAATAGGTAACAACTTATTCTCATCTATCACCCTTCACTGGTGCACCGCCAGCGTATCCCGTTAGCACAGGCGGGGTTACCATACCATTTTCACTCAGCAAAAAAAAATCCCTTAGTTGGCTCTTATGTTACCCACAGGAAAGGAAGGGGTGGTATATTCTACACCGGCACCTACACGGCTGTATATTTTGTTGGCTGTCCATAAATAATTTAATAAATAAAACTATTGAAATAAGTGTCATAAAGTCATTAAATCTATGTATGTATATATATTTATATATGTACGTATGTGTATGTGTATATATGTATATATTTGGATATATGTGTTTATTTATGTATGTGTATATGATTATGCTGTTACAGATATTTATTATTTTATATTATTTTTACAGATCTATTCTTTTAACGCGCCACCTACCTATTTATTCTTTAAATCCTTCTACCTAAAGGTTGTCTGGAAGAGATTGCTTAGCAATAAGACCGCCTTTTGTACTACACTATACTTATTAAAAATTGTTCAACAAATCCTTTAATGTTGGTACAATAAAGTGGTAAATAAATAAATTAAATAAATAATAAATCTGTAACGGCTAAGCAATCGCACATTGGCTCATCCAACACGGCATATATCATAAGTCGATTCAGTAATAACTTGTATTACAATGATTGTTGCCCAATGACATGTCATTTGTAAATCCTATTGTCATTCGGAGAGGCGGAAGGTCGACGCGCAGTGGTGTGTGACGCACCTAATTTTCCCACAAAAAAACAACAAGTAATTGTAATAAAACAACTATTTGAATGCTGCCTGATGACGGATTTAACTAAATTTGTAACACAACATAATTGTTATGATTCTATTAACCGCTAACTGTCCACTGGTGAATATAGGTCTCTCCTATAAGGGAGAGTTTTGGGAGTTACCACGATTAGCAGGCGAGCTGGCAACCGCAGTTAGAATTTGGTCGCTGCCGCCTATCTCTCTATTAAGTTCCTTCAGTCGCCTCTCACGATACCCACAAAGGAAGGTAGCCACATGTCAAATATGGCAAATACAACAAAACATAAGTTACATTTTATTACAATTATGTATGTACGATTTCAATTTATATAATTACTTAGAGATCTCGAGGTTTTGAGTTCCGATACTATCAATAACTAAAAACTTTATGTCACATTCAATCTCTTGCTGGCGGTGCCATTATTTCAACATTTTTTTAGTTTTTTTTTTTCAAAAACATCTAACTTTTTTTATAGCACGACAAGTGAACAAATACAATGACAAAGTGATCTTAATTTACACTTAATCAGTCGACTTCAGAAAGATAAAGTACCTCAATTTGATTGTATTTTTTTTTGTTACCTCATAACTCCATTATCTCTAAAACAATTTCAAAAATTATTTTTTTATCTGAAAGGATATACTTACAGATTGGTGTCATAGAAATTTTATCAAAATCAATTTAGTAGTTTAGTTTAGAAATAAAAATAACTAGTCATGCCACATTTATCCATTTATCTAATGTTTAAAAAATTAAAGACTTTTTACTTTGTGGAAAACATTTTTTTTTTTCAGAAATTAATTTACATTAACAAACTAGTCGTATTCACTAAATATTTCGTAGCTATATTACATTGATGATAGTCGAAAAATAATTAAACTTTATCTATCTTCTATACTTATAATAAATCTGTAGAGAGATCAATTCTGTACATGAAATATATTTCTAAAATAACTATCAGCGGGTGATTAGTGATCGATACTGATGCCAAAAATACAATCAGTAAAATTTTTGTCTGTCTGTCTGTATGTTCGTTATAGAAACAAAAACTACTCGACGGATTTTAACGAAACTTGTTACAATTATTCTTCATACTCCTGGGCATTTTCATCACGCTATGATCAATAGGAGCAGAGCAGTGAAGGGAAATGTCGGAAAAACGGGAGAAGTTACTCCATTTTTAAGCTTCCGTCGCGTGTGCAGCCTTAATGGCTATTTTTTAAAGTGTAAAAATGTCCACCCATGCAACGCCGGGACGGGCCGCTAGTCAAGAATACAATAATTAAGAATGAAAAAGAAAGTGTACATTATTCTCTCACCCCGCAAAATCAAAATGGCTACAATCGTCATAAAATAAAAAAGAGCCAAGCCAGATATCGATTGAAAAAAGAAATTCAAAATCGGAAATAAATATAAAGCTCCATAATAATAATACAGATAAAAATCTCCTCCTTTTGAAAGCGAAATTGTTAACAGGGAACAGAGCACTGTAAGTGGCTCAAACATTATCTCGTGCCATAGATATCCCGCGGGAGCGTCTCACGAGCTCTTATCCAATCAATTAGTGTACAAGATAATACGCCGCCGAAATCCAGTAATGTTCACTTGCCTCTCATGCCTGGGAGGTATTTATTTACTTACACTTTATTTCACTAATTATAAAAATTATATTATTTTAGACATAAACTATTATTAGCCGTTATTTTTTTTACCTATCCCAATAATGTAATACCGCGTTCGTGATTCACAGTTCATGCCAAAGGTTGACTAGTAGAGAATGTTACTAGCATTAAGTCCGCCTATTGTACCATATTTTCTGTTGGTCAATAAAGTAATTAAAATAAATAATCCTTATTTATTTAAATAAATTTATTGACCAAAAGAAAATGTATTGCAAAAGATTTAATGCTAGTAGCATTCACACACACAACTGAATTATAGTAATATTTTATGAAACTTGAAAAACAAACAAGTCCACGGCCCACCTGATGGATAGTGGTAACCGTCACCTATAGACGTGAACCGTTACCACATATATCGCAGAGTACACTGTAATGTCCATGGTACCTTTGAGCCCTGTAATATTACTCTGACGAAACAGAGCTAAAGGCTGCTTCACGCCAGAAACATAAATGGGACAGAGGTACCCACGCAGACAAGTTTTATGCAAAATCTCTCTCTGGAAGTTAATTTGCGATTTGATTGCTTTTCGATGTTACTGCTAAGCAATCTCTTCCAGTTAGACTCATGTTCTATGGTAAAACTGTCGAAAGAGATGTCTAAGTAATAATAATACAAAGATAAAAATACTAGTAAGTTAGGACTTAAGGCAAACATACCTAATACTTATTACATGACACAAAACAATAAAAATCTTGAAATTAATAATTAAATAAAGTCGCCATATTAGTATATTTTTGGCGGGCACGGCACTACATTTGTTTTTTTTTAATTGCAATGCTAAATGTTACATTTAATTACATTATAATTTTAAATGTATTTAGTACTAACTTAATGCCGCGACTTTGTCCACGTGACCGGTATATTAGTATATGGTACCGGTATGATAGACTAAATCGTTCTCCATCCAATATAGTTCGTGTAATTTTGTTTTAAATTTCTTAATGATTGGTTAAGCCGTTAAATTGCTATAAGGTATAATAGACAAAAAGACTGTGTCTCACAAAAAAAAACGATTACAGATGTAAGAAAAACTATTATTTTTATTTAAAAACTAAACTACTAAACCGTTTTTCTTAAAATTGCTATGGGACCAAACTGTAAGTAGGTATATTCCTTCAAATAAAAAAAGAATTTTCCGAATTGGTGGTTTCAAGTGATGACAGAGTTAGAAGTAAACAAATATAAAAAAAACCACCCACCCATTTGAGAACCTCGTTCTTTTTGAAGTCGAACGAAAAGAAGAAAGTATGATTTTCAATTAAATTGTATTTTTTATTTTCCTTTTTTTTTCTGTATGGTACTCGATAACTTAGCCAATTATGGACGGATTATGATTATTTTTAATCGGAAAAGTTTCATTCCGTGTTGCTTCTACATCTATTTCATTAAGATCAATACGTACCTATCTCTTAACTACAGTTTTTTTAACATGATTCAAATTATATTCATAACTCGAAGAAATTGTATTAAATTTTTTAATTACTATTTTAACACAACAAACTTACCTAATACTTATTACATAACACAAAACAATAAAAATCTTGAAGTTATTAATTAAATAAAGTCGCCATATTAGTATATTTTTGGCGGGCACGGCACTACACTTGTTTTTTTAATTTTGTGCACCGGTATTCAACCATACAGCCGCTCACAAAGCGCGGGAAACAAGTGTTTGGGTTTTCAACTCAGTCGACGGAAGCATATCGTTCATGGAGCTATTGTCTGGCCACTACCATTATTGTTTATTTGATGATTCCATGGTAAGCGTGAACCTAAATATGAAATAATGTAAAACTATATTTCTGACCTGTCATTATCTATTTTCGACGTACTATTTTTAGTAATTACTGAATACTTATATAATGTATCAAACTACCTAAATATTACACACAAACCATATTAAAAAAAAATCGAAAAACAGTTGAAGTATAGAGAAAGCTATAAAAGAAATCGAGATTAAACCTAATTATCTCTAAGAAATTAATTCCAGAAAAATTACTGCGCCCTCAATTGTAACAAAATTGAGAGTAATGTTAGGACTGCGAACAGAATTATCAATATCAGATCAGAATTAGAAATTATCGTATAGTTGTTGCATTAATACTTTCTTATATTACTTAAAAAATAACAATAGTTTATTTTTTCTGTGCCTATTATCGTAGATAGAGAACGGAAGGTACTATATTTAATCTATGTACGATAATGTAGTTTTCATGTTAAATCATATTCGGCCAATAAATGTTTTCTAATCCATTCACTAATTATTATTATCATTAGTAAGTAAAAAATAAACATCAAATACTTCTAACTACCCCAACAAAGAGAAGGGAAAGGGATTGTTAGTAATGAGATTTAACAGCCCCATTGCTAGCAATACACCCTATCAGATCGACCTCCACGGAATTTCCCCTGGAGACCATAGTGGTTAATTCTTATTCAATTGGTCACTATGGGCTAACTGACCTGCCTTCATCCTCACCTGTCACCCTTTACTGGTACCGCCGGCATATACCCATAGCGCAGTAAGGATTACCATTCCCTCTTCACCCATTAAAAGAACCAAAAACTACAGTCGTGAGGAAAAAACTTTGTATTACACATTATAAATTAATATTTATAAATTATTTTTTTATTAATTATTAGTGATTATATTTTTTTTATTAATTACATTTTTATTAATAACTTTTTTAATACAATTTGTGGCACCAATAAGTTTGCACGGCAGTGTAGAGCAGCGTGTAGGAAATAGTTTCGTTATCGGCCCCTCCAAAACACTTTATCTCGTAATTTCGTTCCAAATTTAGTTTACATTTGTGCCGTTGAATTAAAAAGCTATTAGGCACATCCGCGCACCTACATGTAAATAAATACATATATGTATGTCGTGACTTATTTACACAAATACTAGTTACAACCCCGACTTTGCTCACACGATTGATACAGTCGAAATTTGATACCAGGGTTATAAATCACATTGGGCACCTACAATCGTTTTTATTTTAATATTTGGCTGTTTACATGTTACCAAATGTTTTTTTCAAAATAAATATATAAAAATATCGTTTTGATTTTATACTATTTTTCCCCATTAGTAAACACAGTAAAGGGTACATATACATTTTTTAATTTGATTTAAAAATCAGACTTTTAAGTGTTAAACTATATGAAGACATAGGGAGATTGTAAAGAAATCATCTGGGTACATCTGTCTCACTCCTGTTTCTGCTGCAAGACCTTCGTATAAAACAAAAATGGTCTAGAAAGCAATGGCACAGTGTAGGTGGGAATTGTTAATAATGAAGACTAGCGGCCTCATTGCTATATCCTCTGTCAGGTCGACCTCTACGCGGTCCACCTGGAACAAAACGTGGTTAATTTTTCACATATTCTGAATATGAATATGATACTCATCACGGTGAGCTAACCTGCTTTAATCCTCACTTTGGTGAGAGATAATATCCTGGTGCCCCACCAGCATATACCGCTAGCACAGGCGGGGTTACAATTCCGTTTTCATCCATAAAAAAAAACACAGTATAAGGAGTAGTTCTTTATACTGTGTGTTAATATTTATTTATTTATACTTTTGTACACATTAAAATATGTCTACAGGATAGACTTAATGCCTTGGCATTCTCTACCAGTCAACCGTTACGCTCAACAAAGAGAGAGTAAATGGCGGTGCATTGATTTCAAATAATTTGTCAATTAACTAAATATTTGGACAGTAATAATTTATAAAGAGATCCGTATCCAGCAGAGTTTATTTAAACCTTATACAATCGACTGGGTTTAGTTCCCTATTGACCCCATATTAATTTAATTTTTTTTTTTTTTATCTTACTAGTATTTTTCACGAGTCCTAATTTTATTCCATTCTCATTGCATAATCCTCGCCCGCTATAAAACTGATCCGATGATTAAATGGCGGGCAAACTTGTCAAGCGGTTTGAACCGTGATTGTTATCGCCCAACACCGCCTTATCATTCGGAAACTCGGCCCCCTGGGGCGGAACTTTCAGAAATGACTGTTTATTATAAGTCAGCCTTGTGTTGTTTTTACCTAGCTAGATACTGTTCGTAATAATCATAGTTTATTGAAAGAAAGAACGAACATTCAAAAAAAATATATTAAGAATTATAATAACGAAACTATACACAAAATATTAATATATAAATAAAGAATATATAATAAAAATAAAATAAAAAAAAAACAATTCGTATTATAACAGTTTCATCCAAAATGAGTGTGTGTGTGCGTG
Source organism: Galleria mellonella (assembly GCF_026898425.1). Taxonomy (NCBI): domain Eukaryota; kingdom Metazoa; phylum Arthropoda; class Insecta; order Lepidoptera; family Pyralidae; genus Galleria; species Galleria mellonella. Next base: position 7,723,889 of record NW_026442086.1, on the reverse strand, counting down.
CGTCGCAATACCTGCAAAATGAGGTGCGTGCTCAGCATTTTGCTGTAGTGTCAGGGACACTACAGCGTTGATTTTCAGCACGATCCTCGGCAACCTACAAAGTCCTAAATGCATCAATTATAATTAACTGCCCACTGCTGATCATAGTCTCCTTCATGAGACGGATTTTCCTCTGTGCCCTGTAAATTCACGCCATATCCCACCCTTCAAACCGAAACACAGCCATGCAAACACAACTGCTTCACGGTAGAAACACGAATAGAACAGAGGTACCCAAGCAAACGACTTTTGTACAAAGTCTCCCTCTGATGAGATCAATCGGAACAATTCCTCATAGAAGTATTACTTTGTGAAAGACATAGACAACTTTTTATCCAAGACACGCGTCGAGTCGCGTACACAGAGTATAAAATAAAATAGCCCAAATTAATAACTTGCCAGAAACTTACCCCTTTACCTAATACCCTACAATATAGTACAGTAATTACACATTGGTCGTGAGCACACAAACTATTTCGTGCCATTCCGCAGTTAGCGCGGCGAATTAAAACTACAGCAATACAGAGTAACACCTGCCGGCACGCGACTCTGTTCAACTTCCATCGTAGTTATTAAGAGTACAGGCCGATTCCTATGCATCAATTTTTTTTAATTCGAGAAAATGACTTCTAATTTTGAATTTTTTTTAATAGAGACAGGATCTATGTCACTATTTCGAGATTATATCGAAATAAACTAGAACTAATCTCCTGATTAGGTACCTACAATCATAAAGGGAAATTTAATTTAATCTATATAATTGATATTTTATTTCATTGATTATATTTACTAAATGCTGGGTGGTGACCATGTTGGCAATAATAAATGTAAAGTTTTTTTTTTTAATTCATAATGTATGTAACTTTTTGTTGTTGTCAATGAATGTTTTCTTTCTTTCTTTCTTTCTTTCTAAATAACTAACTGTTTTTAGTCTATGAATAATGGAATGATAAACTAAGGCCACCCACATAGACTGCCATAAGAAACGGTCCTGAGCCACCTGCATCTACTAACTCCCTGCAATGCATTTCAGATCGTCACTCTATCCAGTAGGGGGGTCGTTATACTACGTTTGCCCATACGGGGTCGCCAGATTCATCCAGCTATGCGACCAGCTCGGGGTGCCATTTCAACTTGCTTATCCTTGGGACTATGTCGATTACTTTGGTACTTTTGCGGATATTCTCGTTTCGGATTCTATCAGGCAAAGAAACTCCGAACATAGCCCTCTCTCCATAAGTAAAGAGTAATCTGTAGCTTTCTCATACGGGCAATCGTGCAGGGCCATGTTTCGGTTCCATAGGTCATCCCTGGCAACACGCACTGGTTAAAGGCCTTCAAACTTTGAAGTATTTTTAATGAGATGTGGCATAGTTTCCCAAATGCTGCCCAACCAATTTGGATTCGTCGGTGAACCTCTCGATCGAAGTTGGAGTTGCCCATTCAGAGAACTTTTTTTTTTACAACACAGGGGGCAAAAGAGCATGCGGCTCACCTGTCGGTAAGTGACTACCGCCGCCTATGATGAAACTTTAGTTTATGGCGGGTTGTACGGTGATGAAAGTTAGCAGCAGGTATCAATTCGAAAACCTCCGCCTTCTTGTCAAATTATATGATTCTTGGTCAACGGGAAATACCCTATAGGTTTTGATTCCCTGTGTGAATGTCAAAATATATATATATTCTTTATTGCACTAAAACATACAGTAACAACAATAAGTTGATAACAATGTTAGCAAAGGTGAACTTATCTCTAAAAGAGATCTCTTCCAATCAACCTAACGCAGGCAGGCATAGGAAGTAGTGAGTGGACAGTAATTAAAATATATAAACAGAAATTAAAATAAATATTTACATAAATTATATATATATATATATATATATATATATATATATATATATATATATATATATATATATATATATGTTATTATTTATTTATTTATTTATTTATATATATATATTTATTACACCAACAGCATATTGCATTATAATATATAGGTATAACAAACATTAAATACAATACAATATTAATGCACATGCCTATTATAAGTATTCACAGCATTCACTTTAACATAGTTATACAGTGCGAGAAAATGAAGTAAATAATAAAAATAAACATGTAACCTAAGTTGTGAGCAATATCAGAAAATACGATTAAGAGTGAATTAAATTAAAAAAAATATTAAAAAAATATATATTATGACAATTAGAGTTAATGTTCATAAGAATATTATATATATATATATATATATATATATATATATATATATATATATATATATATATATTTGAAAGATACAATATTAATACATACATATGAATATAAACCTACATAAATAATAATATGATTGGAACATAAACGGTCATATCTTTTGATTGCGTCGATTTAGAAACAATTTTTCCACTGCTTTAAAAGATTGCAGACCTGAATATTTGATATAAATATCAACTTGATACCTCCACGCGTTCCTAAGATAACGCGTCTTGACAGACGGACGGACGGATGCACGGATAACGAAATGATCCTATAAGAGTTTCGTTTTTTCCTTTGGAAATGTGCAATCCTAATAATAGCAGGTGTTGTCGGCCCTTTAAACAGTATTCTATTATCTTCACGTCGTATCTCTTCGAAAATACTGCTACTTTTTTTTTATGGGTGAAAACGGTATGGTAACCGTAACCCCGCCTGCGCTAACGGGATACGCTGGCGGAGCACCAGTGAAGGGTGATAAATGAGAATGAAAACAGGCCAGTTAGCCCATCATGATAAATTCATCAGGAATTAACCATGATAGTTTCCAGGTGGAACTGCGAGGAGGACGACCTGGTTGGGTATATTACTAGCAATGGGATTCTCAGCCTCCATTACTAACAATCCCTTTACCCCCAAATACTGCTACTAAAAGTTGTCTTCGTGTGCAGGTAATCACACATAACATATACTAATGGCAGTGACAAAATATGTCTAATCAAATAACCAGCAACAATAACTTCAGCAAGATAACATCTTGTTTAGTAAAAAAATTGTACACACTTGCTGAAATGAAAAATTTTTTTATTACACTTCAAATAACCTTTATTTCTATTTACACAGAGTACAGTTTATTAAAGAGTTATTTATTACATTAGCGCGTTCTGCATATCAAGTAGATCTGTGCTAAATAAAATATATAATACGATCAAGTTTTATTTACAATCTATGTGACTAATTGTTAATAATTCAAACGATTGCTATATGCTTTTTCGTGTCACGCATATATTATACAAATACATAAATATATATGACATATATTGTAAAAATTTTAAGTAAAAACTATAAATATTTATAACTTGCAATTTTTATCAGTTTGGTCATTTTTTTAAAATATAAAAATAATATGCTCACGATTATAATTCCTGAATTAGCGGTCAGTCATTTGTCGACTGTTGATGTATGTGGCGCTGTTTTCCTTAGCATGTATAAATCCAAGATGGCCGCCTACTGTCATCTCTTAGGTTTAATTAATTCGCTACAGTGTATTCACTAACAATCAACCCCGGCGTCACGCGGGTAAATACCCATAAAATAAAACACATTCAATGTTAATCTCTAACAATTTTTAAAATCGGTTAAGTATTTTTAAGTTAAACCATTATAAACAAAAATCAAAACCTTTCCTCTTTATGATATTACATTGAATAGCATACTTGTTTCTATTTAGGCATGTGTTATTTACCTTACATTATCTATTATTCAACTTTTCTGATCCTTATCATGTATTTCATTGGTTAAAACTCCCTTTACTAAAATGCCCTTTCCCGAAATTTGTTTTTAGCGGATGCACTTTGTGCCGTGTCATATGAAGAGGAAAAAAAACATACTTTTATATAAATTCATTTTCATATACTATAATTTGTTACATATGCATACTAGAAGTCACAAGTTCAAATATAGGTAGTTACATTTATTATCAAAAAACTGATCGCATGTTATAATTTATTATATTCACACAACAAAATACACTTTTTACACAATACACAAATTATTTATTTGAAAAAACAAAAATCCAGAGATCGCTCTTAGCGATAAGGTCGCCCATTGTTTTCTCATTGTGATTATTTCTTGTAATTGTTTATATTTATAATAAGTTTACTATTGCAATCTTTTGGAGGAAACAATAAAGAGTATCTATCTATCTATCCAAAATTTAATATTAAACGAATATATTAGGGTTTTTAAAGGTGTACATCACAACGCAATAGGTTGCCAGTAAAAAAAAAAAGTATATATATCTTTATTGTACATATTGCACATTTCAACTAGGGCACGATGATAAATATAAAATCTAGTTTTTTTTTCTTCTTTTAGCTTCGGCTTAAATCTGTGTTTAATACATAAACATAAAATTATTACATGCTGGCAATAATTAACAAATTATTATGGTAATTTTTAATTATGAAAAGGGCAACACCTTTGCACTTTTTTCTTCTTTTGCTCGAGTTCAAATGTATCGCACGAATCTTCTTATAAACTTTTAATTAATAAAATCTTTATTTTTAATTTATATTTACTATAAATTAAACAAGGTGTTTAATTTCAAACGACTTGTATGTGCACCATGAAACATATGAGAACCCCTAGAGTAGGTATATAATACTGATTTTCATATTATGTAGTTTATTGACGTAACACATAATAATGCTCTCACTACAAACATATTCAGACTGTAAGGTGCTGCATTTATTTATATTCTATTTTGAAATTAAAAAAAAAAACAATATACAAAGGAATAACACCTGTTATGTCTCATGGAATAGCAACCACTTACCATCAGGGTATCTAAGTTGTATAAAATAAAATATTTTAAGGACCACGCAAAATATATTAGAACTGGGTCTGAGTACACGCTCCATAAAATTTTCTTCCTAAATCCGGATCCTGATTAATGGATTTTTTTTATAAATCATCCCTAAACCAATAGCCAGGGCTAAAACAAGATCTACGTGTTTTACGAGACAGTTCTGTTAAATTTGCATATCCGTTTAAAATTTTTTTTTACAGCTTTCTTAACAGAAGTTCTAGATTATACTTACGAGGTTTGTCCGGAAAGTACGTATAAAAGTTTTTTAAAAATTTTATTTTACAATTATTCAGGTAAATCAATTTTATCCCCTTCAAAGTACTCCCCCTGTGACATAATGCACTTGTGCCATCAGGTGGGCCTTCCCGTCGTAGCTTTTTTTATCTCATTTATGCCCCCATTCTAAGTTTTGGTTTAAAATCAAATCCGGCGAATATTTTAAGGACTCAAAAACTCACGGACAAATATATTAGAACTGCGCCAATTCTGGACGAACTCGTACACGAGCTCCATAAAATTTTCTCAACTCTGGCCTGGAGGGAATCCTTGATGATCCTGATTAATGGATTTTTTTCTTGATTTTTTTGTTCGTGGTTCCCCGGAATCATCAAATTCGTAAACCAATAGTGATGACTCAGGGTCTAAAACAAGATCTTCGTGTTTTTGATCGACAAAAGACAGTTCGCTTTCTTAGTGGTTCCCAAATTAAGCTCTTCAGGGTCTGACCGTTAAACGACGGTCCCCATTAACACAAGGATTTTGAATATCTAAATGAACTTTGAATTAAATTTGCATCATCCGTTTAAAATTTTTTTTGCCGACAGCTTTCTTAACAGATGCCGACGGGGTTTCGTTAGTTCTAGATTATACTTTGTTAGGGACATAAAACAAAACATTACCAAAACATATATTTAGGAATTCACGACAAAATACACATAAATCGATACGACTATTTTTACATTTAAAATATAATGTGTGCTTACGAAACTTTTAACAACAAAATAAAATAAAAAAAAGTTAATTAACAAAAAATCATATGGATTTTAAAGTCTGATTGAATAAAGGTGAAGAATGGTAAATATTTACTTTTAGTTTTCATTCCCTATCCAAACATAATATCTCTAAAGATATCATGTTAAGAGTATCACAAATCAGAAGAGATGGCGTTAGGAAACAGACACTAGTAACGTCATCCATCCATACAAGTATATCCAATATTTCAGTAATTTTAAATCTTTGTTTTACAAAAAACAAATTAGTATAGGACTAATAAGGGATACACACTTTTAATTAAGGGATAATTAAAGTTGGTTCAAAATTAACGAAAATATCACACAATACACACACACACATACATACACACGTAGAAAATACGATTGAATTCAAAATTCCTGAGTCTTTTGAAAAAAATAGTTTTTCGTAATTGCAGGACATAAAAAATGTTTAAAAACAAATTTATAAGCATCTGACCCTTTAATATTTTCTTGTAAATTTCAAATGCAATAAAAAATATAATTACATTTTTGTTCGAATCATACAAACCAGCCACTTTTTGGCACAGTTTATCTAAATTCATAGCCAAAGTGGCAACTGTGATTTCTGGCCAATTGTAGACATAATTTGTTAGGAAAAAAAATATCCCTAGCGCCACCTCTTGACGTACAATGAAATATAAACCATCGCCCCTTAGCTTTAAAGTCGTAATTCATTTGAAGGAAGTATAACTGTGTGCCATTGGTTAGGCCTGCATAAAACACCACATAATCAGCCTTTAACGTTGGACAATCCATAGCACTATAGAGCCACCTAATTATTTAAACATATACAGCTGTCAAACGACATTCGACCATATCGTTATCACGTTCAGGTGCAATTTCGCTAGCCTACTCCCAACGGCTCCGTTTGCCGCCCTTGCGCACGCGCTCAGTTTTGTCCTTCTCCTGTGGCTGTGAGGCGGGGGCGTTGACACCGGGCTGGATGGTGGTCACCGTTTGTTCCCACGAGTGGTCTGTAGATGCTGTGAACTGGGAAAAAACGAGACGACTGGTAAGAAAAGTACAATAAATAGAGACTTTTTGGGGAACAAAATATTAAACAGCCTGGCTCTTGAAATGGTGCACATATGTATTCTTGGATGTGTCTATTGCACATAACTGAAAGCTTCGTCCTGGGATGGGCACCAGACAATTCTGAGGTTTTATTTCTTATTATTTATTTTATTTTATTATCCCAATTATTTGGAATCAACGTAAAATGGTTTTATTAATTTTTTTTCACCAGAGGAAGACTTTGTACAAAAGTCGATTGCTTGGGTATCTGTCCCATTCGTGTTTCAACCGTGAAGCAGTTGTGTTTGCATGGCTGTGTTTCGGTTTGAAGGGTGGGGATATGGCGTGAATTTACTGGGTACAGAGGAATAACATCTGAGTCCTCAGGAATGGCAACGCATGGGGGGGTATCATGGGCGAAACAGTATACTCTGTTATGTCCATGGTACTGCTCAGTTCCATCAGGTGGGCCGTCAGCTTGTTTGCCATTCTAAGTTGTATAAAAAAAAATAAAAAAAAAAATTCATATCACACAGAGATTTGGGCTGTTAGTTTTCCAACCACCTGATGTTAACCTTTCTTAGAAATACACTTGTTGGTAGTATCCGCCACCTATGGTATGGAGAAAAGAATTGAGTTTCCTCAATTCAAATAGGAGGGAATAAATAAAAGAAATTGATAAATTTGGCAAAGTCAAGCGCACTATTAATCTCAAATCGTTAATATTAGCAATAAATTAAAAATATCTTACATAAGTTGGAATGACATCATTTGAGAGTTTATAACTGTGAATATTGTAAACAAAATGATGTTAGCAACACACCTGACTGTACTGCGACCTGAAGGCCTGTTTGAGCGACGCGAGGCGGTCGGTGGCGGGCCCGTGCGCCTTCTCTATGTTGACCATCGGGCTCGGCTCGTCGTTGTGCGCCGGCAGCCCCGGCCGCTCCTTGTAACTGTACACAACAATCGAGTGTTCACCACTTAAATGAACAGCTCACTAATTCGCCATTCCAAGTTGTGTTAAAGATATAATGAACAAGCCGCTACCCGAGCTGGTTTTCCGACTACATTCCTCAAGTCCACCAGCATATACGGATACTACATGTGGGGTTACCATTCCGTTTTTAAACACAAAAAAAAACAAAATTTCTCTCTGGTACTTTTCATCAGGTAGACCATCAGGCTGTGTGCTCTTCCTGATCTATATTTAATGTTTTAAAGGGGAAAGATTCGATTTTTCTATGTGTGTTTATAATTGATAAATTCAAAAACTACTCAATCGATTTAATTTTTTTTTTTTACACTAGCTACATTATCATATATAGTCTATATATTATAAAAAAAAAATTGTAACGAAAATTACAATATTTTAATCCAAAGTATCAAAAATTTGCTCATTACAGTTAATATTAAACACTAATTTATCTTTCTGGTTATCTAGCTGTGTAAAGCAGGTTGGCAACCACAGTTAGGCTTTGGTGATGTTTTAAAAAAGGCGCCACTAGGGCGGGACCGGAGCGAATTAGTAGTATTTAATAATAAAATATTATTATTGTATTATAAAACATACCCAAGTCCACAGCCCCCCACGTTCAGGTTCTTGGCTTTGCCCTTTTTGAAGCGCGACTTGCGGAACCACGCCGACTGCATCGCTAGCTGCATCAGATCTTCAGGCACCTCCTGTTTATCGGAAATCAATAATGTGACAAATACAAACGGATCTAAGTGGGCGAGGGGAGCCTGCGTAGAACAATGGTATAGACTGTGGCGTCTGTAAATAAATATTGTAAATATTCATCTCATAGCCACTTGTCAACATCATTACTTTCTTTTCCATCAAGTAGGTTAATTTAATTGTACATAGATATTTCACCTCTTTCTATCTTTCGCACTGGACGTACAGACATGACAGCGATGTTTACTTCACACATTTCTGTCATTCTCTCATTATATGAAAATCAATAATATAATCAAGTTGGTTGTTACTTATTTCCTCCAAACAACTACAAAACAATGAAACAGTAAGGGATTACTACTCCAGCGTAAACCTTGCCATCACTGTGAAATAGTAAATTCGGAGGCCGACCACATACTCATTTGTTGTAATAACCGGCCGTAGTACCTTCCTAATGCTCCTCAAATATTGCGTCTAAATTGCGCCCACCACGTACCCTTTTGTATAGGCATTCCGTCGTCCGTATCCAATAGCGAGGACGGGATGCCTTAAATACTGTACCGCAAACCATCAAAAAAAAACCCTATTATTGGGAGATAAGAGATCGTTGTTAATGGAGCATACTGGTGTCATTGTTAGCAATATATCCTGTCAAGTTGACGCTTACGCATTACCCTCTGGAAACCATCACGCTTAATTCATCTACGAATTAACAACAACAAAAAGTTACATAAATTATGAATTAAAAAAAAAAAGCTTTATATTTATTTCATCGTGGTCACCACTGCATGTGCTGCAGTTAATTGCTACAGCGATATTCTGGTTTTTTCATCCGACGACATCATTCCTCATATATATATATATATACATATACATATATACATATACATATATATATATATACATACACATATACATACATATATACACACACATACACATACACACACATACACACACACACATCTACGAATTAAGCGTGATGGTTTTTACCATCGTGATTTCATCATGATGAGTCAACAAGTTTTTTCATCCTGTTCATTCTTCATGGCCCTGCTAACATTTTTTTTTTTTAATGGGTGATAATGGAATGGTCATCGTCACCGCTATCAATATACACTGGCGCCCCGCCAGTGAGATATCATAGGTGAGGACGCGGGTCCCATCGCGACTAATTCAACCAAGAATTATTCATGGTTTCCACACATTGAAAAAAATAGGGCATATTGGTAGCAATGAGCTGTCAAATGGCAATGCAGCCAACAATCTCTTTCCGTGCACGTGCCGTTGGCACGGGCAGAGTGCAGGTGGCGCGGCGGGTGCGTGTGCGTGTCCGCACGTACCTGGTGCACGGCCTCCAGGTTGCGCAGCAGGTGGCCGGCGAAGTCGCGGTCGCGGTCGCGCGCCAGCAGCGAGTAGGCGCGGCCGCGGACGCCGGCGCGGCCCGTGCGGCCCACGCGGTGCGTGTGCGTGTCGATGTCCCGCGCCACCGTGTAGTTCACCACCGTGCGGATGTGCGGGATGTCCAGCCCGCGCGCTGCCGACAACACGTTTTTTTTCTTATACAACTTAGAATGGCAAACAAGCTGACGGCCCACCTGATGGAAAGTGGTAACCGTCGCCTATACACATGAGCAGTACCATGGACATAACAGAGTATACTGTTTCGCCCATGATACCCCCCATGCGTTGTCATTCCTGAGGACTCAGGTGTTATTCCTCTACACCCAGTAAATTCACGCTATATCCCACCCTTCAAACCCAAACACAGTCATACAAACACAGCTGCTTCACGATAGAAACACGAATGGGACAGAAGTACCCAAGCAATCGACTTTTATACAAAGTCTCCCTCTGGTAAAATACATACTCCTACTGCATGTACGTCTACTCGCTCTCCTTGTCACTACCAGCGACTTCGTTTAGTTAATACCTATTTACGTATTTTCGTTCTCTTGTTTGCTCTCTCACTTGTGATGGCGCTAAACAGGATATACTGATTACTTTGATTTATATTTATATAAAAACGTAAAATATATTTTTATTTTTAAATACATTTATTTATTTATTGGAAAACGTACAGCTGAATTACAGTCAATACATAATCAAATTTATATCTTTGTTAAGCCATGAATCGTTTTCACATTTGCGATGTATATTAATTTGCAAGCAATACGTACACTTGTATATTTATATCAGAAAAATAGTTTTTAATTGTAATTAAAAAATCTAGAAAATTTTTAGTCTAATAACTTGCAACTTTGAAATAAGTGTTCGTCAAAGATTTCAGAATAGAATAGAATAGATGGAATGCATAATTCACTTAGTGTGTTGCTCGTTGTATTTATAACATTGCCAATGCGTTAGAGAGGGATAGACATATAAAAACGCATCTGCCTTTTGACTAGTTCGTAGAAGACAAATTCATCAAGATATGGCTTGGATTTTATTGGCCGTATAACCCTACCAAATTCAAATACAACCTGCTCGCATACTTTCTATATAAATTGTGTCGAATATACAATTTAGTAATAATTGACATATCTCAATGAATAAAAATTTTACGAGTACATACACATTTCCTATACACTAGCCTGTTATGAACTGAGAAAAATAGCAATTGATGGTGTATGTTTCGTCCTTTTTTTTAGTAGTTATATTTTCTCAACCATCTTGGAAATGTGAGCATTATTTTGACAATCTTCTTCGAGATAAATCAAAATTACCGTACGGGCCAGATAAAAGTTGTATGAAAATCCATTTCTGTCGTGTTTTGCTGCTAGATAAATTACTATGTAAACTCATCTGTCCTGTAATTTAAAAATGGAATCACCTTTTACTTCAAAACATGGCTACCAAGGAGGTAACTAATAAAGTTTTATTTAAATTTCGAACTGGCTTGCAAATAAAAAGCTGTTTATTGAAAAAAAAAGGAATGTCATGGCGCGTGAAAAATTATTATTGTTCGTTATTCGTCATTGAACTTAAAAAGTAAATATATGTTTTTGATTTCCGCGCATTGTTTAAGAAAAGTACTATACAACCCTTGGCCATAACTGGGCATTGATGGACTCACGTATGTGTGCCTTAGCTACGCCTCAGCCCACATTTGCACGTTCGTCCATCAATGCCTCAGTTGCTGGCCGCTGCAGTAATGTCCTATTGCATAAGAAGAAAGGAGGCAACCATATGATCTACAGTGTTTATTTTATCATTCGTTCCTTCAATTCCTTGTTCTTAGGTGTTAATTTAGATTAAAAAAAAAACACGAGTCTGTCAAGTTGACGTTTGGCTGACTAAAGGTTGAATTATTTTTTACACTCGATTCTATATCTATGTAATCTAAAAATAAGTATTATTTCTCACCAGCGACATCAGTAGCAACGAGTATATTGTTCTCCTGCCTCTTGAACGCTGTGATCACCTTGTTCCTGTCCGCTTGGTCCATGTCGCCGTGCAACAGTAGCGCATCGTACTGGTGCACGCCAAGGTTGGCTGCCGTTTGCTCTGCTTCTAACTACGTATGAGTGAGCGAGATAAACATATACCATACACCTCTAGCTACATAATTCTGAAGGCAAAAACTCATTTTAAGAAGGACTTACGAGTAAACTTACGTTTTAAATAATTATTCAATAATTTCAAAATATATTTGCTTTAAAAATGGTAATTTTTTTTTATACAACTTAGAATGGCAAACAAGCTGACGGCCTCACTGATGGAAAGTGGTAACCGTCGCCTATAGACGTGAGCAGTACCATGGACATAACAGACTATACTGTTTCGCCTATGATACCCCCCATGCGTTGCCATTCCTGAGGACTCAGGTGTTATTCCTCTGTACCCTGTAATGGCAAACATTCACTAACTTGGGTGTAAATTGTCTTAAGAATATTAGCATAATAAAAAAAAAAAACAAGATACATACTTTCTTTGTAACGAATATCAAAACGCTGCCCTCCGATAGAAATTCAACTAAGTGCTGTAGAAGCCAGGGCCATTTTTCTTCTGGTTTGTTGAATATTCTGAAAAATAAAAGAAATTGTATAATATAACCAAATCATATTAACAGATCTGTGATCTGAAGTTAGAATGGAAACATATGTTGAACAATCTATACATAAGGGATTATATTGAGAGTGCGGAGGAAGTGGTACCTGACGTGCTGCGCGACGAGGTGGCTGGCCTCGCCGGCGGCGCCGTGCTGCACGCGCACGGGGTCGTGCAGCGCGTCGCGCGCCAGGCGCTCGACGCGGCGCGGGAACGTGGCGCTGAACAGCAGCGCCTGCCGGTCGGGCCGCACGTGGCTGCAGATGCTGCGCACCTGCGGCTCTGCACGCGCACCGATACACGACTATCAAGTAAACGACTAAATATAATGTCAAACAACATCCGCGCCCACTAATACCGACACGTGACGATGTTGTATGAAACATTTTGTTGATGCCGCTCATGCTGTCCAAGCCACTTGGTATAAGATTTATTTCAATGTCTTCATTTGTACCAGTGCATTTTACTTTATTCCCCTAATCACCTTCTATGATAACTTGGTAAAGAAAAGGAGTAATAACATATTTTGTTATTACTCTGTCATCACCCAATAATAAATTGTGTTGCAAAATAAAAAAAAAACATAGACTTGAATCATGGGGAAATAGGCATTTTGACTTAAAAACCAAACTATACTCAGTTTCAATGATTTTTTATGAGACTAATCTGAAAGTATATCCTTTACAATCGATTTCTGACAGAGAAGAAACCAATTAAAAAAAAATGCAACCGAATTCAAAATTTCCTTCTTTTTTTAAATTGACTGAAAAAGATAGTTTATTAATTAAATAAATAATAAAATAAAGTAAGACGTTAAAAATTAGACAATAAAAAATGTTCAACAACTTACCAAAACCCATGTCGAACATTCTGTCCGCCTCGTCCAACACCAAGTAGGTAACTCGTTGAAGGTTGGTCGCTTTGCATTTGATCAGATCTATTACTCTACCGGGGGTGCCCACTATAATTTCCGCTCCGCCGCCTGAAACAACCATATCAATGTAGCTGGTACGGAATCAGAGAGGATTAAAATAGGGGGAAAGGGATTGTTAGTAATGGAGACTGAGAATCCCATTGCTAGCAATATACCCAACCAGGTCGACCTCCTCGCGGTTCCCCCTGGAAACTATCATGGTTAATTCCTGATGAATTCATCATGATGGGCTAACTGGCCTGTTTTCATTCTCATCTATCACCTTTCACTGGTGCTCCGCCAGCGTATCCCGTTAGCGCAGGGGGATTACCATACCATTTTCACCCATCAAAGAAAAAAAGAGAGGATTAAAAAAGCTACTTTACACGAATCATAAGATGATTCATATAATAACCCAGCCAAGTTTAATAGGCATTCCGCGCTGAGGGCGTAATGTTAACTAGTTCAGATACATCGGCGGGTAATACTACTAAATGTATTCGTGTAAAGAGGCTACTTTACCCCACTGTGAGTTTATTATTCTTTATTGTACACAAAAGGTTATTGAAATGTAAAAACAAACATAATAGTGCACAAGGGCGAGCTTATCTCCAATGATTTTAAGAAAAATTTATACCATAAATACAACTGACGATAAAACCACTTTCCATCAGGTGGGCAGTTAGCTTGTTTGCAATTCTAAGTTGCAATAAAAAGAAAAAAAATCAGGCATCGTGCCTACTAAACACTCATACCTTCTAACGCTTTAGTCTGCTCCCACTTGGATCCACCGCCGTAGCAACACACGCATCGTATGTTGTAAACCTTTCCGAATTTTTTCGCTTCCATGTATATCTGAAATAAAAATAATTCCTAAAGCATTTTTTGTTATACAACTTAGAATGGCAAACAAGCTGACGACCCACCTGATGGAAAGTGGTAACCGTCGCCTATAGACATGAGCAGTACCATGGACATAACAGAGTATACTGTTTCGCCCATGATACCCCCCATGCGTTGCCATTCCTGAGGACTCAGGTGTTATTCCTCTGTACCCAGTAAATTCACGCCATATACTACCTTTCAAACCGAAATACAGCCATGCAAACAACTGCTTCACGGTTGAAACACGAATGGGACAGAGGTACCCAAGCAATCGACTTTTGTACAAAGTCTCCCTCTGGTATATCCATCCTATAAAAGACTGAGGCTCGACTTCACCTCCCTCTGTGTGTTCTAATACTTGTATAACAGATTATGTACTGAGAAATCATTTGAAATGCTACCCACAGCCCCCTTTTATCATCGCACCACTTGGCATCGACAGGGAGTTCATCCTCACACGTTCAAACAGTGCAAAATGCAATGATTTTTTTATACGGTTTCTGCTTTCCATCAGGTGGGCCGTCAGCTTGTTTGTCATTCTATAAAAAAAAAGAGAAGAAGGTAAATAGCGTACCTGCTGCGCCAACTCCCTAGTGGGCGCGAGTATAAGACCAATGGGCCCGTCTCCTGGCGCCAACTCTTTCTGGTCCATAATGTGTACCAGTAGGGGCCACAGGAATGCTGCCGTCTTGCCTGATCCAGTGCGGGCAATACCTATAAAAATGATGTAAAAATAATACATGACATTTCGCCTATTCCGTGGCAACGCATGGGGGGTATCATGGGCGAAACATTATACTCTGTTATGTCCATGGTACTGCTCATGTCTATAGGCGACGGTTACCACTTTCCATCAGGTGGACCGTCAGCTTGTTTGCCATTCTAAGTTGTATAAAAAAAAATTCCTGCTGCTAAAGAATATGCAGTGTTTGAGTTTTAAAAGTGCAATGTGGTAATAAAATTACTGGGTTTCTGACTCAACATTACAAGAATCGAGATATTCACAAAGTTTCAACCAAGGAATATAATACTCCTCTGGCTGGACCGATACTGGAGATGTTACCTCACAAACACAGAGCACCACGTCTGTATATAGGCGCGTACATTCAAATAGACTTGTTTACAAATACTTTGAAAACGTCATTTATTTTTTAAATCTAATGCAGGGTTCGGAGAATTATTATTTATTGAAAAGAGCCCGCAAAAAACTCAACAGTTACTCTTTTAAATCTCCGTTAATATTATGTGTATTTATTTAATTGTTTATTATTTCAGCCCTTAACTGTCCACTGCTGAACATAAGCCTTTCCTATAAGGGGAGCTTTTCCAGTAGTTGCCACGCTTGGCAGGTGGGGTAGCAACCGCAGTTAGGCTTTTAGATGTTTTAAGAGGGACGATGCTGCCTATCCCTAGCTCTCCCTTAGTCGTCTCTTATGACACCCACAGGAAAAGAAGGGGTAGCCTATGCTGGGAGCACACGATGGATTAAATAAATGTACTATGTTTAAAATTACATGATCGTTAAAAGCCCATGCACGCCGGACTACATTGAAGTGAATGGCACAGTATACCTATGAGGTCCCTGCCGGAGAGCGCGGCGGGCACGCCGGCCGCCTGCACGGGCGTGGGCTGCGAGTACTCCGAGCGGCGGATGGCGCGCATCAGCTGCTCGTCGAAGCCCAGGTGCGCGAAGCTGCTCACCGGCCGCGGCGGCTCCGGGCCCGTGATCTGCCGTGCAAGCTATGCGTCATGCTCGGGAACCACCACATTGTACCGAATACCATTTGTGCTATGGTTGATTTAAACCAGGCTCCCAAACTTATTTTGTCTACTACCCACTTTGAGAATAAATTATTTTTTAGCGCCCCTATGTATTCGCCTACTTTAAAACCACTTTTACTTCGAGATCAACAAATCATCCCCCAAGCCTCAACACGACGCCCCCATTTTTTTCTGCGTCTCTTATCACCCCTCTTTAGGCCTGTAGTGCCGACAAGGAGGCATTGTCGCCCACTTTAGGAAAGGCTGATTTAAACTATCAGTGTAAAATGAAGAAGCGAATGCCATTTCGATGACATGAGATTCTTAAAAAAAAAAAAGGGGTAAAGAGATTTCTTTAGGGTTTGTAACGCGCGCGTAATGCACCTGATATTGCACGCATTCATGCTAAAGTTCAAGCTACGGTAACCTTACATAACTTACCATCAGGTGGGCTATATGCTTGTTTGTCACCTCAATGATATAAAAAAAAATTTATGACAAAACAGATACAGATATAGAATGCAAAAGGATGTGGGACCATACTATTGTGATTAGATAGGCTGTACTATCTAAGGGAGAAGTCGAAATTTCTTAAAATCTGCATATATGCATAAAAAAAAGTTATGTAAGTGGAAAGAAAACAAGATATATGTCTAAAAGTAACTGTAGAATGAAACCTTCCATTGATTAACTAGTTTAACAATTTTGCACCATGGAAAATTGAAGTTAGATTATGAACAACACAAATTCATACAATAAACGTTCTTTCACTCAGTACACGAACAAACAAAATAATTTATTCAAAGTAAACAAAGCTATTTTAACAAATAAGAATACCTTCACTCCCAAATTCTTCTTCAGTTCCTCGACCTGTTGTGGGGTTAATTTCTCTATATCCTCGTGTGGTGTGTAGAAGTTCTTCTCAAATGGCTCATATACTATCTCTGAGTGATCAATAGGAGGTAGTGGATCTATATACTTCTTTTTAGGTGGCGCTATTGGATTACCATCTTGATCATACTCTATTTCAACATCAGATCCATCGTCACCTTGATTTAAGGGATTTTCTTCCATATATCTGCATTGAAAACACCATGTTAAATTTTTACCAGAGGGAGACTTTGTACAAAAGTCGATTGCTTGGGTACCTCTGTCCTATTCGTGTTTCAACCGTAAAGCAGTTGTGTTTGCATGGCTGTGTTTCAGTTTGAAGGATGGGATATGGCGTGAATTTACTGGGTACAGAGGAATAACACCTGAGTCCTCAGGAATGGCAACATATGGGGTGTATTATGGACGAAACAGTATACTCTGTTATGTCCATGGTACTGCTCATGTCTATAGGCGACGGTTACCACTTTCCATCAGGTGGGCCGTCAGCTTGTTTGCCATTCAAACTTATATACAAATAATAATAATAATAATTAAATCCATAATTAGTTTATAGTTGTATCTAAACTGTCTAAAAATGTAAAAATTGACAGAACTCTTAACAAATATTTTATCGAAACAATGCTACCATGAGCAGAACCAACTTATAATAACTTTCTTCATCGTCCATATCGTCAATGTCCCCTCTAGTGCCTCTGCTGCTGTCACCCTTGCCGCTGGCGGCATTCTCCTTGCTGGCCACCATATCCTTAGCAGCTTGCTGCTCCAGACCTGCCATGTACGCATCTAGAGGATCCTCTTCATCATCATCTGCCTGAAAATAAACCAATCACTTTCTTATCTATACTATAAACAAATTTATCACATTTTGAAGTTACATTTAAAAATTTAAATTGTAAAAACTTATAAACAATTAATTTATAGACAGTTTTGTGACTATTTTATAATATAATATAGTTTTATTTTGTTTTACTACTTAAAAACATGACTATTTAAAAAAAAATCCCTGAACTTTATTGCCTTTAAATAAATTGTTCTAAACAATAACAAAGTTTGTCATAAAGTTTTAACTGCATTTTTTATGGAAGACATAAAAAAGCCATTGAAGTCACAGAAGTACCTTATTAAATATGTAATTACCTACTTAATAAATCAATATTTATGAACCTATATAAAGCAAATAGTCCATAACTAACTTTTAGCAGCGACTTTGTCCGCGTGACCTTGATATATTTACTGACCAAAGTAACCTATATCCTTTCGATCCCATACAGTATGTGTACACCAAAATTCATAGATTGGTAGTCGTTAAGACGCTATAAAGTAACAAGTAAATAAACTCACTTTCATATTTATAAGTAACTAGGGGCCCGTCCCGGCTTCCACAGGTGGACATTTTTAAACTTCGACAAAAAAAATCAATTAAATTTGTCCAAAAATTTTTCAATATTTTTTTTTTTTTTTTTTTACAACACAGGGGGCAAACGAGCATGCGGCTCACCTGATGGTAAGTGACTACCGCCGCCCATGATCACCCACAACACCAGCGGCATTGCAGGTGTGCTGCCGGGATAGGAATATACTCTTTTCTTGAAGGTTATGTTGTCGTATCGGTTCGGAAATACTGCTGCTGGAAGTTGATTCCAAAGAATGGTTGTGCGTGGAAGAAAGTGCCTTGAAAAACGCACGGTGGAAGACCGCCACTCGTCCAGATGATTGGGATGAAACTAAATATGTCACATCCGTTGCGTAACAAGCCCCGCGCGAATGAATCTATCAACTTTCAAAATGTAAAAAGTGGTCATTGTGACATAAGGACAATAGTTGGACATATTGTAGATTTTTTAATAGTTATTGATATTTTTACACCTTAAGTTACATTACTAAAGTTTTACTAAGGATCCCTAATCTTCTCTAGCAATAGCCTATGTTACTCAGGGTGAATGTAGCTTTCTAATGATGAAAGAATTTTTGAAATCGGCAAAATAGTTTTTGAGTTTATTCATTACAAACATACATATACACAAAAATACAAATCTTTCCTCTTTATAATATTATTGTAATGTGTAGATGTAGAAGAATTCATTATCACCAATAATATTAACAGTATATTGTGTATTATGTTATAATTATGCATTTATTATTTCCTATCCAAACACTTTATAAATATGTGAACTAACCAAGAGTTCTTTAAATTATTCCAAATAAAAGTTAGTTTAGAAGTTCCAAGTGACAAGTATGTAAATACTAAAAGTGAGAAAAATGACACAGTTTATGTAAATAAACTTACCCTTAATATTGTTTTTTTTTTGTTTTTTTATACAGAATATTTAAAAATCCTAATGTTAATATAATAATTTACATTGGGTTTCCTGCTTTTATTTAATGTAGAAAGAATTATAATTTAATGCAAACATATAAGGCTTTTCTCAGCAGTGGACAGTTAAAGGCTGATATGATGACAATGAATCAATTTAAAAAAAAACAGATTGAGAAGTCCCATACAATGTTTATCTATTTAATTTGTAATATAGTATCAGCCTTAATAAATATATATTTAAGTCTATTATGAGACACTTAACCCATGCAATATTCAATTCAAACTATATTTACCCTGGCTATATAAGCTAGGGTGGAATGCTAGTGGCCAATAAAATTGATATATTTTTCAAAATAATACCTTTGAACTGCTAGCAGCCTCATATGATGGACTCCCAGGAGCTGGTATGTATGCCAAAGCTGGTGTTGGAGGCTCATCATCTTCATCAAAATATCTGGCACAATATAATGTTCAATTACCATAAACAAACCTTCATAGACAAGATTTTTTTTATTATTGTTTGTGTACAATATGCCTATAAAACATCAAAACACTCTGACTAATATGCACAGTTGGAATATATGCAACTAATTATTAATTGTTAATTACAGGCTTTCATAGAAACTACCAGAAAGAACAGTACTAAACCAGCTGTACAAATATGCACCAATTCCCTGCAATTGATATTGTTGTACAATATAGTATAACATAATTTATATAACCAGATTCCATTGTCCACATAATGCCTGTGCCTTGCTTTTTAATAATAATCAAATATACCTAATACAAGGAAACTTATATGAAATTAAATACACTAACTTCATACAAAATTTTGCAATAACTGTTTTACTTTTTCTAGTGAATTATAAAAACAATATTAAAATTGTCGTTGATACTGCGAGCAGAACAATAATTTTATTGTAAATATGGTGAATTTAATTTACAGTTATATCCAAAAATAATAAAAATAAATACAACACTTACTCATCCTCAGTCTTTGAGCGTTTCTTGCCTATCGCACCCCAGTTGCCAGTCACCGCGTTCTGTGTTATTGAATTCATGGTGGAATACCCTTGTTTGGAGAGTCCAGACGTGGGGGGCGGCACGGCATGCATAGGCGCCGTCGGAGGAGGCACGGCGTGTAGCGACACGTTCGAAGGGTTCCGCTTAGGCATCGTAAACCCGGCAAACCCAAACCCCTTACTACCACTCCCGCCTGAATTATAACTCATCTTGATTCCGGTTTCACTGTCAATAACAAGCTCATCCAAATAGTGAGGTTAGATATGGGTTTGTTTACACTGATTTTCTTTTCACACTGGGCTTATATCAATTTAAAATTGAAACTATAAATAACTATTTGTAGCTGCGATATTAAAATTTACGTGCAAATGTTTATTCTTATCGATAAATAAACGTATAGGTAATCGACAAAATGTAGAAACTATGAAGCCAGCGAAGCAACTGACATTTACATTTGATATCTTGACATTGAAGGATGTCACTTGACAGTAACAATTCTGAAGTGTGATTTCTTTAAAACTATTTTTAAAATTAAAATATTAATTTAATATCACAGCGTCATTTTTTGCGTTAGGACCAATATTAACTAATTTTCTAACTAATAGATTTAAATTAAAATAGAATCGACCCTAAGGGACGAATTTTAAAACAACAATAACATTTACACGTAGCATAGCCACTAGCGATTATTCAAAAAATAATTTAAATATATTTCACAATTTATAAATATAAAGCAAGTCTGATATCAAATATTTAAAATCTTGTCTAGAGTTCTAAACCTAGTCTAAAAATAGTTCAACTAAATAACAGATTAAAAATAGTATTTGAATTGATTCTTTGTCATGTAACAATTTTAATCATTACGGCCGATTCTGAGGGCCATTTCTCTAAATTTTCCTTTTAACCCATATTTTAATTTGATGATTTTATAAAATTAATCTTTCATAAATTTAATTCACAATATTTTTACTTAAATCTGTTAGAACTTTAATTGATATTAATCTTTAGAATAAAGATTTCGCTGTATCATCAAACTGAAATTTTAATTTTAGAAATATGTTTAGAGAACTGGGGCGCCTCAGAATCGACCATAATAATTTAATTCAATTACTTCATTATAAATCATAGTTTTTCTAATCTGTAGAACTGTAGCTGTCAGTCAACTCAGTTATCAGTCATCTCGGTAAATGATAATAGCATTTTTGACACTTGTAAACAATTACATACAAATTATTATTCATAAATTCTTTATATTTACCAGTATAAAGAAGTGAAAGCAACCCGAAATATGTATTTCCAATTGTGCACATTAATATTTGCATTCCTCACAATTTCCAATGTAGAAGCTTCACAAGGCTATGATTTTGGTGATTTCGTAGCTACTATTTTAGGCATCGGAATTGCCGTAATTGGTATTCTAGCATGTTTGGGAAATTACGCCAGACAAAAAGCCAGAAATGAGTTTATATAAAAATTAAAAAAGTAAGTAATAATTTACTGTAACTGATTTTATCACGTAGAAAATAAAGGTTTTGTTACAATTTTAAGTACCTACAGTTATGTTTTTATTGCAGGTTGCCTGAATATCATGAGTAACTAAGAAGCGACTAATAATATTGTATACTAAAACATATACTATGGTTATCCATTGTCCTTTTTCAAACATACCTATGGGGCTGATTGTTTTAGACATTTAAACTTTTGTTGTTTATAATATTTTTAAACTTGTTCACAATTTAAACGTTGAAAATGTGATTATAAGCATAAGTTCAATATTTACAAAGAATTAACCTCTTTCATCAGTTTATTTGTAAGATTGCCGTTTCATTGTGAACTTATAAAATGATTCAAGGTAAAATATATATAATACAATGTATATTTAATAGATAGTTATCAAATAAAATATGTTAAGTAATTGTATAGAAAATATCTTAATACATGTCATATGTCTAAAGTTTTGTTACCAATAATTCTTCATTTCAGATATAAATAAATATTTTTTTAATCATTAAATGTTATGCACCTATTTAATGATATTTTAATTTAATATTGCACAGAAAAAATAAAGCGATGTTTGTTGTAAATAATTTATAATGAATAAAAGAAAACTTCATCATACTTTCGGACGACACACAAACCAATCATAGAAATTCATGATAATGTTATTAAATTTGGCTTAACTTATGCACTATTTTGTTTTTCTAAAAGTTCTATTTCTTTTATAATGTCATTTTTCTTTGACATCTTTTCTTTTTGATCTTTGTCGGGATTTTTAAGAGTCCCAGATTTTATTTTCTCTTCCAAGCACTCAATGTCCCGAAGTTTCTTTCTTAGATTCTTGAGCCTTTTAGCTGGGTCAGCTGACTGTGTACTATTAGCTGGTAATGATGATGATGCACTACTAAACACTGGTTCTGTTATCTCGCATTTGGCAAGTTTATCAACTGCTTCATCTACACCTGCAAACAAAACCATATAAATGTAATCTTGGGAAGTCTAATTTATATACAACAATGCTTAGCAATTTTATAACTCTCAATTTAACATATTGGCAACATTACTCTTTTACCTAGTAATATAATGAAACAAAATTTGAGTAACTACATACTTGATATTAATGCACATGATGATTCTAATTCTATTGCAGAACAAACATGACCTAGCAAAAGAAGTAATTGTAAACATTTATATAATCATTATTCCTCTAGTTTCCCAAGTATTTAACCAAGATTCTTGTTGAGAGGCCTAGTATAAGCAATTTAATATGTAACAATTTACAAACAAACCTGTCTTCTTTTTCTTCTTCTTTTTGTCCACATTAATAATCATGCCCGGAATAGGTTGTATGAGCCCGCTTTGATTTTTCTTAGACTTTTGTGCTGCTGCTACTATTTCAGGAGTAAGACCCACTGGTAAACCCGTATTCTGTCGCGCTTTAAACTGTTTTCCTTTACTCTCATACAGTGGCACTTCCTCTTGGGGTACATAGCCCTCCTTTATTCGCCTAGGCTTTCTCCATGTACCATCTGGTCTTTGAGTAGCTGGGATAAATTTGCAACCTACAAAAAATACTGCTATAATAATGCTACTAACGGATATTCATGTTAGTAATTAGAGAGTTAACAAAAACTCTAATTATGTGTATTGTTCACTTAATCACGTCTTCGTACGGCGCGCCGTTAGAATCTACAACACGAACTCACCGAGTCGTAACGAATCAAGTTACTTCAATGTTAATAATGACAATAATAATAGAATTAATCTTACAATGATTTAAATAGAACTTATACAAAACGAAAAAAATTGTAAAATAGAATTCGAATTAAGCCCAAACTAGAGAAACTAGTTTCGTTGATATTACAACGGTCTCACCATCAGCGTCGTGTTCATATGCCGTGGTTGACATTATTGCACATGAATTTTCTGTTTTACACGCACTATTTATTCAACATTTATCTTCAGTTTGTTGTCCCGATTCTTTTTATAATTCCCGTGTATAATTTTCGTATAATTTTAATAAACAGATCCCTTTGACACATTGCGGTCCATATCATTGCCATATAAAATTCTTGACTTCTCCCTCAAATGCTGCAAATATAAATCTATGCCATAATTTTTCTTTAATAATATACCTACGATTTCCTATATTACATAAGCTAAAGAATGCGTAACGTGCTGAATTTTACATTTATTTATTTAATAAATAATTTCATTGGTACATATTATGAGTCTATATAATGCTCAATAGTGTTCAAAAACGCGAAAAGTCCCACCCGCATTATTTTTCTACATAAAATTTTTATACAATATAATTACTAATTTATCTGAAATAGTGAAAAGAAACAAACTGGCAATTCTATCGCATACCGCAGACCAAGAATAGTAAGTACTTTCTTTAATCTATGACAGAAACTACAAGGAAGAATAATTTGGTAACAAAAAATAATAAAAAAGAAACATGAATATTTCAATATATTTTAATAGAATTTGCAAAAAGGATGTAATAACTTTTTAATTAAAGTAACATAGATTTATCTAAGCAAATATATAGATACTTTTTTAGTCGTACTAAAAAAATACTCTTTCTAAGACAGTCTGGATTTTAGAATTTTTGATTGACATTGACATTTTTTTTTATTGTAATTTCAAAATAAATACAACTGTTCTCCAATCTACTCAAATAATTTATTTATTCGTAATTCAAATCAAATGAAACTCTTTCTTAAAACCTCAACTAATTAGAAAATCTTTCTTTTGTTCTTATTAAATTTAACCCCATAACTTATAACACTCAAAATGCCAAAACGTAGACGATTATTGACGCCATCGAAAAACAAAACAAAAGTAAATCAGACTGATATTAATAAAGATGATCTTTTTAAAAGTTTATTATGTATGTATATTAACATTATATCTTGTGTATTGATAAAAAAAAACTGACATTGTTTTAATTTTCTTTAACATTATTTTTCTAGATAATAAACAAGTATCTACAGCGCGAGGTCGCCTTAAAGGTGCACTGATGGAAGCATTGGAACCAGTCGGTGAAGATTCCGATACTTCGCTGGAACATAGTCCAACGAAAAGAGATCGGTTAGAAATATAAATTTATACATTTAGGTTCTGACTAAAATATGTTAATAAAAAATATAAAAACTATATCAACAGTATTTTAGAAATGAAATTTCAATATTACTCTTACTATGTCAGTGCTTTATCAGCTTCAATATATATAATGATATGATATAATCTTAAATTATATAGATAGTGTCTCCATAGAAATGCTATGAGAAAAAATGGGTTAACTTTTTCATACAATTTTGTGTGGTAAATAGTTATGAGTGATTCCTTTATAACTTCTATATTAGTTTTGTCTTATAATTTCTACATCTTTTTAATACTAACTTTATTTATTAAATACTAACTTTATTTATTAAATCAAGATATATTTTATGCATAAATATTATAGAATGCAGTTAAAAAAATAAGTCAGCTTATTAGACAATTAGTTAAACAAATAATTTACCCGTTTAGAAGGCTCTATACATATATTCTTTATTTCTTTATTGCACTTGTAAATAACATTATTAATTCTCCATCTATATATAATCTAAGGATATAACATACAAAATTTGGTCACATACACATTCTCGCTTATCATCTTTCACTAGTACCATTCCATTATCATCTATTAAAAGAAATGTATATACCAATATTGTGTTAATTCCATTATTGTTAATTAAATAAAAAGTATCTATGTACAGTTTTTACTATTATCAGGAATGCAACCCAAGAAAACAGAAGTAATTACACATCAGATGAGGAGGACAGGTCACAAAGGAAGCCATCACCACAGCGCCAGTCCTATGTCTTGAAATTGTTTGACAGGAGTGTAGACCTTTCACAATTTGATGAAGATTCACCATTATACCCAATCTGCAGAGCATGGATTGCTAACCAACCTAAAGCCGATTACAGTAAATTTGGGTGAGTGTATTATGTATTTATGTATATTTAGATATTGTTAACATGGGGGGAAAATAATTGTCATTAATGGGAATTAACAGCCCTATTGCTAGCAATTATATCTTGTCATTATTTTTCTGTCATAGATAAAGAATAAAATTTACATTTTCAATATTTTGTATCTATTAAATTTTCTCTATGTTCTATTATAGTTCTATATAATAATGCTAAACTCCCTTGGGCAAACAGCATTAAAATCTGTCTATATATTTGTTGCCATCTAATGTATAAGATAGACAAAGACAGCAATATCTGATACCTTGTTCTTTATCATGCATGTGTTAACAAAAACATATAATAGTTAGAAATATATTTGCCATGATGTCCAATTATATTTTCAGATCTAGATTCAAAAGTCCTGAACCAAATGAGGACAGTGTCGAATTACCAGGTCCTGAAGGCCCTTCGGTGTCTAGAATACCAGAACTGTTACCAGAACAAAGGGAACGCAGTGGCAACAATATTAATCTTAATTATGTAAGTATAGGTTGTGAGAGAATGCTATGCAGCATTAAGTTCGCCTTTTATACCAAACATTTTTTGTAATATCATCAATAAAGAATAAATAAATTTAATCCTTAAACCTGAAATTAGGGACTTGTCCATATGACCTCTATAATTTTTTTTTTATTATTTTTAATAATTATGTTCATTTTTAAATTCTTTCTATATATTTGTATAATAGGAGTTTTATGAACTTATGTGTTTAATTTCTGACCATTGTTACATGAGGCGATTCAATAATGAGGATAGGGTTCAAACTGTAGATATTGACCCGTAAAATCTAAGGGAGTAATATTAAGATGGAACACAAGGGTCAATCTTAGGCCCCTTTCTCTTTTTAATCTACATAAATGACCTTCCCTTTATGGTAGAGAAAATTGCAGATATAGTGCTGTTTGCATGATACTTCGTTAGTGTTTAAAATTGACGTCAAAGTAATCAATTAGACGATTTTTTGTGCTATGTCTGCAATATTAAATTGGTTTACATGTAATAACCTATTATTAAATTCCAGCAAAACAAAGTGTATAAAATTTACACTTCCTAATGTAAGACTAATAAATACACAGTTATTGCTTAATGACGAAATAGTAAATTTTGTTAATGATACAGTTTTTTAGGTATAACAGTGGACTCGAAATTACAATGGGGGCCCCATATTTCAAAATTGGCCAGTAGACTCAGTTCTGCTGCATATGCAATTAGAAGAATTAGCTTAACAGACGTGGCGACGGCTAAACTTGTATATTTTAGTTATTTCCATAGCATAATGTCTTATGGCATACTGCTGTGGGGTAAAGCAGCCGATATAAATACTATATTTGTTTTACAAAAGAGAGCCATACGTTCTATTTATGGTATGGGTTCATTCATTACGTCAGTGCTTTAAAGACTCAAATATCCTCACAGTTACTTCACAATACATTTATGAAAATATTATGTATACACGGAAGAACTTAGCGAGTTTTAAAAAAGTCAAAGACTGTACAAGTAGAAACTTACGCAATATAAATAAGCTTATTTTACCTAAATGCCGTCTGCACAAAATCAGTAATTCATTCTATGGTAATTGCATAAGATTTTATAATAAACTGCCGGAATCTGCATTAAATCTGACAGAGAGGCAATTCAAATCTTATATTAAACAATTTTTATGTAAGAAAGCCTATTACAGGATAGACGAATTCATAGATGACAACATATCAAGTAAATAATTAGTTTATTAGCATACAACGTTATAATTTTTTTTTCTCATTGCTTTCTTGATTTAATTGATTAATTTTAGAAATATGAAAGCGTAGCGGTTTTTTGTATTAATTGCCGCATGCATTCTTATGTAAAATGTGAATACTATAACTATCAGATGGCAATTGTGAGTAGCTTTGACGTGGTCTAGTGTTTTGAGTAGTCATGCTCACTAAAATGTCCAGACTTGTGGCGGCGTGGTGGGCCGGGTCATTGGGCTCCCTAAAATATGGTCGAGCGCAGTGATGGCTGGCTCATCCGTCATACTCGTGAACGGGTGCTGCTTGTAGGGACTGGTCTGCTCTAATCACTATGACTGATTTCCTCTTATTAATTGTTTAACCAGTTGGTTATGTATTCAATTTTTTTTTTCTTTTTGAGTATTTAATTGAATTAGTGCTAATTGGTGGTTTGTATTCACACAATTATATAAAATAATAATAAAATTATTTAAAAGAGCATCACGCAAGTTTCTTGCTCGTTCTTCTTGTGATGATTAGCTTTCCGAACGAGCGGTAAATTAAAAAAAATGTAATGACTTTTCAAAAGTGCTTCAATGTAAGTTTATTTGAATAAATGATTTCTATTCTATTCTATTCTATTCTAATGATACCCCATACAGCCAGACCTGTTCAGGTGTTATGGTGGAATAAAGAAATTCAATACATTCATGAACCAGGGTTCATATGTATGAATGATAACATTACACTTTTTTTGAATACTTGTGTAAAAATACAGTGAGAATGGAATCGGAACAGATTTTCCCTTGAATTAAAAACCAATTATTAACTATATCGTCCGTGGTGGACAGCGCGACGGCCCACTGCCCAGCAGGGAGCAGCTGCTGCAGTCGCACGCGGCGCGCTGGGCGGCGGTGCGGCAGGCCTGGCTCGACCAGGCCGCCCGGGTGGAGGCGCGCTACGAGACCACGCAACAGTTACTCAACAAAATCAATGTCAAGTTAGTATTTTTTAAAACATATTCAACAATATCAATCTATTTATTTGTTTACCCATTTAGTAAGAGTAGTTAATTATAAACTTTCGCGTTGTTAACACATTTTTTTTTGACGGGTGAAAATGGAATGGTAACCCCGCCTGCACTAACAGGATACGCTGGCGGAGCACCAGTGAAGGGTGATAGATGAGGATGAAAACGGGCCAGTTAGCCCATCATGATGAATTCATCAGGAATGAACCATGATAGTTTCCAGGGGGAACCGCGAGGAGGTCGACCTGGTTGGGTATATTGCTAGCAATAAGATTCTCAGTCTCCATTACTAACAATCCCTTCCTGGGGGGAAGGGATTTTTTTTTTTTTTACAACACAGGGGGCAAACGAGCATGCGGCTCACCTGATGGTAAGTGACTACCGCCGCCCATAGTCACCCACAACACCTACGGCATTGCAGGTGTGCTGCCGGCCTTTTAAAAAGGAATATGCTCTTTTCTTGAAAGTTATGTTGTCGTATCGGTTCGGAAATATTACTGCTGGAAGTTGATTCCAAAGAGTGGTTGTGCGTGGAAGAAAGTGCCGTGAAAAACTCAGCAAGACCAATCTCAAATGATTATTCTATGGGGGCTGAAAAAGGATATCCCTGTTACAAACTCCTTTGTAATTTGTATTTTAAATATTGTATTCTTTTAATTACTATTTTTTTTACAATAATATTGTTAACTGATTGTAATAAAGAAAATGCCGGTTCGTGTTGAAAAGTTATACTGAGAGTATATAAAAAGTTATACTGAATAAAAACAAGAGTAATTAAAAGAATACAATATTTGAAATACAAATTACAAAGGAGTTTGTAACAATCCCCGTCAGTAAACCTATCGATTTGAATGTTTTATATCAATGAACTTATTTCAAAATTTGTATTTTGTTTCAGCTCAATGTGATGGACTTCAAAACTCTGCTTGGTGATTTGAGATGATTTTTATCAATATATAATTTATACAAACAAGATCATTAACTAAATACTGTACAGTTTTTGTAATTATTCTTTTGTGTATCAACAAATCATTGATTATGGTTGATTGAATAACTATATTGATTACTCAATTAAAGATAAGTATTCGTTTTATAATGATTTATTTGTAAATAAACAATTAAGCATGTACTCGTTTTTTCTTCTTATTTGCACTGGCGCCCTCTTGTTGCCGCGGACACGCCGATTGTTTGTGTCCTTTCTCATGACAGTTGTAACAAGACTGCAACACATATAATTTATGTTAAACTTTAATTAATACAATTTAAATAAAAAGAAATTTACTAATTTTTAATACTACCTATAGTAAAAAAAACATTGTTGAATGGTAACCTCGTATGTGCAAGTTGTCATATACTGTATGACAATGTCCCCCTCAAAAGATATGTGTTGTCATACTAATAAATTGCTATTACTTGCCAATATGCAAATAAACCACCAAAATGCAATTTCGGAACAACTAAATAATTTATTAGATTTGTAGTGAACCCCAATTATATTTTGACTTCTAAAGAAAGTCAATTAAAAAACTTCAATTATTCATATATACATACATACATATCTGTCACGTCTGTCTCCCATTAGAGTAGGCAGAAACAATGGAACGCCAAATGCTTCGATTCAAACAAACCTCATTCATAAAAATACATTTAAATCACCTTTAGGATAGGTGATAAATTTCATTCAATAATAAATATATTTTTGAGTGTCTACAATCAAATCTATGTAAACAGTCAATTATCATAAAAGAAAAAAATTTCTTAACACAATTACCTGACTTTCAACAGCTATGCCACAAATGTGGTCTTTCTGCTGGCAACACCGGTTACACTCCGTACAATGGAAGAAAGTAGGCTTCACGCAACGCTTGCATGTGTTACAATGCTTATATGTCATTCCATTCTTGCTTGTGCATTCCTTGCACTTATTGCAATGGTTGTTAGTCGCTGCAACCCAGTATTTGCATTTATCGCAAAATTTGTAATTAGAATCGTTGGATAAATCAATGGTTGCTAGAGGCAAATTAGTAAAGAATCGCACTGGAGAACCGAATTTTCGCCCACTCTTAGTTTTACTTTGAAACTTTTTGTGTTTTTCATATTCAATCTGAAAAGTGTATTAAATGTTTTAATACTAAAGCAATTTTTTTAAAAATGGATATATTTGGATTTGTGATAATATTAAAATTGACAACTGATTCAGTCAATGTTTCTCAAAGTATTCACGAAGTTTTTTTTTTTTTTATATTATATATAGCAATTTCGTTACCTCATTCCATGTTATGATTAGATTACGCTAGCAGTTTTTCATTAATAAATAAGGCTAATTTAATAAAGAAACTTTACAATTATTATTAGGAAATGATTATGCAGACAAAGACCACTGGGCTAAGAGAAAAAAATCAAACATTATGCAGGAGTGAATTGACCGACAACTAACTAAATGGCATGTGTAAGCTAAAAGGTCAGTTAATTAAAAAAATACTAAGCCATAAGGCTCAAAATAGAACGGTAAATATACTGGAGGAGCGCAATATTTAGTAATGGGTCGTAATGGTGAATTACTATACCTGGTAATCATGCATCTTGATTTCCGGCATCATGTTCCTTATGTAGGGCTCTGCAAAATATGGAAACGCCCATAAAATCGGAAGGGAGTCTTCTTTCTTGCAAGTTTCTTTGTAAATAGCAGTCAGTTCCCGCAACGTGTGGACGAGGGGTTCAACACGCCCGCCAAATGGTGGATCCATCACCACACATATGCCTCCATTTCTGCAATAACAATAAATCTTTATTTAGCACTCACATAGAATATTTCACGGTGCGTAAATAACTATTTAGATTTTTATCTAAAAAATATTAATCCTTGTAAAAGTGAACAATATTTTATTACTAGCTTTAACCCGCGACTTCGTCCGCATGACTGGAATAAAAATGAGCTTATCTAAATCCTTTTCCAGGAGGGGGGAAAGGGATTGTTAGTAATGGAGATTGAAAATCCCATTACTAGCAATATACCCAACCAGGTCGACTTCCTCGTGGTTCCCCCTGGAAACTATCATGGTTAATTCCTGATGAATTCATCATGATGGACTAACTGGCCTGTTTTCATTCTCATCGATCACCCTTCACTGGTGCTCCGCCAGCGTATCCCATTAGCACAGGCACTATCATTCCATTTTCATCCACCAAAAAAATGCTTTTCCATCCCATATAGTATAAGTATATCAAATTTCATGATTGGTTAAACCATTAAGGCACTATAATGTAACAAACAAACTAACTCACTTTCACATCCTTATTCTAAGGATTATATATATTAATAAGGATTACAATTAGATTATTACAAACTTTTTTTTCAAAGGATATAGTCCTTAATTCCTATTGTATTTGACTGCTATAAATGCACACAATACAAGAAGTAAAGACATTCTTAGAAGACTTAACATCTTAATCATTTTCCAATCAGCTATTAATACTGACATCAAATAATAATATATGAGGGAATGTAAGTTTTTTTGATGTTGTAAAAATGAACTAATCAAATTCAATACATTATACAATCACACTTAAAACTGTTTGCGCCTTTCCCTTTTGTGTGTATAAAAGTTTATGGGTGCAGGAACTCTTCAATAACTCCTTTATTGTTACTTTTGTGAAATATGAATTTATTATATTTATTAAGATGATTCCTTTGCTAATTACAGAGAGCGAGTGAGTGAAGTACTTGTCTATCACCGCAGTAGCACACCGTCCAAGTCTCACTTTGCTGTGACGTTTTATCCATTTTGCTCAATAGATGGCACCAACAAAAACAACTTTTAAATAAAGTTTGGATCATATTTTTTTTAATTCCACAGACTAAGGATCATAAACAAATAACTTACTTTGAACTATTGAAGAATTTCTTCAACACTTTTTCATCATTGTTTCCATTGAACATGTAGTTGTTGAACATATTGTACCATATGTATTTGTAGGGAGCATGGAACAGGTGGTGTCTTGTGTCATAGTCCAACAATATGGAATTAAATTCAGAACTCATTTGAGCTGCCTCATGGACTGATGGTGTACCAATGCAGAGGATATTTCTGTAATGTACAACAGAATTATAAGATTTTTTTTCTTGTCCCATTTGTATTATATCAGCTGTTAACTGTCCACTGCTGAACATAGCCTCACCCAAATATCCCTCACCAGAGGGAGACTTTGTACAAAAATCGATTGCTTGGGTACCTCTGTCCCATTTGTGTTTCTAGCGTGAAGCAGTTGTGTTTGCATGGCTGTGTTTTGGTTTGAAGAGTGGGATATGGCATGAATTTACAGGGTTCAGAAGAATAACACCTGAGTCCTCAAGAATGGCAACGCATGGGGAGTATCATGGGGCGAAACAGTATACTCTGTTGTGTCCATGGTACTGCTCATGTCTATAGGCGACGGTTACCACTTTCCATCAGGTGGGCCGTCAGGTTGTTTGCCATTTTAAGTTGTATAAAAAAAAATATGAGGGGTTTTGTAATTACTAACTACTTAACAATAGTTACCACACTTAGTAGGTGGCGTAGCAACTGCAGTTTGGCTTTTGATGATATATTAAAAGGGACCATGCTATCTATCCCTATACCATAAGTTCCCTTAGTCACCGCTTATGGCATCCACAGGAAAGAAAGGGTAGCCTATTCTATGCCTAGACCTACAAGGCTCCTGTTGTCCCATAGTTTGTTTCAATTGAATGTAATGAAAAAGTAATCAAATTTTATTAAAATTATCACAAAAACTTTAGTTTATAATAGTCTATAAAACAGTAATGAATATGAAATTAAAATGTTAGGTTAAGAGATAAGTGGTGAAAAAGTATATACCTAATTCAATGCTTTTAAATATATCCTTCATAACTGTTATAATATCAGCTAGAGGTTCCATGAAGATCAGTATTTTGTATACAATCTTCATATATAAAAGCTAAAATCTTCTATAAATCTATTTTAACTATACTTCAATAGCTAAAATAGATTTATGAAATGTATCACATTATTATGAAAAAGGGATAAGGTTTAATTTTATGTTAATAAAATAAAAAGTACTGAACCAGCTTACTTGACATTATTATTTCTCAATATACCCAAAATAGTGCCAACCGACTTCTTGGTAAACATATACTGTGCTTCAACACTATCATTCTCCAAAGTAGGCAACCACGAAGAAGGCTGTGCTAGCTGCTCATCAATCAGTGGTGTTATTACTCTGTGGTCTTTTGTGTGTTTTCTACTCTGTGACACTATATACAACTCCTGACAAGTATTGCAGTAGGCTCTGTCTGATGCATGGCGGGATTTTACCTGGAATACATTTTATTTTATATTTAAATATTGTACTGAACTGATATTGCTTTTTGAAACTACATTTTTTTATACTACTGAGGTGGCAAACAAGCATACAGTCCACCTGATGGTAAGCAGTTACCGTAGCCTATGAACGCCTGCAATATCAGGGGTATTATACTAACATAAAATTCATACCAGAAACCCATCTTTTTAATGTGTTGCATTGGATATATGGTATACAGTCAGATACACCTAAGAACGGCATTTTGTAGCAAAGTTTAAGAACCTGTGATCAGTTAAAAAGGAAGCTTTATCAACTGACCTCAGTTAATCTAAAATGTATTACACAGAAATAGAAGTTGTGTAGCCGTTCACTATCCACTTTAACTGAATCCAAGTCTACTATAATTTCTTTACATGTTTGGATTTTTTAAATTATATTTTCATTCCCTATATTTAGATAGAATAGATAGTAGAGCAATATCATAAGTACTAACCTCATTAAAGTTTCTCCATGAAGCATCTTTATCAATTTTAGGAATAAGATTATAATATTTTTCATTGCGTTTTCTAACGCCTTCTTTCTCCCAATCCTTCTCCTCAATGTGTACTGTACATTCCTTGTTTCTACAGCATGCACATGCATAATACCGGCCTTTTTCACTAGAAAACAATAATGTAGGTCCATGCAAACACAGAGGATGAGCATTCACATCTTTAATAATAACCTCAACAGATGTTTGTTTGTGAGTAAAAGTATTTGTTTCCAGTTTTCGCTTCTTGCCCATAACTGCAATAATTTATATATTGATAATATATACGTAAACCGATGATAATTGATGGTACAAAAAGTCTTATTAAGAATCGTCCACGTGATTGAAAGAAAAATAAATTCAAAAATGGTAACAAATTGACAGTATGACAGTGACACTTGTTTTTTTCTTCTACTTGATATTTCTTACTTCTACGTGCTTACGTCCATAATCTAAGAGATACCGCGATTTTAGTCTTTTGCGTTTTGTTTTAAATTTGACACGTATAAAAAAAATGAGAGAAAGAAATATTCTATAGTATAGACTATTCGAGTACATAAATAGAGATAGTGCCATTCTTTTTCTATATCTAAATATGTAGTTAAACAGTTTAGTGAAGAGATTTAATAAAGAATTTGATCCATATCTAACCATAGATTATGAATAACGAACTTTATTTTTTAAAAGAAAAATATTATATGTGGCAACTTTTAGTAACCGGCCAGGTCAAGTAAAACTCAATTGTTATAATAGAATTTAATTTCAAATTCTTTTTGTCAATTTCTTGAAACTTACTAAATAAATATATTTTTATTCCTCATAATTATTAAAAATGAATGGTTTGGTTAAAACCGCTCATAGGGTTATACAAAGTTGCGTGAAACACTCGAGTTTATCGAGTGTCCTGGTGACCCGTTCCCAAGCCCCAGTGAAACGTGATTTCACAAGGGGAATATGGCACATGAGCTGTTCCAAGAGACTTGACGGCCCTTCTGCACCTACTGGATTATTACACAATCATTCCAATACGTGTAGTTGTGGGTGCGGTCTTAAAGCTCTCCACACAAAAGGTAACCTAACCTCTATAATTTATAGGTTATGTGATTGCACCATGCTATATCCCTAAAATAATTGAACATTTAACAGTTACGCTTTTATAGTATTTAAAACATTACGATTTGAATTAATTGAAAATTATTTTATAGCAGATAAAGAAGATAATAAATCAATGCCATCCAAACCTCTTGGTGAGTCCTTTACCTTACTCCTTATTCCATCCTTAACTCCTAATTTTTCTTCATATCCATTAAATTAAATCAAACTACTTTTTCACCATATTATCCCAAATTATTATTACAAAATGAAAAATCTGCCTTTATTTTTTATGTGATGTACATAAAAAATGTTCCATCTGAATAAGTAATGACAAAAATAATTAAGTTTAATAGGAGGGGGGAGAGTTTTAATAATGGTTATTTTAATTCCCATTGCTAATTGGTCAACTGTCACATGGTTCCCCTTAGAATCTGTCATGGTTCATTTTTGTTAAATTCAACATGATGGGCCAACAACCTGCTTTCATCTTCATATCTGATCACTCAGTGGAACCCCATTGTATGCTGATATACTGATACACCAGCATATACTCTTAGAGCAGGCTGGATAACTATTTCATTATCACCTATAAAAAAAATGTTTATGCTTCAACTAATGAAGCATAAGATATGGTGATAATTGTGGTTAACTTATTATCAGCTAGGATATTTTTTTTTTAAAATACCAATTTATTCAAGATTGATTTTACACTTATGTTATTGCACAGTCCCTGCAAAATCTGCCACACTGGATTCTTTAAAACAAGAAGAACTCCAGCGCCATCTGCAGGGTACATTAATATCATATTTGCATCCAGATTTGAGACTCTGTCTTTTATCTGCATAAAAATATGGGACATATTTTAGAAAAATATCAATGATTTCACCAATCAATACATATAATGCAAAAGTCATCAGTTGTATTGCAATATATTTTTAAAATATTTACAATACAGCAACAGTAACAGATTTTTACTAGTTTTTTTTAAGTTAAAACTACTTTCCAAATTGATAGTAGAGTCAGTTCAATAGACCTACATAAATAATTTCATTAGATGTACTTGATTGTATATAAATTCTCTGTTAAATTTCCATTATTTCTTACTGTACTAAGTGTTATTTTACGGAAGTTCATATCACTGGTTATTTGATTAGATTTATGTTGTTTAATTCCACTACCATTAAGTTGTTTGCAACTATCAATATTTGTATATTATTATTAATAGAAGTTCTATTACTTTAAATATTAGCTATCAATCTCTAACCATTTTGTCATAGTCGTAGAATAGTGACAGATCTTTATATGTAATCTTTGTCAGATCCGTCA
The DNA here is from genome assembly GCF_026898425.1 of Galleria mellonella. Classification (NCBI taxonomy): domain Eukaryota; kingdom Metazoa; phylum Arthropoda; class Insecta; order Lepidoptera; family Pyralidae; genus Galleria; species Galleria mellonella. The sequence goes on along the minus strand of NW_026442086.1, from coordinate 7,686,897 downwards.
GTATGCTACAACTATGACAATTTATCAATTGATGTATGTGTTATAACATGTGTGTCAAGTCTCTACTTGATGATAAAATTAAAGGAAATAATTCAAATCTATTAACCATTGTGCTTTTATCTATTAACAATTGTCATTTGAGAATCTTCTTTCCAATGTTATGTAGTTTTTTAATGTACTAATACACCTAACTATAGGAAATATATTATTTTTCTATAAACAGGTGAAAGAGAACTGGTAGAGTTCCTCACTGAAGAAATAGTGGCAGAACGCAAAGCACAAAAGGTGAAGACATTGCCCAGTGATGTGGAGGGGTTCACAGTGAAGGGAGACGGAGCAGAGGTTGTACTCAGCAAACAACTTAAAGATGAGCTGTAAGTAGTATTTGTTTTTATGTTTTTTTAATATAATTTTTTACCACAATTGTTTATTGTTGAAAATACATTAAATTATTGTCTTATGTACTAAAAGAAGATAGTTATTTAAAATAACAGGATTAACAACAAGTAAATTCGATTTCTATAATAATTAACTCTGGAAAAAATAACACAGATTTGTCACATGGTTGTTGTAATTGTAGTGATTTTATATCTTTATTTTAAAAAAGGTTCCATAACAATCTACTGGTGTATCATATCATATCTGAACAATATTTTTTTGTTTGTAGCTGATTACACAAAAATAAAATTGATTTTTATTCTGTGCAGGGACCATCTCGAAAATGAAATTAAATACTGTCCTATCTCTAAAAAAAAAACAACCTGCATCTGCATAAAAAAATAATGCTATTATAAACCTTTTGAAGCCCATTAAAATGTACCAACAATATTATTTTACTAGTATCTCTGCACTTCCTAAAGGATGACTAATAGAGAATGCCTATAGCATGAAGTTTGCTTGTTGTACCACATTTTATTGGTTAATAAAGTTTAAATAAATAAATAATTTATATTCACATCCTACTTATTTTATAACTAGATTTAAAATAAATATGTATATCTTTACAGTATCAGAATAACCTTCAATGTAAACCACACAGTAGACTCTGATGACTTTGAGGGTGACATACAGCAGGAGAAGCAGGAGTTTGCCGAGATGCGCTCAAAGCCACAGTTTGAAGTTGACATTGTCCGTGGAGACACTACACTCGGGTTCACCTGCTCATTCCTGCAGGAGCCGCCACCGACCAGTGGTGATGAATACAGTAAGTGCTTATCATCATTTCAACTAATCAGTTCTTATTGGTACTGAAACATAATACACTTATAGTACATTTATAATTGATTTTTTTATACTTGGTATATACTGAATAATATTACTTGCTTTTTTTATTAGAATAATATAAATAGCTAAAATTGCTGTTTTATTTTTAAAGCACCATTTTTATTAAAACCCACAATTACTAAGATTACTAAATATATATAAAAACTACTTCATACATGTATTTAGTTCACATTATAACTACTTGTTTATGAGTACATCTGAGTCTGTCCGTTCTTGGCTGAAATTGTGTTCCGAATGGGTGATAATGAAAAAAAAAAGACTGTTAAAATATGCTTAAGCAAATTAAATAAAGTTTACTTGAATAAAAATATTTCTTTTTTTTCTTAAAGTATTTTTTTTTTATTTCTCTATACATTTGGCCATCAATTTTAAGAAGGTTTGAATTAGTTTTTTTTTTTCTGAAACGAAATATTGTTATATATTGATAAGTACCTGATTTAACTGACTGCTATAAAATTTTGTGCTACAGATGATATATTCGGCATCGACGAGGTGACGATCTACAAAGGCGACTGGAACGACAAGGTGTACGCAGTCGCCGGCGACGTGCTGGACGGGGTTGGTATTTGAAAATAGAATTACAGTGAAATACAGTGCATATAAATGTAGTTCATTACAGATTCTTATGATTTAGAATATAATATCTTAATATATAAATATATTGTGCTTCGATGTTCATTTTTTGTATATGTTCCCTTAAAAAATGGTAACAAATTATTATTATCGTGAAATGTGAATAGGACTATATTTTCCGCGCTTAGCCTCTCATTTGGGCCGTTGTGCGTATGAGTCGTGGCTAGTACAGCCAACCTAGCTCTGCCCAGAAGCGCAGAAGCTTGCTGGAATCTTCACAGACCTCACGGAGCGACCTCACCGTTCCGAGGATTTCTAAACGTTGATGGGCCACAGCCTCAATTATTATTATCTTTAGAATAGCATTCGCCGAAACGAATTTAATGAAATATTGTAATGTGAAGAGTTAACAATAATAGTGGTTATTATAATAAAAGTTCAAATCCCTCGCTCTCAATGTTTCAAATTCGCATTTGAATCATTTAAAAATGATTTGTTACCATGTTTGGGAGGATACACAAATGAAAGTGATCTCACCTGATTAGTAGTAATATCCTACTGAACAAAAAAAAATAAAAAAAAACTATAATAACAGGCTATAATAGGTCATAGTATCATATGGTCATGTTTTTCGTTGCTTTTTCTATATGTTTTCACAGCCTGATGGGTATAATAACGCCTTTTACGTGTAGGGCCTGGGTTCGATTCCCAACACTAGACATTTTACAAATACCACCCCATTTCATTGCCACGCTTGAAACTATAATACATGTAGTGTTTGAGTGCCAACAATGGGGTATATTAACGCATTAAATCGAAGTTGATGTCCGATGATTATATGGGGGCATATTCGACGACATGCTACAATTTATTACATTTATTTCAAATACCTTTTTTACTAAATTCATTACTATTTGTGCCTACACTAAGCAACATATGCGGTATAAGGGTTTTTGGTATTTTTTTTACAGTTTGAGTTAAATTATTGAACTTTTCATATGGATTTTTTTTTTTTTTTTTTAATATTCTATAGCCTTTCTTAATCATATTTACTTTCAAATACGTTTTTTACTAAATTTATTACTATTTGTACCTACACTAAGCAGCATATACCGTATAAGGATTTTTGGTATCTTTTTCACACTTTGAGTTACATTATCGAAGTTTTCATATGGATACCTAATTTTTTTTTTAATATTCTATAGCCTTTCTTAATCAAGGATAATGTAGCATTCTAATGGTGAAAGAATTTTTGAAATCTGTCCAGTAACTTTTGAGTTTATTCATTACATACATACAAATCTTTCCTCTTTATAATAATAGTGTAGATATGTTTACTGTTGTATTTTTTTAGAGGAAACAAGAGTTATGATGATTTGTCTATTATATTGTCATTAATCATTGTCATTTTGATGTTTATCACTGAGACTTAGGTGATTCAACCGAATTTAAATGCTATATCCCTGGTTAACAAACAAAAATAGGTTAAAGTACTAATTAATATATCCTGCCTGGTGAAGCCCTCATCACATTTTATTTTTTTATTTCTTTACAGTATCTTTATGATCTGCTGATGAATCTGCTAGAAGAGAAGGGCATCAGCAACGATTTCGTCCAAAAGTTATCAGACTTCAGTACAGCGTACGAGCACGCCGCCTACATCAATTTACTGGAGACCATCTCCAAATTCACCATCGGCAAACAGTAGTGTCTTCTCTCCAGAACTGATTCCGACTGACAAAAGAAAAAGAGTGAACGATATCGTCGGAAAATTTTGTCCTAACAGAAATAGTTTATATTAAAAAATGTTATTTCTTTTCACAGACCATTATTGTATAAAAATTAAATTATAATTCATTAGTTTTCAATACAAATAAAATGTATGAATGTTTCATATTTCACAGAATGAAATATTTTGGTTTTGTACATTTGGGACGTTTTGCAGTTTATACTTATCGTGTTACAGAATATACTCGAATTTAAACATCTCTATAGAACAGGTCAAGGAGAGATGCATTTATTCGCTCGGCGACAGCTTTAAGTTAGTTAGTTTAGTTAGTTGTACAAGCGCCGGTTGCTGTGTTAATTATGTTTAGTTATAATTTGTCTGATTATAAATTGTTCCAATTAATTTCTATTGTTTTTTTTTTCTTCCATTCCAAGTAAAAACCAGTTTACACTTTTTTACAAAGATTAATAAACTGACTCCTGATCTAATCGTCACCTATAGACATGAACATCCAAACAGAGGTCACTATGATGTCCCAATATATATATTGGGGGGAATGGGTTTGTTAGTAATGGAGACTGAGAATCCCATTGCTAGCAATATACCCAACCAGGTTGACCTCCTCGCTGTTCCCCCTGGAAACTATCATGGTTAATTCCTGATGAATTCGTCATGATGGGCTAACTGGCCTGTTTTCATTTTCATCGATCACCCTTCACTGGTGGTGAGCAGCGTATACCGGTAGCGCAGGTAGAGCTGCCATTCCATTTTCATCCATAAAAAAAAATCTTTTTTATGGAGAATATTACAGTGATAAACCCATCAGTATAAGATATACGCTGGCGAGGCGTCAGTGAGAGATGATAGACGGGGATGAAAGTATAATCTACTTTCATCCCATCGTGACGAATTCTACAAGAATTGTCCAAGATGGGATATTAACCAATGGGGAACCACTTGAAGGTCGACCTAATAGCATATATTGCTAGAAATGTTTTTCAATGGAGAACAATTTGTAAATAACTTGATATGTACAAAAATTATATTTACCTGTAGTGTGTTGGAGTTTAATCATGTGTAAACTGCTAAAAATAATAAATGAATAAAAAGCATGGCAACCCTGTTTGCGTTAACTTTACGCTAGCGGGGCATCAGTGAAAAATCATAGGTGAGTATAAAAAGACAGGTCAGTACACCATCGTTATGATTACACGTGAAATTTAACACGATGGTTTCTGGTAGGGGGAGAGGAGGCATGGAGGTCGATCTGATTCGGTATATTGCTGATAACGGGACTTGTAGTTCGTATTATAATGGATATCATAGATTCTTATTATTAACAATTCTTTTCACCCAATAATCTTTGTTTACTAACTACAGAACTAGTGTCATGCTACTCGTTGTCATTGATATTTCATGTTTTTACCAACTACTACTCTGAACGAATAGTGGAGTATTACTTTTTTTTTTAGTACGTTTGTTCCGTTGTGGAACAGGCTAAGGTCGGAGACCATGCTGCCTAGTCTTCAATATGATAAATTGTCTGGAATAAGGAGTATTACTATTCCACAGGTATTACTGTACATCCTCTCCACAGTTTTTCCACATCCCATCCTCCAGTCTGTATTCTACATAGACTTACTATAAAGTAGTTGTATCTCGTAATATAAGGTATCGTACCTGTATTATAAATATCTTATCACTTTTTATTAATGATATCGCTAGAGGAAAAATTCAAACTATAATATTTACTTATAAATTATTTAAATTAGTATTGATAAAGTAAATCTATAGACAATAACATATTTGATTCATTATTTGCTAAACTGCGTATGAATCAATATTGAACACTACAACATTTAATCATACTGTTTATCTTTTAAATAAGCTAATTTAAAAAGCTAATAATATAAAATGGTTTCCAAAGAAATAAGACAAATATAATTTTAATATAAGGTCCAAGGATATCATAAAAGGAACAATTTCTTCTATCAAAGTTCCCGCGACGCCGGTCAGCTGACACGCAACTCTTTAAATCAGCTGTAGTTATAGATGAAACGTGAAACTTATTTCTATTTCTTTCGTATACCATTTGTTTAGTTCATTATCCCGGTCTTGATGCATTGTATTTCTCTTTCTATCTTTCTTTCGATTTTGACCAATGGGCATTACTCTCTTAAATAAACTCAAAAGTGAGCTTAAAATCAACCAATAGCAGACGTGAAACTGGTCTGAAGTTCCTGCGAATTAATGTAGCCGTCAAATATTTTATCTGCAAAATGCTCAGATTATTGTATATGTATTACCTCGCCAAAATGGCTGACGCGTCGACGACGAGACGTGCGAACAAAATACCTAATAATTTATACGAATTGTGTTTGACGAATTTAGTGAACTATTTGCAGAAATCTAAGTGCGACAGAAATGATTTGCGTTCATTGCCGGATATCATTGTTATGGATGTTTACTATAAGGTGAGTTATTCAATATTACTTTGTTCATGCAGGTAAAAAAGTCTGGCGGTCGGAATACCGTTACATCGTCCGATATTTTCTGGTTCAGGATACCTGTTATTATCAGATAAATGCAGAAGTTATATGCGGCATATGGGAAATTGTTTTTGATAAATTGTTGATACAAGGGTGGCCATGAACATGTCATGCGGGTGGGAGGAGTACATGGGTTAAGCACTTTCACTGTTGTACTAGACTTGCCATTCGTCAAATCATAAAGATTCGCATTTGTTACGAAACAGTGTTAGTTACAACGTGCTCATTTACTATGTTTATGATTTTGATTAAAAATGGCAATACTCAATTGGTTTTTATTTACTATGAAAGGTGTGGATGTAACTAAAAAAGATGTAAAAATGTGGCTTTTGGAATTTCTTTTTTATTAAATTTTTTATTAGTCATATATAAATAAAAATCATACTTTAGCGAAATATTCAATAGTTAACTAGGTATTACTAGGTACCAAACTGTGTGGCTGCTACTGGCTGCTACTGTATTCTGCTACCAACTCTATATGTTTGTGTAGGTGTACATATCACTTACCTACCTACTTTATCAATATAGAAAATAAAAACAAAACCATAACAATAAAATTGTAATACACGATTTTTTATGATTATTAAGTTTAAAAACTTGCTGTATAAGATGGATACCAGGATAAATACTTAATTATAGTTATGTATCATGAACAAGAAACAACAAATTTTACCTTCTTAAAATACCTACCTGTTATTAAATAAGGAGTAGTTTGATTCAGTGTTGAGTAAATCTGAATAGTCTAAACTTTTTCATCTTTTTTGCATTTGACAGCTACATTTTCCTTTTGTCTACGTATTGTGAAAGTTTTTACATAGTTTAGTGGGTAATGGGTAGATAATTAAAAATTTATGTGAACTCTAATCTTAAGTATCTTTTTTATTTAGATGTTACCAATTAAAAAAAAATTGAACTTTGTAGATACTGCTAGATAGAAAGGTATTCTCAATTCACATTTAAGTGGAGTATTTTTTTACAAAATAAAAAATATCGTTATCTAAAAATGTTGCACTATAATCAATTGACAAAATATATAAAGTATGTGATCAATACGAGAGTAAATTGTGTGAAGAAAAAACATCAAAGTCGAAACTATTTTTATTTATTCTTTATCTATGGTTGAAGACTCCATTTTGAATTCTTTGGACGCATTTATTACCTAAATAAGTATCTACTACTTTCTTATCCTACTAATATGATAAATGTAAAAATTATCGAAACTACGCTGAAACTAACAGATTTAACTGAAATGCCTCACTTGGATACTTTTCGTTTTAAACACGCGAGCAAAGCTATGAACTGCAACTGTTGCTGGTTTTATCTATAAGTTTATTATTTATACATACATACAGTTCGAGTTGATACAAGTACCTATCTATAGAAGGCGCGACCAACATCAAAATTTAATTAACGTATTTAATTTGTCTAATAATAATACGTGTGTAAAAAAAAAAAAGAAATAATTTAGTATTGTTATTAAATTATTTCTGTTTTTTTTTTATCGGTGGTATTTCATTAGAGTGCGTAAAGTGACACTATTTTAATGCTTTTCTTTTTCTTAATTTTTATTATTAAAATATTGTTTTATTGTTATAAGTGAAGAGTTAAGAACGAAACGAAATATTTTTCTTTCGTACGTCTACCAAACCATACGAAAGTTATCAAATGAACAAACGAACACCGTAGGCAATTAGGTATTTATAGATTAACATGCATTAGCCTATCTGGTAGGTATATAACCTCGCAAAAACGTAGTTCGAGGTTAGAGTTCTGTGTACGGATGCCAAAAGTATATTATCGCTGCAGGTACCTACTTACTATATGCTGAGTTGGTGGCCTTTTCGGCGCGTAAAGCCAGGTGCGATTTTATTCCAAATTTGAAATTACTTTTCTTCAAATAGAGACGAGAGAATCTGTTAATGAACTTCCGATATTTCTCATTTCCGTCAATTGTTTTGATAAAAATTTTAAAAATAATAGAACATTGTTTTCTTTTCTTTTTCCCTAATACTTATATTTTTAAGGATGAGGAAAGAAAATCAGCCATCCTTAATGTTACTACGTGTGTAGGATATAATTTCATGTTATTAAGCTGTACAAGTGTCAAAATTAAAAACAAAATTGTGCATGAAAATTTTTTTCCAACTATTTCATTTTCGAAAGTTTCTCCAATAGAACCTAGGGGAAATTTTATCCATATTTTATTAAATATGTACCTAGTCTTACCCTCCACCCACGATTTCGTCCACGTGACCAGAATTGTTATGTTTGTTGATTGTTTGATATCCCGATGACGTGGGCGAAGTCATGATAAATAGTAACTATATCCTTCTCTATCTCAAGTATTATAGTATGCTTATACCTTTCATAACGAACTTTCACATATATCTGTCTATATATAAATACATACATGTTAATCGCTATACGTGTTGCAAAACTCGAGAACTGCTGGACTAATTTAGCTAATTTTTACTTCCAAATAAATACGTTAAAGTCCATGAAAGGTTCTGAAGAAGGTTAAAAATTGGAAAAATCTTACCTAACTCATTTTTCTTTTTCTCATACATTATTTTCTTTTATTGTTAAATGTTTCAATGAACTCGCACATTATATTTTAACGTAATATTACCGGTTTAACTTACGTGTGAATAGATTGAAAAAAGACTACGCTAGTTTCGGAATCAATCGTGATCCTTAGTAAGTAAGTATGTAAGTAGTCATGAGCGAAACAGTATACTCTGTTATGTCCATGGTACTGCTCATGTCTATAGGAGACGGTTACCACTTCCCATCAGTGGGCCGTCAGCTTGTTTGCCATTCTAAATTGCATAAAAAATAATAATAAAAAAAAAATTAAACCGGTGGTTATTATATTAAAGTATGATTTTCTTTGCTGCCAATTCAATTTTTTTTTTCTTGTAGATAGACTGTGGCGGTTCAGCAGATTTTGAAAGAATGCCGATTATAATATTAATTATTGAGCTAGTAAGGAGTATGTATCTCTTATTAGAGATAAGCTCGCCTTTGTACATTATGTTTCAAATGAATTGTGATTAACAATATGTTTTGTGTACAATAAAGAATAAAAGAAAGAATAAAGAATGTGTAGTCCACCTCAGCGGTATAAAAAAAAAAAAAGTTATCTTTTAAAGGCGAAAAAATATTTAATCTATGCATCCATCGAAAGTAGATATGAAATTTGTTCATTTCTATATTGTATCTAATTAGGTACTCTGTATTTATCACTTTGTTTTCGTAGTTGGACTGTTTCACTAATTTCAATTGGGTGATAAGTAATTCGAGTGAAGTCTAACCTTATTATCTAAATGGGCAATTGCCTATTTAGATTACATTTATATGAGATCTAGTGTTTATTGGTTTGACTAGAGACTGTTAGAGAGTTCGTATGTATGTCAAGTTAGGACGTCTTAAATAACACTATTGGACGCCCTATACTACTGGTGCCATGGAGTACCAAACTAAGCGTAGTTTGCGCTTTAAGTTTTTTTTTATACCACTGTGGTAGCAAACAAGCGTACGGCCCACCTGATAGTAAGCGATTACCATAGCTTATGAACGCCTGCAATACCAGAGGTATTACGCGTGCGTTGCCGATCCTGAAGAAACCTCTTTACCCTCCTATTGAAGAACCCCATGCTGTAGTCTCGTGGGAAAACCTCGGCATGGAGCTCATTTCATGACCTGATCGTGAGAGAAAACATCTCTGAAACCGCGTTGTAAGAGACCATTTATGCTGTAGGGTATGAGGGTGAACTCGCTGTCGAGTACCGTAGACAACTGTTTTTTTTTTCAGTCACTCGACGTCAATATGACAAATAATTGCTACTTGAAGTGCGGCGTGATCATCCTGCTTCTAAATGATTAGGATGGATTCCCTGTCGATGACGAACGGTGCAACGGTGAAAGGTGGCTGTAGGAGATTTTTAATAATCTCTTTTCCCCCAACTAATAAGCCATCAAGGTCAAATTTAATATCGGACTAACTTACCGGTGATAAACAAAATAATTAACGAATTAATCTAATGAGTTCAAGGATAGTACTTAGGCACAAGCCAATTTAGAAAAAATTGTTTTTTATGACTTCAAAATAAACTTTTAACCTTGCTGGAGTTACTAGATTACGCTGGCCGGATACCGGTGTTTATTTTTTTTTTATATATACCTAGATGAGAATGCAACCCCGCCTGTGTTATCGGTATACGCTGGCGGCGCACCAGGGAATGGTGATAGGTGAAAATGAAGTCAGGCCAGTTGGTCCATCTTGAATAATTCAATAAGGATTAACCACTACACTTCCCTTTGGCCTTAAACAGAATATCAGTGCTTTGCTCTTTTGAGGGCGAAGCAAGAAACTGAGTTGTGACCATTTTGTATTGTTAAGGCACACGCACAAAAGGAAGATTTGTACTTGACTTTGTGTATTTTTTTTTTAATAATTTATCTCGCTTTTTATGTATATCTGTAATTTGTGTGCTGTAAGTAATGAAAATAAATTATCTATCTATCCACTATGGTTTTCAGAAGGGACCATTTGAAGGTCAACCTGATAGGGTTTATTGCTAGCAATGAAGCTACTAGATTGCTAACAATCTCCCCCCTCCCCGAAGTCATTACTTACCGCTACCCTAAAGAAGGAGGAAGGAGGATTGTTAGTAAATAGGATTAACAGTCCTATTGGTAGCAATATATCCAATCTAGGCATCCACATCGTGGCCCTCTAAAACCATTTTTTTTTATTTATTAAATTTAATTATTTAACTAAAAATTTTAGTTTTTGCACATTAAAAAGGTCTAAAAATTATTCTAAGTAAAAATAAATATAGAGGTTACAATCACTTATAATTATTTATCACGCAAAGTTGTATGAAAAAGTTGACCTGCTTTTCACGATGCATTTATATGGACAGACTCCATGTATATAATCTAAGAATTATTTTGTGATGAATTCGTTATGGTAGCCCAACCGACCTGATTTCATCTTCATCTATCATCCATCACTGGCACTTAGCTAGCATGTATAGTGTAGATGGGAATGCCATTTTTTTTATACCACTGAGGTAACAATCAAGTATACGACCCTCTTGATGGAAGGCGGTTACCGTAACCCATTAACGCCTGCAATACTAGGAACATTGTCATTCCATTGTAATAAGGCAAGAAGACTTTTTAATTATGTTGAGTAAAACCAGCTCTAGTTACAAGTTACTCAATAGTTACTATGTCTTATAATTCTTAACGTTGTTTTTGATATATATATATATATATATATATATATATATATATATATATATATTATATATATATATATATTATATATATTAGTAATGTTATTAATATATTATATGTGCATTTCTTATGACACGTATTTTTCACCACATCTGCCCTTCATATGCTTTCTGTTTTCACCTAATGGTTAGCTGGTAGAGAATGCCATATGGCATTAAGCTCGCCACTTGCAAGTTTTATTGTGCAATAAAAATAAATAAATGAGGTGTACCATGAATATCACGGTATATTTTGTGATATCAGTAGTTTTTTTTTTCTTTTTTTTTATGGGTGAAAATGGTATGGTAACCCCGCCTGCGCTAACGGGGTACGCTAGCGGAGCACCAGTGAAGGGTGATAGATGAGAATGAAAACAGGCCAGTTAGCCCATCATGATGAATTCATCAGGAATTAACCATGATAGTTTCCAGGGGGAACCGCGAGGAGGACGAGCTGGTTGGGTATATTGCTAGCAATGGGATTCTGTCTCCATTACTAACAATCCCTTTCCCCCCCGATATCTGTAGTACTGTTTATAAGCGACGGTTGCAACTTTCCATTAGGCGGGCCGTCAACTTGCTTGCCATTCTAAGCATCATTGTAATGAATCATCCCCCACCACCCCACGGCGGTCGTCAACTCCAGTATGAATAGGTATTTTCCACGCCGTATGTAATTTTATTATCAATGTTTTTGTTATGAAAACAATAAAATACGACTTGAATGATAATTGACTTGTAAAAACAGAATTAAACGAACGAAGGTCGTGGCGATCTGACTGTGAATTATTTGGCAACCTATTATTTCCTGGTAACACATTTAGAATGTCCATACGGTGTTACGAATGGCCATCGATGTCCCAGTGTACTCTGTGACGTCTGTGACCTTTAGATAAAGATATATTAGAGTATACTGTGTCACCCATGATATCCCTCATGCGTTGCCATTCCTGAGGACTAAGGTGTTTTTTTAATGGCTGATAATGGAGTGGTGACCCCGCCTGCGCTATCGGTATATGCTGGCGGAGCACCAGTGAGGGATCATAGGTGACGATGAAAGCACCAGTTAGCCCATCGTGACGAATGCCGCTAGAATTAACCACGATGGTTTCCAGACGAAATCGTGTGGAGGTTGACCTAATAAGGTATATTGCTAGCAATGGGGCTGTCAAACTCCATTGCTAACAATCCCTTTCCTCCCCCGACTACCTTCCGTCGGCTAAGGTGTTATGCCTCTGTACCATAATCCACCCTTCAAATCGATATACAGCCATGCAAACACAACTGCTTCACGGCAAAAACGTGAATGGGACATAGATACCCAAACAAATGATTTTTTGTACAAAGTCTTCTAGAAGAAATAACGTTATTACCCGTACTCTTTTAATATAATTTACTCTTATCGTCATAGTCGTAGAATACTGACGGATCTGACAAAGATTACATATATTATATCCGTCAGTATTCTAAAACTATGACGATATATTGGAAGTGATTATTTTTTTAACATTCCTAGCTAATTTTTGCGCAAAAAATGTACACACATTCTTTTGTCCTTGTAATTTATATTCTTGAGTGTCATGCGCAATTTATGTCATGAATGATGCGTCAACGTCATTGATGCACTGCCGGCTCCGGTCGGACTGTATTGTGTGACGATTGTGAGATGATGGTCCATACAAGTGAATAACTTGATTGTAGCACTTGCGCTTTCTAAGACTTCCATTGTGTGCTAACTCTTGCTCTTTAAATGGAAATTGTCAATTTGAACGGTATGCTCGCTTGATTGCTTAGCACATTAGGCCCAACCAGTTTATTTCTATAAATAATTTTAAGTAAAACGTTAATGTTTAAATTATCAACATTTATTTTTAACTCAAAAGAGTTATATTAAGTTTACGTGACGTAACGATACGTTTAAAAAATATGTGTATATATACGAGGTCTGTCCGGAAAGTTCGTATAAAAGTGTTCTGGAATGCGAGAAAGAGGAGTGGGGAGGCCAGGTAAGCGCAGGACCCCTTCCTTATGTCCCTAACAATGCTTCAGTTCTGGTCTGACCGCCGTGCGGTGCGAACTGGCTTGTCACGCCATCTGTGAAGTTACCTCTTAACGAAACCCCGTCGGCATGGAGCCCGCTTCCGTTGAAGAGCAGCGCGTCGTAATCAAGTTTCTCTCGAAACTCGGCAAGAATGGCCGTGAAATTTTTGCCGATCTCAGAACAGTTTATGGGGATGATGCTGTGAAGGAACCAACCGTCCACAAGTGGCTAAAAAGATTCAGAGAGGGCCGAGAAAGCGTTCAAGATGACCCACGTTCAGGACGTCCTTCCACTTCACATTCCGACGAAAACGTGGAAAGAATTCGAACTTGTGTTAATGGGGACCGTCGTTTAACGGTCAGACAGGTGGCTGAAGAGCTTAATTTGGGCAAAACCGTGGTCCACGAAATTCTAAGAAACGAACTTCAAATGAAAAAAATTTGCGCCAAGATCGTTCCGTGAGTTTTTGAGTAAAAATTCCATTACGGTGACCGAACACCCCCCCTATTCGCCGGATTTGGCCCCGTGTGACTTCTTCTTGTTCCCAAAAACCAAATTGGTACTTCGGGGGCGGCATTTGGGGGACATAAATGAGATAAAAAAAGCTACGACGGGGCAGCTGAGAAACCTACAACCAGAGGACTTTCAAGGAGCCTTCTCACAGTGGAAACGGCGTTGGCACAAGTGCATTATGTCACAGGGGGAGTACTTTGAAGGGGATAAAATTGATTTACCTGAATAATTGTAAAATAAAATTTTTAAAAAACTTTTATACGTACTTTCCGGACAAACCTCGTATATATATATATATATATATATATATATATATATATATATATATATATATAGAGGATCTGAATCCTCAGGATTGCCAACGCATGGGGGTATCAGGGACAAAACAGTATACTCTGTTATGTCCATGGTACTGCTCATGTCTATAGGCGACGGTTACCATTTCCCATCAGGTGGTCAGCTTGTTTGCCATTCTAAGTTGCATAAAAAAAATTCTTCTCGTTTCAAAGCAAAACCTAGTTGTAGATGCACGATTGATTATGCGTTCTAAATTCAAATATTTTCAATGTCATATATCTATCAAAATATTCGTTTTTGTTTTTTTTTTTTTGTAATGTTCCACCTAGCATTATGCTCTGACGTTGTAAAAGGCAGTGTGGCCAGTGACGCACTTGAGAATTATCCTCGCCATCGATTATGGCAGGTTTACATTTATAAGTCTTCAGTTGAACGGCCGCGTTGTTCGAGTAACGTGAACTTTAACTTTATATAACACATGTATGATAATGTTGTATGAATAATGTAATACTTTAGTACTTTGCCACAGAGACATTTTTGATAGATATTTTAACCAATCTACGGAGGCATGATACCTTAGTCCTCAAGGATAGTCACCCATGAAGCTTATCTTTTTTTTCGCATATGGGGTCAGCTAAGCCGATGCACGTCGACCCATCGGGATCTTTTGTGCTTCCCCCTGCGTTATACCATCATTTCATAGATCCTATGTGTTACTCTAACGATATCCCGCGGTTTCACCCATGAAGCTACCACTACCGTCATAGTATCTGAGACGTTCATGTCTGTAGACGACAGTTATCACCGGGAAGAGAAAGGGATTTTCAGTAATGGGGTCTAACATCCTCAGTGCTTACAGGACACCCTGTTAGGTCGACCCCCATGTATTTCCCTCTAGAAACAATTGTGGTCATTTCATTCTTGTCGAATTTATTACGATAGGCTAACTTATATCTTTTCATCCTCACTAATCATCCTTCACTGATGCACTGCTAACGCTGGCGGGGCTACTGCTTCATTATCACCCGTTAAAAAAAAAGACAGTTATAACTTTCCATCAGGTCGCGTCGTCAGTTTGTTTGCCATTCAAATTGCATAAAAAATTCGTGAAAGGTGACAAATTTACTATGACATACGGCTCGAGTTTCGCACATCGAAAGTGTACTCTCCAAACGGAATATTGATAGATTCGCAAACATACAAACCGGTAACAATTGGCCATGCATACACACATGTGAAAGTTATTACGGCTCGAATGAGTTACAATGACCCGTTTGCACAACATGTCACTATGAAATTATAAAACAATTCGCCTCTTTTACACAAGCGGTTTATCATTAATTATTTATTCAAATTGTCGAATAAAGCCTCGTTCGTCCGATAATATGGCGTTTTAATGTCGTGCATAGTGATTTAAAGTCGTCCATTCGATCCTTATGTTGATTCACCACCCACGCAAACTTAATAAGTACTTCTCAGAAAGTATATTATTTCTATACTCGTATTTGCGAATAATGTTTATGATGAAAAAGACTTTATATCTGAATATACAGGGTACAGAGGCATAACAATACCATTTATGTGGACTTAGGTGTCCTCCAAAATGGCAACGCATGAAGGGTATTATGGGCGACATAATATACTTTATACGTCCTTAGGCGACGGTTACCACTTTCCATCAGAGATGCCGTCAGCTTGTTTGCCATTCCAAGTTGCATAAAAAAATAGGTATTATATAAAAACCTGTGTACCGAAAACTCTTGGGAAGTAATGAAAAAGAAAGGTTGGGATGTCAAGCAGTAAAGAGTACATTGGGAGGAAAAAACTGTCGGAAATCATCATCGTCATCATCCTACCCTTATCCCAATTATTATTTGGGCTCGGCGTAATATGGTTTTTTCTTTTATTATAAAACCGTTGTAAATATCAAGTATAAATGACTTAAATAAAAAGCATTAAACAAAAATACAATTTATTTGCTGAAAACTGAAGATTTGCTTGTTTATGGAGCAAAATGCCAAAATTGTGCGTATAGCCAAACAAACCAATGTCTAAATTTAAAACAAGATGCGTTGTTACCTACGTTTTGGAATGAAAAAGCCATTAGTGACATAAGAGACGTCGTGGGATATCTTGGAGTTCCGTATCTGTAGATAGAAGAGAGATCTACGTCTTAAGACTGTTGGCAGCATGTTTGGTAAACTGGGATGTAGCTGAGCCTCTTTTAAATGTATGATTGATTTTTGATGAGAAATGGATGCCTTGGTAATTATCATACTCATAAGCGGGTGCTATGTAACAAGACAATGTCTTTCCCAAGATACCCTCGGTGTTATTTCTTGCCGAATTCATCACAATGAGCAAACTGACTTGCTTTTATCATCTATCTCTCTCTATCTAGCGCTGACCAATAACGCAGCCGAGGATAACATGCCATCTTCACCAATTAAAAAAAAAAACTACCCATGCATGGGAGATATTTAACGGTCTTAATAAGTCAAAACAATGTTTTTTAGAAATTTTGTCTGTCTATGTTTGTTCCGGTGTCACACAAAAACTATTGCATCAAATTGAATGCAGTCTCAATTTTGTTGCTGAAGATCTTACTTAAAATCTAGTGTATGTTTTATCTTGATATCTAGAAGTGATTTAATCATTTGATTTTCCTACTTCCGAAATCCACTCGTAAGCAGTTGCGGGCGAAAAGCGAATGTACACAATATACTTAATTGTTATTAAATACATATATTTTATAACCGCGCCATTGACGTCATTTGTTATTGTCTCGCAATTATTTTGCTCCTACGGCGTGTTTACTCAAAAATCAAATATTTCTGTCATCGTAATTTCAATCTGTATTATTTACTATTGGATAATCTCGTTGCTCTTCCCCAATGCCGTTCCTTTTGCACTGGGATCAAAAAGGAACACATTAATACATTTTATGAGAGAGTTTAGTTCTTCAGTGGGTTCATCTTATGAATAAATAAAGCGTAGCGGTTTTTTGTATTAATTGCCGCATGCATTCTTATGTAAAATGTGAATACTATAACTATCAGATGGCAATTGTGAGTAGCTTTGACGTGGTCTAGTGTTTTGAGTAGTCATGCTCACTAAAATGTCCAGACTTGTGGCGGCGTGGTGGGCCGGGTCATTGGGCTCCCTAAAATATGGTCGAGCGCAGTGATGGCTGGCTCATCCGTCATACTCGTGAACGGGTGCTGCTTGTAGGGACTGGTCTGCTCTAATCACTATGACTGATTTCCTCTTATTAATTGTTTAACCAGTTGGTTATGTATTCAATATTTTTTTTTCAATTTAATTGAATTAGTGCTAATTGGTGGTTTGTATTCACACAATTAAACTTAAAAATGTAAAGTAATAATAAAATTATTTAAAATAGCAACACGAAAGTTTCTTGCTCGTTCTTCTTGTGATGAGACAGCTTTCCGAACGAGCGGTAAATTAAAAAAAATGTAATGACTTTTCAAAAGTGCTTCAATGTAAGTTTATTTGAATAAAAAAAAGATAAAAAAAAAAAAAAAAAACGGGTACACGTTCTCAAAAACCACAACTAAAACATACACATCCCATTGCTTCCCCTTAACTCCTATAAAAATCCCTTCAAAAATCTTTTTAACAATTCTAGTTACCAATCCAGCCCTTGCTCAGCGTGATGACTTATGAGCATAAACAAACCAATTAATGTTTTAGTACTGTAACTGTATAAGTACATTTCAACAGTCCTTTACAGTTAGAAATCTATACGCCGTCTCGGTTACCGCTAACTGAACAATTTGCATTTTTAGGTGAAGGCGAACCGGCCACGTGAGTATTTGATAGTTTACCGTGAATATGATGTTTACGATTATATATTTAAAGTTGAAATTCGTCTATTACATCCGTAATGCCAAAGAAAGTCAATTAAGCGTCGTTTATCGTATCAAATACTCGTATTGTAGGGCACGAGCGTGACAAAACGTAAACAAACGGCCGAGTGTCATTGACTCACGGTGTTGCTTCACACTTGTTTCATCATTTTGATTCAGAAGCGGATGTGTGATTTTTCTTTTGGAACGTAAGTGTCGGTGATAGCGATGATTTTTTGTCAAATTCTATTTTAATATAACTTTTTGAACCGTGTTTCATCATCCGATTTTAAAAGAAGCAGCTTCTCAGTTCGTATTTTATTTTATTTTTTATTACCTCAAATTTCCGTCAGTTATAAATCGATTTGGAAAATTCTTTCTATTATTATGACTCATTTAAAAGGATGCTAAGGTTTCATTTTCACCCGGGTATAGACATACTCGTAACTTTGGTTTGTTTTTGGTCAAAACTGCTCAGGTTCTGAAACACAGAGGACATAAAATATATATTAAAAATATATTTTATTTTTATTTATTTATTTATTTCAGAGAACTTGGTTCCATTTTTGTTAATAAGTGTACTTAAAAACTATGTTAATACTTAATTATTAAGAATGACGGCCTCTCGATAAGCATTCTCACGTGAGGACTATCTAATTTATTTAGAAACATGTTCATTTAATATATAAAGTTATAAAATATATTTGCAGTTTGGGCACCGAACGATTAACACTAGGCTCCAAACAGCGATCTAATATTTTGCCTGAAGATGTCTCGTTTAAAGGTGAAACACGTGTCGCAAGACGTGCGCATACAAAATAGCAATCGAAGATTGCTGGCTAATATGGAAGGTTCTGGAACTTGTGACAGTAGTAGTGATGGACAATCTTCGAATGCTGGCAGTCGCATCCATTTTAATGGTAGTGGAATTAAACAAAATAATTCTAATCAAATAACCAATGATATGAACTTCTACAAGATAACACCTAGTTAAATAAAATATATTTTAATTAATAGCATGGAAGAAAAGCGAAAAAATAGTACTTAAATGTACCTAATATTGATAATCCGTAAAAGAGGTGAAGAATATCTTGTAAAGAATTATCTAAGAGTACAAGATTTTTTTGTGCGTAAGATATATTAAAACATAAATTAGCAATCCAAACATAGAACAGCTAAAATTGTATTCATTTAACAGATTTGAAACGTCTCGAAGTCAA
The DNA here is from genome assembly GCF_026898425.1 of Galleria mellonella. Classification (NCBI taxonomy): domain Eukaryota; kingdom Metazoa; phylum Arthropoda; class Insecta; order Lepidoptera; family Pyralidae; genus Galleria; species Galleria mellonella. The sequence continues at coordinate 7,667,537 of NW_026442086.1, read as the reverse complement.
AATATTTCGCCTTGAACGTAATGTAAATGTAATGATGTACAATCTCTTCCGAGATGAACAAAAACAAACCGTGGAGATGTTGTTATTAGCACTGTTAACTCAGGTTCGTCGTACCGTGCATCATCCGTCATGATTCAGTGACCAATCGATGGTTTTTTATTTATTTTTACCGCACTATGTCCTAAATACAATTTTTGGTACATCAGTGCGTCAATTTAACGGTACATTTTAAATACAATTATATCTATAAATATAATATTCTGTAATCATATTAGCCGTTAACTGTCCACTGCTGAACATTGGCCTTTATAATAACGGTTTTGTCAGTAGTCGCCACGTTTGGCAGGCGGATTGGCAACTGCGGTTAGGCTTTTGGTGATGTTGTGATGAGGAACATTGCTGCTTATCTCTCGACTATTAATTTTCCTTAGTCGCCTTATTCGACACCTACGGGAAAGGAAGGGGTACCCCATTCTATTCTGGGACTATACAGCAGTCTGCTAATATAAATATATACAGTTCCTTTTTAAATTTACGCAAATTATTATATAGATTTTAGTTTTGGACATAGTGTTAACGTATACGTTGTTGTGGGGTGGAGTTCCGCAAGGCACAAGTTGGGGCCCAAAATTGTTTGTAAAATGTATGTGAAATCAGTTGCTAGTTCTAATCTGTTTCCTTTAGTATAGTGTTAATAATTATATTTGAAATGACATTTAGAATTTCTATATTCTCAAAATATTGAAATTATAAATATTATTTATGACAATTTTGAATTTTCTATTACGCTCAATTCGGTCAATGTCATTGTCTAGCCATTTGAACAATAGATCCTCATATGTAAATGGTATGACTCATGTCTATATTTTTTTATGCAACACGGAGCAACAAACAAGCTCGCGGCCTACTTAGTGGTAACTTTCACCCATAAACATGAATAACTATGGACGTCAAATATGAAAGAAGTCCCAGGTTATGAGAGCAGAGGAAGATCTAAAAAGATATGAGTGGACTGTGTGAAAGATGATATGAAACTGGTTTTACAGTTGATAGTTGAGTTATATGTATAATGTGTATATATATATATATATATATATATATATATATATATATATATATATATATATATATATATATATATATAATGAGCTTTATTTTCCCGAAAGACTACAGCATTTTTCAAAAGGGGGTAAAGAGGTTTCTTCACTATATTCTGGTATTGCAGGCGTTATATACAAATCGCTTACCATCAGGTGGGCCGTATGCTTGTTTGCCACCTCAGTGGTATAAAAAAAATATATATATATATACATTTATCGTATTATTTTTGCACTATATTTAATATGCTTTATGTACAAACCCTATAGACACTGTCTTCCTTCAGTTTCTCAAGATTGACTGGAAGAAATTCCTTTAAGGGATAAGTCTGCCTGTGTACATTTATTATGTTATATCCTAATATCTATACTATAAGTGGATACACAAAAGTATATAAATAAATAAATAAAGCAGCTAATTCTGGAATGACTGTATAGAGATGAATGAAAGAAAAAACCCCAAATTATATGGGACAAGGGCAGGGAGATAATGATGACATGCCTAGACAGCAGCGCCATCTATTTAAAAGTTTAAATGCATTTATGTATAAACAACAAAATGTATTTCCTTCTTAGCATAAATATAAATCTTGTTTAGTAACAAAGAAATACCTGTACGTGGTTCGACTTTACAAATTTGTTTATTCATAGCTTCTTCAGTGCGACGAAGAAAAATTAAAAAATACGCAGAAATTATAATATACAATTGCATGTTTTTCTTTTTTTAAATTTGGAATCGACTTTCAGCAGCAGTAGGTATTTCCGAACCGATACGACATCATAACCTTCAAGAAAAGAGCATATTATTTTTTAAAAGGCCGGCAGCACACCTGCAATGCCTCTGGTGTTGCGGGTGATCATGGGCGGCGGTAGTCACTTACCATCAGGTGAGCCGCATGCTCGTTTGCCCCCTGTGTACTAAAAAAAAAATAACTTTTAGATCAATGGATGTTGTCTCTATGAGTACCCTCTATTAACGAGAATATAAAAATAATAAGATAAAATAAGATTTTATAATAAATAGTACACAAATCGAAATAGGTTAAATTTATTGTTCGGTAAAGAACTGGAAAATTTAATGACGTTAATGAAAAGTCCTTTTACAATCATCGTACTTAGTTTTCTTATTTGCTTGTCCATTCACATGGTTTGTTACGATCTCGACTAATTCAATTATAACTTAATTAAATGACATATATATGACTATTTAGGTACATTTGTCAATAAATAAAAGTAGGAAAATTCACTAATTCTACAAGTCTATTCCAGTCAAATGTATCGCCCAAAAGTGAATTTTCGAGCATTCCATTGATATTAGTGATTTATTACTAAACTAGTTTTTACATGTGACTGCGTATGATAATTGACGGTGATAATTATCAATTGTGTATTTCCTTCTCCAAGTTAAAGCGTAAAATAACAAACAAACTTACTGTCACTTCTTTAGATAATATAAAATAAAGTCGCATCCTGCCATTTGTACGATTAATTCTTTTTGAAACTACGCAACAGATTTTAATACGGTTTTCATCAATAAATAGAGTGATTCAAAAGGAAGGTTTACACGTATATTTTTTTTGTATTAATTTTGAAATATGACGATAATTGTTCCAAAATGTCGAAAGAAATAAAGTCAACTGATAGCTGTCATTATAAATGCTGAAATATAACATAATAATGTGTGATGGAATTGTTCCCCTTTATTAAAAGTACAAAAAAAAAAATTGCGATGTCTTTTTATAACCATTTTAATGTTTAAAAAAATTATGTTGGAGTTTGGAAAGCTATTTAGACGGATACAATAGTAATATTATTAATCACATCACACTGGCACCATATTGTTTCTACAAGTACATAGCACACGTGCAAAGCCGGGGCGGGTCGCTAGTTTATAATACTAGTAACTATTACTAACTTTTAACTGTTACTCGTATATGTACATACTCGTTGTACTGAAATATCCCAGACATTTCTACAAGTTACCCTCATAGTTCGTCGTGTCGCTTTTGTACTGTACGTAGTGAAATGGAAAACTGGGTGGCTGCCAGTTTATTATCGAGCCGTCATCGCATCGCACGTGAAACGTGACGTGAGCCCCTTTCGCTTTTCAAGGTGAATTTCTCTAGTGGAGATACGTTAAGGGACAGCGCTTACAGCGCACTTATAGCCATTTTCATTGCGTATTTTGTTATTACATTTTGTATTTACAATAGAGTTAGGTAACATATAGCAATATCTATATATTTTAACAAAAAATAATATTGGATAGCAGATTTTTAACATATTTGAAAAAATAGGTATTTGAACGATATGGGCGATATCAAAATAGGTAATGACCTTTTTTTCCGCAATCAATATCCAAAGAAACTCAATATATAAGTATCGGATCGGTATCCATATCACCCATGCCTAATTTACAACAAAAAAAAAGAATTTATTGACCCTTATAATAGAATGATTCACTGTTATGATCAAGGTCGAGGGTAAATGTTAAAACTAAGAAGAGTATAAAAAAAAATAACTTCATATTCATTTAACTATTTGGTAATTATTATTATTTTTTTTTTATTAATAAAGAGGCAAACGAGCTGACGGTCTCTCTGATGGAAAGTAGATAAGGTCGTCCGCGTATGATATCATAAAATATATAATACATACATTTCTATGTGTCTTATTTGTATGACCAAATAGTAATTCAATTCGAACAGTAGTATTAGATAATTATTATACACTATATTTGATAGACATTAGCTCGTTTAAGATACTATTTCATGGTGTCTGGCCCTTTAAAAAAGGTGCATACAATCTATTAGACATGTCTTTGGCCATAACTGAAAGTTCTATCCCAGATGCTTGGGTGGGCTCTCTCTACCACAAGCTGACAGCCCACCTGATGGAAAGTGGTAACCGTCGCCTATAGACATGAGCAGTACCATGGACATAACAGAGTATACTGTTTCGCCCATGATACCCCCAATGCGTTGCTACTCCACCTGAATCTTTCCCTTTAATAAGGCTGTGTTCGTGGAGTACTCATGCTGGAGGGAAAGGGATTGTCGATAATGGAGTCTAACAGCTCCGTTGCTAGCAATATACCCTATCAAATCTACTTCCACGCATGGTTTACTAACATGCTTTCATCATAACCCGTCATCTCTCGTTTTTTTTATGGGTGAAAATGGAATGGTAACCCCGCCTGCGCTAACGGGATACGCTGGCGGAGCACCAGTGAAGGGAGATAGATGAGAATAAAAACAGGCCAGTTAGCCCATCATGATGAATTCATCATGAATTAACCATGATAGTTTCCAGGGGGAACCGCGAGGAGGTCGACCTGGTTGGGTATATTGCTAGCAATGGGATTCTAAGTCTCCATTACTAACAATTCCTCCCCCCCCCCGTCATCTCTCATTAGTATCTTGCCAGATAATATCCATAGACGGGGTTACCATTCCATTTTTAATTATCAAAAAAGAGGTTTTATGTTATAGGGTCAGCAACGCAGTTGTGATACCTCTGGTTTTACAAGCATTCCTGGGCTGCTGTAGTAATGATTTAGGTTTCACTATATTGCATATATATTTACATGAAATTGCATAGAATTTGCTGGAACTATACCCGGAGTTGTGTAAAGGATGTCTTTAATACCATCATTCGATAATCCGACTCTAATTAGCTGTTACTAGAGATGGGCAATCCACCTGGGTGGGTTTAAAGTCTGGTGGGTAAAAACCGGGTGTTTTGGGTTTATTGGGTTTAAACCCCATAAACACCCAAATTTTTGGGTGTTTATGATTTTGTACTTCATCATCGTCATCTCAGCCGCAAGACGTCCACTATACTGGACATAGACAATATTATTATGCAGCCTACAGAATAAAAAACTTTTAATTTGATTTTGAGTTTATTAAGAAAGAGATGAAAGTAAAATGTAAAACTACAGTCAATCACTGTCAGATTCAGAGTTATTACAAGCGATGAATTGTATAGGTTCGATAGGCTCTATTTCGTCTAAACTGTTATGTTCATTTACTTGCTCAATGAAAGCTTCTAAGGTATTTTCTTCATTAAACTGAATGTCCTCGCATTCAGCTTTATGTTTAAGATTCCAGTTATAACAAATGAATGAAATTTTTTCAGTTCTTTCAGTTGTAAGTCGATTTCTTTTGTTATTATGTATGTAGCCTTGGATACTAAAGGAACGCTCAGTGGCTGCCGAAGTACAGGGAGCTGATAGAATACGAATCGCTACTTTGCTTAACTCAGTGGAACCACAAATACCTTTCCACCATATTAGGGGCTCAATGCTATCTAATGAGCTCCATACAAATCCTCTGGCCCAAAAGTTTTCTTTAGCTTTATAACACGCCAAATCTGCCATTACATTTGACAAACTTAAGTGTTGGCTTAAATTGTAGATAAACTCCATACCCTTAAGTTCTTCCTCTTGAGTAAGTTCGACTCCTAGAGTCCTGGGGTCTAGAATATATGCTGCAAAATGTATTGGCCTCATTGCCATATTGCATCTTGAAGATACTGATGTTAGAATCTGCTGTTTGCTTTCTTCGCTCAATGTCGAAATCTCATTTAATGCAAAACGTATCTTAGCTTGTACATCTCTAAATGTAATGTATGTGCGATGCAAACGATTCTGGTCGCTCTCTAAGTAAAATATGCTTTCAGTGACTGGTTCCAAAATACTTATACATTCCCCTGTCTTCGTCCAGAAATCATCACTTAGAATTAAATCTTTAATATCTCTTGAAATTACCACATCTTCTCTAACTGTTAATATTTGCAAAGCTATCTTATTTGCTTTCAAACTTTTTAACGAAGTAACATGACTTCCCCATCTTGTAGCACAAGGCAATTTTAGTGTTTGTGTAGAATCTTCACCCTGCCTTGATTTTATCAACAAGGAACTTAATCGTTGACTCCTTTTAACAGTTTTTATTATATTTATGGCTTGCATAATAAACACAGTTACTTCTTGTATCTTTACAATATCTTGGCACAACAAGTTAAGGATATGTGCACAGCAACCGAGAGGAACAACATGTGGATATTTGAGTTTTGTTAATTCGAATGCCTTTTGTATATTTCTAGCGTTATCGCCAATAAGTACAAGAAACTTATTTGCTCCATACACTTTCATTACTTTTTCAACTTCTTGGCTAAGGTATTCACTAGTGTGAGGATTACTTTCTGTATTCAAACTTTTAACGTATGCAGGTTGAGGTTTTGATATAAGAAAGTTTATTATTCCTTCATTTCTTAAATTAGACCAGCCATCGCACTGAAGGTGTAAGTAACTACAAGCATTTAGTTCCTCATTTAACTCAAAACGCATTTCTCTATATATTTTATCTAAGTATTTTGTCGCTAAAGCTTTACGTGAAGGTATTTTAAATTTTGGTTGCAATTTTTCGAAAAATTGTATCCATAAAGGATGTTGCACCATCGATAATGGCGTCCCTGTTACAAATATAGCTCTCGCTAATTCTGTTTTTATATGATCATCGGTGTCTTGAAACTCAGCATTTATTGTAGTGTTAGCAGACGACGAGGGGCTTATAAAAGAATCATTTGTCTCTATCTCTGACAGTCCAGACATTTTGGTTTTGGACGAGCTATCTTTTATAAGTTTCATAGAGTCTTTTAATGTTTCTGGAGATTTTGGACAAGTGATAAGATGTTGAAGCATTTTGGCAGCATTACTGAATTTGTAGACCTTATTACAAAGCTTGCAAGAAACAGACTTGTTTGGTAAAGTACGGTAGTGCTCCCATATGCGTAAATCTTTAGGTCTCCCCATTGAACCTAAAAAATGAACGATGATTAGTTGGTCTGACGAAAATTCAACAATAGAGTGCCTATTTTTTTACAATGATTATTTCTTGTTATTTACAATAAATTTATTAAAAAAATAATAAAATAAATACAAAAAACCTTTGTAAAATTACATCTCCTCGGAGGATTAAACGCAGACGCTAGTTTATTATCGTATTGTTCTGTATTTTTCTCAGCAACTTCTTTAATTCGATTAGGTACTTACGCATATTATGTTAAAAATAAATATCTAGTACACATCTTAGGCTATCCACCATTATTATCCAATGACGACTCTCAGCTAACTATGCACTATCATCCAAAATAAACGTGTATGGAAAATTTTATCCCAGTCGGTTGAGGATTGAGGATAATTGCATCAACATACGAACATACCTACATACTTTTATTTACATAACGCAAGCTAAATAAAAGCTTGTAATAATACATCTAATTTTAAGTTAAAATTGTTAAGTGATCATGATATAATTGTATCATTCAAAAATCCACTTACCTTTAATTATTTCTTGTTAAGTATAAATATTATTTCAAATCTGCTCCCTTAATATGCACTTTTTTACTGCTTTTCCTACCTAACACGTTACCAGGAAGTCACGTTACCAGAGTCAGAGTAATAGTGAACACGTTTGACAGTGATTGTCGTCGCCTCATATTCAGCGTCGACGAATAGGGGAATCCCCAGTCATAATGTATTGCATGCGTGGCGGTCTTACTTCAAATCCATAAACAAAGAGATAATTACAGAACTCGATACTAGATGGCGCTGTTTTTGTTTGAAGAAAGTTTGCGGGCTAAAATACATAGAATTTCATCAATGACTTCCACAAAGAACAACATTTCTGTTTTTTCTAAGTCCGTATCTCTTCCGTATATTTCATAAGATATAAGCTTGGGCTACATTGTTATGCAACGTGATTTTGTCGCTGTCTTGCTAGCAGGGTTGACAGATATACGATTTAAATCGTACTCATACTATTATTTGTCTATTTTTTAATGTACGATCGTAAAGATTATGATCGTAATTCGCACAAAAACATACGACTTTTTGGTTACCTGGCAACATTTTTATTATGAAACGAACATGCTCACATCATCAGTCACATGCAACAATTTATTGGGGATTTCCCCTTCACATCTGGCAGTCCTGCTTGCTAGAATATAGGTAAGTCAGCCACAGTTACTGACGATCGATATTTAAAGGGTATTGTTTTTGTGCTAAATATTTCATAAAAACGTTATTTAATACTTTGTGGATTATTAATTTAGTTGATAATCACTGGAAGTAAAATGGATGCTAATTTGAGAGATCAAGATCTTCGTATAAAACAGTTAATAAAAGAAAATCTACGTAAGTACTCTTTTTATACCTAGGTAGGTAAGGTATAATAAACACAAAAGGTACTTAGATCGCGTGTGTTCGAAGCATTTATTCTAATAAATTTAATTTAAAATTGTAGAAAGAAAAAAATGTCTGCCAAGCCGTAGCCGAAGCCGATCTCCAAATATATTTGGCGATAGTGAGACCCAGTGTCCAGATGATTTACCCAGCGTCGTCGCAACAAAGAAAAAAAACGAGGATAAAGTAAAAGAAAATTTACTGAAAGAAGAAACAAACTGTTCTAAATGCTTAATTTATGGAGAAGAGGATAAAAGAAATGAGTATTTCGGACTGTTAGTGGCTCAAGAATTTAAATATATACGGCCATGTGTGCGAACGAGGTGTTATGAAGAAATTTTAAAGTATCTACGGGAAGCAAAAGGCCAACATGTTGATCAACTGCAACATGAAAACACTGAAAATTAATTACTTTCATTTTATTATATATAGATTTTTAAAATTTCCTGAAATATTATTAGTTAACGTTTTATTTAATATTGTAGAATTGATCAATACAATTTATAAAAATAATTTATTGGTATTACTTACATATTTTCAAAAAAATACGTAAAAACCTATTTTTTTGGGTGATTATGGGAGTTTATGGGTGTTTATTGGGTTTTTACCAAAGCACCGGGTTTAAACCCGGTGCTTTGCCCATCTGTAGCTGTTACTATGTTACTATTCACACTGGAACACAACATGTAAGCAATTTGGTGACATGCTTGATTTGCTTTGTGGCACAGGAATTACCCTTCATTGTGTTTTCCTTCATCATGAACCACATTTAAAACCATTTTGACTCAAATCTGTTACAAGTTTGTATCTGTTTAGTTTATACTTCAGACACTAAAGTAACTAATGGAAGTTATATAATATATAAAGCCAGTCAACTTCTCGACTTATAAAAATATTAAAAAAAAAAAAAAAAAACTCGATCTTAAACAAGTGTATATGTGTATTTTATTTATATACTTCTTGAAATGCCATAATATTACATCTTACTAAACATATAATCATATTTTCGTGCCAATTTTACACATAGGTAACCTTATTATGTGTTACATTGATTATCTTGTTTTTCTCCTCGCATATGATGTCAATGACTTGAGTTTTTTTAAACATCACAAACAAAGCAGAGTTGTTTGTGTGTGATATTTTAAAATGTGTATTAATTTAAGTTGCAAATTATTTGCTTCTTGTGTTTTTTCTTCGGTGTTATTTACATCTTTAAATTTTTTGTTGAATTTAGCAAACATAGCGATTGATTCAGTGATCTTGAACGATATATTCTAGCCTCTGAGACTTTTTGTATGCAACTTAAAATAAACTTATAAGAGATAAAAGAAACACTAGGTATCATGTCGTATAGGGAGGTCAAGGATATGGCCTGGGATAGAGCTGGCTGGAAGAAGATGCATGAAGTAGTTGCACAGACAAGAGGAAACTCTTAAATGAAAAGAGGAGAGCTATTTAAAATGGCAATGAAACTGACTGCCCACCTGATGAAAAGTGGTAACCGTTGCCTATAGACATGAGCAGTACCATGGCTATAACATGGTATACTATTTAACTCATGATACCCCTCATGCGTTGCCATTCCTGAGGACTAAGATGTTGTTCCTCTGTACCCTATAAATTCACTGCCATATCCCTTTGAACCAAACCACAGCCATGCAAAAAACAACAACAAGGAAACGACTTTTGTACAAAGTCTCCATCTGGTAGCTGAAGAACTAAGACTGTCTGAGACAGAAGAATTCTAAATATTAAAACTCATTTTCGGCCTCAACCTCAGACTGGGCTGTGTTTGTCTCATTATGGGCCTCTTCCTTTCTAAGCAAGGGTTTTTCAATATTTATATGGCTTGAATTTGACGTATACTTCAAGCTGCTTGATCTTTACAGCATCTGCAGCGATAAGGAATTGTTCATAATGTTTTTTTTAACGGAATGGTAACATCGCCTGCGCTAACGATATACACTGGCTGGGCGCCAGTCAGAGATAACAGGTGATAATGAAAAAGCAGGTAAGTTAGCCTATCGTGATGAATACACCTGAAATTCAGCACGATGGTTTGGGTAGTCAAACTGCCAAACTATATTCCTAACAGTGAGGACGTGCGTCTCCATTTATAACAATACCTCACTCCAATTCAAGTGCTTGGCCACCTCAGAACTCCTTTAGAATTGTAACGTCCGATTATATCTAGAAGAATAATTCAACTTACCCTTAACGGTGTAGTGCGGGGGTCGTGTCGTGCCGCTGTCAGCTAAAGCCGCGCGCCGGTTTCACTTTCGCCCGCTTACGAAACCGGGCTCGTTATCGACTGTCGAGATAGCGAGACGTTTTATTGTCTTCAACCGACTTCGAAAACGAGGTTCTCAACTCAATTGTATATTTTTTATGTCCGTCGGTTTGGAAAATTCTTTTTTTTTATCTGAAAGGATATACTTTTTTTATACCACTGAGGTGGCAAACAAGCATACGGCCCACCTGATGGTAAGCGGTTACCATAGCTTATGAACGCCTGCTGTACCAGGAGTATTACGTGCGTTGTCAACACGAAAGAAACCTCTTTAACCCCCCTTTTGAAGAACCCCATGCTGTAGTCTCTTTGGAAAACCTCAGCAGGGAGCTCATTCCATAACCTGGGTATTCAAAGTAGAGAACATCTCTGAAACTGCGTTGTACGCCAGCATCTAGGTTGTAGGGTATGAGGGTGAACTCTCTGTCGATGGCGCGCCGTACGATGAAGACGTACTTAGAAATAGGGTTCATTAAAATCGGTTTAGTAGTTTAGTTTTGATATCAAAATACTTTGTTAGTTGGTTTTGCCACTATTGAAGACAATACAAAATACACTACGTTGTTTGAATGCAGCTTAGTGGCAAAACTAAGCGAGACAGAGATTGGTATATTCAGTCCAGACGACATTTTTTTATACAAAGCTTCACTGTTACCTCTTAATAAATGATTATCTACTAAAAATATACTCTTAAAAATACCCAGCCTGTATTTACTGCACACAAGAGTTTATGCAAATAAATTTATCTTAATCGTTCTTCAGATAAATTTGTACAAAATTTATTAATAAGGCAGTACTATTGGATGCTTCATTTCATTCGTTGATATCATTCATTAACTGTCCACTGCGGAACATAGGCCTAATCTTATCCCTTTGGGGGGGGGAGGATTAGCCAGTAGTTGCTACGCTTGACCAGCGAGTTAGCAACCGCAGTTATGCTTTGGTAATGTTTTAAGAGGGACGCTTCTCTCCATCCCTTGACCATTCAGTTTCCTTAGTCACCTCTTACAATATCCATTGTAAAGGAAAAACAGGTCCATTCTATGCCGGTATTTGTGCAGTTAGCAACAACTAGGAAACATAATTTTAATGGAAACCCTCGAGTTAGGAGCCCGACGTAGAAGTCAATGCCGTGTAATGAATTTACTTACATTGTATAGAGAAAGCTACCAAGGCATGGCGACTTGGCGACCCAAATTCTTTACCTAGTTTTTTAGATTGCACAGCTCAATTATAGTCTGTTTATTTTCTAATTATTCTATCCAGAGTGGTTATATATTTTTTTACTTTTTAAACTGCTTTATTTCTAAAAGCAAAAGGTCTCAATTCGTCTGTGTTCTTAAACTGTTTTGTTTTTTTACTATCTTACTCGATTACGTCGTAATTTATGAACTGAATTTGATAATAATTTTCTACTAATTTAAAAAAAAAAATGGAAATTCTCAATTCCTCAATTCAGTTGTATATTTTCATGTTGGTTACCTCATAATTCTGTCAGATACACCGGAACTTGGGATATTCTCTTTTATGTCTGAAAGGATATATTAACAAGTCAGTAATTTAGGTTTTTAATCGAAATAACTGATTTTGAAGTCGGTTTTTTTTGTGAAACAAATTATTGCAATGCTGGGATTTACTCCTGCTGGCTTCATTAGCATTAAAACACCTGAGTCCTCAGGAATGGTAACGCATGAGGAATATAATGGGCGAAACAGTATACTCTGTTATGTCCATGGTACTGCTCATGTCTTCCTAGGATAGTCTAAGGTGAGAAAAGACATTTTATTATCTAAATATTAACATAATAAAATTAATCAAATAATAATAATGCCAGATTAGTTGTTCTTATCCCCATCTCAGGTCGATCTCCGAGCGGTTTTCCTCAGAAACCATCGTGGCTAATTCTTAAGGAATTCATCACGAAGGACCAACTGTTCTTGTTTTCACTTTCACTTAGTATCTGGCACTGGTGCCTTGTTAGCATATACCGAAAGTGCAGGCAGAGTTATCATTTCATCTTTACCCATTTAAAAATACGTCCCCATCTATCAACCTCCTCTATTTTCAACATGGAATTTTTTTTTTCTTTTTCTAGTCTGCTAATTGGCAATCTGTTCCTTATAGAACAATAATCCAATATGCTGTTTGGATGTCAAGTTTAAATCTTGTTAATATATGATGAGGCCAATCCATTAACCAGCTCTCAGTCTCTGTCTGTAAATCTTTCTACCAGTCCTTGGATACTGTGTCTTTTTAATCGAGAGAAACTAATGCTTCCCGATCCTTGTAATTGGGCGGCCAATTCATTTCTATGGCTATTCAATCTGGACTGATAGTTTTTGCTGAATGTCTCGATTTCCTATTTTATCGTTTTCAGTTTGATGTCCATATACATAAATTTATTACTTATATATTGTGGTATATTAAGCATGTTGTTGCAACATGGAACTAAACCATATTCCGATTACGGTGATCGAATATTGAGCACAATTTTTAATTATCATTACAAGGCAAAAGTAACTATATTATGTTATGCATGACTAACCTTTTACGTGTGGGTCATAGAAGCCAACTAAGGGAGGGCGAGGAATGGGCAGCAGCGTCCCTCTTAAAACATCTCTAAAGCCTGATTACGGTTGTCAATCCGTCTGCCAAGAGTGGCAACAACTGGCAAAACCCCCCAAGGGGAAGGCTTATGTTCAGCAGTGGACTTTAAAAGGCTGATATGATAACCAATAACAATATTCTGGTAATTAATGCTGTTTTCCACTCAGGGTTTCATGGAAGAGAATTCTTACAGAGTTAAGCTCGCCTGTTGTACATCTTTATCAAATACTTGCGTCCCGTCTCGGCGTCGCACGGGTGGACATTTTTACATTTTAAAAAGTGGCCATTAAGGCTGCACACGCGACGGAAGCTTAAAAATGGAGTAACTTCTCCCGTTTTCCCAACATTTCCCTTCACTGCTCTGCTCCTATTGATCGTAGCGTGATGAAAAGTATACTATAACCTGCCCAGGAGTATGAAGAATAATTGTACCAAGTTTCGTTAAAATCCGTCTAGTAGTTTTTGTTTCTATAACGAATATACATCAGACAGACAACAATTTTACTGATTGCATTTTTGGCATCAGTATCGATCACTAATCACTCCCTGATAGTTATTTTGGAAATATATTTCATGTACAGAATTGACCTCTATACAGATTTATTATAAGTATAGATAAATTATATGAATGTATTTTTTATTTACAATAAAGTATAAATAAATTAATTAATAAAATATTCTTTTATTTCCAGGTAATTTTGAACCAGATTAGAAATTAGAAAACTTATTACTATGGATAAGGTATGTTTTTCTGCAATGAATATTTTAATATTGGATTTTTATGAAAATACACATGAATAACATTACATAAATTGCTATTAATCTCTTTGTCAAAAATACCTCATAATTTACAATATAATGAGCAGGTAATCTACTAAATGATATTAGTCAATTGTTCAAAAAAACAATGTATTGTGGGTACATTGTGTTTGAAATTAAGTATAATTATAAAAAAAAGTATTAAATTAATTGTAATATTACAAATATTGAATAACAATAATAGATAGATAGATAGATAGATAGATAGACAATTTATTTACATTACTTACAGCACACAAATTACAATAAAAAAAACATACACGTAATACACAGCAAAAGAGACAAAAGAATAAAAATAAAAAAAGCACAAATAAAAAAAAAAAAAATACATAAACAAAATACATAATCTAACAATCTCCTTTGTTAACATTCCTTCATGCGTGTGCCATAGTAATAAATATATTCTACAATCAACAATATCAAATTCATTCATAAATACATACGTCAAATTTATTTTTAATTCTAGTAATTACGTTAATCACCAGTACAAAAGTCTTTAAAGGAGTAATAGCATTTTTTTTTTTTCAATAAAAGGGATCGTAGTTTAATTTTAAAAGAATTGACATTATGTACAATTTTCAACTGAACAGGTAATTTATTAAATAACACTACTGCCTGATTGTAAATAACACTGGCTGGGTGCCTGGTTCCTTAAAACAAAGTGCATATTGTACTCTCAATTATGTCTGTCTATTTTGTCCAAATTATATAAAGTAAAATATTGCTTTCGACTCTTCTTTTCATCTTTACAACAGAAAAACTCTTTTCAATTTATTTATTACAAAATCCGCAGTTTATAAAAACTATTATTTATATAATAGTTGTATAGTGTTATTTGTAGTAGTTATAGCCAATTATAATTAGAAATCGTTTTAATTTAGCAATGAAAATTGGTGTTCTTAAATTTTTAATATATTTTGGTATTATTTGATTATATTTTGTTTGACATATAATTCAAAGTAATTCCAATAAAAATTTACTTCGTCCATAGAATAATTGTTTCAAGATTCTCATTTTAGAGACAGGAAATTGAGCTTCAAAATTGACTACAGTGTAAACAACAACAACCAATAAATTTTTCGACATATACAGCTGAACTTTTTTTTAACATGGCGCGATTTTAAAACTGTATTTATACTGTAATAAGAATAAGAATATTTTTATTCGAGTAAACGTAATTATAAGCATTTTTGAGTACTCATTTTTTTATCACTGCATTAGCAATGCAATTTCAACTGAGAAAAATAAGTAAGACACTCAACTGTTACTTTCGTCAATAGATTTTACAATTATAAACATATGTCAGTAGACATCAACAAACAGCACAAGACTTATTTAAATTTTTAGTCATCTCAAGACAATTGTAAATATTATTTCGAATTATATTTCAAACAAAATGTAATCAAATAATACTAGAATATTTGTATATTAAAAAACAAGAAAATGAACAAATTTTCGTCACTAAATTAAAACGATTGCCAATTGTAATCTTTTTGCGTACAAAACCTTAAGTGAGTTTGTTTGTTTGTTATCTTAAACCGTCTTAACGGCTCCAATCACTATGAAATTTGATATACACGTTATATATATAGAGGCTACTTTTTACTCCATTTAGTAAATATGGGATATATTAGGTCATACGAACGAGGTCGCGGGTAAAAGCTAGTTTTAGTGATAACTTTAGAGAATGCTATCTCAGAATCGAGCCCACTGTTTAAGTATTTCGGGTCAGTAGTAGCACCAGTGGGTGTCAAGTAAAATGGAACGCACTCCGTTATCACCCGTTATCGAGCCACTGTCCGGATTCATTGCATGAGACTGTGCCATTTCCTACATACTTGAAGCACTTGCAACTTACATGTACTTACTGTTAAACGGTTACAGTGTCGATTTGAAATTGGAATTCCCGAGTTTTCGATGATAGGTTTTTATTTCTAGTAAGTTGAAAATGGCATTAACGTTCCATTTACGTTTAATAAAAAATAAATCGAATGTCTGTTTTTTTTTTTTTAATTATTAATTATAATTGTAACTTTGCCTGTGCTATCGGTAATACGCTACCAGGGCACAAGTGAGGGATGATATCATATCATCCTCATCATTATAGCCGTTATCTGTCAAATTCTGATATCTGTCAAATATTCAAATATCTGTCAAAGTCTACTGCTCAAAAGGGACCTTTCCCATTGTGCCAGTAGTTCCCATGCTTAGTAGGCAGATTGGCAAACGCAGTTAGGAGTTTGGTGTTTTTTTAAGTTTAACACTGGTGTTCAATTATAGTCGATTTTTTTTTTTGTGGAACTCGCTACTTCCTATGCCACTGTTTTAGGTTGACTGGAAGAGATTTCTTTTAGTGACAACTTCACCTTTGCTTACATTGTAATTGTTATTATTACTGTATGTTTTAATGTAGTAAAGAATATTTACAATTAAACACAATGAAGTTTAGAAGTATTAACCTTTAGGTTATTAGATAAACGGGACATACATCAACTATTTACAATATGTGTCGCTTTTCACGCCAGCGTAGCCTGCAACTAGGCAGTATGCGCTAGCATTCTAGGTTCTGGCAACGCGGTAACCCGGTGGCCTGTTTGCACACTTGGCAGCACCTTTTTGCACCCACCGCCATGTTTACGCATTTACAGAGATAGCTGCTTACATGAGTGTATGTTTGTCAATTAATGAAAAGTAATTTATACTTGTTTGAGAGCGGTTTCTGAAATTTGGCGTAGTTCATTACATACAGTACATGTAGTATTACGTAAAATATATATATATATAAAGTTTTCGCATCTCAGGGTGGGCACAAAACAATATTGGGTTGGGCACGACCCACGCGGCCCCCTTTGTAACGCCTATGAAAAAAGCTATTATGAATCGTATAAAAATTAATTATTGTTATCACAACGCCCTTTCAGGGTTCGAATTGATAACTTATTACGTATATGTTGAATTTTCAATAAAACAATTTGAAATTGAATATGTTGATGTAATAGCGATGTGAACGGTGTCTCGACTCTTGACCTGCGGTGTCAGCGCGATAATTCCTGAATTTCGTCGAGTGTCATTATTTATTCAAATAGGAAACACATTTGACGTCAATGTCCGTAATAATGAATAGAATCAGGCTAATTTCCAACGGCCCTGATTCAGAGAAATTAAATTCTTCATTAAAAATACACGAACAGGGGGAAAGGGATTGTTAGTAATGGAGACTGAGAATCCCATTGCTAGCAATATACCCAACCAGGTCGACCTCCTCGCGGTTCTCCCTGGAAACTATCATGGTTAATTCCTGATAAATTCATCATGATGGGCTGTTTTCATTCTCATCTATCACCCTTCACTGGTGCTCCGCCTGCGTATACCGTTAGCGCAGGCGGGGTTCACTTTTCAACATTCAGCCACCAAAAAAAAAATACACGGACAAGATCCTCGGGGTGATTCTTACCAACATTTCAGATGTGAATTTGAGTTTGTTTGTTTCCTCGATGATTAGCTTAATGGTTAAACTAATTCTTCATAATAAGTCATCTTAAAAATTTATATATACGTGGTAATTTTATATGTACTTATGGGGTTAAAATTTTTATATATACTATATGGGGTTAAAATTAAATAAAAATATATATTCACAAAACTACACCTAATACCTAATAGCAATAATTCTAATGTGAGGAGTGGAATTCCCGGTGTCGTGGCGGTTCGAGCTTTCTAGTAGGGTTTAATACAAACAAAGGCAAAAGAGAGAAAATATCTATGAGTGTAATGATTTTTATGTTTTAAGGTAAGGTTATAAGTCAAAGAAGTATCTACATAAATTCTTGTGGATCTTGATGGCGGAAAAAAGGCCATCATCCATTTCGATATCATACACCATATCGGTCGGATATCTATTTTTTTTTTACAACACAGGGTTGTAAAAAAAAAATAGGGCAAACGAGCATGCGGCTCACCTGATAGTAAGTGACTACCGCCGCCCATGATCACCCACAACACCTACGGCATTGCAGGTGTGCTGCCGGCCTTTTAAAAAGGAATATGCTCTTTTCTTGAAGGTCATGTTGTCGTATCGGTTTGGATATACTACTGCTGGCAGTTGATCTATTTTCGAATATGTTAAAAGTCTGTTGTCTTATATTATTTTTGGGATAACAGACTTTTAGATACACTAGCTTGCTATGAACTGAGAAACATAGCAACTAATTGTATATTTTTCGTCCTCTTTTTACTAACCATATTTGCATAAAAAGAAAGGAGCCAACCATATGATTTACAGTTTTTAATTCATCATTCCTTCTATGTAATTCCTTGTTTTTAGATAAAAGCTAATAGCCAATAATCGAACGAAGTATACCCTTCACTGGCCCTCTAGACAAGTGGCAAGCGAATTCATCGATGGAATCGACATCGCTAGCGAGTCCATGAGTTGGAATGAGACATCCGACGTTGCTGTCTCATTCTAAATCACGGACTCGCTAGCGATGTCGATTGCATCGATGAATCGCTTGCCACTTATCTAGAGATCCTTATTCATTGTATTTAATTCCAGACTATTCTAAAACAATCGACCGCGGCGGTGGGCGTTCGATGTGTGACGTACAGTGTAAACATGTAGCAAGATTGATGTGACAAAGATTACTTTGTACGTAATATCAAGGAATATTCCTGTATTAGGTCACGTACACGCTGGCTGGTGCGAGGGTGCGAGTTACGTCACTGTGCTCTGACTAGAATGGACTGTGTGTCACTCTAGTTATTATAATTATCATATACTAGCGACCAGCCCCGGCTCCGCAGGGTATTTTTTTTTAACTAAAATTACAGTCGATGTTACACGTTAATAATGTAGCTCTCTATCGGTGAAAGAATTTTTAAAATCGGTTTAGCATTTTTTAAGTTTGATTAGTTTAGCTTTTAAACGCAACTTTGTTCGCGTTATCGAGATTGTGATGCTTCACCATATCAGCCGTTAAATGTCCACCGCTAAACATAGGCCTCCCCCATAAAGGGGAATTTTGCCAGCAGTTGCCACGCTTGGCAGATGGGTTAGCAACCGTAGTTAGGCTTTGGTGATGTTTTAAAAGGGACGCTGCTCCCCATCCCTCGATCATCAAGTTTCCTTAGTCACCTCTTACGACACCCACAGGAAAGTAAGGGGTAGCCTAAGTTTTTCTCCATTCTACACTCCTCGCAAAAATTAAGGGAACATAAAAATTTTTAAAATTTTTGGGTGATTTTCAACAGGCTGTATTTCAGTGAAAAATAATCGTACAGGAAATTTAAAAAAAGGGTTTTGAAGCTTGAAAACTCTAGTTTTCAGATTTTTTGGTGAAAAAATTTTTTGAGCTCCGGTTTCCATGCAATTCTTAAACAAAGCTGAAAATATTTTTTTTCTAAATTTTCTAGGTTTCGTTTTTCACTCTATGGGCATGAAAAAATTTTTTCGAGCTACTCCATTGTATAGGTCTCTTAGCGTGTTTATTCAGCTTCAAAAATCGCTTTGGATGGCTCAATTACGACCATTTGTCTCCGAGATATCGAACTTTGAATGCAAAAGCATCCTTTTCCATTCAACTGCTAATATCTCTGGAACTACTGGTCGCACAGCAAGCGGGCGCCGAGTTTCTTTATCTGCATAAAATTTTCTTGATTTTTTTCGATTTTTTTTTTTTTGATAATGAATTTTTAATAAACAAAAAATTGAGTAAAAAGTGAAAAATAAATGAAATTATTGATTTTTGAATGGATTAGGGTGAGTTTAAGGGACAAAAACCTTGTTCCCTTATTTTTTCCAAAATTTCAATCAATTGGTCCGGGAAAAATCGTTGAACCGATCGCTCCAGGGATTTAGGGGGTTCTTTAAGGAACAATAGACTGTAAAATTTTCCTCAAACCTTAGCTTTCCCGCCCATATTAGCGAAGATACAGCCAAGTAACCAAAAAAGGAGAAAAAGTCACTTTTTTCCACTTTTTTCAATTCAATGTTAGAGGTGGAAAAAAATTTTTTCTTCACTAACTCTTAACTGTGCTTAATTGGAAATTTTATGCAGATAAAGAAACTCGGCGCCCGCTTGCTGTGCGACCAGTAGTTCCAGAGATATTAGCAGTTGAATGGAAAAGGATGCTTTTGCATTCAAAGTTCGATATCTCGGAGACAAATGGTCGTAATTGAGCCATCCAAAGCGATTTTTGAAGCTGAATAAACACGCTAAGAGACCTATACAATGGAGTAGCTCGAAAAAATTTTTCCATGCCCATAGAGTGAAAAACGAAACCTAGAAAATTTAGAAAAAAATTATTTTCAGCTTTGTTTAAGAATTGCATGGAAACCGGAGCTCAAAAAATTTTTTCACCGAAAAATCTGAAAACTAGAGTTTTCAAGCTTCAAAACCCTTTTTTTAAATTTCCTGTACGATTATTTTTCACTGAAATACAGCCTATTAAAAATCACCCAAAAATTTCAAAAATTTTTATGTTCCCTTAATTTTTGCGAGGAGTGTAAATGGTTTCTTAACGCCAAAATTCGAAAAACTCACTTTCCCAGTTATAATATTAATAAGGATTGTTTGGTTTTTTAGCCAGTAGGATATTAGTCTGACTGACTGAATGAAAATGACTGAAAAGGTATTTCTGGGGGGAAAGGGAATGTTAGCAATGGAGTTTGACAGCCCCATTGCTAGCAATATGCCTTATTAGGTCGACCTCCACGTGGTTTCCCCTGAAAACCATCGTGAAATTCTTATTGAATTCGTCACGATGGGCTAACTGACCTGCTTCATCCTCACCTATCATCCTTCACTGGTGTCCCACCGGTGTATACCGATAGCGCGGATGGTGTTACCATTCCATTATCACCCATTAAAAAAAATGCTATTTATGGCATTTAGAAATGCAATGGACTAGTCACGTATCGCAGAACCGATGGTCGTTCATGCAAACATCTTCTGGAGCGGAGACCACGTTTAGACAGGCGTAATGAGAGGCGCCCCCTAGTAAGATGTGACAGTTTGCCTAAAATTGCTCTCAAGGTTAACTGGAAGAAATCGCTTGAAGGGATAAGTCCGCCTGTGTACATTTTTGTTATAACCTAATTCCTATATTAAAAGGGATTTTGGGAGAGGCCTATGTCCAGCAGTGGATTGCAGTGGACTGATGATGATGATGAAGTTTGATATCTCATTAAAACATCTTTCTGATATTTAACAGGGTAATAGGGAATGCAATACGAAAGTGAAATGTTAAAGGTATGAGAGGAGACTTCGCTGGCATGTTTTTTTTATGGATGAAAATGGTATGGTAAAACAATGGCAATAGTATTGTAATATATCCGCCTGCGCTAACAGGATACGCTGGCGGAGCACCAGTGAAGGGTGATTGATGAGAATGAAAACAGGCCAGTTAGCCCATCATCATGAATTCATCAGGAATTAACCATGATAGTTTCCAGGGGGAATCGCGAGGATTTCGACCTGGTTGAGTATATTGCTAGCAATGGGGTTCTCAGTCTCCATCACTAACAATCCCTTTCCCCCCTCGCTGGCATGATTAGATAGATCGTATGTTATAGAGGAGAGAGGTAAAGAGTCTCCGAAACCGGCTAATATTAACGAGATGAGTTATAAATGAAGAGATTAAAACCAGGATATTATAAAAATGAACACTAATTATACAACAAAATTATTATTTTTTTGTACATAAATTGGTTTGTAAAGTGTAAAATCACAACACATACAATGGAGAACATATATATATATATATATATATATATATATATATATATATATATATATATATATATATATATATATATATATATATATATATATATATATATATATATATATATATAATAGTATTCTGTTATTTTATGGCGTCTTAACTGTTGAATTGTAAATATATTTTTTTTTATCTATATAGGTAGTGAACTTATTTACCTGTATAAGGCCGCCCGTTAACGTTAATACATTGTTTACATACTTTCAATGTAAATATGTTTTGGAAAACTTCAAAACACACGTCTTAAATCGAATAATGGAACGTAATAGGTACTCTCGCCTCTATGAATATTCCGAATTGGTAGTTAAACAATTTATACTTGGTTAAAACAATACGAGGTGATTAACTAACTCTATACATGCGTAACCACTGCCGTTTCAAAATTTGTATATATTACTTCTCAACCGACTTCAAAAAAGGACGAGGTTTTCAATTCAGTTATGTTATTTTTTATGTTTGTTATCTCAGAACTCCGTCATTTATAAATTGATGTAAAAAATTCTTTTGCTTTTTTTTTTTTATCTGAAAGTATAGTATACTTTTAGATTGGTCCCGGAGAAATTTTTCAAAATCTGATTTTGTGACGATTATAGTTAGTGTTTTTTTTTTTTTTTGTGGAACAAAATATAAGATTATGATGTAAACGCAAAAACGTCACAATCCGAGTATTATCTATTTATTATATATTTATTACCTTATAGCATTAACGGCTTAACCGATTTACACACGTACACGATATGCGCACTTACTATATGGGATAAAAAAGGATATATGTTGTTTTTTATTTCAGTCCCGCGGACAAAGTCGTGAGTAAAAGCTAATATACTATAGTAACTGAAGTTGATTTCCTCCCGTGTCCATTTTTTTTCTAATCGAGACAAAAACTATTAAAGAAATAGGATATCTCTCAAATTGGAACAAATAATACACATTTACACCTTATCATGTCGACCGCCATACGGTTCCCCCTGGGAAATATCATGATTAATTCTTGTTAAAATAGGCCAACTCACCTGCTTTCATTCTCAGTAAAAAAAAGTTAGTGATAGAGAAAAAGTATTATCTTTTGCTGGTGTCCCGCCAGCATATAACAATAGCGCAGGCGGGGTTACCATTCTATTTTCACTCATAAAAAAAAGTACATATTTACGAAATTTCATTAAACTTGACTAATGGACATTCTGAGCGTAAACAGACATCGCCACACACGGATTTTTATATATTAAGGGCTGATAGAGACTGCTAATTGAAAGGCAAGGCAAGATTTGAAGTCTTATCAAAGCAAATGTCGTAATTCATATTGAATTACCTACTCAATACTCATCCAACAGGAACGTCTGGAGGGAAAGGGATTGTTAATAATGGAGACTAAAAATCCCATTGCTAGCAATACACCCAACCAGGTCGACCTCCTCGTGGTTCCCCCTGGAAACTATCTTGGTTAATTCCTGATGAATTCATCATGATGGGCTAACTGACCTGTTTTCATTCTCATCTATCATCCTTCACTGGTCCTCCGCCAGCGTATCCTGTAAGCGCAGGCGGGGTTACCATACCATTATCACAAAAAAAAAACGAACATCTTGTAATCAAAGTAATGGTCAATGATTTTTGATTATGTTCCACAAATAAAAAGGCTTTAATTACAGTAAAACAAGTTATTTCGATTACAAAACTAAACTTCTGAATTGGTTTCGATAAAATTCCTATTGGACCAATATGTAAATATGCCCTTTCAGATAAAAAAATGTTTTCCCACATTGGTTTATAACCGGTAGAGTTATGAGGTGACAAACTTGAAAAAAATACAACCGATTTTAAAACCTTTTTCAAGCCGATTGAAAACTGTTCCCGGTTGAGCAACATTATAGTTCACTGGCATTGACATTGAACCGGTACCGTTGAAACAAAGTTTTGGATGTAAATCCACTTCGAGACTTCGAAACAAGTGTCATAATTTGAATAGACGCTTACATAGACGGAGGACAATGTGTCGCTGACAAAATTTCGCTTTATACAAGCAGCACTACAAGCTAAGAGGGAAAGGGATTGCTAGTTATGCGGACTACCAGTCCTATTGCTAGCAATATACCCTGTCAGGTTGACACTCTACGTGGTCCTCCCTGGAAACCATTGTACTGAATTCCAGGTGTATTCATCACGATGAGCTAATTGACCTACCTTTTCATCACACCTATTATTCCTAACTGGTGTCACGCCAGCATATACCGTTAATGCATGTATGTTTAACATTCCATTGTTCCATTAAAAAAAAATACTACAAGCTGTTTGTACAACACTTGTGTTGTGAGAGGAAGGGATTATTAATAATGAAGATCTAACAGCTCTATCGCTAGCAATATACCATATCCGGTGGACATCCACGCGGTTCCTCCTGGAAACTATCTTGATTGATTCCTGTAGAATTCATCACGATGAGCTAACTGTCTTGCATTCATCCTAATCTATTATCTTTTATTAGTCAGTCAGTGAATATCGGTATCCCAGGTAGGGTTACCATTTAAAACCCATTTAAAAAAAAAACGTGTGTCGTAGCATGTAATTATAAGGTTATTATTATGACCGGCCTAATATAATATTAATACATTGAAAATTGAAAACTTGGTAAGACGAGTTGAACAAAATTACACTGTAAAATATCAAACCATACTCAAAGTTATCAAACTCGAATTTTAATGAAATACCTATCTATAAAGAGCAAGATTTTACAACCTAATTAAAAGAACACATACTTTTTCCATAGGAAAAATGTACTCGTAATAAAAAAAAAAATGCCATATAAAATCACACCTCTTCTGCTCAAGCTAAGTTGTCGTATGTAAATATTTATATATTTTTTTACATTGAACTACAATAACAATACAATTAACTGGTTAATAATTATGTGTCCATATTTTACATTGTCTACAATGCAGTGAAATTCGATAAATAAAAACAATGTCCTAAACAAAAAAAAAACATTTTTGTCGACATATTTCTAAGGGCGCGGAATGTCGCTCGTCTGCTCAGCCCAAAGAGATGCCGAAACAAGTCGAGGCTTCTGTTCTTCCAGCGGCGGCGGCGTGCGTTGACCTGGCACCGTGTGCCGGGGCAGCTTGCGCCGCTGTTGTGCAATCGATGGACCGGTCAAGGTTACTCGTCACACGCGCCACTCGCTGCACACATTTCTCCTAATTGTAAATTTTTCTTTTTACACGATTACACCAAAAAAGAGTGTAATGTTTTCATCATTCATATATGTGTGGAAATTTCTTTATAATCGCTATAATCTCTAAACGCCTGAACAGGGGGCCTGCCATGAAATATTTTTCGAAATTTTGGGGACGAACAAAATAGAAATTTGATGTTAAAATTACATAATATATGCCGTTTAAAATTATTAAAAATGTTAAAATATCGTTCCTCTGGACTATTAGGATAGGATTTATAATGAAGAAAATGTTAAGCTCCATTTACTGGGTCGATTTCGGTACGAACAAAAACACGAAATTGAGCTCGAAAATCTGAAATTTCATTTCATGGTAGACCACCTGATTTGGATGTTTATATTTCTCTCTATTTTCAATATGCACTCCTGTTCTAGCTGTCCTGTTCTCGTTCGTGCTATCACTTCCTATACTCTACTATTTATTCCAGTCTTTTCACAATGAACTTCTTTTCTATCCATATAATCTTTCATTCAATCCATTTGTCTTATAGGTTTTTTTTCTTTTAAGGAGTCCCGCGTTTGATCACGCTCTCACCTGATGGAAAACGATGATATAGTCTAAGGTGTTCCCCTACTCTAGCCGTATTTATGACCATACATAATTAATACTTGTTTAAAAACAAAATTTTTACCTTATTACTATCTACTATGCCTTTATGCACTATATGGCCAAGTTTAAGCCATTTTTCGTAATCTGAATCGGTAACTTGAAGAATCAAAATTATTTTCATAAGTTTTTATGCAGACTTAATGCTAAAAACTTTCGCTCCCAATCAAACATAGGGAAGTGTTAGAATTTTTTTTTATACAACTTAGAATTGCAAACAAGCTGACGGCCCACTTGATGGAAAGTGGTAACTGTCGCCTGTAGACATGAGCCATGGACATAACAGAGTATACTGTTTCGCCCATGATACCCCCCATGCGTTGCCATTCCTGAGGACTCGGATGTTATTCCTCTGTACCTAGTAAATTCACGCCATATCCCACCCTTCAAACCGAAACACAGCCATGCAAACACAACTGCTTCACGGTAGAAACACGAATGGGACAGCAATCGATTTTTGTACAAAGTCTCCCTCTGGTCGAATGCGGTACTAGTAATAATTAATATACATATATAAACAAATAAATATATATAAATAACAAATATACTTACACATATATAAAATGTACTATATTATACACAAAGATGAGAATGATACATAATATGTATTGCTCGCATAAAGTTTAAAAGTAATCATTAACTTTTTTTTTTTAATTACAGTTTAGACCAGGGTTTCCAAGCTTATTTTGTCTACTGTCCACTTTGAGAATAAATTATTTTTTAGCGCTCCCATTTTTTCGCCTACTTAAAAACCACTATTACTTCAGGATCAACAAATCACCCCCAAGCCTCTACACAATGCCCCCATTTTTATCTAGATCTTTTACCGCCCGTTTTTAGGCCTGTTGCGCTCACAAGGAGGCGTTATCCCCCACTTTGGGAAAGGTTGGTTTAGACGAAAGTCTCTTATTGGTATCAGGGTATGACTATGTCCTGTAGAAATATGACTAATCAAGTTAAAGTGAAGTTTTCCTTACTTTAGACTCGTATTTGCTTTTTGTTTCAATGTGGCACGTCGGTATGCATGAATGTATAATGACCCCTAATAAAACAAGCATACTCTGTGTTTGTTTTATTGCAAAGCTGTACTGTACAGTGTCCACGGTCAATCGAATAAATACTTTGGCTCAGTTATCTTGTTCTTTGTTTCATTGCGGTTTGGATGTCAGTTTGTCATGACAGAGTGTGTACCTTAGTGGGCAATTAACGACTGATATAGTCGTTAATTGCCCATAAGGAGGGTTTTTTGCTTATTTGCCTAAGGTTAGAAATATGTTTGTTTTTTTTTTTTTAATAGTAAAAATGAAATAATGATCCAGGCTGCGCTATCAATATACAAAGGTGGGGCACCAGTGTGGGATGATAGGTGAGGATGAAGAATAAAAACGTGCTGAATTTACCAATTATTAACCAAGATGGTCATCAAGTAGACCTCTATTATATTTATAGTATATTGCTAGCAATAGGGCAGTTAGACTCTATTCTTTCTCACTCTCTCTCTGTCTCTGTATTAACAACAATTCCTTTTCTCCCTGATAGTCCGTTATTCTTTCACGCATAAACACGGGCAGGTTAACATAATCTAATTATTATCCGGGTAATTCAACATGTCCTGGTCACGGCACGGGGACAAAGTCACAATTAAAACTATAATTATAGAGTAAATTTAATGAAATGGTTACTGCCTTAGTTTAATTATAATTACAAATGTGTTCATTGTAGATCACAGGTCAGAGTAAGGTGTTACTTTATACATGCATACAATACACCGTAACCAAGTAATAGTTATGTCACATACATATTAGATTTAACTGGACTATGTAAAAATGGGCTAATGCTTTCACACTAATTATGTCAAGTAATGACTATTTTTATTAATAGGTGATAATGGTATGGTAACTCCGCCTGCGCTAACGGTATACGCCGGCGGGGTGAGGTATGATAGGTGAGGATGAAAAGACAGGTCAGTTAGCCCATCGTGATGATTACACCTGGTCAGTACGATGGTTTCCAGGGGACCACGTGGAAGTCGACGTGATTGGGTATATTGCTAGCAATAGGGCCCTTAGTCTCCATTATATATACTAGCTGACCCCGTAAACGTTGTTTTACCACTTGTTGCGAAATATAAAAGTCGCGATTAATATACAGGGGTTGATCGTAAAACGATGCAAATTTAAAGTTGTATGTATTTTTCAATGCTAAATCATATTTAGATAAAAATAAAAAAAATTGTCAAAAAAATTAAAAAAAAATTTTTAGGGGTGGGTCACCCTTATCATTGAGGGGTATTAAAAAATAGATGTTGGCCGATTCTCAGACCTACCGAATATGCACACAAAATTTTATGAAAATAGGTAAAGCCGTTTCGGAGGAGTTTGGTAACAAACACCGTGACACGAGAATTTTATATATATGATATTAGATAGTAGGATTATATTATAGTAATGCTTGTTGCGATATTGAAACAATAATAAATCAAAATGCGTGAAGCGGTCCGGAATTGTCTGGCCTTGCGTGCCTTTAGTAGTTTTGCTGTTGCGACTTGCATGCTCGCGGCTCTTGCTTTGCGATTTATTTTTTGTTTACATTGTGTATACAAATTAAGGCAAAGGAATTCAAAACAAAGTATTTAAGTTAAAGGAGAAACATTAATCTTTTCTAGATAGGTATAATTTATAAATGTTACCTTTATAGTTGTGTCGTAGATAGAGAATTTATATTCACATTAGTGTTATGTGCTTGATATCTGTTTGTATTTGTATAGGGGGGGTTTTGCCAGTACTTTCCACGCTTGGTAGGCGGATTGGCAACGGTAGTCAGGTTTTAGTGATGTTTTAAGAGGAACAGTGCTGTCCATCCCTCATCCATTAAGTTACCTTAGTCACCTCTTACGACACCAATGGGCAAAAAAAGGGGTGGTCCATTCTACTCCGGGACCATATTTCAAGCGGCGAGGGAAAGGGATTGTTAGTAATGGAGACTGAGAATCGCATTTCTAGCAATATACCCAACCAGGTCGACCTCCTCGCGGTTCCCCCTGGAAAATATCGTGGTTAATTCTTGATGAATTTATCATGATAGGCTAACGGACCTGTTTTCATACTCATCGATCATCCTTCACTGGTGCTCCGCCAGCGTATACCGTTAGCGCAGGCGAGGTTACCATACCATTTTCACCCATAAAAAAAACGGTATACGCTGGTGGGGCACCAGGGATGATAGGTGAGATGAAAGAGCAGGTCAGTTATGAATAATAATTAAGCAATAATGATGAATTCATCAGGAATTAACCATGATAGTTTCTAGGGAGAACCACGAGGAGGTCGACCTGATGGGGTATATTGCTAGCAATAAGATTCTGTCTCCATTACTAACAATCCCTTTCCTCCCAGCGTATACCGTTAGCGCAGGCACCCGACCGTGAGCTCACTATGTAGGTATACAATAGTAAAATTTGTATAATGAAAAAATATGTAAAGTCAAATAATAAGTGTTGTTTTTCTTTACATGTTTACTATATTACCTGTAATATAATATAAACTTTTATTATGATGTTTTGTAATACACAATTTATAATAGCTGTTGGTTTTCCTTATTTACGCACTGTAGGATCGTTGTTGAAAGTTTATGTAATCGTTTATATACTATTACGTATGTATACTCGTGCGTTTACATACAAACATGTAAATTGTACATGTAATAATTTAAAATTGTGTTCCTCAAAACAAACCCATAATGAACTTATTACTGCATCTCAGACGAACCTCAATCTCTCGAAATTGGAACCTTTCCTGAAGGTAATGTGGACACGTTGGATTAAAAAGGATTTCGTAAAGAAGTGTGGACATTTCTCCGTAGCCTACAGGGTAGGGTACAGAGGAATAATACCTGAGTCCTCAGGAATGGCAACGCATGAGGGTATCATGGGCGTAACAGTATACTCTGTTATGCCCACGGTACTGCTCATATCTATAGGCGACGGTTACCACTTTCCATCAGTTGGGTCGTCAGCTTGTTTGCCATTCTAAGTTGTATAAAAAAAAATACTTTCCAGCAGATGTGCCATCTAGGATTTGTCACTAGGTCTTATATTAAATAGATGATAATGGAATGATAACCCCGCCTGCGCTATAAGTATACGCTGGCGGGGCACCAGTGATAGATAGATATAGATGAAAGCAGGACAGTTGACCTATCGTGACGAATTCAATAGGAATTAACCATGATGGTTTCCAAGAGGAACTGCGTGGAGGTTGCCCTGATAAAAGGTATATTGCTAGCAGTATGGCTGCCAGACCCTATTCTTGACAAACTCTTTCCCCCCTCTATGTTGCATAATATAGTATACTCACCCTAAATTACCTAATATTTTGCAAGCTGTTGAGTAAATGATATGGCTAATAACAATGGTGTACGCTTTGACGTGTGCGCCATGGCACCACCGCGACCGGCGCAGCGGCGCGTCTAATGGTGTCAATGGACAGTCAATGCCGTGCATGCAATCGATTTGTGCCATCGTGCATCGTATGCAATTAGGGTTGTCAACTGTCAATTCTTGAAGTCTAATTAGTGTAGTTCTTACTAATATTGTAAACTAGTGATCTGCCCGGCTTCGCACGTGTAAATAGAGAGAACGATAAATTGGTATTTTATATTTTTTTTTGTACTTTTGGTTATTATTTAGTTAGTTTCATAGGGGATCTCTAATTCTTATTACCTCTATTTAGGTATAATTTTATTATATTCCTGAGATTCGAACGAATTCGGAACGAATTTTATGATTTATATGGAATCTATGGCTGGAAATAGGGTTTCGAATAAAAATTAATCATCAAAATCGAAAAATACAAAAATGTAGTCGAATTCAGAATGTTCACATTTTTTAAGTCGGCTATAAAGACTGGTGTAGTACGTACCGTAGAATCGCACTAATCCTTTTATCGTTTAACATAGAATAAATACTCTATGGCTTTAGCCTTGACTTTTATTTTCGGCTAGTATCGTAAACAAATTCGGATTTATCTCACAAATGTACGTTATTTGTTTAGACTATATTTTCTTTTTTTTTTTTACGAAGCAGAGTCTGCTTGTTGCCAAGTAAAATCTCCATTCTGATCTATTTACGAACCATTTTTTTGAAGAACAAAATGTATTTGTTACTAAAACAAGCTGGATTCAGGAATGGCAACGAATGAAGATTATCGTGGACAATACAGTATACTCTGTTATGTCCACGGTACTGCTCATGTCTATAGGCGACGGTTACCACTTTCCATCGGGTGGGCCGTCAGCTTGTTTGCCATTGTAAGTTGTATAAAAAAAATATATTAATAAATACATTGTGAAGTACCCGTATTCCTGGCAATAGGTACAAACTCAGCTCTTACTGGACTGATGTGCGTTTCAGCGCCTATACGCGACACCGTTTTATTATCAAATATTTACATACACAATATATGAATGTTACACCAAAAAAAATATAAATAAATAGATATATATATATATATATATATATATATATATATATATATATATATATATATATATATATATATATATATAAATTTTGAAATAGTTCATTAATGATAACATACTTTTTTAATTGGTAGCTGGTTATAGATGATGAAAGCTCCTCGTTGCTTCCGAGGTGGGAACGTCAGCTTGTTTACCATTCTAAGTTGTATAAAATTTTTTTAATATTAATTTAGATGTATGGCGAGGCAACCCTACGCGCGATCAATGTCCGTCGATTATTGTTGTCTCAGCTTTAACGAGACTAGCCTCGATGAAACGCATGCATTGTAGGTGCATGTATATCAATGTAGAAATATAAAATATTTATCATTGGCTATCTGTTACATGTATACATTACTAGTTTTTACCTGCGACTTCGTTCGCGTCGGCCGTTGTCTAGTCTTATTTCAAAGTGACATGTCTGCTTTCTGTCTTTGTTGAAATTTGTTACAGTAACACTCTTTAAATGAAATTAGTAGTAATTTAAGATTGTATTTTAATGTAATAACTATTAGTTTAACTTACGTGTAATTATCTCGAGAAAGCTCGACTGGTTTCGGAAACGATTCGTGATCCTTAGTCATAAGCGACTGGGACGCGAGTGCGAGCTTGACTTTTAACAATAAAATTAGGATTGTATTTCACAAGAAAAAAAAAACGAAAAAAAAATTCATTTGCAATCCAGTTATTTTGGTTTAAAACATAAACTATGATTTTGATAAAATTTTTATGGAACTAAATTGTAAGAATATCCTTTCAGAGTGAGACTTTGTACAAAAGTCGATTGCTTGGGTACCTCTGTCCCATTCGTGTTTCTACCGTGAAGCAGTTGTGTTTGCATGGCTGTGTTTCGGTTTGAAGGGTAGAATATGGCGTGAATTTACAAGGCCCAGAGGAATAACACCTGAGTCCTCAGGAATGGCAATACATGGGGGGTATCATGGACGAAACAGTATACTCTGTTATGTCCATGGTACTGCTCATGTCTATACGCGACGGTTATCACTTTCCATCAGGTGGGCCGTCAGCTTGTTTGCCATTGTTAGTTGTATAAAAAAAAAACATAAAAAATACGAAACATTCCATCTACTAATTTAAACGATTTCTTATTTGTACTACTGTAGAATATCAGCAAACTGTCTTACATTGAGGTAATCATTGATTTGTTTACATTTTCATTAGGTTGTATTGAAACAAATTATATCAATAATGCAACGGAGCTCACCATACAAATTGACGCCATAATGAATTCTATTTCCGTTATGTTTCATTCGATTTTCCTAGATGGCGTGCACGTTGCAACTATGTTGCATCGATGCTATCACAATTCGCAACATAGTGGTGCTAATCACTAAATGGAACTTTACAATTTAAGATTTTACACCACGAAATTTTTTTCAATCTTGAGAAAATTAAAAAAGTTAATTCATAATGAATAAAAAATATGATTTTTTTACCAAATTAATTTTATTTAAAGCATCTTTAATAGGCCATTCTTTTGGTTATTTAATTAATCGTTCAATTTGCAATTTTAGCCAAAAAATCGAGCAAGAAACTCGACTGTTCCCTTTTTTTTTTCAAATGAAAGTTTATTTTACTAATTATAAATTTGTATGAATACAGCCGTCAGGTGCCAGCATATAATGGACTACCCCTTTCTTCCGGCGTACAATACGGGCAGAATCTAAGAGCACCACTTTCTGCATCTTTCCCGGGAGTGAGCCGCCTCGGAATCCCAACCGTCTGAGATGTTGTTCCAGACTGGTTGGGATAAGACCGTTCACCGACATAACGATTGGGATGATTTCGGTAGATGTCACCCCCACATTTCGGTCACCTCGTGAGCCAGGTCGAGATATTTTCTCTTTTTCTCGGTTTCGGCTTTCACGAGGTTCTCGTCATGCGGTATGGTGACATCCACCAAAAACACCCTCGAGAGTATTATTATTATTAAATTCCGTTGCGTAGTTTAAAAGATCTAAGCGTAAAGACGGCGAGAAGTGATTTTGTTTTATACTATATAGAGATATTGTTAGTACATTTTGTTGTTATTTCTATAATGAATAGTTCGATTCGTCACACTATTAGTCAATATTGGTGTATGACCAATCAGTCTAATGCGATACCTAAACATGTATTTAAAATAAAAGGTTTTTTTTTTACAAGAACCAGCGGGTCTACCATGAAATGAATTTTCGAATTTTCAGTATTCAATCTCTTGTTTTTGTTTATACCAAAGTCTTCTATAC
The DNA here is from genome assembly GCF_026898425.1 of Galleria mellonella. Classification (NCBI taxonomy): domain Eukaryota; kingdom Metazoa; phylum Arthropoda; class Insecta; order Lepidoptera; family Pyralidae; genus Galleria; species Galleria mellonella. The sequence goes on along the minus strand of NW_026442086.1, from coordinate 7,634,094 downwards.
TTATAATAAATCTGTAGAGAAATCAATTCTGTGCATGAAATATATTTCCAAAATAATTATCAGCAGGTGATTAGTGATCGATACTGATGCCAAAAATGCAATGAGTAAAATTTTTGTCTGTCTGTCTGTCTGTATGTTCGTTATAGAAACAAAAACTACTAGACGGATTTTAACGAAACTTGGTACAATTATTCTTCATACTCCCGGGCAGGTTATAGTATACTTTTTATCACGTTACGATCAATAGGAACAGAGCAGTGAAGGGAAATGTTAAAAATGTCCACTCGTGCGACGCCGGGACGGACCGCTAGTCGGACCAATAAATGGAGTTTAAAATTTCGTTCGTCATACATCCTATCATAAAAGACTAAAGGTATGATATTTTATCATTTTTAATATTTCCAAACGGCATGTATAATGTAATTTTAGCATCAAATTTGTGTTTCCTTTTGGCTCCGAAATTTCGGAAAACATTTCATGGTAGGCCCTCAGAAGTCATTGTTCGGTGACGATGACAATCCGTTTACATACCGAATATGTATGTAGGTATGTACATAACATAGCAATTATATGGATTGTTCATGACCGAATTTGTATCATTATCCAAATTATATAATAGACGTATTATATATTTAGAACAGATTTGCAGCAATTTGTGTCTATAATTGTGTTATGATCAGTATCAGTATAACGATTCCGCGGAAAATTTTTTAAACACATATTAAAGGTAATTAATTTTTTATTTGAGTCATTTACTCAGGAAAATTCGTGTAATTTTCGAGTGTATATGTGGCGTTGGGTTTTCATTCTTATCTTCATTGTATTGTGCAACACTAATGTTAACTCGCGACCTCTTTTGTCTGACCATCGCCACAAGACAAATGGCAAACTAATTTATCGATGGTATAATTGTCACTAAAATAACTAATCTGAAAGTATATTTTTCCAAATAAAAAAAGTTTTCCAAATCTGTTCATAAATGACAGAGTTCTGGGTTAATAAACATAAAAAAGCCAAAGAAAAACTTTCTCCTATTCTGAAGTCGGTTAAAAAACAATCGGTTCAGAAAAAAATACGATTGTAATGAGAATCGAGCTCATGTTATGTACATGTACGTAGTATGATTACATAAGTTGGTACATATTGTTTTGATAGTTTGTACATTATTTATCTAAAGTCATTAAACGCGTGTTTTCACCCATAAAACTGTATGTACAGCGTATCAACAAAGTGCACCTAAATTACTATTTATCGGGACAGATTAAATCGGCTACAATTCACTGGGCTGTTTCTCAGTATCAGTAAAACACAATGTAACGCTTTTACAATCTTTTTAAAAGCGGAAAAACAGACAAAATGTAACATGATGGTATGGTACGCCAACAATGTTTGTGTGTCGGCGCAGCCGCTCGAATGTAATCACAGCGACATTGTTATTACGGCGCTCATGTGTGTTGTTTTACCAAACTATTTCCGTTTTAGCACCTAATCCTGTATGAATATGATTTAATCCTGTATTTTTTTATTTTATATTCTGTATTTATATATAAATATTTTGTGTGTAGTTCCGTTATTATAAATCTTAAATTTTTTTTACCCCTGTGTGGGTGGAGTCGCATATTTCTGTAAAATAAAGTTTATTTCTTTCTTTCAAATAATGTTTGTTAATGGGTAGTGGCCGTATGATCCTGGCATAGAATAGGCCACCCTCTTCCTTTCCCGTGAGTGTCGTAAGAAGTGACTAAGAAAGAGCGAGGAATGTGCAGCAGCATCCTTCTTAAAACATCTCTAAAACCTGACTGCGGTTGCCAATCCGCCTGCCAAGTGTAGCAACTACTAGCAAACCCCCCAAGGGAGTGGCTTATGTTCAGCCGTGGACAGTTAAACGCTGATATGATGATGATGATGAGTGGATACCTATCTAGTTTTGATTACATAATTTAAACATACTATAGATATATTTTGTATATTTTTGGATTTGGGATCTCTAATAATAAAAGTTACGCTAACGGGATACGCTTCCTTCTATCAGGTATGAAAGGGATAAGGTTAAATAGCGAGTGTCTAGTTGGATCGTGTGTGAAGTAAGGTGGGATGTAATGTGGACAATAGTTTATGTGGTTAAGAGTTTGAGGGTTTCGGTGCATGAGCAATCAGGGAAGTATAGTAGAAAAGGGGGAAGACGGGTGAGTGGTTAAGTTACTGAAATGGATGATAATGGATGATTGATGAATGGGTAGTTACTTGGAAGGGAGCTTATAAGGATAGGAGAATGGATAGGAATAGTGATTGGTGATTGATTGGTGAAAGTTAATGATGATTGATAAACTATAGATATTTGATTCATTTTATGAACATTGTTTTTTGTAAACAATCTTGCAAACAATAACTTTACACGCCTGTTCTACTTTCTGCCCCTTTTTAGTATTGTTTTCCCGTTCTCTCTTAATTTCCTCCTGATTTAATTGTGCTATTAAGTATATGTATGTTAATGTATATATTTATTTATATACCATACATATATATTTTACTATATATTTTATACTGTACATATATATAACTTTACTTTACCCCATGCTGTAATCTCTTGAGAAAATTTCAGCAGGGAGTTTATTCCATAACCTGAGTGTTCGTGGGAGAAAACATCTCTGAAACTAAATAAATAAATATGAACCCTAGGTTTGCCTAAGTACAGTTTGTACAGCGTTAACTGGCCGATAACTAGCTCGTTAGTTAAGTTTATTTGCACACTAATTACGATCCAAATGCGTTGAGTCAGATGTATTGTTTGCTTCTGGATATATAATATGTTGATACTGCATGTTTGTTTGTTGAGTTCTGATAATACAAGATCTCGTTGGTATTTGAAAAAATCCAATTTGAATAACTTATTTATAATACTAGCTGTTGCCCACGACTTTGCCCGCGTTTGCGTCGTTTTTCGTAAAATAATTAGCCTATGTCCTTCCTCACGGTTCAGTGGTTTTGATGTAACCGACACATTTCCCTTCACTGCTCTGCTCCTATTGAGCGTAGCGTGATGAAAAGTATACTATAATCTGTCCAGGAGTATGAAGAATAATTGTACCTTAATAATAATTGTATATTGCTAGCATTGGGTCCTTAGCCCCCATTACAAACAACAACAACCCCCTCCCCCCTCCCTTGAGAACAGTTAACGGCTTATATAATGATGATTCCTGATAATACAATATCAATAAATTGGGGGGAAGGGATCGTTAGTAATGCGGGCTACCAGTCCCATTGCTAGCAATATACCCTGTCAGGTCGACCTCCACGCGGTTCCCACTGGAAACCATCGTGCTGAGTTCCAGGTGTATTCATCACGATGGGCTGACTGACCTGCTTTTTTCACTATTCACCTATCATCTCTCACTGATGTCCCGTCAGCGTATACCGTTAGTGCAGGTGGGGTTTTTTTTTTGATGGGTGAAAATGGTATGGTAACCCCGCCTGCGCTAACGGGATACGCTGGCGGAGCACCAGTGAAGGGTGATAGATGAGAATGAAAACAGGCCAGTTAGCCCATCATGATGAATTCATCAGGAATTAACCATGATAGTTTCCAGGGGGAACCGCGAGGAGGTCGACCTGGTTGGGTATATTGCTAGCAATAGGATTCTCAGTCTCCATTACTAACAATCCCTTTCCCCCAGTGCAGGTGGGGTTACCATTCCATTAATGATGCATTAAAAAAAAAAACAATAAATAGGGAATTTAATAATATATTATTGTGGTGAATTACAAACGATAACATAACAGTAGTAGTATAAATAGATACAAACATTAGATTACAAGAAGTGTTCACACTGTGAAAACAATGGGCGACCTTATCGCTAAGAGCGATCTCTTTCAATTAGCTACTTTGGTTTCCAATTAATCCTCACCATGAAATACGAAACCGTACAGTTTCAATTGATTTGTGTGTACGCAGCTGCAGTCAATTACGTACTTTGATATTTACGAGTATGATCTACGTCTGCAGTTCACGAGACATTTTAATCATTGATTTGAATAGAGGGCCTACCATGAAATGTTTTCCGAAATTTCGGAACTGAACGAAACACAAATTTTATGGTTAAATTACATAATACTTACGTTTTAAACATTAAAAATATGAAAATATTATTCCTTGGGACTTTTATGGTAGGATTTATGACGAACGAAATGTTAAGCTTCATTCGATTCGATTTAGGCGTGAATAAAAACACGAAATTGAGTCCGAAACTTCGAAATTTCATTTCATGATATATATATATTATTTTCTTTTTCGCTTATCCAAATGTAAACCAAAGTTTGGTGGTAAGTATGTAAGGGATTTTTTGGAGAGATATAATTTGAGGAGATTTTTCGACATGTTTTGTTTTTAGTTTTGCTCGAATAATTAAAAAAAAGACAGTCCTATAGAAATTAATATGGAACTAGGAAGTAGAAATGGTAAAAGAAGAAGGTAAAAGCCCTTAAAATATTAAAAAGAATTAAAAACTGACAGAGTTATAATAAACATAAAAAAAAAGCCATGTGGTGTCCGTCATAGAATAGACTTCCTTTCCTGTGCCTGTCATAAGAGGCGACTAAGGAAATTTAGTGGTCAAGGGATGGGCAGCAGAGCTCTTAAAACATCACCAAAGCCTAACTGTTGGTGAACCCGTTTGCCAATCCCCCAAAGGCCTATGTTTAACAGTGGACAATTAAAAAAAGTACGACCGAATTTACGATCTTTTTTCGAAGTCGATTGAATAAAAAAATCAAAATTGGATTTAATGAAATAGAATATAGTGCACAAAATTCTAATATTGACCGTACGTAAATAATAATTTGACAAAAAATCCAAACATGGCAGATATAGTAGTCGTTAACGCTCCAACAGTGATTGGATAAATTATGCCACAGGATAAATAGAAACCGCACGAATACGTAATTACAGTTTTTAAATATACGTAATTGCAGTCTTGTATTGGTTTACAATGTACCGAGCAATACCGTTTTTTTTTTAATGGATGATTGTAGAATGGTTACCTATCGGTATACACTGGCGGAGCACCAGTGAGAGATGATTGGTGAGGATGAAAAGATAGGTCAGTTAGCCCACCATGACAAATTTAACGATAAATTAGTCACGATGGTTTCCAGAGGGAAATCCGCGTGGAGGTCGACCTGATAGGGTATATTGATAGCAACGGGGATGAACCTCCCAATCCTTTCCCCCCGAGCAAATACCGTTTTTTTTTATGGGTGAAAATGGTATGGTAACCCCGCCTGCGCTAACGGGATACGCTGGCGAGGCACCAGTGCAGGGTGATAGATGAGAATGAAAACAGGCCAGTTGGCCCATCATGATGAATTCAACAGGAATTAACCATGATAGTTTCCAGGGAGAACTGCGAGGAGGTCGACCTGGTTGGGTATATTGCTAGCAATGGGATTCTCAGTCTCCATTACTAACAATCCCTTTCCCCCCGAGCAAATACCGTTGGATTGGAGTTTGTATAAATCATCGTCGTCATCATCATTGCAGTTTATATACATTCCATATAAATTGTACGTTTGTTAAAAGTAACTGCGACGCACTCTTGTTTAGACCTTTCAGACTAGATTTCTTTTAGCTTTTTTCTTGTCAATTAATCCTTTGAGTTTTCATTTAGTCCCATAACACACATGTAATTCTAAAGTCAAGTGTAAACAAAGAAAATCCTTACTTATAAATGTAAAAGTGAGTTTCTTTGTTTGTATGTTACCTTATAGCGCTTTAATAGCTTAATTAATCAATTACTATAAAATTTGTTAAACATATACTATGAGATGGAAATGGATATAGGCCTTATACATTTTATCCCGGTCATTAAACATATCCCAGTAACGCGGACGAAATCACGAGATCAAAATGTTTTTATTTTTGTATTTACAAAAAAAATGTCATAATTAATTCGTACATCTGAGCTCTTTTATTGCGTAGCGATAAGGCCGCCTTTTGTATCACTTCTCATTAATATTTACTGTATTTGTTATTTCTCTTTTTACTTGGTGCAATAAAGTGTAAATAAATAAATAATAAATAAATATCTATACCTCATTTGTGCAAAGCCACGTATCACCACTGCGCTACAGACTTTTGTAAATAGAAAAAAATTAAAACATATAGCCTTTGACAATATTTTTTATTAATTTTTTTCCTTGTACTTTGTAATAGTTTTGCCCCTCTCGTTCCTTCTCGTTTTATAGTCGGCAAAAAGGCCGTGCAGTTTTAAAACTGATGGTTTATACCACTGGAATAAAATGTATTCAATAGTCATTGCAATGACGTGTTTGTTCCGAGATAAGTCCGTATAACTGTATAAAATGACGACCTATCACCCCACAGGCGTCAACTAACACCGATAATAAAAAAAAAAATAAGGAAAAAACTTTTTTAAACAATGTCAGGGTAATGACGCGAGCTTAGATTACGAATTTTGGATAAAACCGTATTCTATGATTGAAGAGTAGTTTTGTTTTATTTTTTTTTTATTTATTTATAAACGTAGAATGGGAAACAAGCTGAAAGAAAACTAAAAGTCTGCGATTTCACCAATCAACTTATATAGGTACTGTTTATAAATAAACAAACGAATTAAAAGATAAAAGGACCAACAGTCCAGAGGTTCCTAGACTTTTTTTTGTCATAGATCACTTTGAAAATTTTGCTGATCCCCGTGAAGTTACCCGTACATTTCTAACATTTCCCAAAACTCGACAAAAAATGTGAACATTAGATCTGACTATGGAAATTTGCGTTGCGGCTGAATTCTAACCAGGAATTAATAATTTTCGAGAAAAAAAGGGAAAATTGATTGGTTTAATAATTGAATGTGCTATGAGTGGATGTCGAAAAAATAAAATTGGCCGATCAAAAAAGTAATTCCAACCAACTTTACTTTTTTGACATCTACTCACAGCACAAGGAACCAATCAATTCTCATTTAGAAAGCTCACCATTCGGAGTGGTTTTTTTATATGTATAAAATAGTTTTTTTTTTTGTTTTGTATGTGTGATTTTTTTTTCTTTTGTTTTAAATATGTCATTGTTACACTATTAATTATAATTATTGTTATTATGTTATAGCATTTTATGGGGGAGGTTTATGTCCAGCAGTGGACGAATAATGGCTGAAATGATGATGAATGGTGATGATGATTGTTATTATTTTACATTGTAATATGATTGCATTTTCTAGGACACCTGCTTACGAATTTTTTTTTGATGGGTGAAAATGGTACGGTAACCCCGCCTGCGCTAACGGGATACGCTGGCGGAGCACCAGTGAAGGGTGATAGATGAGAATGAAAACGGCCACTTAGCCCATCATGATGAATTCAACAGGAATTAACCACGATAGTTTCCAGGGAGAACCGCGAGGAGTTCGACCTGGTTGGGTATATTGCTAGCAATGAGATTCTCAGTCTCCATTACTAACAATCCCTTTCCCCCCTCCAATCCCTGTCTCCCGTGAACCACTGAGGGTCTACCTGGACCACTATAGGAACTATGGCTCTAGCCAAAGTGACGCCCCGGGCGTCCCAATGGCTCACAGACAAGCTCTTATTCAGTATTGTTTACTGATGGAAAGTGGTAACCGTCGCCTATAGATTATACAGTTATCATTCTTGTAGACTATACGATAATGATACGACCTCTTGCGTCAGATTTTTCCTTAATAATTAATATGCACGCGGAATTTCCATAAATTGGGTCTAAAAAATAATCTGGAGAACTTAGTAGATGTTAGGAATGATCCTTACTAATATTATAAATATGAAAGTGAGTTTTTTTTAATGGATGATAATGGAATGGTAGCCCCACCCGCGCCATCGGTATACACAGGCGGGGCACCAGTGAAGGATGATAGGTGAGGATGAAGTAGGTCAGTTAGCCCATCGTGACGAATTCAACAAGAATTGTTCACGATGGTTTCCAGGGGGAACGACCTAAAAAGGCATATTGCTAGTAACGGGGCTGTCAAACTCCATTGCTAACACTCCCTTTCCCCCCTACGAAAGTGAGTTTGTGTGTTTTTTATTTTATAGTGTATTAACGGTTTAACCAATCAATAAGAAATTTGGTATAGACGTGCTATAAGGGAAAAGGGTATGGGCTACTTTATATCCTGGACAGTAAACGTGTCACGATAACGCGGGCGAAGTCACAGTGAACAGTCGACAGTAAACTCCAAATTTGGTATAGTTGTGTTTCGGTTCGAAGGGTGGTATATGGCAGTGAATTTACAGGGTACAGAGGAATAACACCTTAGTTCTCCGGAATAGCAACGCAAGGGGGGTATCATGGGCGAAATAGTATATTATATCCATGGTACTGCTCATGTCTTGGCGACGGTCACCATATTCCATCAGGTGGGCCGTCAGCTTGTTTGCCATTCTAAGTTGCATTAAAAAAAATGGATACATTAATTATATTATTAATTACTCCACACTGATACTACAATAGTTTATATATTGCATCCGTGCGAACCCAGGGCGCGTTGCTAGTTTACAAATAAAAGGAATGCGACATCAACAACATTTTGTGCACAGCGGAGTCTTAAACATTGTCTTCGCATCATAGAGCCGTCAGTAGCTACAATGTTCGGCCGTACTATGTAGCAGATGTCGATGGAAGCGGACATTGTCCTTATATTATGTAAATATTGTATGCTCCAACTCATAAACTGTCGGAGTCAATATATAGTTTATATGTTTTAACGAGAGACATGCTCTTAAAAAAGAAGTGTATATTTTACGAAATAATAAAACGGTCGCCGCTTGTGGTAGAGAAAAAAGTTTAATAACAGAAACATGACATTGTCAGATATCGAAAAACAAAAAAAAAAATACAAAATTTATAAATGTACTCTAAAAAGATGCGTTCTGCAGAATATGTCTCAAGCTATTATTATTATATCCAGTCAGCTGTCTAAGTGTAACTTTTTTTTTATTGTCAGTTTTTTTTTATTCTGCGATAGTTTTTTTTTTTAATAATGTTCCTTTCCACTTAGGATTCTCTAGAATAGAACTCTTATATAATTAAGCTCGCCTGTTGTACATATTTTTTTTTAATTTAATAATATATTTTTTTCTTTGTGTGTGCAGTAATGTATAAGGAGAAAAATAAATAAAAATATTCTTTTCTAATCAGAGATTCCTAATATTATCATTATAATAAAATAACCAAATAGAGCAGGCAATTTGGCGTCTTGAAATGTGTATTTAATTTATTAAATTAACTTAATTTTATTTAAACTAATGCGAGTTACATTAACTACATACGAGTACATATTAGAATTATAATAAAAATTGTATATAGAAATAATTGCATCTTGATTAATATGCCTTATTTTTTTTTCAAACTCTCTCGTACTACAAAATAATTAAAATAAGTAACAATTATATAAATCCTCTTTATAATTTTATTGTGATTGGATTAAAGAAAGAATTATTGCGTGACACAAATTTTGAATCCTTTATTCGGTAAGTGAGCTTTATCCGCTGCTTGTAAATCGAGTTAGTGAGTGTCACGTGCACGCTTGTCGCTCGCCGCTCGCCGCCTGTCACTTGTGACAGCCGCCCATCTACGCATCGAATATAAACAACAACATATTGGACGTTTTTACAATGTCGCCCTATATACAGTGGTCCGTTGACACACAGAATTGCGTTTATTAACGTTACAACAATGTTACTTTATTATCTCGTAATGTGTTCCGGCGTGCGGCCGGCGGCGTCACGCCGTCGGCGCGTCACTGCCACACGACACGTGTCTTATAGATAAATGAATGGTGCAAACGCCTATTCTAATCATATATAAAATTGTTTTCCACAATAAAAACCAAATTTTATAGAGGGGGGGGGGGATTGATGGTAATCTGGATTACCAGTCCCATTGCTAACAATATACCCTAACAGGTCGACTGCCCCGTGGAAACCATTGTGCTGAATTCCAAGTGTATTCGCCACGATGGACTAACTGACCTGCCTTTTCATTTTTACGTATCACCCCTCACTGTTAGCGCAGGCGGGGATAACATTCCATTATCATCTATTAAAAAAAATGGGAAATCACTTATTTTTATTTTTTTTATTAAACTATAGAACCGGTTTTGATAAAATTTCTATATGATTTACTAATCTCTAAATAAATAAATATATATATATATATATATATATATATATATAGTATATAAAATTATGATGTTTTTGTAACCCAGTTTTTTTTTTTATAATAGTGTTGGTTTTCCTTATTTACGCACTGTAGGATCGTTGTTGAAAGTTTATTGTAATCGTTTATATATTATACTATTGTATGTAATGTATGTATACATGCAAACATGTAAAAATACATTTTCAGTTGTGGCAAAACCAGTTATTTCGATTAAAAACTAACCTGAAAGTATATCCTTTCAGATAAAAGTAAAGTAATTTTTGCAAATCGGTTTACAACTGATGGAATTATGAGGTGACAATCGTAAAAACATAAAAACGAATAGAGAATCTCTTTCTTGTTAAAGTCGGTTAAAAACAAACAAAACATGACATCACAGCTGAACGCATCGTGCATACAAAATGCAATACCCATTTTTTTTATTACTAATAGTAACACGATTTATTTCTTTATTAGTATTATTATTATTATTATTGTTTTCATCGTGTTTGAAATCATTATCATCATCATCTGTCATTATCTGTCCACTGCTGGACATAGGCTTCCCCCATAGACTGCCTGAACGGTCCTAAGCTACTTACAACCACTACAATGCATTCGAAGTCGTCACCCCATAGTGGGGGTCATCCTTCACTGAGTTTGTCCGTACGCTGTCGCCACTCAATAACCTTTCTTCCTCATCGCTTGTAGGTTCTTCGATCTGATTGGAATAAATTCGAGTTTTTGAAATCAATTCAAAAAATTTGTAAATGTTGTTCGGAGACGTCATGTAAATAAATAGCTAGATAGATAGATAATTTATTTACATAACTTACAGCAAACAAATTACAATAAAAAAAAAAACATACACATAATACACAGTAAACGAGATAAAAGAATGAAAAAAAAGCACAAATAAAAAAAAAAACAAAATATATAAGCTAACAATCTCCTTTCTTTCCCTTCCTTCATGCGTGTGCCATAGTAACACAAAATGGTCACAGCTCAGTTTATTGCTAAATAAATGTTATCAAATAACCGTCGAAAAACTAATTGATTCCTATATAAACCTGCGCTATTTGTTGTTCGTTTCAGATGCTGCAGGAGAAGCGGCTGTGCATCCTGGCGGCGGAGCTGTCCGAGCTGGACATCTTCGAGCGGCTACTGTTCTACGCGGACTCGCAGCTGAGGCTACTCCAGTGCTTTCAGGTTAGTAGTACCACAGTATACATAGATAGCGTGAAGTTTGATATTCGGATACTATATGGGATGAAGAAATATATAAATTACTTTTTATCCTGGTCAATACACATGTCACTAGGGTTGCCAACTTTTTATTTACAAGACAGAATATAATTCAGGTCTGAGAATAATTTTTTATGCAACTTAGGCAAATGGCAAACAAGCTGACGGCCCACCTGTGTATATAAGTGGTAACCGTCGCCTATAGACGTGAGCAGTACCATGGTCATAACACACTATACTGTTTCACCCATGATACCCCCCATGCGTTGCCATTCCTGAGGATTCAGGTAGTTATTACTCTGTACCCTGTAAATTGACTGCCATATTCCACCCTTCAAACCGAAACACAGCCATGCAAACACAACTGCTTCACAGTAGAAATACGACTGGGACAGAGGCGCCCAAGCAAATGATTTTTGTACAAAGTCTCCCTCTGCTAATAATAATAATCCAATATTAAACAATGTTTTAGACAAATGAACAGTATTTTATTTATTTAATGTTTTAAATACAGTTTTTTTAAAGCTTTTCATAAAACTTATTAATTTACAGTCTTTTTTAAAAACTTCATATGTATTTAAAAAAGACTGTAAATTAATAAGTTTTATTTATTTTTAGTTATAACCACAATTATAACTAAAAATAAATGAGGAGCTCATTTTTTATTAAATTAATCTGCACTGAGCGCCCTCTGACTGAATAAAAAAGAAATTATGAGACCGTCTAAGTCTAACACTTATAGTGTTAAGTGTTTAGATACTGAAAACAGTATTTTGTATACTTTATTTTTGTTTAACAGTAAAAAGTATAATGTAGTGAAAAACAGTATAGTTGACAACCCTACATGTCACGGTAACATGGACGAAGCTAAAAAAATAAATATATAAAAAGTGGGTAAAAGTAAATAAATAAATATATAAAACTTTATTACACACTTTTACTATTTAGTACAAATATGACTAATTTCAATTTTAAATAATAAAACATAGGACTAGCACCTTCTTAAAAGGGAACACGCTCAAGTAATCAACGAATCGGTCCAGAAATCTCATTTAGACCTGTGCATTTACATTAAAATGTCTTTAGTCACACATACGTCATACATACAATAAATAATAGAATTTCTTCTTTTCTAAGATTAAAAATATTTGTAAATTGTACGTACCGTAAATTTAATCCATTTTTAATGGACATAAAAAAAAGATAAACTTTGATGTCGGTTATAAATCGATTCACAAACCTGGCATAGTCGTCGCGTATCACTACGTACTTTTTTTAAAATTGGTTAAATATTATTATTTTATGATAAATAAATATACATTGTCTCGTGGTGGTGGTGGTCATCGTGGTAATGTTACAAATTAAATAACTACATAAGTGAACAGGAAAACTGAAATAAACAAATTTTAAGTTTTATTAGTCCAATGATCTCGTCTCAGTGTCCTTTCGAAGTCTTAAGATTTTAGGTTCAATACCCGAGCGCATCTATAAAACCCTGAATTTAACGTTGCTACTTATTGCTATATCTAGCAACTTTTTTAAAGCACATTTTTAGTATTGGCATATTTAGAGAAGGTGCCGAGTGGGTCGTGCCCAACGCAGATTTGTTCGATGCCCACCCCAAAATATTCTGGGTTGAGGTCCAGAATAGTCTGGTATGGCTATATAGCCATAGACATAGACGTGTCTGAAAATACATATTGTGTATTTTTTTTTTTATTATTTTCCCTGGAAAAGTCCATATTAATATTATAAATGCGAAAGTTTGTAACTATGAACGCATGGATTGTTGGATGAATGAGTGGATATTTGTTACTCTTTCACTCAAAAACTACTGAACAAATTTTAATGAAATTGAATAGATTATTATAACATTTATATATAACAGAGCATCACAGATAAAATTTTCAGAAAGGTTTTTTTTAATGGATGATAATGGTATGGTAACCCCGTCTGCGCTATTGGTATACACTGGCGGAGCACCAGTGAGGGATGACAGATGAAGATGAAAGTAGGTCAGTTAGCCCATCCTGACGAATTAAACTAGAATTAGCCACGATGGTTTCCAGGGGGAACACCGTGGAGGTCGACCTGACAGGGTATATTGCTAGTAATAGGGCTATTTGACCCCATTACTAACAATCCCTTTCCCCCCTTTCAGAAAGGTATGTGCTATCAACAAGTAACTATTCTGCCATTCTTACAATATGAAGGCAGAATGTTTCATAGTAACAATATAGTGACAGGCTTAATGTTTCATGAAGTCGTAAGTTACATGCGTTGTTGTCTGTGGTATTTAATGATCTATGATAAATTAATAATGATGAATTGTATTGTGAAATATTAACGGTATAAGCAATAATATGACCTACTGTTATCTATGTCAATATAAATCAATGAATTGATCTTGAATTAACTCGTATCATTGTTTGCCATTACAATTGCGTTACAATATGAAAGTATAATTGATTTTAAAAAGTTTTTGGAGAGCATCGATGGTTCAGTGGTAGAATGCTCGCCTGCCACGCGGGCGGCCCGGGTTCGATTCCCGGTCGATGCAAATTTTTTTTGTCCTATATTTACTTTTTTTTTTATAATTATAATAATAATAATAATAATAATAATTTATTTCAAAAATAAATGTTACATTTTAAATATAGGTAAAACTCTGCTCCCTAAATAGGTAAATCCTGTACTTTAGGATAAGCAGTGCTCTTCCCTATATGGCACAATGACACAAAATTATACAAATAAAGAAACAATACAAGTTAAGGTACTAATACGGTAATAATTTAATTTGCCCAAAATAATACTTTGTAAATGAAATCTTGACTGTGTAATTTGTGAATGTATGGAATGGATGAGTTATTTTAAAATGGCAGTCATAACCTAACATACTACTAATAACAAATCCTCAGTTTCATCATATGTCTTACTTAATAGCCAATTACTAACAATTCTTTTGCATATATGTTTAGTTTTTGAATATATAGATAATTCCTTATTTGCCTTTTTATATAAATATGGTCCCAAAAATAATAAAAACTTCCGAATAAATGATGTGTGAAATTTATTATAACTTTTTAAAGCTTGAACATCATTAACTCTTCTTTTATGCTCAGAAATATTTGCATCAAACTGATATATAGAATGTTGTTTACTTATAGTATTAAGAATATATAATTTACGGACAGAAAGAACATTACATTTTTGGTATAGCAAGTTTGTGGGATATTGAAAATCATAGAAATTAATAACCTTTAAAACAGCTCTCTGTGCAATCTCAAGATTTATTAGAACTGTCTTAGGAGCACCACCCCAAGCAACTATACAGTAGGTCAAAAGGGACTGACACAATGTAGTATAAGTTAGTTTTAGAATTTTCATATCTGCAACTTGCCTCAGACGTTTGAAAATGTAAATAAGTTTCCTAATTCTACAAGTTAATTTATTTATATGCTGTTTAAATGTTAAATTATTATCAATAAATACACCTAAATATTTTATTAGCTGTGTTCTTTCCAAAGATTTACATGAGCATGTTCTATTGTTTTTTAGATGTAATGGTAAACAAGTATGGGCAGTAATACATAAATTAACAGACGGTTGAGTAGACTCCCGGATGGAAAATGCAAGATATTTAGTTTTTTCTGTATTTAGAGATAGAGTATTATTAGTAAGCCATTGTGTGACTTCATTAATTCCCTCATTTGCAGCACGAAATACCTCCTCCCAAGTATCTGCAGTGAAAAGGAGAGCCGTATCATCGGCATAACATATGATATTACCATGGAGGGGTTTCAATTTACATAGATTATTTATATAAATTAAAAATAAAGTAGGGCCAAGAATACTGCCCTGAGGGACACCATAGGTTATGGGAAGAGGTTTACTCCTATAATTGCCTATTGCAACCATTTGTGTTCTATTTGAAAGATAACTCTCAAATAGTGCAAGCTGAGTACCCCTTATTCCACTTTTCTCCAGTTTATGTAAAAGTGTAGTAACAGAGACCGTGTCAAAAGCCTTAGCAATGTCCAAGAAGATCCCCAGGCATTTTTTACCCTGATCTAGGCTACTAGATATAAAATTTAACATCTCTTCCACTGCATCATCAGTGGACCTTCCTGAACGAAATCCAAATTGATTATCTGACAAAATTTTATTTTTCTCAAGAAATTTTATTAGTCTAATATTAATAATACGTTCTAATATTTTAGATAGAGACGGAAGAATTGAAATTGGTCTATAATTTATTACACGGTCTCTATCACCACTCTTGTGAATTGGATAAAGTAGGGAAATTTTTAGTGCATCCGGAAAAACACCCTGGCTAAGACATAAATTAAATATGTAAGTTAAATATGGAATTAATTTATTTTTAAATTTTTTAAGAATTACATTAGATATGTTATCCCATCCAACTGAACAATCATTTTTTAGGTTCATTATTAATTGTGAGATTTCATTTTCGTCAGTACTGAGCATAACAAAAGAATTAAAATAATTATTACCGGAAGAAACATAAGGAATATTAAGATAATTTTGTCTAGTCTGGGGTATCCTTCCTGCAAGATTTTGGCCTACATTTGCATAATAGTCATTAATTTCATCAACTGATAGCTGGGGATCATTTAAATTTATAAGCTCATGAGGTGGTTGTTTATTTTTAGCACTATGAGTTATATTTTTTAAAGTTTTCCATAATTTTTTACTATCATTACCAGCTTTACTTAATTCTTGTCTTTCATATTCAGTTTTAACCTTCTTTATAATATCATTACAGAAATTACGATATCGATGGTAAGTTAAACGGATAGTTTCATTATCTGGAAACTTTTTATGTTTTCTATGTAGTTGATCTTTATTCTTTATACATTTTAGTAAACCAGGAGTAATCCAAGGTTTTAAGATTCGTTTAGACCTAGGAACTTTATACGTAGTAGTGTGTTTATTAATCAATGACTGTAGATTAGAAATTAAAAAATTAATGGCATCATTTGGATCGGTAATTTGAAAAATAGACTCCAAGTCAAGATTTTCTATATTTTTGCTAAAACTTATCATATTTAATTTTGAACGAATTGGATCGGAGACATTTACAATCTGATTAAATGATAAGCATAGTAACACTGCTTTATGGTCCGTTAATGTTGATTGAAGTACAATAGTTAAGGCTCGACTCTTAGATTTTAGCATCACATGATCTAAACATGAATTACTTTTATCACGTGTTACGAAAAGGTGTGCTGGAAATAAACCATGTGTTGCCAAAAGAGTCAAATACTGAACTGATCTATGATCCTCACAATCATTTGTTATATTTATATTAACATCTCCCATTACCGCAATGTTATTGAATGTTTTTAGTTTCGACAAAATTAAATTAAGTGATTCAAGGAATTGTTCAATATTGCAGTAAGAAGGCGATCGATAAATAGCTATTATGGCATACTCAGATCCAAACTCCATTACAAGAGCATTACCGTGTTTAAAAGTCGGTTCTTCTATATTAATATTGAGAGTATTTTTCCAATAGATGATGACACCCTCATTCTGATTGTGATAGATTTTGTTTGCACAGTGATTATATCCTTTAAGAGTTGGAATTACAGGGGAGAATGATAACCAACATTCAGTTAAAATCAAAATGTCAACATCTACGTTAATTTGCGCCAATAGCACCACAAGGCCATCAAAGTTCTTACCGATACTGCGAACATTTTGAGTTAAAATTTTTAAACATTTTTCTTTAGGAACAAAGTCAATACACTTTTCCGTGTCACATACCATAGATTTAGATACCTCAATCTGATCCAAATCATCAGCAATATTATTTAATATATTGAATTTTAAAAATAAAAATAAATGAACCATTTTTTTTCTTAATGATAAGTAATGATATCACCGACTTCAAAATCTGAGCCATTTTTAAGTTTTTAGACAAAAAGGCAAACAAATATAAGACCATTTTAAAACAGACAGATGTAATATGATGAGATATATGTGATGTAAGTTGTTGTGTAAATGCATGTACTTTTCTAGAAGTAAATGTGGATAATTTAACAGCAGATTTGCTTAATATGTTAATACTATAATAATTACTACATATAATAAAATAAGTAAGATCAAAGTAAACCAGAATAAAATTAAATGCGACAAACAACAAGAAATCTAGTCAAATTATCTGTTTCGGCTTAGGAAGATCACTCTCGTCGTTAATTCTGTATAGAGGCATATTTTCAGCTTTACGAAGATATATAACTCCTCTGGAGGTCCAGCAAAAAGCATAGCCATTATTTCGAGCATATTCTCGAGAGAGATAAAAAAGTCTTCGAGTTTTTTGGGTCAGAGTTTCAGATACAAATATTGTTTTTTTAGGTACTTTCAAATTTAAATGAGATGTATTTAACTTATCATTAGGAGCTTTATTCTTATTGAACTTTTTAATCGCTTCTAATATTTTGTCTCTTTTAATCACTGACGAGAATTCAGTAATGATTGTTTTGTTGAATTCTTTATTTGTATTAATTCTGTATACATCTTTTATTTCAGCATCATGAACTTCAATATTTAGAGACTTCCCCATACATTTAACTATGTTACTCAAGTCTTCCTTCGACTCTGATTTTCCGGTTTCAGAACCACTCAAAGGTACATTTCTAATTTCAAGTCCTGAGACTCGATTTTTACGTTCCATTTGCTCTATTTTGTCCTCTAGAGAGTGAATACGTTTCTTATCCTCCGCTCTCTCCTCTTTAAGAGTTTGTATTTTGGTCAGTGTCTCCTCATATTTTGCGGATAAGAATTCTAAGCACTTTGAAATATCAGTGTTCTGTCTTTCAATATTAGCAACCGTCTGCTGTAGTTCATTGAAACGAGTAGTCTGTTCAAGCGAGAATTTATTAAACATGCTCTTCAATTCTTCCACATAAGGGTTCATGTCACCAGAATCATTTCGTCGTCTTTTACTACGCAGTATTTTAGTACTTTTATCTATTTGTTCTTGTGGAATATTCAAGTCTGGCGCTGAATCATAATGCTGCAGTAGTGATTCCCTAGATGACAGGGAAGCAGTCGACGCCGTTACTACTGATTGGGATGTTGATATTTTGGGTGGAGTTCGTTTCAGGGGCATTATCAGTCAATACAATTAAAATCAGAAGAAATAATAGATACAAAAAATTTTGTTATTTTGTATATAAATATCAATTGCCCACCGACGAAATCAAAGATCAGACTACAATGGTCAGTGCTCAGTTGAATGTACAGATATCCACTTTAATGAGAACTTTAAGTGACTCACAAAAAATATCTAGTGATGCACAGGTGTCTTGATAAATGGACATCGATCGCCAAAATAGAACAATATCGCTTTCCGTCCAGTTACGGCTGACCCCCGATAATACAGAACGCACTATCTCCTTCTACCCTATATAATTACATCAATTTGTCGTTTCTTCTAGCTCTAGCTGACAAAATTGCGTGGATTATCGTAATAAAAATTATAAAAGGGTTCAATATCAAACTCACGCAGCAAGTTGTGCTTAATTTCGATGCTCGTGATATACTTGCGCTGTCTTCATACACTCCTAGTATTACTAGAATTATTATAGTGTATTTCTATTTGTTTAGAGTACTATTAAAATAAACTATTGAAACAGAATTTGTACACACGTCCATACACTACGGAGATCCGAGGGGAAGAGGAGGGGAATTATAAAAGAAGTATTATATACAGTAAATTGTATTATGTATTTTTAATAACATTATAATTATTCCCAAATCTTTTAACTGTTCTGTACATGATCATGAACATCTGTCGTTGGCAGCTGTAGGTAACTGTAACAAGTGTAACATCAATCTGTTACGTCGTCTAATATTATAAACACAATTCATGAACTCAATGTCATACTCATTACCAACTCTGGCGCCAACCAGACAGTAATGTGATAGACGGGGAAGTCACATATTACTTGCAATGGGGACACCAGTCCCCGTTACACACACTCAATCACTCACTCATCCGTATGGTTCTTCAAAAAAGAGGTAATGAGGTTTCTTTAGGTCCGGCAATGCGCGCGTAATGTCCATGGTATTGCAGGTGTTCATAGGCTACGGTAACCGCTTACCATCATGTGGGCCGTATGCTTGTATGCCTAACTAGGCGTAGAAAATTTCAAATAACTTCATTTATCTTTAAAAAATACAACATGTAAAAACATTAGCAAAGCTTAATTAAATACTTATTTATTTTTGATATATAATATTTATTATTACCGGCGAGCGTGTATGAAAGATTGATGAATGTAGAAGAAGCGAAAGAGGTTTGTTTGAATCGCAGCATTTGGCGTTCCATTGTTTCTGCCTATCCTAATGGGAGACAGGAGATATGTATGTATGTTATTATTACCACTCCACCCGCACCTCCTCATCATGGTTAATTCCTGATGAATTCATCATGATGAGCTACCTGGCCTGTTTTCATTCTCATCTATCACCCTTCACTGGTGCTCCGCCAGCGTATCCCGTTAGCGCAGGCGGGGTTACCGTACCATTTTCACCCATCAAAAAAAACCCTAAGACATTCTGGAGTGATAATTTTTAGGCAATTAATTTTCTTAGATATGATTATAATAGATGTGTATTTGTTCTCCATAAAATGATACCCGTGGGCGCTGCCTACCATCCGCCATTCATTACTCGTAAGTACCTTCGTGCGTGCGCACGCGCAATCAATTTATCTATTGTGAATGTGCGTCGTTTGTTGTGCGCGGATCCGGATCCACGCGGCGATGGATTTGGTCGCTGGCTGTTTGAAATTTGCGTGTAAACCTCATTAGAGGCATGTGGAACTGGCGTTATTGTTTTTTTTTTTTTAATGATGATATAATGGATAGATAGATGGAGACTTTGTACGAAAATCGATTGCTTGGGCACCTCTGTCCCATTCGTGTTTCAACCGTGAAGCAGTTGTGTTTGCATGGCTGTGTTTCGGTTTGAAGCGTGGGATATGGCGTGAATTTACTGGGTACAGAGGAATAACACCTGAGTCCTCAGGAATGGCAACGCATGGGGGGTATCATGGGCGAAACAGTATACTTTGTTATGTCCACGGTACTGCTCATGTCTATAGGCGACGGTTACCACTTTCTATCGGGTCTGCCGTCAGCTTGTTTGCCATTCTAAGTTGTATAAAGAAAAAAAAAGATGGATACTCTTTATTGTTTGAATATAATTAAAAAGAAAAAATTGAATTATGTTGACTGTAATTTATAATTTTTGTAATGTTATTATGTACTATATATCCTATACAGTGTATTTTGTGCTTTGGATAAATAAATAAATAAATAGTGAACTTATTGTAGATATAAACAATTACAAGTTTTTTTAATGTATTTTTTTTTTAATGGGTATTAATGGAATGGTAACCGGAGCCAGACATCGTTATAGGAATACGCTGGCGGGTCAACAGTGCTATATGATAGATGCGGATGAAAGCAGGTCAATTGATCCATCCGGATTAATTCAGTAAAAATTAACCACGATGGTTTCCAAGGGGAACCGCGTGGAGGTCGACCTGATGGAGTTTATTGCTAGCAGTGGCGCTATTAGACCCCATTACTTACAATCCCTTTTCCACTAAGCAAATGAGTTAACACCAGTGAAGAATGATAAGGATGAAGCAGGTCAGTTGGCCTATCGCCTGAATTGTTCACGATCAGTATATGCTGGCGTCAAACTCCATTGCTAACAATCCCTTTCCCCCTAAGGGCAACCCAATGATAATGAAGGGTGATAGTTGTGGAAAAAGTCTGGTCAATTAGCTCATCTGACATCCGCGTTGTTGCATTTTAGTATTTAATAATCCATTGTTTGTTTCCTTATCTACCTGCCCCAAGTGCAGGTGGGCGTGACGTCAAACGTTTTCGTATGTCTGATACATAATTGTCTTAATAATAATAAATACTGCGAAATTAAGTACAAGGATGTTAAATATTGTAATCAATAGATAAAGAAACATGTTATTACATGATTAATATTATTGGAGTCCTTAATATATACATATATAATATGAGCAATATATATATATATATATATATATATATATATATATATATATATATATATATATATATATATATATATATATATATATATATATATATATATATATCTTTATTGTACTAAAACATACAGTAACAACAATAAGTTAATAACAATGTTAGCAAAGGTGAACTTATCTCTAAAAGAGATTTCTTCCAATCAACCTAACACAAGTGGCATAGGAAGTAGTGAGTGGGGCAGTAGTAGTGCTAAACAGAAATTAAAATAAATATTTACATAAATTATAAATCCTTATATATATATATTGAAAAATACAATATTAATATGACTATGACGATGAGGATAAACCTACATAAATAAGAATATATATACATATGTATTCACTTGTATAACGGATTGTGTTCTAAGGAATTATTTAATACGATGCCACCTTTTGTCATCGTCACTCGTCATCGACAAAGAATTCAGACTCACACACTAGATTCTAAATGGATTCTACACATAATGCACTTTCACAGAAGTTTGCTCCCCGCTAACGTTCAAATTATGAAATTAATTTCCTATCGAGGTTTTCTCTAGATACTGCAGCGTGGAGTTCTACAAAAAAAGGCTTAATAAAATTTCTTCTGGGTAGGCAACGCGCGAGTCACTGTGACGGTTTACCATCAGACGGGATGCATACTTGCTTGCCACCAAATTATCTATTATAGGTATTTACCATACATTGTTTTATATTTCAGGCGGTGATAGAACACGGTTCAAACTGGCTGTCAACGGAGTTGGCGACCGCATACCTGTCCAAATGCGAGTCCAACACTGGTTCTCGGGACCCACTCATACAGCTGGGACTCAGACTTGGTAAGTCCGTATATATATATAAACTCTCTTCCATATTAATTATATTTTAATAAGGATTTGCTTTAATTTTCCATAATTATATGGTGGACTTTTTAAATACAGGGCAATGGAGAAACCCGTCTTGTATTTTATTTGTTATTACACTGCTAGTTAGTTTTTTTTTTCCTAGTGAATATTCATGTTGCCATGCCTCAATATTCTAATAATTATAATATATTCAGAGAGCTATAAAATCGGATCCGTGAAACAGGTTCTTTTTCGCTAATTAACACAATTAAGTAAAAATAAATATTTTGTTATGTCTTATTTATTTTTAATTTAAAAAAAAAAGTTAGTTTCGTCAATAAATTAATTTCCGACTACTCGATCTTATGGGATTCGAACCCATATCTCTGCTATTCCTAATGTACAGAGTCGTTAGAAAGAAATATTTTATCAACCTATTTATATTATACCATATATTTGGGATTTCCAAATGCGGAGTTAAAACAAAATTAATTCAATGTCTCTTTAAATTAAGAACTAACTTAAGATTATTATTTTATTGTCAATACTTGTTATAAGTCGAGGAATAACTACATGCGACAGATAAAGGAAACACTAGGCGTCATGTCGTATAGGGAGATAAAGGATATGGCCTGGGATAGAGCTGGCTGGAGGAAGATGCATGAATTAGTTGCACCGACAAGAGGAAACTCTTAAATGAAAAAAAAAAACTAAATAATCCGCGACGTCGTCCGCTTGACTGAGATATGTTATATGCCAGACTATAGGTTCTCAAAATGGGCAACAACGTGCCCTTGTAGGCGTTGGAGACTTTCAAGGAAGCAGTAACAGATCCGGAGAAAATTAGGGGTTCAACAGAGGAAATCATTCATCATTGAGATAGCGCAGAGGGGGTGTAGTCAAATTAAAAAATATAGGCTAAAAAAGCCAGATGATAAGTAAAATTGAGATTGGGGTCTTTAGAAGAAAATATTTTGGGAAAGTCAGAATCATAATCATTTACAATGATGAATAAGATCGTTATTTATCATTGTAAATGATAATGGATGATCACTATAGACATAACATGAAATTTACGTGACACAATCCGAAATGAAGACATCTACGAAAGAACCAAAGTGACCGACATAACGTGAAGTATAAACAAGTTGAAGTGGCAATAGGCTGGTCACATAGCTCGAAGAATTGACAACCGATGGTTCTTGAGTGGCGACTCCATAACACACAAACATAGTGTAGGACGACCGCCCACTTGATGGAGTGATAACCTCGAATGCATTGCAGGAAGTCAGTAGATGCAGGTGGCTCAGGACCGTTCCTTATGGCAGATAATGGGGGAGGCCTATGCTCAGCAGTGGACGGTTAACGGCTGATATGATGATGATGATGATCATTATAGATGATAAATAGTGATCACTGTTGATGATCATTATAATAGCTAAATAGAGGTACTTTGAAATACAGCAATCTTTGGAATCAACTTCCACCAACAGTATTTCCGAACTGATACGACATCAGGACCGTCAAGAAAAGAGTATATTCCTTTTTAAAAGGTTAGCAACACACCTGCAATGCCGTTGGTGTTGTGGGTGACCATAGGCGGCGGTAGTCACTTACCATCAAGTGAGCTTCATGCTCGTTTGCCCCCTGTGTTGTAAAAAAAACTATTTTTTAAATATCCGTATTGATTTTCAGGCGGCTTCCTGAACGAAGCGGGTTGGTACGCGGACGCGCAGCGCGTGCTTCTACAGTGCCGCGACCTCTGCCAGGCGCAACCACAGACCACATATTACAAACGACTCACCCTCGAGTGTTGCCATAGGTACGATGTTGTTTTACCTTATTTTTTATTTGGTATCTAAACCCAAAGATAGAAGTAAGCATTGCTATGTCCATCTATTTTTTTTTTATACAATTTAGAATGGCAAACAAGCTAACGGTACACCTGATGGAAAGTGGTAACTGTCGCCTATATACATGAACAGTACCATGGACATAACAGAGTGTACTGTCTTGCCCATGATACCTCCCATGCGTTGTCATTCCTGAGGACTCAGGTGTTATTCCTCTGTATCCTGTAAATTCACTGCCATATCCCACCCTTCAAACCGAAACGCAGCCATGCAAACACAACTGCTTCACGGTAGAAATACGAATGGGATCAGAACCATCTGTTTTAAATTCAAATTGACACATATTGAATTACTGGGCAGTTAGAGAGATTAAATATTTCTATCTTTCTAAGATATTTATTTCTTAATGATCAGTTGCTATAGAATATGGCATTCAAGGCATTGAGCTCGCCAATTGTATAAATCGTCGTCATATAAAAAGATGTTGTTTTAAAAACGTTTTTCATTTGTTTTCAAAGATTTCTTTTTTATATAATTTCTCTTTAATATACAGTCAGAAGTCTTAATTTTTCCTAATTTTTTTTTTATTCTAAATTATTATCTATTTTTTTTAACGGTTATACAGGTATTATTCTCAAATAATGTGTTTTTCTGAAAAAAATGTTTTATTAACTTCTGAGCATTATTATTGACAATGTTGCTGTAGTTTTCAATAGTATTTGTTTAATTTTGTTTAATTTAGTATTGTCTAATTTTATGTTTCGTTTACTTGTATTTTATTTTGTGCAAATTCTAGTGGCTGCCAAATTACTATTTAAGTATATAATTATGTATTGTTTTAGCTGTTTGTTTGCCTTAAATAAATAAATAAAACCTAATTTTGTATTATATATAGGTATACAATCGATATACTTTGCGAGCACTTAGTTCGCTAAATACTTTTCATAGATATGTATCCATAGAAGGTCAAGCAGCTCGAATCTAGCAACTGTCAATCTAGCATTTTCGCCTTTATAAAAAAATCTATCAAACATTTTGATTCAGTTGCTGTATATGTGTGTGATTCAAGCCGCTTACGTCTCCACTGTTCTCTTTAATAATAGTTTGACACAGCTCATCCCCTCCCTGTCCTCACTATTCCACCGGAGTACGTGTCACAGTGTTGCTCGCACGCCGCCAGGTTATTGAACACACAGTCGGCCTACTGCTGCTTCCCCGCAGCGGCGGAGACATACGCGCTCGCGCTGAAGCTGCTCGGCCTGGAGCCGCAGGCGAGCGGCCAGCTGCCCGACGGACCGATCGCGGTCGGCGACACGTGCGACAAGGCCCTGCAGACAGAATGTGACGATACAGAACAGTGAGTGCCCCCTGTTGATATATATATATATATATATATAGAAATATCGCAATTATCAAGTTAATTTCAAAAATAATTAATCATTTTGCAATGTTTAAGTTTGATTGTTTAAAAAGTGCTCTGCTAGTGAACTGAAACGTGAATTTCTTGTTAAATAATTTTGTTGAAGAAATTTAAAACAAAGATGTCGTATGGTCTAAAATGATTAAACTTTAGAAAATGTATCTTTTAAAACGAAAAGGAAAGCTTTTTGTTGCATATAATTATTTTGGTGGAATTGATTGCCCTTTTATTTAACATTATACGAACATAGGCCTTTCTCTATTGGGGGGGTTTCGACAGTAGTTGCAACGTTTGGTAGGTGCGTTGGTGATGTATAAAATGGATAACGCTGTTTCGACCACTAACTGTCCATAGTCGGCAGAAGGAAGAGGTTGGTGGCGGAAAACGTTATATTATTATACGACGACTAATGCCGTGCGGCGGTGCGCGTGCGCAGGGCGGGCGTGGCGGGCGGCGGGCGCGCGGCGGCGTGTACGCGGGGCGCGTGGGGCGGCGCGGCGCTAGCGGCGCGGCTGTGCAAGGAGTTCAGCGCGCTGTTCTTCGTGCGCTGCGACTACGGCGCCGCGCACGCCTGGAGCCTGCGCGCGCTCGCGCTGCTCGACGACTGGACGCCGCCCAGGTCACCACCCTCACCACCCTCACCACCCTCACCACCCCGCTGCGCCATGCCTACACATATTAATTACCTTGTAGTTTGAATCGAAGCACTCGGCAGACTATTGTCTCTGCCTACCCTAATGAAACACTAGCGTGACAGATATGTACCAAACTGAATTATACTGTGCTCACTGAGTACAAGAGGGCTTATCTAGAAGCCCTCCTGAACTAGGGGAAAAGGATTTTTAGTAATGCGGACTACCAATACTATTGCTAGCAATATATGCTATCAGGTCGATCTTCACGTAGTTCCCCCTGGAAACCATCGTGCTGTATGTATGGTGTGTTCATCACGATTGGCCAACTGACCTGCCTCACCTATTTTTAT
Organism: Galleria mellonella; assembly: GCF_026898425.1. Lineage (NCBI taxonomy): Eukaryota > Metazoa > Arthropoda > Insecta > Lepidoptera > Pyralidae > Galleria > Galleria mellonella. The sequence goes on along the minus strand of NW_026442086.1, from coordinate 7,607,467 downwards.
CCTCGCCTATCATTCCTCCCTGGTGCCCCACCAGCTTATGCCGATAGTGCAGGCAGGGGTTACTATTTCATTGTCATCATTTAAAAAAAAGCCCTTTTGAAGTCTGTAAAGTGTAGTAAAGTTGAAGAGAAGAAATAGTGTGCAAGCGTGTGATGGTGTGCGCGCAGGATCACGGTGGAGGTGCTGCGCGCGTGCGGCAAGGCGTGCGTGGTGAAGCGGCGGTTCGCGGCGGCCGGGCTGCTCGTGCGCCAGGCCGTGGCGCTGGCGCGCGCGCACTTCGGCCCGCGCCACCCGCGCACCGCCGCCGCGCTGCTCGACTACGGCTTCTACCTGCTCAACGTCGACTCCATCACGCACAGCGTCGCCGTCTACGAGGTCGGTCGCCTGCCGTCCGGCTCCGAGAACAACTATACCCGCTCATGCTCACACTTGCCACCTGTCCGGCTCAAAGGACCATAGCTGCTCATGCTCATACTAACCAGCTGTCCGGCTCAAAGGACTAAAACTGCTTGTACTCACAATTGCCACCTGTCCGGCTCCAAGGACCGTATTTGCTTGTACTTACTAGACCCAAGTTGAAGTTCTCCTAATGGAATGTGGTAATCGTCACTTAACTACTACTACTACTACTCTTCAACTTGCAAAACCATGGTCACTATAGAATGACAAAATTGATAGTTCAGCTAATGGAAAATGATGACCATCATTTAAGCTGGACAATATCACGAGTAAAATATAGTGTTACTATAAAAAAAATCACACAACGATGCTGATTCTGAGGCGCCATTTCTCTAACAATTTCCCGAAATTACTATTTTATGGACCATTATAAACTACAATTATGATAATTTCATCTTAAATGTATGTATGTAGAAAATTAATTCATAATGGTCCTTACAGTAAAGATTTCGCTGTATTTTTGTTTTTATACAACTTAGAATGGCAAACAAGCTGTCGGCCCACCTGATGGAAAGTGGTAACCGTCGCCCATACACATGAGCAGTACCGTGGACATAGAGAAATGGCACCTCAGTAGCGAGCCCGATATTGTGGTGAGAGTGTTGGCGAGCATGGTGAATGTGACGAGCGTGACGAGCGTGATGCGGTGGCCGCAGGAGGCGCTGGGCACGCTGCGGCGCGTGTTCGGGCGCAGCAGCCTGCACGTGGCCACGGCGCAGGAGGACCTGGCGTACGCGCTCTACGTGCTCGAGTACTCCTCGGGGCTGTTCTACAAGGCGCGCGACCACGCCGAGCGCGCCATACGCATCATCGAGGTAAACCTTACCAGCGGTTCGTGGTACTCATCACCCAAGATATTCATACATTATATATAATAGATAGAGCATCTAGCCTCAAAAACGGCTCAACTTTTTGTCTGAAAAATGATTCGTTTTTTATCAATGTAATACTTACGCATAAAATGTATATTGACGTATTATTTAGTAAAAAAAAAGTGTGAGCGCATTATTGGGTGTGGTAAGAGGCGACTAAGGGAGGGCGAAGGATGGGCAGCAGCGTCCCTCTTAAAATATCTCTAAAAGCCTAATTGCGATTGTCAAGCCGCCTGCCAAGCGTGGCAACAACCAGCTGTATGGGAAACAACAACTCCCTTTATGGGAAAGGCTTATGTCCAGTAGTGGATAGTTAAAAACTGATCATCATATCAGATGATATAGTTTTCAATGGCATTATTTAATTTTGTGTGTTCTCTTCACTTGCGTTATACATTTGTACAAATTTTAGTGGCTGTTAAATTGTTATTTAACTGTGTAAATATGTATGTTACAGCTGTGTTTAAATAAATTAAAAAGATGCAGAAATTATAAGACAAAATAAATATAGAAGATATAAAGGAATCATTCATAACTATTTCTTTATATCACGCAAAATTGTATGAAAAAGTTGTCCCGTTTTTCTCGAAACATTTCTATGAAGACACTCTATCTATATAAGAATTTAAGATTGTGTGTATGTTACATGAAAAAACCGACTTCAATCGTAGAAAAATCGATTATTTCTATTTAAAAAGTAAACTGTTGAGCTGATTTTGATAAAACTTCTATCATATAATACCAGTCTAGTAGTATATTTCGCTTTTTCTCAGCGCGTGTGTATTCCAACATTATATATTGGTATTTATTATTTTTGCTACTGTTACCATTGATTCTTTGACACATTAATAATGGTTAGTGGATGCAGGTGGCTCAGAACCGTACCTTATGGTGGTTTATGGGGGAGGCCTATGTCCAGCAGTGGACGGATAATGGCTGAGATGATGGTAATACGTAAGAGCGTCCATAACTTTTGTTTACGGAAGTACAGCAACGTCGCAAGTATCTGTCAATTTACAAAAACGAGGGAACAATTTTCAATGTTTCTAATTATGTTTTTATAAAATACGAGTACTCTACTAGCTAACTAAAACTTTAAAATAAAAATCTTCTACTAAAAACTCTACACCTGTTTTACAATTTTTGAATTATTTAAGTATTCATTTATATTATTATATGTATTACATCTCCTATATCTAGAAATAACAATTTCATCGTGCCTCCCACCAAATTGTTTATAATTGCTCCTCTCCATCCAAAGGTTGCCTGCAAGAGATCGCTCTTAGCGATAAGGTCGCCCATTGTTTTCTCATTGTGATTATTTCTTGTAATTATTTATATTTATAATAGGTTTACTGTTGCAATCTTTTGGAGGAAACAATAAAGAGTATCTATCTATCTATCTATCTATCATTTTTCCTCTGAACTTTTCAAATCCAGGTTTTTAGTGGCATATTATTAAAAGTATTTTATAAGATTATCGTTTTAATTCTTTTTTTCTTTTTAAATAATTAATCGAACATAATTTTAATTATTCTTGTCCATCTTAAGGTTGCCTAGAAGAGATCGGTATTCAGCGATAAGACCGCCCATTGTCGCCTCTTTATCTTGCTTTTATGTAAATAAGTTTATGTAATTAATTATTTATTTTATTTGTGTACATATTGTAAATCTTTATAGTTTATATCTTTATATCATTCTTTGAAGGGAATGATAAAGAACTTTCATTCGTTCATTCATTCAATCTTCTGATTGAAAAAATTTCAAATATTTTAGGAAATTGACAGCTAAATGCGACGTTGTCACACTTCGTTGTAAGTGCTCTTAATAGTTCTACCATTTTAATGGATTTGTATGAAATTTTGTAGACAAATCGTACTTTTGCGAATTAACACACATATACTTAATATTTTTAGCACATTTTACGCAAACAAAGCCTGAGGTTACTGTTAGTATCTTGACAAATATGGCCATAATTTGAAGAGGAATTTCCTCCAAAAGATGTATGATCATTCTTCACCTATCTTAATTGATGGTTTGTGTGTTTCAGAATCTAGTACCGGCCGACCATCTGCTGCTCGCGTCCGCGAAACGTGTCAAGGCCCTAATATTAGAAGAGATCGCGTTGGACACCCCGGCCGGACAGGATATCAGTGGTAATAGCTAAGAAATGTGCCCGCCGCGCCCCCTCTCGCCGCGTTTATGATTATATAGCTAATTATAGTACTTATAGAAAAAAATAACCAAGTTTTACTGATATTATCGCATTATCGCGTAATATTCAATCGAATAATCGATTTTGGACGTGTACTACAATTGAACATCAGCAGACGTCTGTCTTATGATCGGTTATTGATTTGTTTACATTCTCAATAAGTTCTATTGGAACAAACTATACTTATTATACATTTAATATACAAACATAAACCCACTACTTTTTTTAGAACTCTAAAAAGATATAATCATATTAGTTTATAGATTTATCATTCATATATTAAACAATTTTAAAAAGATATGTTCTTCTTATTAATAAGTGAAATGGGACGTTATGTGACTATTTATTCTGTGCTTCTAAGCATTATACTGAGCTTGTTTTGGTCTGTGACAGAGCCAAGCTTACTGGAGGAGTCTGAGTCGCTGCACAAGGCGGCGCTGGCGCTGTCCATGATGGCGTTCGGGGAGAAAAACGTGCAGACCGCCAAGCACTACGGCAACCTGGGCAGGCTTTACCAGAGCATGCAGAAGTTCCAGGTCAGTACAACGTGACCATTACGGTATACATTAGTCGCCATTATTAATTTTATTGCCAGTGATAAAATTTATTTATAAAGAAATAAATACCGTCAGCGCCATCTAGATATGAATTAAATGAAGCTTGTATTATATGTACTAGACAACTCGTAGACGTTATTTTTTTTTATACAACTTAGAATGGCAAACAAGCTGACGGCCCACATGATGTAAAGAGGTAACCGTCGCTTATAGACATGAGCAGTACCATGGACATAACAGAGTACACCGTCTCGCCCATAATACCCCGCATGCGTTGCCATTCCTGATGACTCAGGTGTTATTCCTCTGTACCCAGTAAATTCACGCCATATCCCATCCTTCAAACCGAAACACAGCCATGCAAACACAACTGCTTCACTGTAGAAACACGAATGGGACAGAGGTGGCCAAGCAATCGACTTTTGTACAAAGTCTCCCTCTAGTATAATACTTGTAAGCAACAATTAATTAATGAAAAATAATTGTAATGAATTGTCGGTTGCAAGTGCAGGACGCGGAGGCGATGCACCTGAAGGCGATAGCGATCAAGGAGGAGCTGCTGGGCGCGGAGGACTACGAGGTGGGGCTGAGCGTGGGCCACCTCGCCTCGCTCTACAACTACCACATGAACATGCACCTCGCCGCCGAGAAGCTCTACCTTAGATCCATATCCATCAGTGAGTGCACGATGAGATATTCAAAAGTTCAAAATATCTTTATGCATGTCAGGTCTATTGCAGACTATTATGATATGTCAAATCTACCGTCAGTTCGGAATGGTTTCGAGATGAGAACTGACAAGAAACTCGGCTCGTGTTGTTTTCAAATAAATTTTAAATCAATCGCTATTAATATTGTAAACTAGCTGCTCCGGTGAACTTTAATTTTTTTTTTAAATGGGTGATAATGGAATGGTAACCCCGCCTGCGCTATCGGGATATACTAGCGGGGCACCAGTGAGGGATGACAGCCCATCGTGACGAATTCCACTAGAATTAACCATGACCACGGTTTCCAGAGGGAACCGCGTGGAGGTCAACCTGATATATATTGTATATTACTAGCAATGAGGCTGCCCCCACAAAAAAGTTTTTTTTTAAAGGATGATAATGTAAGGGTAATTCCGCCTACGCTAACAGTATTGCTAGCAATGGGTCAATTAGACCCCATTACTAACAATCCCTTTCCCCCCTCAGGGAAGAATTGTAGAGTACATCAGGTTAACCTCCACGTGTTTCCCCTATGCATACGTAACAGTATTGTACGCTGGGCCAATTGACCTGATTTTATCGCAATGGGTCAATGTTGTTACAAAATATGGATGTTGGTTGCAGGCCTGAAGCTGTTCGGCGAGAGGTACTCGGGGCTGGAGTACGACTACCGCGGGCTGGTGCACGTGTTCACCAAGCTGAAGCGGCACGAGAGCGCCGCGCACTACGACCGCCTGCTGCAGCACTGGCACGGTAACACATATTTCTTTATTCGAGCAATATAGCAATACTAACTTGTATGTACTTGGCATACAACTCGCTGGCCAAGCGTAGCAACTACTGGCAAACCCCCCCCTCCCCCCCCCCCCCCCCTTATGCCGCATGGTTTGAGAGAAGTGAGAGAGTATATATAATAGAATGGTAATCCTGCCTTCACTTTCTGATGGGGCACCAGAATTTAACAACAAATCAAATATGATGGTTTCCAGAGGGAACCGCGAAGAGGTCGACCTGATATATATTGTATATTACTAGCAATGAGGCTGCTGAACTCCACTACTAATAATCCCTTTCCCCCCATAAAAAAGGTTTTTTTAATGAATAATAATGTAAGGGTAACTCCGCCTACGCTAACAGTATACGCCAGCGGGGCCCTAGTGAGGGATGATAGGTGAGAATGAAAAGTCTGGTTAGCCCATTGTGATGAATACACCTGGAACTCAGAATTTTTTTAATAGGTGATAATGGAACGTTAACCCCGTCTGCACTATCGGTATACGCTGGTGGGGCACCAGTGAGGGGTGATAGGTGAGGATGAAAGCAAGTCAGTTAGCCTATCGTGACGAATTCCACTAGAATTAACCACGATGGTTTCCAGGGAGAATCGCGTGGAGGTCGACCCGATAGGGTGTATTGCTGGCAATGAGTCAGACCCCATTACTAATAATCCCTTCCCCTCACAAAACTAGATTTGTAAGGACTGTATTTTGAATATATCAATACTTTATTGTTCAGGCAGTTCGCCTATGGAACCCACTACCTACCTCTATTCGGTGCGCTCAGACTCTTACTAGCTTCAAAACCTCTGTTAAATCTTACTACCTCTCACTTTAGTACTATTTTCCTGTGTTCTCTCTTCGTTTTTCTTCGTCATTTTTTTTTCTGTTGTATGTGTGCTGTTAAGTATGTGTATGTTATGTATATATTTAATTGTGTATATATTATATATTTATGTGTATGTATGTATGTATATATGTATATATATATATATATATATATATATATATATATATATATATATATATATATATATATATATATATATATATATATATGATAATATTTATATAATAGTGCGCCACCTACCCTTTGTCTTTTTCTCAATGTCCTCTACCCAAAGGTTGTCTGGAAGAGATTGCTTAGCGATAAAGCCGCCTTTTATATCACTTCTCATTAATATTTACTGTATTTGTTATTTCTCTTTTTACTTGGTGCAATAAAATGTAAAATAAATAAATAATTAAATAAATTTACAGCGTTACGGGAGGAGTCCAAAGCGGAACAGCAGCCGGCGCTGGGCTCGGAACAGGTGATGCCGCTGGCCGAGCTGCAGGCCGCGCTGTTCGCGCACAACGACTGAGCACCGCCTCGTGCGGTCGCCACGCATGGATCACATGTACTGTCTCTCAATGAGAACTGCGTATGAATTTAAAGAGTGTAATAAAGCAGAATATGCCAGTGCGAGAGAAGGAAAACTATAATATTACATTCAATGTCTTCTTATGAAAAAGTCCAGCAGTGGGCCGTAGTTAAAGATGTGTGGAACAGCTCAAGTGGATAAAATTTACAATGCAGCGCCATCTATTGATTTCTTGAGATGATACGGTTGTTGTTTTGCGTATTAGATCAATGTAGAGTGATTATTGGTTGTATTTTATTGTCAAATTGTGATTTTTTGCTTGCGGATGTCTCATTATGTGAAAAATAGATGCAAGTGTAAGTGGTAGGTGTCAATACTAACAGGCTTTATTGGAAATTACAATATTAAATTTGTCCTAATTTAAAACGTTATATTTTAATTGACACAAAGAAATAAAAAAATTCAATATTTGGCTTTAGTGTGCAACGACGGCTAGAGACTTTTAACACGAGAGGGCGCTGTTCTCGTTCACTTTGGCTTGTGGCTTGTGGCTATTGTACTTGGGAAGTTATACACCAAAAATTTGCTGAGGGCGTTAGTTCAAAAAGGCCTACATAGTACGCCTCAAGCCACCCAGCCCGATACACAAATGTACATACTATGCGATTATTATATATATGTATGTTTACCGTAAGTACCAATAGTGAAAATAGAAGCTGATTAAAGCGCACAATGGATAAGTAAGGAGACTTGGTTATGTTTTTTTGATGGGTGAAAATGGTATGGTAACCCCGCCTGCGCTAACGGGATACGCTGGCGGAGCACCAGTGAAGGGTGATAGATGAGAATGAAAACAGGCCAGTTAGCCCATCATGATGAATTCACAAACAATGATAGTTTTCAGGGAGAACCGCGTGGAGGTCAACCTGGCTGAGTATATTGCTAGCAATGAGATTCTTAATCTCCGTTGCTAACAATCCCTTTCCCCCCTAGTAGACTTGGTTAGCCGTTTTATATTTACGTTAAACTTGATTATTTTTTTTTTTAACTGTAATATAGACCTGAGTAATGACTCGGTGCATTATTGTGCACATTTAATAGTAGATTTTTAGTACTAGTAACGATTCCTAAATACATGCGATTTTTTTTTTTTTATAATTTTTAACACTATTTATCCTTGAGGGTAGACACAGTAGCTTTACTTCCTTTGTTTACTTCTAAATTCAAATTGACGCGGTCTTTGGATTATAAGTTGGGCCGAGAGTAATTTCTTCCTGATTCTGCCATTTGTATATAGCTTAAAACATTTCAATTTGCCAAAAAATAAACGCTTTGAATAGATAATTGTATTCGAGTATAATTTTTATTAGAAGATTTAGTTTTGTTACTATGATTTAGTCAATGTAAGCCGTCATGTAGTCAAACTGGCTTTTTGTAATGTTTGGTAAACAATCTTGACATATTAAAAACAAATTTATCAATTAGTCGAGTGAAATAATTATCAAGTCAAATTAGACATTTATTTACATAAATATAAGTATTTAGTTAAATGTTTTTAAATATAGACCAGAGTACCAGAGGGAGACTTTGTACAAAAGTCGATTGCTTGGGTACCTCTGTCCTATTCGTGTTTCTACCGTGAAGCAGTTGTGTTTGCATGGCTGTGTTTCGGTTTGAAGGATGGGATATGGCGTGAATTTACAGGGTACAGAGGAATAACATCTGAGTCCTTAGGAATGGCAACGCATGGGGGGTATCATGGGCGAAACAGTATGTGTGTGTACTGTTATATCCATGGTACTGCTCATGTCTATAGGCGACGGTTACCACTTTCCATCAGGTGGGCCCTCAGCTTGTTTGCCATTCTAAGTTGTATAAAAAAAAATAGAAAATAATGTAAAGCATTATGTTTTGCTGTTATTGAGTATGCAAGTATTAAAAAAACTCTTCAGCACAATTATTAAATACTATATTAATTATTAATTTCTGTCTATCCTATTTAAGCGCTTCACTCTTGTCGGTCGAGCTCTTGCCACTCACTACGATTTTCAGCGAGTCTCTTCACCTCTTGATACGACACGACACCAACTCCTTCCTTGATCTGCGTGATGTAACTATGCTTCGGTCTCCCTCTTCCCCTCCTTTCTGAATTAAATTATTAATTTAAGAAACTTTAATATTTAATTGTTAAAATTAAGCATTACAACAATCAATGAAAAGTAAAAATTTAAGTAACAAATATACTAGAATAAAAAAAAAATTAAATTCATTTTATGTCAAGTAATAGAAAATTATAATAATAAGACACAGACACAAGTAAATTTTGACTAGTAAATCATTTAACACAAAAACTAATTTATTCCGACGATTTGTTAATTTAATTAATAATCAAGATTGTTTACTAAAAGGATGAATAATGAGTAACTGCAGTGAATTAGTGATATACTCATGACTGATTTCGCGATTTTCTGCGACAGACAAACGGATACTTGACCATGTGGGGGTCGTTCTACATGTTGTGTATATTCTAGTTCATGTGTCTAATGTTAGTTGTATTTGTAAATAAGCTGTCTCTGAGCGCCCACGGTGTGCAATGTCTGTTAAAATTATGTTCCTTTTGTACGTATATTCTGTATAAATATAAAATTTACCTACATACGATTTTTTTTTTGTTTAGGGCCTTTTCAGAGTTGCACGTATTTGTATACGTGGATCAACCCTACAACCTACGTGTCTTGTGGCTTCACCTTTATGTGTTAGTATTAAAACGTAAAATACGTATCAACCTAAAGGAAGATTTATCTGTATATTCAATTTCATTCAAATCCGTTCAGCTAATTCAGTGTCATTAAATGGCAAACTTGAACATTTTGTACTATAATTAATTTTACCCCTTGGGGATAATCCCTCGTGCAAGGTCGCATAAATATGGCTCTAAAAGGTAGAAAAATAGTTGTAAATTAATTTCGCATGCAGTGTTATCCCGCAAACGGGCTTATATATACAACACGAGCAGGTTGATCCGGCGTGCAGGACCAAATACGTGCGACTCTGAAAGCACCCTTAGCGTAAATTATTAGCTGTAATTTATACTATTGTGTTGTGTGCAATGAATAGTTCGAAATGTAAATATAAATAATGGAATTTATTTCGCCGATGTTGCCAACCGTATATTACGTCATGGCCAATGTTGTAATGAAATATATAAATTTTGAACGCATAGTGATGACTAGGCAATGCGTTTACAATCAGAAATGGGTGGAACCTTCTCGTTCTATGTCATTAGAGTGTACTTACGAGCGATATAGTGTCAAGAAAGCCTGCAATCGTATGTTTTATTTTAGACTAATTTTTACAATGTAGATTTAGTAATTTATAACTCTCTCGTGATCTCTGTTTTTTTTTTTTTTTTTAATATCAAAAGCGGCTTGTTAAATACAAATAGGCAAAGATACTGTCCCGTTTGTTATGTAAAAAGGAAATAGATGACATTTGAAAATGTCATAATAATTTTGTAATAAAAAATGTCAAATATTTTATATACATTACAAAGTTCAGTGTGACAAGGTTCCGACCCACTTCTGACAGCGACCGCTACTTTCAGAATTGTCGACTATGAGTCGTGGATTCTTTGTTTTGAAATGCTTTGTTAGCTAATTATTGATGATAGTCGTTTTGTAAAAAGTAACATATCTGTATGTACGTTTTATTGAATAATTCGAGGACATAGTTAATTATTATAATGAAAATGTAAATTATTAACGGTCGAGTGGTCGGTCGGTCACTCGCCATTATTTTCGTACACCTCACAGCTTGACTATGTGTATACAAGTATTTTTATGGGAGAACATTATATAACATGATGATTTGGCTGTTAAATGCGTAACGCGTATGAGTAAATAAGATTATAAATTATTATTTGTATTTTTCTTTATAAAGGAACCATCTAACCTAGTCTAGATTATTGTTACACATTTAAAATAAACATATTTTTCTCTTTAAAATACGACTGCCCAACCAAAAGTGAATTGTTAAAAAAGAAATAGCCATTTTATAGGTTTTATTATATTTTATACATTAAAAGTTATAGGTTTCAAAGATTTTTCCCCATACGAACCCTCAAGTTAGGAATCAGCACCCTATCTCACGGGCTTTCCAAGTGACTATAGCTTGGGGTTTTTCAAAAAAGGGGGTAAGGTGTCTTCAGAGTCGGGAACGGATAGATAATGTCCCTGCTTTTGCAGACGTTCACCGGCTACGGTAATCGCTTACTATCAGGCGGGCCGTATGCTTGTTTAACACCTCAGTTGTATAAAAAAAGCCAGTGGGACCGGTGAAGTTCCATTTCTCCAATCTTTTAATCTAATATTTCAATTTGATAATTTTGCAAAATTAGTAATTTAGACCATCATGAACTAAGATTGTAATATTTTTTGCTTAAATCTGTGATCTTTGATCCTTAAAATAAATATTTCGCTGTGATATCAAATAGAAATTTTAATATCAGAAGTAGGTCTAGAGAAATGATGCCTCGGAATCGACCCCATTGTCACTCGGGATGATTTAAATATTCTGACGATTCCCGATTTACATATGTTTTGCACATTTTTTCTACAACACAGGGGGAAACGAGCACGCAGCTCACCTGATGGTAAGTGACTACCACCGTCCATAATTGTCCACAACACCAACGGCATTGCAGGTGTGCTGCTGGCTTTTAAAAAGGAATATGCTCTTCTTGAGGATTTTGTAATGGATGTCAATGGAATAGCAGCCCCACCCGCGCTATGGGTATACACCGGCGGGGCCACACCAGTGAAGGATGATAGGTGAGGATGAAGTAGGTCAGTTAGCCCATCGTGACGAATTCAACAAGAATTGTTTACGATGGTTTCCAGGGGAAACCACGTGGACGTCGACCTAATAAGGTATATTGCTAGCAATGGGGCTGTCAAACTCCATAGCTAACAATCCCTTTCGGGGGGGGCCCCTTTTTGAAGGTTATGATGTCGTATCGGTTCGAAAATACTACTGGAAGTACATACATACAAACGTGTTCAGGCATTTAGAAGTTATAATAGACAAACTTTTGTTTCTGTACTCAGTACACGTATCTTGAAAACATTACATTTAATTCATTAAAAAATAATCGATTTTTGTAATGAATTTAGTAACGTAGGTAGGTATCTCTTGATTCAATAAAAAAAAAACCAATTATCTTATTTCAATAAATATATTAATAATTAACAATATTTTCTTTTGCTTAATATATTATTACTAAGGAATGATTTAATCGCTGTAATAAATATAAGCTTTTAACATCCAATATATTCCAATTATGCCAAAAATAAATGTTTACTTCAAATTAATATCAAGGCACAAACACTAAGGCCTTGTTATATTCAATATAATACCTGAAGCTGCTCCTTACAGAGTACTACCTTACAGAGATTCATAGAGACGAAAATTACAAATATGTAACAGCTGTCTACTAGCTGGGAATCTATTAAAAATAATAAATACTATATCTAGTATATTTCAAATAATATAGTCGATTCTCAGGCGCCATTATTCTAATTATATTTCTAAATTTAAAATTTCAATTTAATATTACAGCGAAATATTTATTTAAAGGACCGAATATGAACTAATTTATTCCCTGATACCATCAGGAGAATCCCAACTAAACCGTCTTTAAAAAAAACAGTTTATGCTCACTTTTATGCTTTATTTGAGCAGTAAGTATATAACACTATATTATATATATAGTGTTATATACTTATAACATATATATATATAAATTATTACTAGTATCGCATTCGTGTATTCTGACACTTCTCTAAGGTCGACTGGGAGCGAAAGCTTTTAGCATAAATTACATATTACGTTAGATTTAAATAAAAATTATTATAACATTATAATTTAATTATTATAAATTTATGTTAGTCCATAAAACAGTAATTTCGCAAAATTATCAAATTAAAATTTTAGATTAAGAGAGAAAAGAGAAACAGCACCTTAGAATCGATCCCAATAATTTATTAAAATACAGCGCAACAGTAAAGTATTTTGCTTCGCTTTAATGAAGCCTAAAATTCAATTATAGATTTTATAAAAAAAATCAACAATCAGCCTGAATTTGAATGTTTGGACAGGTGTCTCGTTGTTTGGTTACATTTTATCTTTTACTGGGTTACATTCAATATCGACGGTTAACCACCAATACCGCCTAACTGACATTAATAGTCGCAGAAATTACATCAGAATTACTATATTTTTTTGTTTTCTACAAGTATTTTATTTATGTATTAACATATATAACATTGTTTAAGGCGCACAAAAAGAAAGATAATATTAAAGATTTATTGGACATAAAAAAATACAATTATGCACTAAAGTAATTTAAAAGTTTAATATAAAAGTATAAATTGTAATATTATGCCTTATAAATGCCTACACAGAGTACTGAGCCTTATCGCTGAAAACAATCTCTTAACCCTTTCAGACCCAAGATTTTTTTTCTTTCAGATTAAATATATTTTCATGTTTTGGAACCAAGCCATCTTGCCGGCACGCACGAGACTACTGCACCACGTAACCGCTAAAATGATTTCTTATTGGCTGGTTTAGAATCTCACTACCATGTTATTTCAGCTTCGTGCGTAAAAATGAATTGCGCTCGAGATTAGAATTTTTTAAAGTTACAACTCACACCCGTATCGTTCAAGTCTGAAAGGGTTATAGACACCTAAATTCGCGGTTAACCGTCGATATGTTTCGTCTTAAGATTCGACTCGTATTACATATTTATAATCGAATCGAAATCGAATAACAGTGTACAATTTTTATTAGTGAGTTTGTGCAATAACACCATTACACAATGGATACAACGCAAAACTTAAACTGTATATCTAAACTTACATGAATACACACAACGACACCTGAGTCAATACGCACGACAATGAACATTACCAGCAAGAGATTATAATGAAATGAAGATTGCAGCGTGATCACAGAATTGAAGCCAATATAAACTTAGGATGACAGTTCAGATGTCCTCCGTCTCGCTCACACTTCAATAGATTAGCCAAAAGAAAGAGATGGTAAAAATAGCTACTTGGCGGTGATGACAAGATATGTTGTATCCCATATACAATCTTTCAATAATTGGCATTAATTCTGTCTTCATATTGCGTTCTCCTTACCGACGTTTAACCACCAAAACCTCCTAACTGACATTTATAATTTTGTACTTTTTTTTTATAACTTACATATCTCCTTTTTTTATAGTACATAAAAAATAATTTTCACTATATTGAGAATTTACCTTAAAAAAAACTACTTTTTGGAGTAAATTCGGAATTAAGACGGTTTCTGTGTCCTTATTCGTGTAAAGAGATACTGGCAGTTAAGCATCGATATGATTTTAATCTAGAACACGTAGAACTCTTCTGTTATCCACTTAGGCCGGTCCCAGGATAGCCACCAGGGCGCGTTTGTAGTCCCCGGAAGTCTCTCCCTGCTGCCATGTCGCCAAAAACCAACGGCATTAATTCCATGTGCCGATAGATGGCGTCGCGAGGCGGTGCGCATGCGATGGGAAGAAACGCGACATGATTAGTAATTTGTGAGACAGATTGAAAATGTGTGTTAATTGACCGTGTCAAAGAACAAAGTAACAATAACTATCGAGAAATAATATCGAAGTATTGTAATTCTAAATCCTGTGACACACATGCTTATTGCTTACTAAAAAAATGCTAAATGGTGAAACGAGATACTGGCATGTGTCGAAACTTGACTTAGTAAAATGTTTCATTTTCCTTTTGCAAGGAAATGAGGAGTCTCGCAAGATTTCTTTAGGAATTTGCATTACAGACAGACACTATGCATTTTGATAAAGAATGCGGGCATTTTTTTTTTATACAACTTAAAATGGCAAACAAGCTGACGGCCCGCCTGATGGAAAGTGGTAACCGTCGCTTATAGACATGAGCAGTGCCATGGACATAACAGAGTATACTGTTCCGCCCATGATACCTCGCCAATATACACGTACTATATGGAACAGAGAAGGATATAGGCTAATTTTTATCCGGGTCACTAAACGCTAGTCCAATATAAAGGGGGGACAAGGAATGTTAGTAATGGGGACTAATGACCCCATTGCTAGCAAGCCCTGTCAGGTCGACCTCCACGCGGTCCCCCCTGGAAACCATTATGACTAATACTTGTTGCATTCGTCACGATGGACTAACAGACCTGTCTTTTCATCCTCACCTATCATCTCTCACTGGTGCCCCGTCAGCGTACACCGATAGCGCAGGCGGGGTTACCATACCATTATCGTCCATAAAAAAAAGTCCAACATAAAATGGCATATATTTTAGTGACTAACTTTGTTCCAATATGAAATAAAGGTATGAGAATCAAATCTGTTACTCTTACCTCCTTCTCCCATTCACCGGGTGTAGCGGTACCGGAATAATTAAAACACATTACAAATATAAAAGTAACGAAGAAAGTATACTTGTAGAAAAATAAGAAAACATAATATGTATGTGACAAGAACGGCCGTTGCCAAAAACATGTCTCCGGTTAAAACTGAACTGAACCGTAAACGAATCCAAAAGGCATCCATTTCATTTTCAACAGACATCAAAGAAAGAGACTCAATATGTTTGTATTTTTTTTTATGTTTATTATTTAAAGATAAAGACATATTTATTTAACAAAGTATGTTTGTATTGTATTGAGCCTGTCCTGTAGGAAACAGGACTGGCAAACAAGCTGACCGCCCACCTGATGGAAAGTGGTAACCGTCGTCTATAGACATGAGCAGTACCGTGGACATAACAGAGTATACTGTTTCGCTATTACCTCAGAACTCTATCATTTATAACAACGAATATGGAAAACTCATTTTTTTTTTATCTAAAAGGATATATGTACTTATAAATTGGTTTCATAGAAATTTTATAAAAATCACTTCAGTAGTTTAATTTTTAAAATAACTGGTTTTGTCAAAATTGAAGACGATTTTACTGAGTTCTGTAGACAAAAATAATTTGTCACTAACGAACATCGCGGCGTCCCGGTTTCGATTCTCGGTCCAATTAAATTAGTAAATAATTTTCATAAATTGGCGTGGGTTTTTTTTTGATGGGTAAAAATGGTATGGTTACCCCGCCTGCGCTAACGGGATACGCTGGCGAAGCACCAGTGAAGGGTGATAGATGAGAATGAAAACAGGCCAGTTAGCCCATCACGATGAATTCATCAGGAATTAACCATGATAGTTTCCAGGGAGAACCGCGAGAAGGTCGACCTGGTTTGGTATATTGCTAGCAATAGGATTCTCAGTCTCCATTACCCTTCCCTTTTCCCCCACAATTGGCGTGGATTTGAGTGTTCGGAGATATGCCTTCAGATTTACGTTGTCTGGTATCTCATAATAACAGGGTGCCGAGGACGAACGAAGTCGCGGGTAAAAGCCAGTAGATATATGAAAAGGCTTCAAATACTTTCAAATAATAATTATAAATAAGTTTACATGAATAAAAATCTCTAATTATATTTCTAATAGTACTTGAGACGCATTTTTGGAAACCGCCATTAAAGCAGAAGAAACGAATATAGCTGTATGTATGTTGCCATGCACGGCACTGTATAATTTCGAAGCATTACTTTCATGCATGTAATGTGCTCTAATCATATAGGTATTGTGCTAAGAGACATTCGATTTACAAGCAGTATTCGAATATAATTTTTTTTTTAATGTAATATCGGTTTAAAATATGATTACAAATGTAAATAAGTTTGACGCTTATACACAGAACTATCTACCTATTATAATTTTTTTTTTATTTTTAAATGTGAAAGTTGGTAATGAATGTTTGTACTCAATCACGGAGATGAGTCTGGAGAGTGTAACTTGACAGTTATAGGTCACGTGACTGCGAATTGGCTTATTTTTTTCTCTATGCTTTTCATAGATTGAAGGTAAATAGATAGATACTCTTTATTGTTTCCTCCAAAAGATTACAATACAATTACCAGAAGGAGATTTTGTACAAAAGTCGATTGCTTGGGTACCTCTGTCCCATTCGTGTTTCAACCTTGAAGCAGCTGTGTTTGCATGGCTGTTTCCATTTGAAGGGTGTGATATGGCGTGAATTTACTGGGTACAGAGGAATAACACCTGAGTCCTCAGGAATGGCAACGCATGGGGGGTATCATGGGCGAAACAGTATACTCTGTTGTCTATAGTACTGCTCATGTCTATAGGCGACGATTACCACTTTCTATCAGGTGGACCATCAGCTTGTTTGCCATTCTAAGTTGCATAAAAAAAAAGATTTATAATAGTTGCTGTGATCCTGCGCTCTTAATACATCTCATTGACACTGGCTATATACTCGAATACTGCTTTAAACCACCTCGACCCGACATACCTCGATGTCGCTGTTGAGCGTTTTGTCATAGATCCTCTCGTACTCCTCCTTGATCCCGCCGAGGTCTATCTCGGCGCGGGCCACGATGATCCTCACTAGAGTCTTATCCTCGGTGCCGAGGCCCTCGATCGCCTTCCTGAGCCGCTGTGCGAACCACGCGGGCGCGTTCTCGACGCATTCGACTGCAAAAATGTACATACCCTTATTTCGCTTTCCAACGTTTTATCGTACAGCCGCTCGTACTCCGCCTTGATGAGGCCGAGGTCTAGCTCGGAGCGGCTGACCACGATGCGTATGAGGGTCCGGTCGTCGGTGCCAAGCCCCTGCATGGCGGCTCGCAGCCGGCCCGCGAACCAAGCGGCCGCGCTCTCCACGCATTCAACTGGAAATTTTATATTTCCCGGCCATTTCGTGAAGTCTGTACTGTCGTATATGTACTACAAATTTTTTTTTTTACTATTTTTTTATTTTTACTTGGTCTCCCAGTTACTGTTACACTAATACCATTTAATCTTAAGATTCATCATCATCAGCCTTTAACCGTCCACTGCTGAACATAAGCATCCCCCTAGGGGGTTTTGCCAGTAGTTGCCACGCTTGGCAGACAAATTGGCAACTGCAGTTAGGCTGTAAAGATATTTTAAAAGGATACTGCTGCCCATCCCTCGTCGTCCCTTATTCGTCTTTTACGACACCCACGGGAAAGGAAGGAAGTAGCGTTTATTTATAGGTAAAAATATTATTTTACCTATATATAAAAGCTTATATATATTATATTACTTTTTTTATCTTTTTTTTTTAATACAGGGAGCAAACGAGCTTCTCTCCTGATGGTAAGTAAACTACCGCTGCCCATGATCAGTCGCAACACCAGAACTATTGCAGGTATGCTGCCGGCTTTTTATAAAAGAATATGCTCTTTTCTTGAAGGTTACGATGTCGTATCGGTTCAGAAATACTGCTACTGGAAGTTGATTCCAAAGAGTGGTTGTGCGTGGAAGAAAATGCTTTAAGAAAACGCACGATGGAATACCGTCACTCATTCAGATGTCTAGATATCTAGATATGGGATTAGATTAGACACTCAAGGCTCCGAAAATAAAAAAAAATAATAATAAATTAACCGACCAATCGCGGACATAGCCTCCTTGAGTTCCCCGTCCAGTTCAGACTTGATGGCCTGCTCGATGGTGCGCCCCGAGATGTTCTTGTACTCCTCGAAGATCTGACGCAGCTGCGCGAAGCTCTCGTGGGCCAGGATCTGCAAATGGTCTACAGTTAATCCTTGGAGGGTAAGAGTGTTAGTAATAGTGTTTAACAGCCGCATTTCTAGCAATCAGGCCTACCTATCAGACCGACCTCAAAGCGGTTCCTTCTTACGTTGTATTTTTTCCTTCCTTTCTTGATGGATTCCTGATGAACTGACTTCACTTTATTCTCACCTATCACCTCTCACTGGTGCCCCGCTAGTATATACCGTTAGTGCAGGCGGGGTTACCATTCCATGAAAATCCATTAGTCTTCAGTTGCTATAGGGGTTTTTTTGTTTTTATTATAGCACGATACGTAATCTACTACTACATCATTCTGAACGAACACAGAGAAAATGTTTTACCGCTTGTACAACGGATTGTGCTCAGAGGAATTGTTCAATATGATGCCCACGGCCACTTTCTACCATCGTACGGCTCGCAATCGACAGGGAGTTCACCCTCATACCCTAGGGCAGTGATTCTCAACCACTGTGCCGCGGCACTTTTGTGAGCCGCCAAATTTTTCAAAAATTTAAAAATTTTGCCATAAACTATTTACGCAGTGTGTTGTAGTAAGTAAATAATTTTTATCTTTCTCTTCGTGTGCCGCCAAATTTTGAAATCGTTAAATATGTGCCGCAACAAAAAAAAGGTTGAGACTGCCCTAGGGTCTAGATAGTCGCTTACAACGCGGTTTTTGAGATGTTTTCTCCCACGAAAATTAAGGTTATGGAATAAGCTCCTTGCCAAGATTTTCCCAAGGGATTACAGCATGGGGCCTTTCAAAAGGGGGGTAAAGAGGTTTCTTCAGGGTCGGCAAAGCGCACGTAATACCCCTGGTATTGCCGGTGTTCATAGGCTACGGTAACCGCTTACCATCAAGTGGGCCGTATGCTTGTTTGCCACCTCAGTGGTATAAAAAAAAAAAGAATGTAGACCATGAATACGATTGACGGTAAAAAAGATTATTTATTCTCAACGGTTAACCGCACTATGCCCGTTCACTAAGTTAAGATTACGTCAAATTATAAAACCATTTGCCGCTTGCATTTCATCGTACCTTGTTGAAGACCTCCTCATCAGTGCCCCACTTGGCTTCACCGGCGTCGTACAGTGCCTGAGCTGCCTCCTGCGCCCGGCCCGCGTCCACGCCGGCCTCCTCGTCGCGCGCCCCCTGGTGGGCAGACTACATCAACGACGTGGTAATGGTCTTTAGGCGCCTTGGGCCGACCGACGGTTCCAGTGTAATTGTGTTTGAATGTGAGAAAACTTTAATCATTGACAGAATTATTGTTATTTTATTTTTTATTTTATTTATTTAAGGAACACCAACAGCATATTGCATTATAACATATAGCTATAACAAACATTAAATATAATACAATATATTTATTTACCAGTTGTGTTGACGTATACAATTATTTTCGGTCGCTCTCTTTCTCTCTCTGTCACACACGCCGATCGATTTAATAGGTGAGGCTTCGATCAATAACAGATACCAAATGTATTTATTTATTTAGGTACTCAACAACTTATAACAGTAGAATTATGAATTATTGAAGTTTTATATCCATTTCTCTTTAATTTTCACTAACGATTATTACCAACTACCTGTTTAAATTATGGCCACAATGTTTCCACAAACTAGGCGTGGTATTCATTACGCTCGCCAACGAAGGTGGAGTCGTCACGACACGATCGGTGTCGCGTTCCGTTATAAGTAAATTAAATGTAATAATCCCGATGAATAATGATGATAATGTAACGTATGTAATTTAAAATAATAAAAATGTAAAGATATTACCGCTACTGATTTATTTGAATTGTAATAGAAAAAGGATTGGTTTGAAATCTTAATTTGGATAATTTTCTTCTAACGAAAGAAGATAGGAAGAAAGAAATATTTTTCTTCAACTTAGATTCAAGCATTATTGAATAACTAGCGGCCCGTCCCGGCGTCGCACGGGTGGACATTTTTAACATTTCCCTTCACTGCTCTACTCCTATTGATCGTAGCGTGATGAAAAGTATACTATAACCTGCCCAGGAGTATGAAGAATAATTGTACCAAGTTTCGTTAAAATCCGTCGAGTAGGTTTTGTTTCTATAACGAACATACAGACAGACAGACAAAAAAATTACTGATTGCATTTTTGGCATCAGTATCGATCACTAATCACCCGCTGATAGTTATTTTGGAAAAATATTTCATGTACAGAATCGACCTCTCTACAGATTTATTATAAGTATAGATAGATTATATTATATATACTAGGCCTCTTACTTATAACAATCTCCAACGTTCCAAAAACCTATTGAATTTATAAGCTACATATTGGAGTGTTTTGTCTCTTACTTCTGCACTAAATTCTCAAGTTTAAAGACAATGAAAAACAATCTAAAAGAATAGGTTTTTAGAAAGTTTTAGTCGTTATGAATATGGGGGTAGGACTGTGTATGTTTGTATGTATGTACACTGGAACGCCGCTCGCCCAAGGACGTGTATTAGCGAAAGCGATAGAAAAGTTTGTGCTCCCACCCCCAACCAATTGTCTAAGACCATGTATTTCTACATACATTCTTCATACATACTATATAGTACATTAAAATAAATACACATAATGTTAACAGAGATTTAAAAGAGTAACTGTTGAGTTTCTTGCGGGCTCTTCTCAGGAGATAACAACATTTCGAACCCAGGAGTAGATTCATAAAAAACGACGATGTAAAAGAACTTTTTAGTAAGTAAACAAGTCTATTTGAATTTAACGATTCAAAGGAAAGGGGCCTATGTTAACAGCTGATATGTTGATGAGGGGGGAAAGGGATTGTTAGTAATAGAACTGATCCATTGCTAACAATATACCCTATTAGGTCGACGGTTCCCCCTGGAAACCATCGTGGTTAATTGTAGTAATTCACCACGATGGGCTGACTGACCTGCCCTTTCGTTCTCACCTATCAACTCTCACTGGTACTCCGCCAGCGTAAACTGGTAGCGCGGGTTACGCTATCGGAAATCCGGGTAGCTATCGGATTACGCTTGATTTTATACCATTCCATTATCACCCATTAAAAAAAAGATATGTTCATGATGATTACTAATATGAATTAGTTGTCTTTTGCCACAAGATATGTCCACTGCTGAACATAGGCCTCCCTCTTGGAGAGCTGTGCCAGTTGGCACACCTGGCAGGCGGGAAGACAACCGCAGTTAGGCAGGGGGAAAAGGGATTGTTAATAATGGAGACTGAGAATCCCATTGCTAGCAATATACCCAACTAGGTCGACCTTTTCGCAGTTCCCTCTGGAAACTATCATGGTTAATTCCTGATGAATTCATCATGATGGGCTAACTGGCCTGTGTTAATTTTCATCTATCACCCTTCACTGGTGCTCCGCCAGCGTATACCGTTAGTGCAAGCGGGTTACCATACCATTTTCACCCATCAAAAAAACAGCAGTTAGGCTTATTGATGTTTTAGGAGGGACGCTGCTGTCCATCCTACTACTAATAAGTTCCCTTAGTCGCCTCTTACGACACCCACGGGAAAGGAAGTAGCCCATTCTACGCCGGGACCACATGGTATAAAAGTTACACGTTAGTTCCTAAACACACGGAAAACAAAACATATCAAAAATTAAAATTGACAGCAATATATCGTGCAATTTTCGTCCATTTCAAACGTTTGCTGTTACAAGGAATCTCCCCTAAGAAAACATACACGTTGGGACAACCATATCTTTTTATGACCAACCGTGTTGGCGCCAAACGCAATTAGACAAAGTAACATAATCAAACCTTTACCGGGTTAATGTGCAGACGAAAATCAATAGCAAAGCCACTAGTTAATTAACCACATGCATGCACGTACAGTCAAGTGCAATAAATACTAATATAATGAATATAAATTTTAGATATTGAATGACTATATTAGATACAGAATCCCTTTACTCGGTAGTCGTACAAACGGGAACCCGGGATCCAACATAAGCGCCTCGAGGTACGTCGTGTGGTTTTTAGTGGGTACGAATCCCACACACCCCAGCTGCCCTCCCTTCGGCAGATGGGACGGTCTTTCCGAAGATTTTCCACACGGAAAAAAAAAAAAAAAAAAAGATACAGAATCCCTTAAACCTATTAACCTATTTTAGCTATTTGAAAAAATATAATATGTGTTTTTAGGTGTTAGTTTTATAAGACAACAGTGGCAGCAGTGACATGCAGAAACAATTATAATTTCTTAATTTTTATAATACAAGCTTTTACACGTGACATTGTCCGCGTGACCGGTTATATGTTTACTGACCGGTATAAAAAGTAGCCTATATCCTTCTCCATCCCGTATACACTAGTCACAAAAATTAAGAGATATAAAAAAAATCCAAATTTTTGGGTGATTTTCAACGAGCTGTAACTCCGAGAAAAATGACGGTACAGCAAAAAGAAAAAAGAAAATTGTAGCTCCAAGTGTCTAGTTTTCAGACATGACCATGAATATTTTTTTATCATGTTTGGGTTTGGAGTAATCCTAAGAAAACTACCAAAAAAAAAACTGTGCAATTTTTTTCTTAATTAAAAAAAGATCTACGGGCTTAAAAATCGTTTTCGTCTTATAAATCCGAGTCAATAACGAAAAATAAAATAAGTCTGCAATGGGAAGGAGATTCGCTTGTCAAGCTAATATTATCAATAGTTTTATACGACTGCCCAAAAAGCGAATGAAACACGCCGCAAACAGGGTGTGTTTCTTTATTCCAGAAGTTATGACTTCTGAATGCCTCAACACATTTGGATATACAGCCCCGTCGTTAGAAATCTATCATATTGAGTGACGCTGGCTATATTGCTTTTTTTTTTAGAAAATGTTTCGTTTTCAACAAGGAGGTCGTATTTTTAATATGTAGTATAATATATTAATTTTTAACGAATTAATTAAAATAAATCAGAATAAATTAATACTTTAATAATTACATATTATTTGAACGAGACTGTACGTACGATTAGTAAATATGTTATAGCATTAAGATAAAAATAAACATGCTCTATATTACAAACCATTCCATTTGGTAACATACGAAATCAAGCTTTACAGCATTCACATATGGTTCAAATTGAGACAATACATTCTTAAAACAACCACTGTTCTAATTTTGAAATGAGGAAATAATGCACGCATTTTAACATTTCACTTTGAATTGGAGGATAAGAGACTGACTCTCTTACTCCAAAATAAAAGGTACAAAACGCTTCTCCTCAAAAGTGGCAACACATGATCAGTACTCTAGGCGACACAGTATATACTGTGATATCCATGCGTTGCCATACCCGAGGACTAAGGTGCTATATTTCTGTACCCTATAATTTACAGGTATTTTGGGCTACCACTTTTCATTTCATAAGCTCTCATTCATTTTACATTTTCAATAGTGTAAAATCGGGCCAGTAAATTATAGAATATGAATAAATTAAGCCCGTCGAAGGCCTTTTGTGTACAACAAAAGCTACCAAGAAACTCTTACCCTCATTTTAAAATATTAAAACCAAGCGGTCTTACAACAAAAATAATTTTAAATACTGCCTAACTAATTGATAGCGTTTAACTAACTGACAGCGTTTAACTAAAACTCTGTCTATGTAATTAAACATTAAAATAGATTTACTAAAATACTGTAACTAGTGATTAGGTCACAGATTATATTAAGGATAATTAATCGAAACTTCAGTATAAATTTAAAGTAACGAATCTGCATTAAAGACTAAATTTCAGCAGCTGTCAAACTTTTTTTTTTTACTTATCGACAGAAGGAAACACATACGGTTGGCAAAATACCCTAATATCGGGGTGAACGCCACAAAAGAAAAAAAAAAACATACGGTTATAAAGTAATCAGCCAGTAATATTTTAGGTGAAACAATACAGAGTATCTCGGGGGGAAAGGGATTGTTAGTAATGGAGACAGAATCCCATTGCTAGCAATATACCCAATCAGGTCGACCTCCTCGCGGTTCTCCCTGGAAACTATCATGGTTAATTCCTGATGAATTCATCATGATGGGCTAACTGGCCTGTTTTCATTCTCATCTATCACCCTTCACTGGTGCTCCGCCAGCGTATCCCGTTAGCGCAGGCGGGGTTACCATACCATTTTAACCCATCAAAAAAAAAAAAAAATACAGAGTATCTATCTATTATGAAGTTAGTGTAATAATATTTATTTGTAATTTTATGTGTCAAAACCCAATAAATTATTATCTATAATAATTATTATAAAATTTATTACTTTCAATTGTTTTTACTTTTTAAATGACACTTTCTTTTATTAAGCAATAATAGATGTTAGACAATTTTTTGTAGGCAGACATCTAACCATGTATTTGACGCTTGTTTTCTACGAGTTAAACTTTTTTGTGGTAAGACCGAAGGTTTAAAGGTTACACTAGAGAAACTTACGGTGACGATCAGTGTGAGCAGCCTCCGGAAGTCTCCTGAGGTCTCGGAGCACATGTGCTCAGCCAGGGGACGGTTGTACACTGGCGATGACACAAGCCACAATCATTACGTCATTTTTTTTTATGCAACATACATCATAGGTAACCATACTGACGACCCACCTAATGGTAAGTTGTCGGGGGGAATGGGATTGTTAGTAATGGAGACTGAGAATCCTATTGCTAGCAATATACCCAACCAGGTCGACCTCCTCGCGGTTCTCCTTGGAAACTACCATGGTTAATTTTTGATGAATTCATCATGATGGGCTAACTGGCCTGTTTTCATTCTCATCTATCACCCTTCACGGGTGCTCCGCCAGCGTATCCCGTTAGCGCAGGCGGGGTTACCATACCATTTTTACCCATAAAAAAAATGGCAAGTTGTCTATAGGGGGGAAAGCTAGCAGTATACGCTGGTGAACCACCAGAGAGATGACAGGTGAGGATGACAGCGGATCAATTAGCGCATCGTAACAAATTCCGCAAATATTAACCACGATGGTTCCAGAGGGAACCTCGTGGAGGTCGATCTGAGACTTTCTCAGATCGACTTATGGTCGATATTGAATACCTCTATTCCAATAGTGTTATTTTTAATGGGATACAAGTCTAATGGAAAGTGGTAAACATCGTAAAAAATTTGTACAAATAAATTATTTATCTATATATCCACTCACATCGTTCATATGCCTCCACAATGGCTGCTATCTCCTTCTTGGTCCTGGTGCATAGGATCTCGATGAGTGTGTGCTCATCGGTGCCCATGCCCTCCATGCAGTGGTGCAACTCCTTGCACAAGTACTCCTCCGGGGGCAGCATGAGAGCCACGATCACATCTTCGAAGTGACCGCCCAGTTCTGACTTTAGGTCTTCGATTATATCCTGGCAAATTAATTTAAGTTACTGCTTATATGTTATTAAGTGGTAACATCAGCTATTTTGGCATTAAGAAATGTATATTTATTTTTATTACTTTGTGAATCGTTAACTGACCATTGCTGAATTTAGGCCTCTCCCATAAAAGGAGGAGTTTTGCCAATCCAAGCCTGGAAACTGTCGCGGTTGTTTTTTTGGAGAATTCGTATAGACCTGATATCCACTGACCTGCGGGTCTACCATGAAATAAAATTTCGAAATTTCGGACTCAATTTCCTGTTTTTGTTTATACTAAAATCAGACCAATGGAGTTTAACATTTCGTTCGTCGTACATCCTATCATAAAAGTCCGAAGGAACAATATTTTAACATTTTTCATATTTCCAAACGGCATGTATTATGCAATTTTAACATCAAATTTGTGTTTCGTTTGGCTCCGAAATCTCGGAAAACATTTCATGGTAGGCCCTCTGTTTTCAGTATATACTAGCAGCGCAGGCGGGATTATCATTCCACTATCAGCCAATTAAAAAACGTATTCTGTTTACCCCTTCTGAAGCGATAGATATACAATTTTTGATATACAATTCTTAAAATATACTCACACAGTATATTTAAAAAATTGTTATAATAAGTAATATTATAAATTAGTTATTTCTGTCCAATCATTAAATAACACTATAATCACCGAGGCACCTGCAAGTATCGCTTCTTTGTCAGCTTTTTAGGCAAAAAAATATAATGAATCACGCGAGCTACGCGCGGCGTCCTTCATGGTAATTTGCTGTGGGACAAAACTATGTATATACATGGCATAGACATAATTTTTCGTTCTTTTTTTCATACTAAACATATTTAGTAAAAAAAAATCTTGGTACATTTTTTTATCAATGAGGTAAACATGAGATAAATTGCTATTCTCGTAAATATTGCGACTCTGTGACAAGCTGTTGAGAGAAAAGAAGTGTCATTGAATTTTATGAGATCTTATACTAGTTAATATCACATAAACATTCAATAATATACTTATATATATATATATATATATATATATATATATATATATATATATATATATATATATATATATATATATATATATATATATATATATATATATATACTACTACTACCGTAATTATGATTGACGTTAATTAAAAAGATTTTCGTTGATTCAACATAGTGAATGTAATATGATGATCGAAAAAGGCGGGAAACGTTAAACGGCGATATTTTTTTTTCTTTTCTTATGGCACGGCACAAAGTGCATCCGCCAAAAACAAAGTTTAGGAAACAGCATTTTAGGAAAGGAGTTTTGGACGAAGAAATTTAGGATAAGGATCAGAAAAGTTGAATGATGGATAATATAAGGAAAAGGACAGATATCTAAATAGATACAATATATTTAACCTTAAAAATATATAAACGGCGATATTCTGTAGAAATTAAAATACTTGACACTGGCAGAAATGATCCTAAAAATAAAGACGGGTTGCCATTGAAGAAAAAAATAGAATAAAAACATAGTGTACTAACAAATAAATCGTTAAAATAAAGTTATATGTATTAAATGAATATGTATTATTGGTTAATTCTATTTTATTATCTTATTTTTTTTTAAATAAGTATACATATTGGAAAAAGAGACTAGCTTCACTAAATGTGCCAAGTATGAAAAAATAGACAAATAATACATGAAATTCTACATAATATTTACCATATACCGTTCTATGTTTACGGTATTTAAAAACTCAAAAAACGATATTCGCTGTGAGATATATTTGCCATTCTGTACGATAGAATTTAACACCGTTCGTGACGACTAATTCCCTATTTTAACCAAATCTTAAGTTGTCATTTATAGTAAACATCTTATTAAACTAATTCAACTAATTTTTGTTTAATCAAATTTCGTAGGAACACTCGTTAAATGAAATTAATAACACATGAAGACAATTAATAAATTATATGATTTTTTACATGTACTATTATTTGGGACATCAGCAGACTATTTTATGGTGAAGTAAAATTTATTAATTTGTCTACATTGTCACTAAATTCAGTTGGAATCGACTATAGATTGTAAAACAATGCACGCACATTTCTTTTAGTCTAAATTCATCTTTATAGTACTGTAGATTGTGATGTAGATATGACACAATGCGTCCTTGAACAATTAATTGATACGTGGAATTGGGGCTTTGTCTTTTATAATTATGAATGTACTCATATAATTATTGCATTAAGATGTTATTACTCATAGCTTTGACTTCGTTTTCCTTTGCCCGTTTGAAAGAATAAAATAATTATAAATTTATTAAAAAATTAAAAAAGCTATGACATTTGAAATGCTCAATGTTATATACATTGAAATGCCTGAACATATCTTCATATATTGTAGATAAGAACCATCACGGTCTCGTCAGCTTTCAAACAAAAAAAAAACATCGTCATCGGTCTATTTTTTTTTTTTTGATAGATGAAAATGGAAGAACCCCGTCTGCGCTAACGGGCTACGCTGGCGGAGCATCAGTGAAGAGTGATAGATGAGAATGAAAACAGGCCAGTTAGCCC
Organism: Galleria mellonella; assembly: GCF_026898425.1. NCBI lineage: Eukaryota > Metazoa > Arthropoda > Insecta > Lepidoptera > Pyralidae > Galleria > Galleria mellonella. The sequence continues at coordinate 7,578,861 of NW_026442086.1, read as the reverse complement.
ATCATAATGAATTCATCAGGAATTAACCATGATAGTTTCCAGGGAGAACCGCAAGGAGGTCGACCTGGTTGGGTATATTGCTAGCAATGGGATTCTCAGTCTCCATTACTAACAATCCCTTTCCCCCAAATTTTACTGATTGCATTTTTGGCATCATCATCGATCACTAATCACCCCCTGATAGTGATTTTAGAAATATATTTCATGTACAGAATCGACCTCTCTACAGATTTATTATAAGTATAGATGATTGACGAGTCTAGTTGACATCTCAGATGATGATAAACTAATGAGGTTTATGGAATTAACATATTATGTGATTGATGAAATTTAAAAAGTAGGGTAAATGTGTCTCTGATGAAATGACAAACCTAACATCCAGACATTTCTATGAGGCTGGCTTAGTCAGCCAGGTGTACTGAAGCCTCAACAAAAATTTAAATAAATTTTTGATTAATACCATGTTTGACATTTCAGAGAATTATTATAAATATCACATCTACAATAATAAATAATTCATACCCTGCCAAATTCATGGGTGAAGGCCTGAGATATAGCCTGGCGTTGTGCATTGGAGCGCGATGTGAGGATCTGGATGATGGTCTCCTCATCAGTGCCAAAGCCTTTCATGGCCTCTCGGAGGGCGACAGCATCTTCATGAGCATTGAAGTTCTGCACACCCACCACAGTTGGTGAACGCTACAAAACATATTAAAGCAATTTTATTATACTCCTAATCCTTACTAGTATTATAAATATTAAAGTTGATTTATCTGAAAGAAAGAAAGAAAAAAAATGCGTTATACTTGTTTGTTACCTTATATATTTTGTATAGATATACTATAAGCAATCGAGAAGGATACAGGCCACTTTAAGATGTATCCAACTCAGTAAATTTATTTTGCCGAATGAGATTAAAAACCTGGTTCTGCTAAGTCGCTAAAATCTAGTAAGTACTAGTAATCTAGTAATACTTACCAGAGGGAGACTTTGTACAAAAGTCGATTGCTTGGGTACCTCCGTCCCATTCGTGTTTCAACCGTGAAGTAGTTGTGTTTGCATGGCTATGTTTCGGTTTGAAGGGTGGGATAAAGCGTGAATTTACTGGGTACAGAGGAATAACACCCGAGTCCTCAGGAATGGCATCGCATGGGGGGTATCATGGGCAAAACAGTATACTTTGTTATGTCCATGGTACTGCTCATGTCTATAGGCGACGGTTACCACTTTCCATCAGGTGGGCCGTCAGCTTGTTTGCCATTCTAAGTTGTATAAAAAAACTACTTATGTTTTTAAAACTAACACAAATCAAGCACTAGTAAAAATAAATATTCAGGTAATTTAGTAACACAAGTAAAACACAACATATACTACAGTTCAGTAAGAATACTGTGATTAATTGTAGCTTTGTAACTTTTTATTTTCTTTCTTTTATTGATATGAAGTTTTTGATAGTTATTTTATCCATTTATAGTTTTATATAAACTTTTTTTTTAAATAAGCAACAGCTGTGTTTTTTCCATTCTTCTAAGCTAAAATTGCATTCAGAACTGGGTGGTATATTTATAAAAAAAAAGTTACTATTTATAAAATGCTTATTATTAAGTTTACTTCAATAAAAATTATGAATTATTATTTTTAATTACTACAGCAATATTATTTATTACTTTTTGTTTCATTATCCTTAATGATAAATAAGGATAAGAAAATAAATAGGCTACATTATTAATTTGCCTCTATACCCTTAAATATTACTGCCATGTCCCACTTTTCTACCCATGAGTTATTTAAGTACACAAGTACTCATAAAGAGTGAATTAGAAGTGCCCCGCATGACTTTTGTACACCTCCTTTCCTCTGGAGAAGTAGATATTTCACGTTAATATTGTTATAAAAAGAGATTATAATGTAAGGCGAGGCAAAATCTTAGTAAGACTCGTCCAATATTGTTACCTAAGGTAGGCGAAGTAGTTAATCAATTTGTTTACAAGACGTGTCAAGGCCTGTCCCTCCCATCCATGGCCTATATTATGCCCTGACGTCATCTCTACCAGCCCTTTTATATTCTACCAGCATATAAAGAATATTAAATATTATTGTATTGTAAAGTAGATTACTAATAAATACTTACAGCGTGAGACATTTCGTGATCGTTGACGTAGCTGGTAGAGAAAATCCGTAAAGTAGGCCAATTAGATCACTCTTATTTTATATTTATGTTTTAAATATATTCTAAAACGAGTATAAGAAGTTCTGGAGTCACAGATAACTGTTTTTATTATTATATTCAATTTTAAAATAATTACAAACTGAATTAGAGCACACAAGTATTTCAACCGAGACCGACTAACTTACTGAGAGAGAAAAAAGAATTCACATCAATATCTGACTGAAACCGATTGAATGACTTCTACTCACATTAAAATGAACTGACAGCAGCAAGTTGTCATCCATCGAATATCGTATCGTAATGTCATAGTCTTGCCCTTGCCCCAAAGATTTAACCTTACCCTTGCCCAGGGTTGCCAAGAAGGTCAATTTTCAAGATTTTGAATTTAAAAAGTCGGTCTTGTATGTATGTCTCGCCCGCGCTTTAAATTACGTCAACTAAATGTAACGTTTTTACGTTAGGTTTTTACTTATATACGTTGCAATTTTCGAAAAATGGCTCAATAATAAATAATCCCTCACAGGTGCCCACCTGTATGGGATAATTTATTATATGATAGGCAAAGATAAAAGCCTGTCAGTTAGTCCATCCTGACGAATCCAACAAAGAATTAATCGCGATGGTTCCCAGGAACTAAAAAGACGTAGAATTGGGCTTTTGGAAAAAACCTAACTGGGCTATTTGACCCCAATATTATCAATTGTGCTCAGAGGAATTGTTCAATATAATGCCCACAGCCACTTTCTACCACCGTACGGCTCGTCATCAACAGGGAGTTCATCCTCATGTTCTACAGCCTCAATGATCGCGTACTGCGCGGTTTCAGAGATGTTTCTTCCCACGAAAATTCATGTTATGGAACCGAGGTTTTTCCAAGAGCCTACAGCATGGGGTTCTTCAAAAGAGGGGTAAAGAGGTTTCTTCAGAGTCAGCAACGCACGCGTAATACCTCTAATATTGCAGATGTTCATAGGTTACGGTAACCACTTACCATTAGGTGGGCCGTATGCTTGTTTGCCACCTCAGTGGTATAAAAAAAAATTTTTATCCCCCCCCCCCCCCCGTTACCAATTACCGCACAGTAATTATGTACTTATAGTTCTACTAAATATGTACCCTACGCATTTATTCAATAAAAAACTTGATATTTTGAAATAAGTTTATTTTAATTAATTAAATTCACAATTCAATATGTTGAAAGGTATTTTCTTAATTAAAATAACAGTAACACTGAATTATTTATTCTTATGACAACATTATGCTGAAATTATCTATTTTTTACAGTATATGTAAATAAAGTAAACATAACGAATAAGGAAGTATTGAAAATGGTGAATTAGAAACGAACATTAATAAAAACAATAGAGAATAGAAGAGAAAAATGCTGAGCCACCTTATAAGAAATGACGATTTTTTAAAGAGCATAGTAGAAGAAAAAATAGATGATAAAAAAGGATAGGGAAGATCGAGGAATAACTACATAGGATAGATAAAGGAAACGCTAGGTGTCATGTCATATAGAGAGGTCAAAGATATGGCCTGGGACAGAGTTGGCTGGCAGAAAGTGCATGAATTAATTGCACTGACAAGAGGAAACTCTTAAATGAAAAGAGAGTAAGTATCTACACACATTTCAAATTTCGAACTGCCACCAGGTACTCGGTATTGGAATTAAGTAGGTAGATATTAGGTATAATGTAACATTATTTTTTTAAAAGCGAGTCTTATAAGTGATGTCATAAATCCCAATCTTAATTCGCCAACAAAGTTTTGGCGTATTTAAAATTATTATCGAGGGGAGGAATGGTATTGTGGTCTCCCTTTAAAAAAAATTATGTACTCTTAAACATATCTTTACACATAGCTAAATAGTTCCCCTTGCATCCTGAGGTGGACACCATAGAATTCTAGAGTGGATATGGTCTTCGCAGGCCTCCTTCGATACGCCAATGGATACCGTAACAAGAACAAGTATATCTTATGATACCAATACCTGAAGCGGCCAGAAACGTAAAAATATATATATATAGATATAATGAACTATTTATACATATAAAAAATTATACCAACTAGGTATGTATATCACTGACTTGTGTAAAAAATAAACTACTTTTCGGTCTTTGACATAAATTATTGATTTAAGAAAAAATAAGCATTACAAACATTGTCATTTCATTAACGGCTAAATCAAACAACCGAACCAAATGCATCATGTATATATGCATCAGGTAGGTTCTAATCGTACGAATTTTACCATGTTGGTTTAGTGGTTTGACTGCACTGCTTCAACTTCCAGTAATTGGGGTTCGATTCCGCACAATATAAATAATATAATATATATATATATATATATATATATATATAAAATTTGTATTCTTGTATTGTATGTTTACTTGCATTAATCTGGATGTTTTCTATGTGTCATGGTTAGATATAGCAATGAAATTATTGGATACTGAGACATCGCAGTACTCAGGAATGGCATGAGGAATATCACATGTGTCACAGTATATTCTGTAATATCACTATATCGTTCATATCTATTTATGACGATTACCACATCCCACTAGGTGGGCTTGCCAACATTTGAGGATTGACTACCGATTTTATTTGTAGAAGTTCTACGGCCTTCTATGTTAGTCACCAATTTTTAACCGTCATTCAGTCTACGCACAAGTTGCACAGGTGGACGACAGGATTCACCTCTAAACGAGGCATTTTCAAAATTTTAAATTTATATTAAAAGACTGCTCAAAGGCTAGTATTAATAGTTTTTTGCAGCCTGGACGTCGAACTGTCAACACCAGCTAGCTAGTGTTGATGGCCAATATGAAAGGTCGTGGAACTTCTAAGAACAATAGTACCAACCTTCAAATATTGCCATTGGCAAGCGTACTAACGGTAACGGAATAAGCCAAACTAATTCTAATCGACTAACTAAAAAACAATTTTATTGTTTTAAAAATAAATATACTTAGATCAATAATTGTTTTAACCCATTCACCGCTAAAAATACTTATTACTAAGTACATCACAGAAAATTATACTTAAGAATGACGATTAAAATAACTTGCTTATATCTAATCAGCCTTAAGGCTATGAACACTCAAATGTATTTGCTATGACGCTACAATAGAATAAACGTGATACATATGTAACTAACACTGCTACCCTTAACTGTAAAGTGCCTACATGTATACAGAAGTATCGACGGTTAACCATCAAAACTTCCAAACTGACATTTTATTAAATAGACGTGTAGAGTTTTTTCTAACTTACATTTTTATGTTACATGGAAAAATATTTTTGACATTAACCTATGGAGTCTTAAATTTCATTATCATCATCATTATCCATCCTCTACTGAACATCGGCCTCATAGACAGCCATAAGCAACAGTCCTGTGTCACCTGTATCTACTAATATCCTGTAATGCATTCAAGGTCGTCACTCCATCTAGTGGCAAGTCCTATATCGTTCGATATTTCAATTCCAAGATCATCACTGGCAACACGCACTAGTTAAAGATCTTCGTCTTCAAATTAATATTAAGACGAATTAATTTGAAAATTCATCATATTTCGATTGTAATGAATCAAGAATTAGAACGTTTACGGCAACTGGTGTAAAATTTTGTTCGTGTTAGTTAGAAGTTGTTGGCGGTTAACCGTCAGTACGTATGTCGTACTTATCACATAAGTACAACATATCTTAAACATAAGAGACGTAGATTAGGGACCTAATACCAAGTATGCGGTGAATTGATCGTTTCACCAATTTTCTTTTCGACTTAGAATAGCATTATATCTAAATTATATATTGTTATTTGTATTGCTAATATTAGTCGGTCAATTTCGTGTGTGGCATCCGTACTTCCATATTGAATGCGCAGGCGCAGCATGGCGTCTGCGAGGCTAGGATCGTATAGCATGGAGGGCAAGGGACGAAGAGATTGTAATGGAATTAGCGGTTAGCGGTCTATTACTAGTAATCCATTGTTTTGATGGGTTTAAATGGAATTGTAACCCCGCCTGCGCTATCTGTATACGCTGGCAGGTTAATTTGACCTCCATACGGTCGCCAATGGAAACAATAATGGTTGGAAACCACCTGATGAGTTCATCACGGTGGGGCAACTGACCCGTTTTCATCATCATCATCCTATCATCTTTCACTGGTGCTCCGATAGCGCAGTCGAGTTTACCATTTCATTATCATTCATAAAAAAGACCATATCTAAAATAGGCCTCCTGTTACACCAAAGGTACGCCGCACACGAAACTGGCTAGATATAGTTATACAGCGTTGCACGATGCGTTTTTTTATTTCTCTCCAACTTTCGAATATTTTACTCCATTTTCTCCAAATTAATACGATTTCTTTCACTATTATTTAATAACAAATTTTTGGGCCATTTCCACCATGTTTTACAAAGCAACCACGACACGAAACACAAAAAAAAAGTTAACCTCTTAACATTATATCACTATTTTTAACGCTATATTCTGTGATTTACAAATGCTAATACTATTAAAAAATACCCCAATTTTTCTTATTTTTCTCTAAAATTTCTCCAACGCAAATGTGTTTACCCAAAACTGGGTAAAAAATATCCAATCAGGCAACGCTGTAGTTATATCCATTGTATTAAAGAGATCATAGTCATCGGGACCGTCATTCTACTCGTAGACTACCACTCGGTAGTTAATTTCGACGCTGTCCACGTAGAAGCCGTTCATGTAAGGACTCGGCAAGACGTCGCTTAGCTGAAAATATTAATATTGTAACCATTAAAGTCTGCACGGTTACAAATCGTAAACAGCTAGTTCATTAGACAGACATTAGACAGATCATTATCAGACATCCAGAGACGTATTTAAGAGTTAGGGTTGGGGCAAGGCGTGACAGGGCACGAACGTAATTCTTAACTATGCGGCCAGTCCCTCCCTCTCTAGAAAATAACTTTAAACCCATAAATTATACATCCCATCCCATAAAGTATCTCTGTGTCGTAATTGTGTTTTGTCTTTGTCTCCAAGCCATATCCACCACGAAAAGTTTTTATTCACATTTAGTTCAATAATCACTTTCGGAGTACTTTAGCTCTACGCTCTACACTGCAAAATTAAGTACTGAGGGGAGAAAAAGCCCCGCCCATACGGCCCAAGGTCAAGTACGAATAAAACGCCTTAACTTTAGCTGAAATAAAAAAAAACTGTTCTCTATACGGCTAAGAATGTTCACCTCACGGAGAATGAAAACCCTCACCTATAAACATGAATGGACAGTACAGGATACACTGCTACACTATGGGTATCACAGTGTATCCTGTACGTCTGCACACGTGTTGCTATTTCCTAATATGGTGTTATTAGTTTTGTTACAACCTTAATGGTATAGCGGTTTAACACATTGTCTGCCTTCCAATGGTCGCGGGTTCGATCCTCACACATCATCCTCAAACATTTGTATTCATGAATTTATTTGTATTGTTTTGGATTATTCTAGGTACAAAGTATTTGCAAAGTGTCTATCGGTTGTCTATATGTACCTGCCTATAGTATAGCTTGCTGTTCTGCTTAGTTTGGTACGAGATGGCGCTGTGCGAAGTGTCCAGGGTTTGTGTACTCTTAATGGATATACGTATAAAAAAAATGTTCGCAATTTTGTTTAAGTTATACTTTTATTTTTTATGTATTTATCTATCTTCACGACAGGTCCCTTCCTTTAGAGTGGTCTGTGGTGGTGGAGACTGAACGTAGAGTTTGTACACAGGAAATGACAGCATATACAGGGTGTAATCGAAATCGTTATCCTGTACATAAAACCAAAAATCTTATTTACATATATATTATTGGGACAAAAATTACATGATTCAAAAATTCATAAACGATAGACAATTCTGACACTCCCATACTAAACTCAACAACTAGTTGCCACCATGTTACTATTTTGGCAGTTTTTGACCCATATTTTTTCAGTACCAATATTTTATCGCTAGAAAGGACACTAACGATTTCACCCTGTATATATAAAATAATTATCTACTTATAAAAAACTGTGGAATAGCAATCTAAGGTACAAATATTAATAAAATGGTACAAATATTACACTTAATTAGGACGATGTTTGGACGAGCTAAGGACGATTGAGGGCCAGTTCTTAGTAGGGGGTGGGTAATGTATATATATATATATATATATATATATATATATATATATATATATATATATATATATATATATATATATATATATATAATTATAATATCTTATACTGGGCCAATAATATTTAGAAAGATCCAATATTTTTTGGATAACAGACTTTTAAGAACATTATTATTCGAAAACAGATATCCGACCGATATGGGCGATAACTTTTTTTCTGTCATCAATGTCAAGAGAAACCCAATATATAGATATCGGATAGGTATCCATATCACCCACGTCTAGTTCTTAGCTCGTCATAGTTGCATGCATGTTCATATTTACAAGGATGATAAATAAAATTATTTGTATGAATTTATCACAGTCTCGTTTTATTTCAAAATTAACTATATTACAAAATTCTAAGTCAGTCAATAAAAATTTTCTTATGTTATATTAATTTTCTTAATGGAATAATTACTTTACGTAACAATAAAAGCAGGGAAGCAGGGCCGGATTGAGTTTAGAATCTAATGTTACAATTATTCACAAATGTATTTTGTGATGAAATAATGAGAATTATATACGACCGGACCGGATTTATCCGGACAAAGAACTTGTAATTTTTTATTGTTCATTTTAATGGTTACATTAACAAAGCAATAAAATGAAAATCGAACAGAGAACAAAAGTCGGACATGGAACAAAAGTTTACAATTTACATTTGAATTCCTTGCCACAGACTGTATATGCTATCGAATTGAGTCAAGCGCTAGAGGGCTCTGCATCTGCTACAAAACCAAACGGTCAAAAACTTAATCTATCTTCCATATAATGCGATTTATAACAATAATTGTTAAAATATAGCTTATTTTAATTAAATGATAATTGATTTACATTAGAGACTCATTATATGACTAAAATAAATGTAAAATTATTCATTTCATACATAAATCATACATTTTTTTAAAATAATTTGTATTTATGTTATTTAAAAATATAAGCCTAACTGCGGTTGCCAACCCGCCTGCCAAGCGTAACAACTACTGGCTCAACGAAAATAATAATAATAATAATAATAATAATAATAATTTATTTCAAAAATAAATGTTACATTTTAAATATAGGTAAAACTCTGCTCCCTAAATAGGTAAATCCTGTACTTTAGGATAAGCAGTGCTCTTCCCTATATGGCACAATGACACAAAATTATACAAATAAAACAGAAAAGCGTAACAGTATACTCTGTTATGTCCATGGTACTGCTCATGTCTATAGGCGACGGTTACCACTTTCCATCAGGTGGGCCGTCAGCTTGTTTGCCATTCTAAGTTGCATAAAAAAAAAAGGTGCGTACTGCCATCAAAGATGAACATTTTTTAAATTGCATATGGAAATAAAAAAAGCCTCCCGTACTCTTTTAATGGGTGACATTTTTTTAATTGATGATAATGGAACGGTAACCCCACCTGCGTTAACGGTATACACTCGCGGGGCACCAGTGGGGGGCGATTTGTGTAAAAGAAAAGGCATGTCAGTTAGCCCATCGTGATGAATACATCCAGAACGATGGTTTCCATGGGGGACCACGTAGAGGTCGATCTTATAGGGCATATTGCTAGCAATGGGACTGATAGTCCGCATTACTAACAATCCCTTCCCCCAATGGGTGACATTGGAATGGTAACCCCGCCTGCACTATCGGTATACACTGTCGGGGTACCAGTGAGTGATAAATGAGGAAAAAAGCATGTCAGATGGCACATCGTGACATCGACATAGAGCTTTCCGTGCTTTAAGAACACGATGCGTGCGATGCGAACGTTACAGAGTTGCCAGATGCAGAATTATCATTTCCATATAATAATAAATTACCTCATATTCGGGACAATTTTAGGGTAACGGGGTAATGGTAGGGCGATAGTAATAAATATATAAAAACTATATCTTAGAATGCTTATCGTATGTATGTATATATATTTCAATATGTTACTATAATTATGTGACATATTTTTCACCACATCTGCCCTTCATACGCTTTCTGTTTTTACCTAATAGTTAGCTGGTAGAGAATGCCATATGGCAATAAGCTAAGAGAGGGGGGAAAAAGGATTGTTAGTAATGTAGACTGAGAATCCCATTGCTAGCAATATACCCAACCAGATCGACCTCCTCGCGGTTCCCTTGGAAACTATCATGGTTAATTCCTGATGAATTCATCGTGATGGGCTAACTGGCCTGATTTCATTCTCATCTATCACCCTTCACTGGTGCTCCGCCAGCGTATCCCGTTAGCGCAGGCGGGGTTACCATACCATTAAAAAATAAGCTAAGAGACAAATTCTGACTGACTCATTGCTTCGTAATAAATGCTCTATCACATTGTATGGCAACTAATACATTAACCGTTTAACGGCTTCCATTAAGTACCTATTAGTATAGTAATTCAATCTTATTACTGACTACGAATACAAGTTTGCATACTTATAAGTTTATAAGGTCTAAAACAGCCACTTTGGTAATTCACAAGTGGATACTAAAACGATACACATTTACAATCACCTAAGTAACAGTTTGTTAAATGAATAGATATATACTTCTTGTTTCGTACAAAAAATTATAGCAATAAATTTAAGAAAAACTTAAAAAATAAGTCGGCTCTTTTTAAAGTTAATGAAATTTGACATATCAACAATCAAATACAACAAGTGCAGTTTACGGATTACAATGTCAGTTAAAGTTACCTTTAAAGATAAACTACATTGTTTATTAAAAATTAAATATTTTAAAATCTTTTTAACTATTGGAGTGTTTTATTACTCTCTTTCCTATTGGGAATTTAGCGCTAAAAAAAAAAAAGGCAAAATACTTCAATAGCTAAAATAGATGATATATTTGGCATTTTTAGGAATAAAAGGGAAATAAAGTATAGCCAGTTCATAAAAACCAGTCAAGAAAAATAGTGGTGTTGCCACTATTAAAATTTAGAAAGGCATTAATATAATTATTAATCCATCTTATTAACGAGTAGACGTTTCCAAAATCATTTAATGTTTAGTTGACACCATTTAAAATATAGTATATTATATTCAAATAAAGAAACCGAATGCTTTTCAACGTTTACATTTTTTTTTTTTTAATGATTTGAAATGTGAAACCTTTAGTTGTAGTCATTTTAGGATCCTATTAGGAAACACTAAAGTGGTCATTTTAGATATACAGACGTGTCTCTCCTAGTGTACCTAGGGCAGGGCTAAATTCAGACGAGGTGAGGGGGCGACGGTTAAGACTCCGTGTGTCCCCAGCAAGGCGGTCACGCGGTCGACTTCCTGTGCTTTGTGCTCAACCCAGATGCCAGGGACTGGGGAAGAGATGACTTAGCAACAGGTGACATAAATTGAAAAATGCAAGACAGTTACAAACATAGACCTATAACATCTAGATAGAGTGTCTCTTAGAAATGCATCACAATTTTTTATTTTATTTTATTTTTATTAAATCTTATCAGTGCATTGCTAGGAGACCAAATAAAAATATTTTTTTTTTTTTTTTTTTACAAAAAACATTGTACTTTTCAGTAGTTATAACAATTTATTGATATTGTAAACTGTGACTTGTCACACAACTCGCAGTTTCACATATTATAATAATAATAACATATTTTCGGATAGCGTAAAAAAATAACGCACCAGCCAACAGCCGGATGGCTGTTTCTGGGACATTTTTACCAACGGACGCTCCATCTAGATGTATATGATCTATAAAACAACTAACATGTATGTAATATACAATATTTCTGAAGCAAATGTAACAAAATAATAGTAAATAAACAATGCAAATTGTCATCTAGCTATTTATCTATCTGTCTTTCTCTCTTTTCTCTCTAAATTTGCACTCTAATTTATGGGAACTGTATGAAGCTGTACTACGTATTAAATAATATCATGGGAAAAATAACATTCAATATGTAAAATGTGAATATTTGCATTGTTTATTACTAATATATACATAAATAAATCCAGTTAGTTAAGCCGCTGCATAATTTATTTATTTATTTATTTATTCATTAAAAATAATTATAACATTATAACAGCAAAAGCCAAATCAATTTTATACATCTAGTGTGCTAATTAAATACATTTATTATACAAAGTTATAATAAATGTATTTATTTTAAATTATTGAGGTCTTACATCGATAAAAAAAAAAAACAATATTTTCAAACCATTTCAAGATATTTTCTCAAGGTTGACTGAAATAAATCCATTTAAGGTATAAGTACGCCTGTTTTTGTTATAACCCTAATATGTATATTAAAAGTGAATGTACAAAAGCATTTATAATAATAAATAAATAAATATAATTACGACACTTTTTCTAACTTATAATTGAGGTCTATAAAATCAAAGACAGCTAAATCCAAGATCCAAATCTCTGTTTGGCGAACATAACTCTTAGCTATATTTGTTGGCATATAGCTGTATTTGATACCAATGTCAGTTTTTGAACTGAATTTGCTAAAAATTGTGCTGCATTTGTTAGTAAATTGAATACACCAAAACGTGTTTAACTAATTAAACTAGATGGCGCCACAGTTAATTCATTTTATGATTTTATGACTTTATGATGTTTAGCTGCCTTTGATTTTCTAGGCTTCAATTTAGACATATTTTTCTTTGTTCCTTTTTGTTTCGGTATCGTAAATGTGACTAAGGCATACAATTTGAAGTTTTAATAAATTCCATCTGCAGTGCTATTTATACAATCTAACTAAACTTATATTTATTTTAATTTTATATTAATTTTTTTTTTCAGGAATTCTAGTATAAAAACGGCTGTCCAAGTAAGATTTTTAGATTACAACAAAAATGTTTAAAATAGATTTAAGATTTTTTTTAAATACGCTTCTTGTCTATTTATCCCATGAGAACCAGGCGTGAAGATAGATAAAGAATAAATTGATACGCAAAAATATTTATTTTATTACGGTCAACTTATTCATACGAGTAATTTGTTTTTAATTAATGAAAAGAGTGAACGAAAACATGTTTTGATCAAAATTTTAGTGACCATGTGCAGTTGTGACTAGCCTTGAACCATCACTATCTAAGTTGCGAGTACCTAACCTGATATTATAGAATACTAACTGCGCCATTCATACACAGTCATTGCAATACTGCATTATCTATGAAAAGCAAGTCATAGTTCAGGCAATACTTGCTTAAGAAGTGTAAGTAAAATATTTCCTTTACTTAAAGACTGCCTTTACACAAATAAAAAAAAAGTAAAGAAAAAAACAATCCTAAGTTTTGTTTTATGTTGTTTACATTTTTAAATCCAGAACAAAAGGAACGATGTTTACTCGAGCCTAGTTTTGTCAGATAAGCAAAATTGCGCGCTATAAACTATAATTTGTAAGCCATGTTCTAAATTAAAATTTTGAAATAAAAAATAAAATATTGCTCGTAAACATTTTTTTTTTCTTGTTGCCTCGTTGTGCGAGCAACGATCCTCCTCCGTGAACGTTGTTATTAAAATCAATGTA